>NW_028319051.1:0-600000 GCF_062004578.1 Staurois parvus
CCACTCCACGACTCCCTGCTTAACTGACACCCCGCACAGCGCAGAGCGAGAGAGGGCGGGGCCAGCTCACCTCACACCAGAGCGGACACTACCAAAGCCGGCTCAAGAGGGGACGACAACGCCGCAGAACCCTTTTCCCCCATCGGGGAAAGGACGCACGACGTCAAATCCGCCCCCTTTTCTCCTGCAGACGGGTGGTAGGCGCTGAGAATCAGACTGACAAGGAAGCTGACCCATGGGAGAGAGGGACCGAGGGGCTGCAGCCAATCTGGGAGAAGGGGGCGGGATCTAGTTCTATTTGTAGTGTGCCTTTGTGAGAGTGCGCTTAGTCAGTGTGTGAAGGACGGACGTGTTGTGAGGTGACGGAGAGTGTGTCCGCTATACCACACACTGTACTTTCCCTATGGGACTGACACTACACATAACGTTCCTACGGCGGCCCCCCCCCGCCATTCAACCTGTCAGACCTTCTCAGGCCGGAAGATTACATAAAACCCCGAAAACGTTACATATTACCTGAAATCAGACACCCTAGAGTATAAAATAGCGGTCGTTCCAATTTTTAAATTGCGAAATATTAGCTCAATGCTTTTTAAAATGCAGCAATCCAGTAAAAAAACAAAAGGGCACATGAACACAACATCAGGGGCGAACTGACCATTTGGAAACTTGGGCACTGCCCGAGGGACCGGGGTCAGTAGGGGGCCCCATGAGATGCCCCTGGTACCTTTTTCATAGGCTTTTTTGAGTTTGGGCAAGGACACAGGGGCCCCATGATCCCCTATTGCCTGGGGGTCCCATGAGTTGTCAGTCCGCCCCTGCACAACATACTAATTCTTTAGTAAACTATGAAAGACAAGTAGGTAGATACCGAACATGTCAAACCTCAACATTGCTCCTGCCCATGAAATGGCGGCAAACCTCGATACCCCCTATTTTCCATAGGAAACACTTTAAAAGCCCCAACAGGCAGAGGTGGCTCTTTAATTGGGCAAATGAGGCGGTTGCCTAAGGCCTCGCACACGATGGGGCCTCACGGCCCCCTAATTTGCCTAAGGCATTACCAGGGCGGCTAGATTATATGAGATAACTGGGGGGCACAGCTGCTGCAATTCCCCTTCTGGCTGCCATGCTGGATATGTCTGGTGTCGGTGCAGGAGCCCTTCGCCCCCTACATCATCCACCTGGAAAAAGACATCCCCCTGGGGACTCTTCCCCATCCATATCCAGGGGTGGTTCCATGCAAGGATATCAGGAAGGAGATCGGGATCCGCCAGCTGGAAGCCATGCATTCTCTGCCAACGACCAGATCAACGGAGACCCGGAGCTCCTAACAAATGTCACCCTAGGGGGTGACACAAATGTCACCCAGATACTGGGCACCTGCTCTCGGGACACCTATGCCCTGGGACAGTCCGTCTCCTTGGTCCAATCTTGTCTATATTCCCATTGCACACTTTCCTGGAAACATGGCTCATCAATAGCAGGTGCTGTACCGACTACCAGCTGGGACTGGGAACATCATAGGCAAACGTACTGTACGTGTTCACCGGCACACTCCAAATATCTCCAAATATGGTCCAAAGTGTTTTTTATTGCAAGGAAGATCTCATCACAGAAGAACGTTCAACGTTTCAGAGCCACACAGGACCCCTTCGTCAGCGGCCCATGCCCGATGAAGGGGTCCTGCACAGCTTCGAAATGTTGCACTTATCTTCTTTGCAATAAAAACCTATTTGGACCATATTTGGAGATCCATGGTGTGCTGGCGAATATGTACGTTGGTCATCTTGGTCCAGGCGCTCATCCAGAAGGATGCCTCCAATGCGCACTGTACCAAGGGGGAGCCCCTGGGTTATATGTTCCCCAAGAAGGTTAGGGGGGTGGAGTCATTGGGGCTTTGGAAAGTTCCATCTTCATCAAGGTGGCCAACATCCTGTGCCCCTTCCAGGTAGGATAACCTGTGCTATGATCTTCCAAGTGGGACTATGATACATGTATGCTCAGATCTTCCATTACAGACCTCTGCTCAGACCTTGCAGGTAGGAACCCCAGGATGGCTGGGCGGCTCACATGTTGCATTAGATTCCTGTATCTGAATGGTGCAGTTTGAAGAGATTGTTCCATCTGGTTCTTAGCCTGGGCTCATTACCTCCCTCTCCTCTCCATTCTCTTCCATTGCCTTCCTCTACTACCAGCAATTCTCTGCTACAGCCTTTGTGGTTGCTCTTTTCCTTTTCCTTTTCCCTTTCTTTTCCCTTCCTTTCCCTTCCGTTCCCTTTCCCCTTTCCTTTCCCTTCCCCTTTCCTTTCCTTTCCTTTCCCTTACCTCCCTTTTCCCTTCCCTTTTCTTTCCCTTCCCTTTCCCTCCCCTTCCTCCTTTCTTTTCCTTTCCTTTCTTTTCCTGTCCCTTCCCCTTCCTTTCTCTCCCCCCTTTCTTTTCCTTTCCCTTCCTTTTCTTTCCATTCCTTTCCCTTGCCTCCCCTTTCCCTTCCGTTTTCTTTTCCTTTCCCTTCCCTTTCCCTCCCCCCTCCCTCCTTTCCTTTCCTTTCCCTTCCCTTCCCTTTCCCTTCCTCCTTTCCTTTCCTTTCCCTTCCCTTCCCTTTCCCTTCCCTTTCCCTCCCCCCTTTCTTTTCCTTTCCTTTCCCTTACCTCCCCTTTCCCTTTTCCTTCCCTTCCTTTCCCTTCCCTTCCCTTCCTTTCCCTTACCTCTTTCCTTTCCTTCCCACCCACAGTGGCTGGTCTTCTGCTACATTTGTTGGCCCCGGTGGACTTGCTGCTGGCACTTGTCTTCACTGTAAGGATTTTGCAGGATTTTTTTTTGGAGGGGGGAGCAATGGAATCTGTATAGGAAGAGTCTGTGTGATTATGTGGAGTATATACTGTATGTATATGGAGAGTCTATATGAAGATGAGGAGACTGCATGTATCGCACCACATTCCTGTGCAATGTCCATGCAGTGCGATTTCAGCCATTCATTTGTATGTCTCAAATCGCACTGCATCAGCACAAAAAGGATGCAGGACCCTTTTTTCCCCCCGTACTGGAATCAAAGTACATGGGTGTTCATACCTATGCGACACGATTCTGACAATTGCACTGCGTTCTGCAAACTATTTTGGGGTGTCCTTAACATACCATTGACACCCGCTGCTGTTTGTATGAACACCATGCGATTTCAATGCGGTGCGGGAAACGCCCAGGATTCGCTGCATTTCCCGTATCGCATATGTTTGGATGGACCTGAAGGTTTTTCACTTTCATGCATACTTTTCAGCCTTTAGAACCATTTTAAACTTTGACTTTGGTTGGTTGGTGGTTTCCTTATCTTTAACCACTTGCCAGGATTGAGGATAGTTTCCCCCCTTTGAAATCGCACTATTTCAATGACTTCAAAGCTGACTATCAGTGCCACCATTTCATGTGCAACTTTCTGACATCTGTGCGACTTCATTTAACAGATGTCAATGCAAGATACAATGAAGTCACACAGAAATAGCGCAGGAACCTTTTTCAAATCCGCTGCGATTTGAGTCGCAGCAATGTGAACGGTTCCATTGCCGCAAATATGGTGAGTCTTGTCATGCGACTTTGAACTGTCGCATGACAAGTTGCACTGGTGTGAACCAGGGTATAAGGTCCATAGCTTGTACTGACTGTTGCTTCTAGTGGAGTCAGGTGTCATTTTTGCATGTTTTTGGGTCTCCTGCGACCCAACCCTCTGTCTTGATATTTTTTTCTTGCTTAACAAACTGTCTGAAACAACCTAAAGTGTCCGATTCCTTTTTACCCCACAAAGAGTCAAGGATCAGAGATCCTGCCCTAAAGTTTGAAATGCTAACCCACTGAGCCCCCTGGGGTTCATCCCCAGGGTTTCTGTTAGAAACCATGAGGCCCCATACAGCCAAACTGACAGGGCCATCCCCCTTCCCCCGCCCAATAAAAAGTTTACTATGCTTCAGTTATGAATGAACACAGTGAGTGATCAGTACCGACATATTTTGCCAGACCTTTCGTCCACTCTACATACTGCAGGATTCAATTGTGTGCTTGCAACTGCCAGTGGGACAGAGTAGAGAGTAGCCATCAGCACTGCAGGAGTGGGGGGCACACAGGGGAGCCTAGGCAGCAGGGGAAGATGTATAGTCCACAAGGAGAGTGATGGGTGTGGGGGGAGGGGTAATTACTGAAACCGATCCCCTGTATAGCTCTTTCATTCAGCTGCTGCAGAGAAAGCCATACAGGAGATCGGTTCCAGTAATTCCCCCCCACCACCACCACACAAGCTAATCACCATCCCTGCCCACATCCGAATCACCCGTCTACATGGGCACCCCTGCTGAACTGGGCCCCATACAGGAGGACTGGTGGTACCCCCTTATCCGTGGCCCTGGTCCTCCCCATCAGCCCTAGGGTACGGGGGTCCTATAGAAATCAATAAAAAACGCGGTTTACGAATCAATAGATTTTTCCATGCATCTCACAGTCAGAATTTTCCATTCCACAAAACTGGCTGAAAGCAATCACAGCGATAATAAAAAATGATCGATAGAGAGGTAGGTAGTACAGATTGCACATTTCCCATTTTGTCATTGTGCGGCACCATGACTGGTGTTCTCCAAATGTCTAATTTTCTCAGTATAGAAAGTCTTTCATGTTGATGGAATGGAAGTCTAACAATCGCTGTTACATTTCTATGGGCAGCAGTAGAGAAAAAGTGGGATAGTGTAATAAAAAAAAAAATCAATTTTCCGTCTGTCCCTTGCTAGGAATGAGCGGATCACTGGCACTCTGTTACTATCGCTGGGCACAGAGATGAGGTTTTTTATCTTTCTGTTCTAGGCTGGCGAGGGGGATCTCACCGGGGCCCCTTGTAGGGCTGTAGGAGGAAATGGTTTCAATTTCACTTTGGATATGGCATTTTATTCACTCATTTTCTGCTTCAATACTGAGATGACAGATTTCTGTACAATAGATTCTGTACAGGGGTGGACTGACCATTTGGAAACTCGGGCACTGCCCGAGGGCCCGGGGTAAGTAGGGGGCCCCATGAGATGCCCCTGGTACCTTTTTCATAGGCTTTTTTGAGTTTGGGCAAGGACACAGGGGCCCCACGATCCCCTATTGCCCGGGGGCCCCATGAGTTGTCAGTCCGCCCCTGATTCTGTATTTCAATCATTCAGTCTAAGGGTTCATTCCCACAGACAACAGTAAAAAATAGGAGGTGGTGTTTCCGACCCCCAACCCCCCACCTAAACATAGTAATGCAGCCACACAGGGCTGTGTCCTTGCCAAAAAAAATTAAATGGCTTGTCAGATTAGACAGACTTGGAATAATAGGAAAGAAGGAGCGCCCGATATCCAAAAGAATGCACTTTTGGTGGTAGACTAGGAGGCATTTATTGAGAATATCAACAAGTACATCAAATCAACGCATTTCGAAAGAAAAGACTCTCCCTTCTTCAAGGCTGTTGCTGCACGCAATTCCCATCTACCCTATAGCAGAAGTACTGCTACAGGGCAGCACGGGTGCACAAAATCATGTATATATACGTGATTTTCCATCTCCGGGTAGTGGGCACATGTGAGCCGTGCACGCGTCCTACTCGTGCCACCATTTGCGGCTTTGGCTGTCAATCACCGGGTCCCGGCCGGTGATTACTTGCCGGCGCCCGGTGATTGCCAAGCATCTCTGACGGGGGTAAACAAAACAGTTCTCTTCCCTGTCAGCTCCTGCACACTGATTTGCATGGCTCTGCATAGCACAGCCATACAAAGCAGTGTGCTTACAGTAAAGCACACAGACACAGCCCAGTATGAAAAACAGCACACAGTTAACCCTTTGATCACCCCACATGTTAACCCCTTCCTGCCCAGTGTCAATAGCACAGTGTCAGTGCTTTTTTTTTTAGCACTGATCACAGTATTGGTGTCACTGGGGATATCAGTGACACCAAGTCAGTTCCACCCAGTGTCAGAATGCCCACCGTACTCCCGCAGTCCCACTATAAGTTGCTAATCGCTGCCATTACTAGTAGTACAAAAAAAAAATCCCAGTATATATACCACCATTTGTAAACACTATAACTTTCACATACACCAATTCATTTGCACGTATTGGGATTTTTGTTAGCAAAGACATGGAGCAGAATACATTTTGGCCTAAATTTATGATTAAATTTGATTTTTTAAATTTTTTTTTACTGTACATGTTTAATAGCAAAAAGTCAAAAATATTGTTTTTTTCTCAAAATTGTCGGGTTTTTTTATAGCACAAAAAAATAAAAAACACACAGGCGATCAAATACCACCAAAAGAAAGCTCAATTTGTGGGAAAAAAAGGACGTAAATTTAATTTGGGTGCAGCGTTGCATGACCGCGCAATTGTCAATTAAAGTAACGCAGCGCTGTAACATAAAAAATGGCCTGGTCAGGAAGGGGGGTAAATCTTCATGAGGGCGAGGGGTTAAATGGGAAATATTCTCACATTGGTTATATATTTAGCAGTTTTCAGAGGAAAAACTGCCAGAAGGACGGCTGTCATTGCAGGGGCAGCGAAGATTAGACAAGGACAAGGTGGTACAGCCAGTGAATGCAACCCCCTCAAGTGAATGGGGCCGCACTGCAACTGCCTGCAATGCACACGGTTGTGACGCAATGGATTGGTATTTTGAAAATGAAACCTGTCAAACTTCTCTGAAAAGGGATCCACCGTGGATCCCATGCAATAGAGCGGCAAGCAATGCTAAAGTTCACCATGCATCAATATATTTTTGAACAACCATCTGGAAAAAAATTCTCATCGTTACATTTGATGACTTGGCAGTTGTTGTTTAAAAGTACTTTAATAACCAGTTGAGGACCACCCACCGGCATTGTACTGCGGATGGGTGACTTCCACGGGCACAGAAATATACCTGTATGGTTTTCCCTGCTTCCAGGTTCAGGGAGCTCGACTGCACCAGTATCACTGTTGATGTCAGTGTCAGTTAATCACTTCCCACCCAGTGTCAGTTAGTGTCAGATTGCCCACTGAACTATCACAGTCCCACCATAAGTTGCTCATCACCATCATTACTAGTATAAAAGAAAAAAAAATCCAGTATATATCCCATAGTCTGTAGGCGCTATAACTTTCATGCAATCCAATTAATATACACTTATTGGGATTCTTTTTTTTTACCAAAGACATGGAGCAGAATATATTTTGGTATAAATTAATTAAGAAATTTGATTTTTTAAAACTTTTTATTGGCTATATTTATAGCAAAAAGTAGGGATGCACCAATACCCTTTTTAGATCGGCGAATACAAGTACCGATACTTTGCAGTGCAATTTGCATCAATACAAAAAGTATAGACGCAAATTGCACCACCAAGAATAGCATGCGATTTGAACAGGAATGCAATTCCTTTCCAAATCACACGCGGTTTCACCACTGTTCCTGTGTGAATCACTGTGAGTTCACGCAGGAGCGGTGCAGGAAACCTCCCTGCACCAATCCCATGCTGTCACAAAAGGAAGAGCTGTGGGTTTGTAATCCCCGTGACTTTCTCTCTTCTCAGTACAGGGATGACAGTACGGGCTAGACTGCACAGTGCTGACCAATCAGAAGCTGTGTAGCCCATACTGTTATCCCTGCAAGGATAGTAGAGAAAGGCGCTTCACAGGTCAGAGAAATCCCCGCGGCTTTCTCTCCTCAGTGAAAAACATTCCCCAGGAAACTGTTAAAAGTCTTACCCTAGCAACTTTCAGTGCTGCTTCCCTGAACATCTGGTTTTGAATTTAAATAGTTAACAGTGGACAGTGCAGTCTCCAGTCAGTCTCTTAGCTTGGAGAAGGGGGAGGGGAAAGAAGACTATATAATAAATTGTACACATAAGACACATTATATAATACATTGTATACACATAAGACACATTATATAATACATTGTATATGTACAGGATAGACAGTATTATATAAAGCATTGTATACATATGGGATACATTATATAATAAATTGTACACATAAGACACATTATATTATTATTATACAGGATTTATATAGCGCCAACAGTTTGCTCAGCGCTTTACAATATAATGGGAGACAATACAGCAATAATACAGTTCAATACAAAAGGGATTTGAGGGCCCTGCTCCTTGGAGCTTACAATCTAGGAGAATAATTTGTACACATAAGACACATTATATAATACATTGTATACATACAGGATACATTATATGATAAATTGTACACATAAGACACATTATATAATACATTGTATACATACAGGATACACTATATAATAAATTGTACACATAAGACACAGTATATAATACATTGTATACATACAGGATACACTATATAATAAATTGTACACATAAGACACAGTATATAATACATTGTATACATACAGGATACATTATATAATAAATTGTACACATAAGACACATTATATAATACATTGTATACATACAGGATACACTATATAATAAATTGTACACATAAGACACAGTATATAATACATTGTATACATACAGGATACATTATATAATAAATTGTACACATAAGACACATTATATAATACATTGTATACATACAGGATACATTATATAATAAATTGTACACATAAGACACATTATATAATACATTGTGTACATACAGGATACATTTTATAATACATTGTATACATACAGGCTACACTATATAATAAATTGTACACATAAGACACATTATATAATACATTGTATACATAAAGGATACATTATATAATAAATTGTACACATAAGACACATTATATAATACATTGTATACATACAGGATACATTATATAATAAATTGTACACATAAGACACATTATATAATACATTGTATACATTATATAATGTACACATAAGATACATTATATAATACAATGTATACATATAAGACATATTATAAAATACATTGTATCTTTTTCTCCTTGCTAGAGGAGACAAGTGTGTTTGGGAAAAAAAAGAAAGATAAAAAAGTTCGATTTTTGGCCTAGGTCAGTTTTAGGATTAGGTCTTATGTACTCTGGGCATTAAAAATGGCACTTATAGGAGCATTTGACTTTTTTCTGCCTCTAAATGCCCTTCAATGTTAGCCTATATTTCCATGCACACGTACTGTAGATGTTTACAGGCAGAGGCGTTTAGAGGCAAGACAAAAAAAACACTGCCAGCATGTTCAGGAGCAGCAGCAATCTGGCAGAAAAAAAAAACACCTGACGCACCGAAAAGCATGTAAATATTTAGCACTTGCCCTCCAGAGGATTCACCCCTCCCCCCCCCCTTCCTGACCGGGCCATTTTTTGCGCATTTTTTACACTGTTTTTCTCCTGGCAGAAGAAGGGCGTTCAGGAGAACTGGGCAAATACGTAATGTGCATTAGGCCTTGAGGCCAACAATGGGGTCAAAGGTCAGGGTCAGTGTATTTTAGATTGTAAGCTCTAACAAGCAGGGCCCTCTGATTCCTTTTGTACCAAATTGTATTGCAACTGTAATGTCTGCCTTCATTTTGTAAACCGCTGTGCATACTGTTGGAGCTATATAAATCCTGTATAATAATAATAATTTTAGGTAGGATTAAAAAAAGCATTGTTTAATTCAGTATCAGTGTGTTTTAGG
Organism: Staurois parvus; assembly: GCF_062004578.1. Lineage (NCBI taxonomy): Eukaryota > Metazoa > Chordata > Amphibia > Anura > Ranidae > Staurois > Staurois parvus. Next base: position 9,634 of record NW_028319051.1, read on the forward strand.
TAGGATAAAACAAGCAAAATGCGCACTATTGTTTCTGAGGCGTACTAGAGGTACAAACAACAAATAACATGCGGTGGTATCGCTGCGATCGTCAGGAGCAGGAGAATTTATTATGAGTTTTCCTTTGGTGGTCAGCCATGGTAATAAGCTTGGTTTACGCCTATGCATTTTTTAGCGCTTTTTGCATTTTGCAGAAACACACTACAGCCCATTTAACATGGTTTCCTATGGGACTTGTTCACATCTATAAATTTTCAGCCACTGCATTTTTGGTAAGGGCCAGGGACTTTTTTTTACTGCAGCAGATTGCAACACGCATTGGTGTGAACCAGGCCTTAGCAAGAAATATTCAGCTGAATTAAAAAACATTTTTTTTACTATTTTAGGCCAATTTTCTTTCAATAATTAAATAAATTAGGAGATATCCATTACTATTTACCATCAAATGAAAGGCCAATTTCTCCTGAAGAATACAAGGTATAACTCACCTGGATACATTAAGTAGATGGATGATGTATTTAGTTTTACTAACATGTGTTTAAGTTACAAAACTGTGTTCAGATATTAGGATTTTGTCATGAAAGGGTTAATATCACTTTAAGAATACATTCTTGAATAGAATTTCCTTTATTCAAACCAGAATTTAGTGTCCTATATACAAAGAACTTCAAGCGTCGCTGAACCCATCAAAACCCAGATTGACCTTATCAGGCTTCCAAAGTATCTTTGCTGAATGCAAGCTCTGCGGCGCCAAACAATGCCCGCACCCAGGTGTTCTGTACATTTCTTTACAGCTCTTATCCCTATTGAAGTATATTTTTAGCAATGCAAGCAAAGGTGTCAGACTTTACAACAAGGCGCTCCAATTCTCTTTTTCTGATTAGATTGTTTAAACAAAATGTGCATGCTAAGCGGTGGCATGTAAATCAGCACAGACAGGGAGTATAATGGTTACAGTCCTAGAGGTGGAACCCAGCCCTAGAAATCAGGTAATCATTTGAGAATCAGAAAAATCTCTTCTTTTTTCTGAGGAATCATGCAGTTTGTATTCACTAATTTTCTATCAACCCAGAGAATTGTAATTCATTAACTCTGATGTATTTAAAGTATGGGGTCTATTAGTAAAACGTTCATTGGAGAAATGTCACACATGTTCCCAAATAAATTCTCACTGTATTTTCTGTAATAGATTACTTCCTATGATCAGCAGCTCCATCTAGTGGCCAAAATTAGGTATAGTTTCTAAACTAGCACAATGAGGAAATATACTGCACCTTGGCCACTAGATGGAGTTGATGGTCATAGGAGGTAATCTATTGCAGGAAATACTGTGAAAATTCACCCAGGCTGTAGGAATGTGTATGTGACATTCACCCAATTAATTTTTTTTTATTATTATTAAACCCCTATGATTGTCTGCAAATCACATAACCCTGCATTAACATGGCACTTCCCCCACCAAACAGAAGAATGCATGACGCATGCAGCTAAACATGCTGAACTGGCAGAATTTGCATCCATATGGCCGCTTTAATGGCTGAGATAGATGGGATTTACGCTGTTCCATGACTGCATATTATATGGGTGCATCACATTGTCATTAGCATCTCTGCAAGTCTGACACCTAGCATTCTCCTGTTGCTAAGACCCATGCAGTTCTAATGGAGTACATTTGCACTTTATGCATATAAACATTCATGCATGCACCATAAAATGTGATCTTGTGACCTTTATGCCGGACCTCATATGGAGTTTTTTTTATCTGAATGCAGTCCCTGTGTGTATGAGCTCTAATGCTGACTTCAGGTGTCTGTTTGCACATATATGTAGATTCAGATGCAGAGATTAATGCAAAGGCTGCCATTTTCAAATGTAAAAACGTGTCTGGTTACATCACTACACTAAAGATTAGATCAGTGGTTCGCAACCGCTGGGCTGTGGCCTACTGTCAGGCCACAGCCTCCCTACTTCTGGGCCTCAAGTCAGCTGAAGATCCCATAACCTGTCACAGTGCCTCCCAGTATTCATAGTGCCATATGGCTATTCACAGTGGGCCACAGTGCTGCCCAATGTCCCATAGTGCCCCCCAGTTGCCATAGTGCCACCCAGCCTCCCATAGCGGCCTACAGTGCTGCCCAACCTCCCACCGTGCCCCCCAGTTCCCATAGTGCCACCCAGCCTCCTATATTGGGCCACGGTGATGCTCAACCTCCCACAGTGCTCCACAGTTCCAATAGTACCACTCAGCCCCCCATTGTGGGCCACAGTGCTGCCCAACCACCCACCCTCCCATAGCGGCCCACAGTGCTGCCCAACCTCCCACCATGCCCCCTAGTTCCCATAGTGCCACCCAGCCTCCTATATTAGGCCACAGTGCTGCCCAACTTCCCACAGTGCTCCACAGTTCCAATAGTACCCCTCAGCCTCCCATAGTGGGCCACAGTGCTGCCCAACCACCCACAGTGCCCCCCAGTTTTCATAGCACCATCCAACCATCCATAGTGGGCCACAGTGTTGCCCAACGTCCCACAGTGCCCCCCAGTTCCCATAGTGCCACCCAGCCTCCCATAGATGCCCACAGTGCTACCCAACCTCCTACCATGCCTACCAGCTCTCTAGAGTTCCCCCTAGCTTACTGCAGAGCCTCCAGCCCCCCATAGTGCTCCTAACCTCAGTGTCCCGCAGTGTCCCACAGCGCATACCAGCTCCTGCAGTGCCCTACAGTCTCAGTGCCCCTGAAAAGTCCCAGCCTCTTCCAGAGACACATCCCCCACAGTTGGCCCCAGCTCCTCCCAGAATCCTCATCCATATGTGAATTCAGATGCAGAGATTAATGCAAAAGCTGTGATTTTCAAACATAACAACGTGTTTGGTCACCTCACTACACTACAGACTAGATCAGCGGTTCTCAACCAAGGGGTCATGGCCTACTTATGGGCCGCAGCCTCCTTGCTTCTGGGCCTCAGGTCGGCTGCAGATCCCATAACCTTCCACAGTGCCTTCCAGTTTGCATAGTGACATTTGGCCTTCCATAGTTTGCCACAGGTGCATGGAAGGTTTGGAAGAATTCACTGACCCATGGGGGTTTATTTACTAAAGCTGGAGAGTCCAAAATCAGACTCCCTTCTGCATAGAAACCAATCAGCTTCTAACCTCAGCTTGTTCAATGAAGCTTTGGCAATGAAACCTGGAAGCTGATTGGTTTCTATGCAGAGCTGCACCAGATTTTGCACTCTCCAGTTTTAGTAAATAACCCCCAGTGTGTTGGGCCTGGTTAGCTCTGATGAAGAGGGCACAGCCCTTGTAAAGCATAAGCCAGCTTTAGTAAATAAACCCCATGGTGTCCATAACATTGAGGACCACTGGAATAGATAATATTTAATAAACTTTACTTTAGTTATGTCTTAATGGGAAATATCAAATTTTTTTGTAGACATGTGACTCTCGGTCTTCCAGGTAACACTTTGCATACCGATTGTGTCACATGAACCTTAGGCTGCTGATCCTTACTCTAGTTTGCAGGAACCGAGCTGTAAAAAAGGAAGGGAACCTCCTATAATCAACATCTTGAAAGTCAACAATGAGGAAGTGTCTATATTTATCTTATCTAGCTTGGAACAATGTAAAAAAATAAGGAAAATGCAATCCGGGTGCTTTGGTTGATTAATGACATTGGTATTAACCTCTTGTAATCCACAGTATAGCAGCCCTCAGACTGGGGGTGGAAGGGGCTGTACTGAGAGCCAATCAGCTGTGTGGTATGCACATGTGCACATGTGCCAGAAGGGAGTTTGCTTTTACCTACATGGAAGAAAAATATATTTGAAATATATTTTAAAAACATTCTTCCCAAATATATTGCCATACAGTATACAGTATTTGAAATACTACAATTTTGGCCATATTCAATATATTTCAAAATATATTTCAATAAATATATTTTTTTTATTTATATATATATATATATATATATATATATATATATATATATATATATATATATATTGCATGTTAAAATGCATATTTATTACAAAATATATGAAAAATATTTAAAATATACTGTATGTCTTTAAAAATGCAAATATACATTTTTGGAATGCATTTACAAATATATGTAAAAATATATGTTAAAATTACTTTTTTATATGTTAAAAAAAATCTGAGGAATATATTTATAAAATATATGTGTCAAGGTCCTACCTTTCCTCAGGGCTTGTGCTGCTCCATGTGCTGGCATCCATCTTAGGTGTCTGCAAAGCATTGTGGGATCCTTTATGCTTTCAGCCTCTGTGGCTCCTCCCCCAGGAGGTGGCGGCTTATCACATATAAGTCTGCTGTTTGTAGCTGTTCATTGCATTCATGTCCTGTCTGTTGCACAGCAGCTAGCTCCTGTTTAGTTCTCATTGCTGTCCTTGATACCGACTTGGCTTTGGCTAAGACTCCTCCTGGCTTCTGACCCCGGCTCTGGCGACCATCCTTCCTGGCTTCTGATCCCGGCTCTGGTGACCATCCTTCCTGGCTTCTGTCCTACCAAGTCATCCGCTGTTGCTGTTGGACTTGCATAGACTCTGTCTTGTTTTTGTACAATAAACCTACCTTTAATTGCACCTCCTTGTGTGTCTGGCTCCTCGCTCCCTGACAATATGTTCTTAAAAACATATATTTTTCATAATATTTGTAATAAAAATGCATTTCAACATGCGGTGTGTGTGTGTATGTATGTATACATATATATTATTATACAGTATTTATAAAGCGCCAACAGTTCGGTCAGCGCCGTACATTACAATGGGAGACAATACACGAGACAGTACAATAACAATACAATGCGATACACGAGGGGTTCGAGGGCCCTGCTCTTTCAAGCTTACAATCTAGGAGGGAGGGGATGGTGGCACAGGAGGAGATAGCTGTGGGGGATGGAGAGGTAGGAAGAGTGGAGGAGGTCGGAAAATTAGCAGGGGGTGGGGTAGGCTTCCCTGAAGAGGTGGGTTTTTAGGGTGCCCCTAAAGGAGAGGAGAGTAGGTGATAGTCTGATGGATTGGGGCAGGGAGTTCCAGAGGATGGGTGACACCCTGGAGAAATCATGGAGGCGGGCATGGGAGGAGGAGACCAGGGAACTAGAGAGAAGGAGGTCTTGTGAGGAGCGGAGAGTGTGTGTTGGGTGGTACTTGGATATTAGGTCGGTGTTGTAATTTGGGGCAGTATGGTGGACGGCTTTGTACGTCAGTGTTAGGATTTTGAATTTGATCCGTTGCGCAATCGGAAGCCAGTGGAGGGATTGGCAGATGGGGGTGGCGGAAACGGAGCGGTTGGTAAGGTGAATGAGTCTGGCTGCCGTATTCAGGATCGACTGAAGCATGGATAGCCTGTGGCAGGCCAGTGAGGAGGGAGTTGCAGTAGTCGAGTTGTGATATGATGAGGGAGTGGGTGAGCTGTTTAGTGGTTTCTGGGGTTAGGAACGTGCATATTTTGGCGATGTTGCGGAGGTGGAGTCTGCATGAGTTTGTTAAAGATTGGACTTGGGGTTGGAAGGATAGGTTGGAGTCAAGAATGACACCAAGTACTCTGGCCTGCTGGGCGGGTCTGATAGTGGTATTGTTGGATGTGATGGAGAAGTCAATGGGGGGTGGTGTCCGGGCTGGGGGGAAGACTAGGAGCTCGGTTTTGGAGAGGTTCAGTTTAAGGAAGTGGAGCGACATCCAGTCCGATATGTCGTACAGTAGGTTTGTGATTCGGGCAGGGACTGAGGGGGTGAGGTGGGGGGTTGAGAGATAGATTTGTGCATCGTCGGCACAGAGGTGGTAGTTGAAGCCGTGAGAGTGTATGAGTTGGCCAAGGGAGGAGGTGTAGATGGAGAAGAGAAGGGGCCCAAGGATGGAGCCTTGAGGGACCCCAACAGAGAGGGGGAGGTGGTAGCGTTATAGGTAACGCTGAAAGAGCGTTGTTATAGGTAGGATGAGAGCCAGGATAGAGCAAAATCTCTGATGCCGAGGGATTGTAGTTTATTGAGGAGGAGGGGGTGGTCGACTGTGTTGAAGGCCGCAGAGAGGTCAAGGAGTAGGAGCACTGAATAGTGGCCATTAGCTTTGGCGGTTAGAAGGTCATTGGAGAGTTTGAGTAAGGCGGTTTTGGTGGAGTGTAGGGGACGGAAGCTGGACTGTAGGGGATCGAGGAGGTTGTTGTCGTTGAGGTGAGAGCTCAGGCAAGTGTAGACTAAGCGCTCGAGGAGTTTGGATGTGATTGGGAGCAGGGAGATGGTCTGAGGTTGTTCGGGTCATTGGGGTCCAGGGAGGGCTTTTTAAGTATGGGGGTGATGTGTGCATGTTTCAGAGGGGAGGGGAATGCGCCAGAAGAGAGGGAGAGATTAAAGATGTGGGTGAGGGAGCGTAGGATGGAGGGAGGTCGTAGGAGTTGTGAGGGGATAGGGTTGAGGGGGCAGAGACAGGGGCGGACTGACATTTCATGGGGCAATAGGGGATCATGGGGCCCCTGTGTCCTTGCCCAAACTCAAAAAAGCCTATGAAAAAGGTACCAGGGGCATCTCATGGGGCCCCCTACTGACCCCGGGCCCTCGAGCAGTGCCCGAGTTTCCAAATGGTCAGTCCGCCCCTGGTGCTGGTTACCCAATTGCCCAGGGGCCCCATGAGTTGTCAGTCCACCCCTGACCAGCACCTGATAAGTCCCAATGACCAACAAAAATGAACACACTCTTAGAGATCACAGTTCTCACCCTGGCAATGCCTTCATCTCCTTTTATCTCCAGGACAGTCCCATCTTTCTTTAGGAATCATTCTTTCATCTACTTATTGGACTGAGATGCCGGTTTAGAGATTACACAGTCATGTAAATCCTGGTGTCTTTGCAATTCCTTACTGTGTTCATAAATATCTTACTCAAAGCAAGCCCTGATGCAATCTCTAAGTTTGTGACTTGCTACAAAGTTACAATGATGCAATCTTAGGAGAGGAGACTGAGGAAATGCTTCTGTCTGCCTGCAGCAGATGAATGGCATTACCTCAGCCTAGGTAAAGTCAATGGACTGGAGTTGAAGGACTTTTTATCATTGGTAAAAGCTTTTTTGAACAATGATATTGCTGCTGTATATAGTGTCACGTCAGGAATTCATTGACTTTAAAGGAGATAAAAACTTAAGTAAAGCACTTCATGTGGTTGCAGTTATGCAACCAGGGGCGGACTGACCATTTGGAAACTCGGGCACTGCCCGAGGGCCCAGGGTCAGTAGGGGGCCCCATGAGATGCCCCTGGTACCTTGTTCATAGGCTTTTTTGAGTTTGGGCAAGGATACAGGGGCCCCATGATCCCCTATTGCCCGGGGGGCCCCATGAGTTGTCAGTCCACCCTTGTATGCAACCGAAAAATTTGGTTGTCAACATCTCTGGCTCCACAGTTCCCACGCCAAATCAGACAAGCCAATGTTAGAAGCTGACAAGCAATGCTGGTAAGTATTACCATTTTATGGTGTCACTTTGGCCTGTTGTCTACTATTTCCTTCAGTGCAGATTGCGAATCCTGTAAGTCATTTTGACATGACAGCGTTATTAAAGGTTTAGCACGCGCAGCAAGAAAATCTACTTACAGCTGATATACAAGCACAGTGTTAAGCAGACTATCCCGGCTCATCCATGGCAGCTTTACAAGTCTTCCAAAAAATCTGCTCCTATATATTTTTTTCTTGGGGAATAATTAGTTTTGTCTTCTTTTTTTTTTTTAGAGTAGACTAATGAATAACATGACTCATTCTACATAGTCTGCCATTTCACCCTCGTCAACACATAAAATAAATAAATGTCTTTTTGGTTTGCTACACTAGAGAGGTTGGGAAAGAAAATCCACCAATTTCAGAGAGAGAGATGGATGATCTGTTCCATCAGCAACACAAAGAGCAAGGACGGACAATGATTTACGAATGGAGCCGACATGTCCCACAAGACAATAGGAAAGAAGAGAGAGTGAAGATCTGTTATTTGAGTGAGGACTGTTCTTGGCTTTCCCTGACTTCGATTTTCTATGTAGTCCTTTCTAAGTATTTTTATGGCCTTTTGTACACTGAGTTAGATGTACTGTCTCTGTTTAATTTTTTTTTTTGCAAGGCTCGCAATAAGGTGATTTGATTCAAGTTAGTAATTGGTTGTTATGGATAGTTTTAAAGCCTGTGTTTAGTAAAAAAAACAAAAAACAGCACAAGGGACATTACTTACAGTCAGTGCAAGATGTCCCTTATGCTGCTGACCTCTGCTTTTGGTGACATCTTCCATCCTCTGATGCCCCCACTCCTGCTGCCATAATCTTCCGATGCTGTGTGGGTTGATAGAGCCAAAGGTCCTGTCATATGCACTCATCAAGTGTTCCAGCTATGCCTGCCCTTTATGCCCCCCTCATCCATTCATTGAAGCTGTACTGAAACGCGATCTAAGATTGGAGGAGGTGAACTTTTCATTCAGTTGCCAGCAGAGGTGGACTGACAACTCATGGGGCCCCCGGGCAATAGGGGATCATGGGGTCCCTGTGTTCTTGCCCAAACTCAAAAAAGCCTATGAAAAAGATACCAGGGGCATCTCATGGGGCCCCCTACTGACCCCGGGCACCTTTGATTGCCCCACATGTTAACCCCTTCCTGCCATTAGTACAGTGTCAGTGCCAGGGGCGGACTAACAACTCATGGGGCCCCTGGGCCATTGGGGATCATGGGGCCCCTGTGTCTTTGCCCACACTCAAAACACACCCAAAAAAGCCTATGAAAATGGTACCAGGGGCATCTCATGGGGCCCCCTACTGACCCCGGGCCCTCGGGCAGTGCCCGAGTTTCCAAATGGTCAGTCCGCCCCTGGTTGCCAGTCTTCCATTAATAGATGTCCATTCTCACTACTGTAAAAGTGATCACTTTTACTGAACAGACGATCATCAGCTATAAAAAGTGACACCATGTTCACGGCGGCAGCTGCAGCCATGAGCTTCTTTAGGTTGTTTTAAAATGGCCTAAGGACATGAAGTGGTTAAACTGCAGGAGGAAAAATGTAGACAAACCAGGTTATATTGGATAGTATTTACATGCTTTTAGGAATAAAAAGATATCCTATCCAGGGGTTTATCCTCCATGTACTGCACATGGGTGGACTGACAACTCATGGGGCTCCCGGGCAATAGGGAATCATGGGGCCCCTGTGTCCTTGTCCAAACTCAAAAAAGCCTATGAAAAAGGTACCAAGGGCATCTCATGGGGTGCCCTACTGACCCCGGGCCCTCGGGCAGTGCCTGAGTTTCCAAATGGCCAGTCCGGCCTGGTCACAGCAATTATGGGACCCGGAATCAGATGTCCCTGGTCCCGATCGTTAGAACGGGACCCGGGGCTCTCAACGACACCCCAGTCTTTGTGCTGGGAGTGCACCGAGTGGAACGCTCCGAGCACAAAGACAGGTAAGCAAATATAAAGCCCCATGGAAAAAAGCCCAGTTCTGTGAGGCTGAATATGTCGGCGCAAAGAGGTTAATAAAACAAACTCTAACGTACTCACAAAAGTACAAAGTAAAATGCACGTATCATACTCCAGTCTAATCCTCAACACTAGATCGCGTCCATCCAAAAGGGCATGGCTTATGCTTTACAAGGGCTGTGCCCTCTTCATCAGAGCTAACCAGGCCCAACACACTGGGGGTTATTTACTAAAACTGGAGAGTGCAAAATCTGGTGCAGCTCTGCATAGAAACCAATCAGCTTCCAGGTTTTATTGCCAAAGCTTAACTGAACAAGCTGAAGCTAGAAGCTGATTGGCTGCCATGCACAGCTGCACCAGATTCTGAGTGCTCCAGTTTTCGTAAATCTCCCCTACTGTGATCTCTATATAGTGGTACAAGGAATGTCCAAAATACAAAAAGAGCCGCCCCCCCAATAGGGGAGGGGGATAGGGAGGGGTTACGTGGGTGCAACCCACTCAATATACATTAATTCCTGCAATGACATTAACCGTTTTTCTGCCACGCTATAGCAGATATACTGCTACAGGACAGCAGGGGTGTGCAAGATCACATATATATACACGTGATTTTGAATTACTGGGTAGGGGGCGCATGTGGCCTCAGCTGTCAATCACCGAGTCCCGGACAGTGATTACTCGCCGGCACCCGGTGATTGGTGAGCATTACCGACAGAGGGAGAGAACTCCTGCACACTGCTTTGTATGGCTCTGTAGTGTGCTTACAGTTGAAAGCACTAACACAGCACACAGTAAAACAGCACACATTTAGCCCTTTGATCACCCCTCATGTTAACACCCTTCCTGCCCAGTGCCATTAGTACAGTGTCAGTGCTTCTTATTAGCAATCCCACAGTCCCACTATAGGTTGCTGATTGCTGTCATTACTAGTTAAAAACAAAATCCCAGTATCTATACCGCCATTTGTAAACACTATAACTTTCACATAACCAATTAATTTACACGTATTGGGATTTTTTTAATCAAAGACATGTAGCACAATACATTTTGGCCTAAGTTTATGAGGAAATTTGATTTTTTTAAATTTCTTTCTCAAAATTGGAGGTCTTTATTTTTATAGCGCAAAAAGTTAAAAATGCACAGGCGATCACATATATATACACACAATTTTGCAAGGGACATGGGCTATTCGCGGCCTCGCCTGTCAATCACTGGATCCTGGCCGGTGATTACTCACCAGCACGCGGTGAACAAGGAGGGAGAGAACTGTATGCAAACAATACAGTCCTCTCCCCTGTCAGATACTGCACACTGCTTTGCATGGCTGTGCAGCACAGCCATGCAAAGCAGTGTGCTTACAGTGGAAAGCACTAACACAGCCCACATAGTAAAACAGCACACAGTTAACACCTTTGATCGGCCCACATGTTAACGCCTTCCTGCCATTAGTACTGTGTCAGTGCCAGGGGTGGACTGACAACTCATGGGACCCCTGGGCCATTGGGGATCATGGGGCCCCTGTGTCTTTGCCCACACTCAAAACACACCCAAAAAAGCCTATAAAAAGGTACCAGGGGCATTTTATGGGGCCCCCGGGCAGTACCCGAGTGCTCAAATGGTCAGTCCGCCCCTGGTCAGTGCTTTTTATTGGCACTGATCACTGTATTGGTGTCACTGGGTATATCAGTGACACCAAGTCAGTTCCCCCCCCAGTGTCAGAATGCCTGCCGCAGTCCCACTATAAGTCACTGATCGCCGCCATTACTAGTAAAAAAAAAATACCAGTAAATATACTTCCATTTGTAGACGCTATAACTTTCACGTAAACCAATTAATTTACACGTATTGGGATTTTTTTTTAGCAAAGACATGTAATTTGCCCTAAATTTATGACAAAATTTGATTGTATAAATTTTTTTTACTGGACATGTTTAATAGCAAAAAGTCAAAAATATTGTTTTTTTTCTCCCAAATGGAGGACTTTTTTTTATAGCGCAAAAAATAAAAACCGCAGAGGCAATCAAATACCACTGAAAGAAAGCTCTATTCGGGGGAAAAAAAGGACACAAATATCATTTGGGTGCAGCGTTGCATGACCGCGCAATTGTCAGTTAAAGTAACGCAGCGCCGTAACGCAAAAGATAGTCTGGTCAGGACGGGGCTAAATCCTCTGGAGGGTAAGTGATTAACATAATTTCTTAACAACAAGCAATACATGTAAATAAAACATGAGTGTACAAGTGCTGGAGCTCAAGTGGTTAATAGCAAGTCAGCAGGGGCAGCTCCTGTATTTCTAAATGTACAGGTTCCCCTTTGAACCATAGACATTGGTGACCGCTAGGCCATGGATGCCCATTCTGACCGGCTCATTATGTCTACTGTGCTGGTCTCTCCCCAGCGGGAACACTCCAGGCGGATGGCGGAGGATGAAGGTGAAATCGCTCTTGGATTAAAAATAATTATTCTGAAGCCTTTCCCATTAGAACAACAAATGAGCATTATCTGGGCACAGAGTTTAGGGGCCTCTGCTGGCTCTATTAAAGAAAGCCAAGATTTTTTACTTAGTAAAGGACTTTCCTGATTGCGGTTATACAGTCGGGGCGGAGTGGGAATTGCATGTTCTACTGCTGTGTGTTTCCTGTTCAGTGAATCGTAGCAAAATTGTTTTTTTTTTTTTATATCATTATGTACAATGTACATAAGGAACAAAACAAATATATATATATCTCAATAGAGAATGACAGCATATAAGACACTGCGATCGTACAGCTTCATCATGAAATACAGGCCATACTTAAATGGTTTGTAACAGATGGGATGTAAATTGTGTTGCCTATATATCTGTCAAGGTTTGATTGTCAACATAAATAGTGATTAATTTGCAATCAGTTCGGCTCAGATGTCCAGCTAAATGAAATTGGTTCGTGAAAAAAGAGAAAATATGTTTGAACAATTTCTTGTGTGAGCATAATTAAATTTTTGGTCATTTAGATTAAAGTGGTTCTAAAGGCTGAAGGGGTTTTTACTTTTCTGCATTCTATGCAGGACCATGGATAAGGGGGTACCACCATGGGCGGGCTGACAACTCATAAGGCTCCTGGGCAATAGGGGATCATGGGGCCCCGTGTCCTTGCCCACACTCAAAGCACACCCAAAAAAGTCTATAAAAAGGTACCAGGGGCATTTCATGGGGCCCCCTACTGACCCTGGGCCCTGGGGCAGTGCCAGGGGTGGACTGACAGCTCATGGGGCCCCCGGGCAATAGGGGATCATGAGGCCCCTGTGTCCTTGCCCAAACTCAAAAAAGCCTATGAAAAGGTACCAGGGGCATTTCATGGGGCCCCCTACTGACCCCAGGCCCTCGGGCATTGCCCGAGTTTCCAAATGGTCAGACCGCCCCTGGGCAGTGCCCAAGTGCTCGAATGGTCATTCCGCCCCTGGGTACCACCAATCCACCTGTACGGAGCCAGGCCAGCAGGGAGCCAAGGCAGTTGGGTGCATCAGATGTGGGTAGGGCGGGTGATTGGCACAGCATGGGGGGGCAATTACTGCAACCAATCCTTTGTATGGATCTCTCTGCAGCAGATGAAAGCCGTCTTCTTCTCCTCTCCCTACCGCTTTCAGCTGCTGCTACAGGGGATTAGTTCCAGTAACAGCCCCCGTCATACCCATCACCCTCCCTGTGCACCATAAAATTCCCCCTGCTGCCCAGGCCCCCCGTGTGTCCCTATCCCCACAGTGCTGACGGCTTTCCTCCTCTCCTTCCCACTGGCAACTGCAAGCACACAATAGGATCCTTCAGGATGGAGAGTGAGTGAAGGGCCTAGTAAATATGCCACATTTGCCAGTACCTCTTTTTTTTCTTTTTCCTAAATGAACACAATGAGTGATTGGTACCAATCACTCACTGTGCTCATAACTGAAGCATAATAATCTGTTTTTTTATTATTATTATTATTATTATTATTATACATGATTTATATAGCGCCAACAGTTTGCTCAGCACTTTACAATATAGGAGACAATACAGCAACAATACAGTTCAATACAAGAGGGTTAGGAGGGCCCTGCTCCTTGGAGCTTACAATCTAAGAGGGAGGGGCTAGTGATACAAAAGGTAATAACTGTGGGGGATGGACTGGTAGGAGGAAGAGAAGATTCCATTATTAGCTGAAGGTAGGATAGGCTTCCCTGGGAGAGGTTTTCAGAGATCACCTAAAAGTGAGCAGAGTAGGCGATAGTCTGATAAATTGGGGTGAGCGAGTTCCAGAGAATGGGGGAGGCTCTGGAGAAGTCCTGGAGAATATCATAGGAGGAGGAGACAAGGGAGCTAGAGAGTAGGAGGTCGTGCAAGGAGCGGAGAAGACGGTTTGGGTGGTATTTGGAGACAAGATTGGTGATGTAATTTGGGGCAGAGTTATAAATGGTTTTATATGTGATTGTTAATGTTTTGAATTTTATTCGTTGGGCAATGGGAAGCCAGTGGAGGGATTGGCAGAGAGGGGTGGTAGATATGGAACGGTTAATAAGGTGGGTGAGTCTGGCAGCAGCATTCATGATAGACTGAAGAGGGGATAGCCTGCGATGAGGTCGGCCAATGAGGAGGGAGTTACAGTAGTCAAGGCGAGATATAACAAGGGAGTGGATAAGTTGCTTAATAGTATCCGAGGTTAAGAACGAGTGTACAGTATCTTGGAGATGTTGTGGAGGTGAAGTCTACAAGATTTGGACAGCGATTGAATTTTGGGGCTCAAAGGACAGATGGGAGTCTAGGTTTTCTTTGGGGGGCCCTGTCAGTTTGGCTGTATGGGGCCCCATGGTTTCTTACAGCAGCCCTGATTCTATGCATTAAAGTTAAAAAACCTTCAGGGTGCAGCTCCCCCTTCAGCACCCCTAATACTTACCTGAGCCCCATCGCAATCCAGCACTGTGCTCTAGATCCTCCGATCTCCGGGGTCTCTCTCTCATTGGCTAAGAAACAGCAGCCAGAGCCATTGGCTCCAGCTGCTGTCAATCACAGCCACTGAGGAGGAAACTGTGGGCGGAGCCAAGTCATGCTTTGTATGTCTTATGGACATACAGAGCCGGCTCGGGAGCACGCCTGCTCTAGTGCTGCCATAGCAAGAGGCTTGCTATTGGTGGGCACTCAGCAGGGGGGAGGGGCCAGGAGCAGCAGGGGACCCAAGAAGAGGAGGTGCAAAACCATTACACAGAGCAGGTAAGTATAACATGTTTGTTAATAATAAAATCCCTTTACAATCACTTTAAGTCAAAGCAAAAGCATTTTTCAATGAACAGGGAGCTCCCTATGGAATTCTCAAATATCATATGAACAACACTCTTAACCACTGAGCCATTCCTAACTTTTTAATCTCTTGCCAGCTGAGGGGTGTCTATGACATGTTTGTTATTTTAATTTTAAAAAAAACAATAAAGCTTTACAACCACTTTAGTTTATGTTGGCACAATATAAATCCTGTATAATAATAATAATAATAATCATCATCATCAAGCAAAGCTCACATTTCAAATGAAATACCAACTGAATGGTCAAAATGTCTGCATTTTTATAAAACTGCGGAACCCTTAGTCATATAACTCGACATATTAAGGGCTCATTCACACAAAGCAATCATAAAATAGTTTGAAGTAATTATACTGGATGTATATTCAACATTCTCACATAATATGATTGTAAACTAGATTGTGCTTTTGTGCTAATACAATCCTTTGTTACACTGTTCTTTGTATATTGCTGAAAATTGGAATAAAACCTTTTAAAACTAAAAACTAAAATAATTAACATTATACTTACCTGCTCTGTGCAATGGTGTTGAACAAAAGTGGCCACAAATCTCACCTTTTTGGGCCCTCCATTGGCACACTCGGCTCCTCCTCTTCTCTGTGTGTCACCATAGAAAGATGCTTCTTATGGGGGCGCACCTGCAGGCTTGCTCCCAAGCCGGGCTGTGTGCATCTATTGACATACACAGCGTGGCTTAGCCCTGCCCTCTGCTTTCTGCTTACAGGATTTGATTGGCAACAGCGGAGCCAATGGATCCCACGGCTGCCTCTGTGAGCAGAGAGCCGCTACAGATGCGCACAGTGCTGGATCAAAATCAGGCTCCGGTAAGTTTATGGGGGGGTGAGGGGGCAGTAAAAACACACAAACACAGGGACATTTTTATCTTAATGTCCTTAAATGTCCCGCCTTTAGAACTACTTTAAGTTGGGTTGACAAGGTCACAGATTAGCACTGCAATTACTTTTTTTTTTTTACAGATTTGTGATAGCTAAAAATTCAAATGAGATTGTGTTCACTTACATGAGCATTTAAAGCTGGTGTAGTAAACTAAAATGACATCCAGATCATCTGGAGTCATTAGTGTGATCATGGGATTATTCTGGGGGTAAAAATGTTCATATATATATATATATATATATATATATATGTGTGTGTGTGTGTGTGTGTGTGTGTGTGTGTGTGTGTGTGTTAAAAAAGTGAAACTTTTTGAAGAACATATATACATATATCACCCTCCTAGCTAGGGGGAGCTAGATCCTAATGGTTAGACAGAAGCAGAATAGCAGCTTAGGTGTAATAGCCAGATAGCCAGAAGGGTCAAATTGTGGTCAGGGCTGAGAGACTCTGCAGTCAAGCCCCTCTGGAATTTCCCCCTGCTCTGAGGCTTTTGGAGGATGGCCTTGGAGGCAGTGGGTAGATCTGAGGAGTGGCTAGCTGCACTCTTGAGGGACCTCAGCCAATTCCCAATGGAAGGCTTGGCAAGGGGATGGGACTCCCTTAATAATGTTAGAGCCTGCTCAGTAGCAGGAGTGTGGTTGGAGCTTGCTCAGTAGCAGGAGTGTGGTTGGAGCCTGCTCAGTAGCAGGAGTGTGGTTGGAGCCTGCTCAGTAGCAGGAGTGTGGTTGGAGCCTGCTCAGTAGCAGGAGTGTGGTGATGGGAGAGGTGTAGAGTGTTAGAGGAAGATGTGGCGCTGGGGGAGGAAGGCTACCAGGAGTCCTAGTGGGATAGGGACTGCCTGCGAGCCTGGAGCTGGAAAGGAGGAAAATGTGGAGCTCACTGGCCCCCTAAGAGAGAACCACCTGTGTGGCAGGGAAGGAGCAGCCCAGCTGAAAGCAGCAGCACCCAACCCACAAGCGATACAGGAGAGGATCTGGGTGAGTACCCCAGCACCCCCTGGGCAGCTAGGGGAAGGAGCACTCTGGTGGGAAACCAGATTCGCCACCTACCTTGGACTGTCCGTTTCTTAAAGCGACAGGCACCAATCCCCTGCTTAGGGCAACCTCCAGATTGCTGGGTGAAGGAAGAGGAATTCATCTAGGATCTGGGGGGCTACATTAGGAGACGCTGGCTAGCACTTCTACAAAGACTGTGTTGCGGCGTAGGCTTGTCAATAGTTCCAGGAGATTGTCCTCAGTTCATCGGTTCCATTGGGCATCCTGTACACCCCTAACCCTTTCCCAGTTCAAATCACCTTATAAAAATAACAAAAACACAAAACCAAGCTCAGTGACTCTTGGATGCAAGTCTGTGTGAAGATGTGTGTTGCCTGACTGCTATATAGGGACGATAGGGGGACCTAAAACCTTCTGAAACTCCTAAGGGGGTAGTGCTACATGTATAAGGAAGATAGCAAGGAGTAAGGTCCAGCATTACAAGCAGATGTGGTCCAGTATCTCCAAATTACAAACAAAAGGCAGTGGGAGGACTGGTGGAGTACAGCAATGTCTAGAAGGAAGCCTCGCCAGGTAGGTGGCGTTCCCTGTCTGAATTGTACGTTTTCCTTTCCAGTTCTGAGTGGAGTGTGCCTTTAGTATGGACTAGAATGAGTTTTCTCAGATCAAAAGGTCCCAATGAACAAAGCTAATATCAGTCATAGCAGAACGATGTTTTCTGAGAGCTGGTCGAAGAGCCACTTTGGAATCCATCAATACTCCTCTTTGTTTGGCTGTCTGGGAAAATCCAGACTTCGCAGACTTGTTTGTGAGATGAAAGGGTACCAGATGAAATGGAACTTTCCGCAATATCTGAAAGCAAAAGCAAACCAGCAACTAAAACTGGCAAAACCTCTCCATCCTGATTTTTCATAGTATTTTTATACTTGATTAAATGGCATAATGAAGACTGCCCAAAATACATGGAGCGCTCTGTGGGAACGAAAGCATGGAATTTAACCACTTCAAGTCTGGACACTTTCACCCCCTTCCTGTCCAGGCCAATTTTCAGCTTTCAGTGCTATCACACTTTGAATGACAGTTGTGCTGTCATGCAACACTGTACCCATATGAATTTTTTAGCATTTTTTGAGACAGATAAAGCTTTATTTTGGTGGTATTTATTCACCACTGGGATTTTTATTTTTTTGCTATATAAATGAAAATTCAAAAAAATTTGAAAAAAAGTGTTTTTCTTATACAATTTTGCAAATAAATAATATTTCATCATAAATCTTGGCCAAAATGTATTCAGTTATCTTTTTAGTTTATAACCAAACATTATACATTTTCAAAAAATGTTTTTACATTTTTATTTTATTTTTTTATATTATTATTTATGGGGGTTTTTTTTCTACATACTGTCACCCTAGCAGCACCATGGTGACACTGTACTACTTGTGGGGGGTGATGAAGATTTCTTTTTTTTTTTTTTACACTGATTGCTTTTACACCCATAAAGGCTGTAAAAGCAATAATTTCTCCTTCTCTCTGGCTGCATTCTTACAGCCATTGAGAACTACTGTGTGAGCTGTGATTGGTCACAGCTTGTCACATGGTACAAGGCTGTTGTGAATAGCCTTGTACCATGTGACCTCTGTGATCATTCACAGATTTCACACGTAGTAAGCAATGATGTCAGAAGTGACATCTTGCTTACTAGTCTGCATGTGATCACTGGTTGGCCAATCACTGATCCGGAGGACACAGCGGGCACCAGATCGCGGTGCTGAGCACTCCCAGAGAGCGCGCACAGTACAAAATGGCGGGCGCCGTTTATGAACGGCAACCCGCCCCTGGACTGCCACCATTTATATACAGCTGCCAGATGGCAAGTGGTTACAGCAAAACTGTAATACATTGCAGTTGCATTTTTTTTTCTTTTTTAGGCTTTTTTCCCTGTTTTCACCTTGTGACCAGACCAGTAACAAATCTTCTGTATTAGAGTGCCCCCATTCTGAATGAAGGAGCAACAGAGACACTTTTGGACAGCAGCAATATCAGTCTGGAGGGAGGGGAGTGTTGAAGCTGAACTCAAGTAAGGCTAGGTTCACACCTGTGGCGGAACCGTTCCGCCTGGGCTTCCTCGTGCGGAGCGAAACGTCACACCGAATGGTCCCCTTTTCCAGCAAGTCTTCCAGCACTCTGTCAAGGCAGGTATTAGAGCTCAAAACCAATCCTTCCCTGCTATCCCAAACCACGAGTCGAAACTTCGTGTAGGGTGAAACGAATGACCCTTTATTAAACACCGCTCAGTATATACAGCTTCACCCCCACCAGACAGCCTGGCACCGGGTTTTCCCCACCCACAACAAAACCCTACAACACAACAATACAGTATGAAAAAATACAAATGATGTAGCGCTAAAACACCCAGTTAAAGCGTCAGTGCCTTAGGACATGCAGCATGATGTTAAAATCCTATATGAACATAATGCATATATGTGCGTGATGATACTGACAAAATGGAAAACAGATGTGCAACCCCTACACACAGTGCACATACAGTCAGGTCCATAAATATTGGGACATCGACACAACTCTAACATTTTTGGCTCTATACACCACCACAATGGATTTGAAATGAAACGAACAAGATGTGCTTTAACTGCAGACTGTCAGCTTTAATTTGAGGGTATTTACATTCAAATCAGGTGAACGGTGTAGGAATTACAACAGTTTCCATATGTGCCTCCCACTTGGTAAGGGACCAAAAATAATGGGACAATTGGCTTCTCAGCTGTTCCATGGCCAGGTGTGTGTTATTCCCTCATTATCCCAATTACAATGAGCAGATAAAAGGTCCAGAGTTCATTTCTAGTGTGCTATTTGCATTTGGAATCTGTTGCTGTTAACTCTCAAGATGAGATCCAAAGAGCTGTCACTATCAGTGAAGCAAGCCATCATTAGGCTGAAAAAACAAAACAAACCCATCAGAGAGATAGCAAAAACATTAGGCGTGGCCAAAACAACTGTTTGGAACATTCTTAAAAAGAAGGAACGCACCGGTGAGCTCAGCAACACCAAAAGACCCAGAAGATCACAGAAAACAACTGTGGTGGATGACCAAAGAATTCTTTCCCTGGTGAAGAAAACACCCTTCACAACAGTTGGCCAGATCAAGAACACTCTCCAGGAGGTAGGTGTATGTGTGTCAAAGTCAACAATCAAGGGAAGAATTCACCAGACTGAATACAGAGGGTTCACCACAAGATGTAAACCATTGGTGAGCCTCAAAAACAGGAAGGCCAGATTAGAGTTTGCCAAACGACATGTAAAAAAGCCTTCACAGTTCTGGAACAACATCCTATGGACAGATGAGACCAAGATCAACTTGTACCAGAGTGATGGGAAGAGAAGAGTATGGAGAAGGAAAGGAACTGCTCATGATCATAAGCATACCACCTCATCAGTGAAGCATGGTGGTGGTAGCGTCATGGCGTGGGCATGTATGGCTGCCAATGGAACTGGTTCTCTTGTATTTATTGATGATGTGACTGGTGACAAAAGCAGCAGGATGAATTCTGAAGTGTTTTGGGCAATATTATCTGCTCATATTCAGCCAAATGCTTCAGAACTCATTGGACGCCGCTTCACAGTGCAGATGGACAATGACCCAAAGTATACTGCAAAAGCAACCAAAGAGTTTTTTAAGGGAAAGAAGTGGAATGTTATGCAATGGCCAAGTCAATCACCTGACCTGAATCCGATTGAGCACGCATTTCACTTGCTGAAGACAAAACTGAAGGGAAAATGCCCCAAGAACAAGCAGGAACTGAAGACAGTTGCAGTAGAGACCTGGTAGAGCATCACCAGGGATGAAACCCAGCTTCTGGTGATGTCTATGCATTCCAGACTTTAGGCTGTAATTGACTGCAAAGGATTTGCAACCAAGTATTAAAAAGTGAAAGTTTGATTTATGATTATTATTCTGTCCCATTACTTTTGGTCACTTAACAAGTGGGAGGCACATATGCAAACTGTTGTAATTCCTACAACGTTCACCTGATTTGGATGTAAATACCCTCAAATTAAAGCTGACAGTCTGCAGTTAAAGAACATCTTGTTCGTTTCATTTCAAAACCATTATGGTGGTGTACAGAGCCAAAAATGTTAGAATTGTGTCGATGTCCCAATATTTATGGACCTGACTGTATATAAATATAAAGTCCAGTGATCCTGTATCAATATTTGCACTCAAACAGAGTCCTTGGACTGTATGTGGGCCCGCACACCACCACGTGCAATCCGAAATCAGCTGAAGTGGCCTCTCACCTCCTCCCTGCAACCCTGCAGGGCCACAGAGCTTTATCAGATCCCCACTGAGTCAAGGTATGCTTCCTCTTGAGTGGATGGTTGGTATATCCCCAGTATACAGCTTCCACCTCTCCTGTGGTATCCTCCGAGGTGAGCTGAGCAGGATGGACCCCAGCTCAAGCCCCCATGGGATAAAGGAAGCAAAAGACATCCTCCATAGTGTAAAACCGTTTAATAAATGCCGGAAAATAAATGTATAATACACTCACATTTGCCAAATACCATACAAGCTGTTTCCCATAGCATGGGTGTATGCGTGTGGCTGAGGGTGTACAAAGATGGCGTCGCGCCAGAAGTGCATCACCACGTATTGCCGTCGACGCGTTGCGTCATGTGACCCCGTGACTTCCTCAGGACTGACGTGATTGGTCTATAGCACTCACTTAAATAGGCCAGCCTTTCCTCCAATCGTGACCCGCTGGGAGTGGTCACGGCGGCCATGTTCTTGTAGCCCATCGATCTTCTACTTACACATAGCCTGAATAGGTGTATATAGAAATGTACATACACCACAGGCTTCAGCTCTAGCACAAAAAATCATGCCAGAACCGATGTGGAATATAATGGTAAGTAATTATGATGTACTAAATCCACCAGCAAATATAAAACCACATATATAAAAAATGTGATGAATCTATAAACAAAAAGCCTCCTGAAATGAACTTTATTAAGGAGGTAAATAAAATGCAAATGCAAATCTAAAAAATAATGATAAAAATAATAATGAAATGTATATAAAAAATGTATATATATAAAAAATATATATATATAAAACAGGTAGATCACAGAAAACCGCCGCTCTCTATTTGAGGAGATAAATATTGCCAAAAATCTTGGAAGAAACATAAAAAATATATATAAAAAAATAAAAATAAAAATACCACCTCTAGACATACGCTGTTCACCCTTCATATGGTTACATATAAATGTAAATGAATGAATAAGAATGCAAATAACCAGAAAAACACATAAGTAACTCAAGATACAACACAAAAGAAAAATAAAATTAATAATTGCTAATGAAGCAATTTAAATCAAAATCAATGTTAAGCCCTTTGGGCGTGTGTGTATCTAAAATAAATATCCACTTTGACTCCGCCTGACTTAATGCTCTGATCTTATGGCTTCCTCTCCAGTGCCTATGATACTTCTCAATTCCCCAGAAAACCAGACTAGAGGGATCCTTATTATGATACTGTGAGAAATGTCTAGAGACACTATGCTTAGGAAAACCCTTGCGAATATTTTGAACGTGTTCTCTCAATCTGACCCATAGCGGTCTTTTCGTCCGGCCAACGTATTGGAGACCACAACCGCATTGCAGTGCATATACCACCCCCTCTGTCTTACAGGATATAAAATCCTTAATTTGAAATTCTCTTTGGTTGTTAGTAGAGATGAAAGAATGGCGTCTAGGATTGGGGCCTTTAATAGCTCTGCAGGCATGGCACATTTTGCAAGGGAAAAAACCCTTATAATCCAAAAAAGTTGTTCTATTTTTATTAGGAGGATCTATCACGTTATGTACTAAAACAGATCTCAGAGTGGGGGCTTTCCTGTATATAAATTTCGGAACAGTAGGTAAAATTTTACACAATAGAGGGTCCGTAAGCAAAATGGACCAATGTTTGATAAACACTTTTTCAATATCCTTATAATTAGCTGTGAAGTCTAGAATGATAGCCAATTGATTGTCAAAATCCTTCTTATTCTTGGCCCTGCAGGGTCGCAGGGAGGAGGTGAGAGGCCACTTCAGCTGATTTCGGATTGCACGTGGTGGTGTGCGGGCCCACATACAGTCCAAGGACTCTGTTTGAGTGCAAATATTGATACAGGATCACTGGACTTTATATTTATATATGTGCACTGTGTGTAGGGGTTGCACATCTGTTTTCCATTTTGTCAGTATCATCACGCACATATATGCATTATGTTCATATAGGATTTTAACATCATGCTGCATGTCCTAAGGCACTGACGCTTTAACTGGGTGTTTTAGCGCTACATCATTTGTATTTTTTCTGCATTGTTTTGATCTTGGGGTATTGGATCAGATGTTAGCAGCTTCACACGTTTACCAATTGTATTTTACATAGGAGCGCAAGCAGATTCCTATTTATCATCTTGTTATTTTCGTAGTACCATTCACACCTGCTTGCGGCACACTATGGATGTTTTTGGGTTCATCGAAAGCAGAACCATTAATATTGAAGAGATTTTCTCCAAACCCAATAATGACCATACTAGTGATTTACATACACATTTTAGAAAGTTGGGTCATTTTATGGAGAAAAAAGTCAGTACCTGGTGGGACCTGATTACTTATGAAAAATATTTGAAAGAAAAATTAGTGCCTAGGCGCCTCAGGTGGGAGGTACCTATTTGTGATGGTTTACTAGACACAGAAGATGTGGAAGAATGGTTTGAGTTTTTTCAGGAGAGAGGTTTGGAGTTAGTCAAATTCCTCCTGAAAAGAAAACAGAGGAAAATGAGAGGCTTGGAATCACAGATCAGTGATATTAAAGCCAAATTAGAACCGTTTAAAGACACCCCTGATGCAATCAATCTTACCAAAAGATTATGTAAAGATTTAGAACATATAGACCAAGAGGTTAAACACCGTAAAATCAAAAAATACCAAAGGGATTGCAATGACTTCAAAAAAGATCAGGTGTTTAAGTGGCAAAGCTCCCTTGCTGATAACGAGGGGGCGTCTATAGTTACTACACCAGTGAAAGAGACAAAATTTGCCAATCATCCTATTCCACCTGCACCTCACAACAACAACACACCTCGGAACCAACATACCAAATATCAACATCAACCCCCCCACCAGACACCTTAAAACGGGTGGAAACAAAATAATAACAAAAAACCACCTAAGAAAGGTAACCAGTGGAGACCGAATTACTATCCACCTAGACCATACCCTCCACGAGGACCTAATCACCAACAGACCCAGTATTATAATGGTCCACCTAGACATGAACCATATTATCCTAATAATGCCCGACCAGGATATAATCCGAATCCTTATTATGATAGAAGCCCAAGACCTTACCAGAATTATGATTACCATTATCGCCCTCATGAGCGAAGTCCACCTCCAACCTCCAATAGGTTTGAGCCTCTAAGATATGAACATCCAGATAGGGATTTTTTTTGGAGGGACAGGGCAGAAGTCAGCCCAGGCCGGAGAAGTATAGACAGAGGAGGGGATGCAGAGGAGGCCGCCAGGCTCAAAAGAAAAAGAGAGTCATAGGAGAAGGAGTCTTCAATTTGAGCAACACCAAGCTCACGACAGAGGAATTATTAGTTTTAGATAAGGGTCTTAAATATGCCCCTCCACACAAAGCCAATGGCTTCAATATATACGTTGACACCCTTAAATATGCCAGAAAATTGACCACCAAAAAGTTTTTCTTAGGGTTACCAGGACCCAAACATCTAGTATCTACAGCTCCGAATGATGACATTGTACACACAGGACTTAAAAATAAGTCATTGTTCAACCCCCAAGTAAGTAATAACAATCAGATTGAGGTTTTCAAAAAAATGATTGACATGGACATTAAGAAATTGAGCTTTACAAAAGGAATACAGAATAAGGCTCAGGCTATTGGTATTAGCAGATTGAAAAAAAGAAATGACATCATCATTAGGCCAGCAGACAAAGGTGGGGGTATAGTGATTTTAACTAAAGACTATTATGAAAAACAAATGGAAGTACATCTTAATGATAGAGCCACATATTTAACCTTACCTAAAGATCCTACTAATGTTTATAAAAAAGATCTGACTAAATTGATTGAGAAAGGAAAAGCCAAACAAATATTAAATAAGAAAGAGATTAAGTTTCTAAATCCAGAAGTGTGCAGGATACCCGTTATATACATGGTACCGAAGATCCACAAAGATCCAGATAATCCACCTGGGAGGCCCATAGTCAATGGGATAGATTCTGTCATGGCCAGAATGGGACAGTATGTAGATATTTTTCTACAACCTTTGGTTATCAAAACTAAGGCCTATTTAAGAGATACCAAGCATCTCATCCAATGTTTAGAGAATGTTAAAGGAGGCAATCAATTGGTGTTTGCAAGTGCAGATGTATCAGCCCTATATACGATCATTAATCATGAAGATGCAATCAATTCAGTCAATTGGAGTCTGAGAGAGCTCAGCCAATATAAATGGGCCCAGAGGAGATACATCACGGAATGTCTCGAGTATTGTCTATCCCACAACTACTTCTGGTATAAAGGTGTCTTTTACAAACAAATCAGGGGTGTAGCCATGGGGGCTAGATTTGCTCCCAGTGTGGCCAACCTGTTCATGGCCCACTGGGAGGAAGAGTCAGTATACCATAATCCCCCACAACAGTTAGTCCTGTACAAGAGATACATCGATGATGTGTTCATTGTCTGGGACGGTGCAGAACAAGATCTACAGGCGTTCCTCTATCAGCTGAATTCCAATGGGAAGAACATCACTTTTACATGGGAGGTTAATCGGGCAAGTATCAATTTTTTGGATTTATGTATTTACACTTATGAGGGGAAGATCTATACTAAGACTTTCTTTAAGAAAGTCGATCACAATGGGTATATCCCATTAGATAGTTGCCATTACCCCCCATGGCTGTTGAATATACCCAAGGGACAGCTGATTAGACTGAGGAGGAACTGCACTGACAAAGAAGAATTCTTTAAGCAGGCCACAATTATGGAAAATAGATTTGTGGACAAAGGATACTGTCAAGATAACATCAAGAGTAAAATTAGAGAAGTAGGAGACATGGATAGAAATTGCCTTCTGGTAGACAAGAGTAACAAGAATAAGAAGGATTTTGACAATCAATTGGCTATCATTCTAGACTTCACAGCTAATTATAAGGATATTGAAAAGGTGTTTATCAAACATTGGTCCATTTTGCTTACGGACCCTCTATTGTGTAAAATTTTACCTACTGTTCCGAAATTTATATACAGGAAAGCCCCCACTCTGAGATCTGTTTTAGTACATAACGTGATAGATCCTCCTAATAAAAATAGAACAACTTTTTTGGATTATAAGGGTTTTTTCCCTTGCAAAATGTGCCATGCCTGCAGAGCTATTAAAGGCCCCAATCCTAGACGCCATTCTTTCATCTCTACTAACAACCAAAGAGAATTTCAAATTAAGGATTTTATATCCTGTAAGACAGAGGGGGTGGTATATGCACTGCAATGCGGTTGTGGTCTCCAATACGTTGGCCGGACGAAAAGACCGCTATGGGTCAGATTGAGAGAACACGTTCAAAATATTCGCAAGGGTTTTCCTAAGCATAGTGTCTCTAGACATTTCTCACAGTATCATAATAAGGATCCCTCTAGTCTGGTTTTCTGGGGAATTGAGAAGTATCATAGGCACTGGAGAGGAAGCCATAAGATCAGAGCATTAAGTCAGGCAGAGTCAAAGTGGATATTTATTTTAGATACACACACGCCCAAAGGGCTTAACATTGATTTTGATTTAAATTGCTTCGTTAGCAATTATTAATTTTATTTTTCTTTTGTGTTGTATCTTGAGTTACTTATGTGTTTTTCTGGTTATTTGCATTCTTATTCATTCATTTACATTTATATGTAACCATATGAAGGGTGAACAGCGTATGTCTAGAGGTGGTATTTTTATTTTTATTTTTTTATATATATTTTTTATGTTTCTTCCAAGATTTTTGGCAATATTTATCTCCTCAAATAGAGAGCGGCGGTTTTCTGTGATCTACCTGTTTTATATATATATATTTTTTATATATATACATTTTTTATATACATTTCATTATTATTTTTATCATTATTTTTTAGATTTGCATTTGCATTTTATTTACCTCCTTAATAAAGTTCATTTCAGGAGGCTTTTTGTTTATAGATTCATCACATTTTTTATATATGTGGTTTTATATTTGCTGGTGGATTTAGTACATCATAATTACTTACCATTATATTCCACATCGGTTCTGGCACGATTTTTTGTGCTAGAGCTGAAGCCTGTGGTGTATGTACATTTCTATATACACCTATTCAGGCTATGTGTAAGTAGAAGATCGACGGGCTACAAGAACATGGCCGCCGTGACCACTCCCAGCGGGTCACGATTGGAGGAAAGGCTGGCCTATTTAGGTGAGTGCTATAGACCAATCACGTCAGTCCTGAGGAAGTCACGGGGTCACGTGACGCAACGCGTCGACGGCAATACGTGGTGACGCACTTCCGGCGCGGCGCCATCTTGGTACACCCTCAGCCACACGCATACACCCATGCTATGGGAAACAGCTTGTATGTTATTTGACAAATGTGAGTGTATTATACATTTATTTTCCGGCATTTATTAAACGGTTTTACACTATGGAGGATGTCTTTTGCTTCCTTTATCCCATGGGGGCTTGAGCTGGGGTCCATCCTGCTCAGCTCACCTCAGAGGATACCACAGGAGAGGTGGAAGCTGTATACTGGGGATATACCAACCATCCACTCAAGAGCAAGCATACCTTGACTCAGTGGGGATCTGATAAAGCTCTGTGGCCCTGCAGGGTCGCAGGGAGGAGGTGAGAGGCCACTTCAGCTGATTTCGGATTGCACGTGGTGGTGTGCGGGCCCACATACAGTCCAAGGACTCTGTTTGAGTGCAAATATTGATACAGGATCACTGGACTTTATATTTATATATGTGCACTGTGTGTAGGGGTTGCACATCTGTTTTCCATTTTGTCAGTATCATCACGCACATATATGTATTATGTTCATATAGGATTTTAACATCATGCTGCATGTCCTAAGGCACTGACGCTTTAACTGGGTGTTTTAGCGCTACATCATTTGTATTTTTTCTGCATTGTTTTGATCTTGGGGTATTGGATCAGATGTTAGCAGCTTCACACGTTTACCAATTGTATTTTACATAGGAGCGCAAGCAGATTCCTATTTAACAATACAGTATGAACTCTATAGAAGTGAAAGACTACAAGGTCACATTTCCCTAATGGCAAGGTCCTACCTTTTCCCAGAGGTTATGTTACTCCATGTGATGGCATCCATCTTGGATTTCTGCAGAGCATGGTGGGAATCTTTTATGCCTTCAGGTCTCTGAGGTCCATCCCCCAGAGGGGTGTGGCTGATTACATATAAGCCTGTGGTCCGCACATGCTCTTTGCACTTGTGTCGCTGTACCTCTCTTGTGACTCGGCTATTCTTTGTGGTCTCCTTTGATCTGACCCTCTGTTGCTGAACCCGGCTCGTGACCTGTGATTCTCGTCTGCTGTCCTGTACTGTTTTGTCCCGTTGTTGTTGACCCGGCCTGCCTGACTACTCTATTGTCTTTTCCACCAGCTACACGCCATTGGCGGCGGCCATTACCGCAACTGAGGTGTCTTGGGGGCCGTGACCTGGTTCCTGGCTGTGTCAAGTCCATCCCCACCATCAGGGGCCCTGGCGAAGGGCAGCCTGGGACTTAGACTCCGCGCCCTGAGGGACTTCGGTCTGTGGGTGGTGGTTGTCGTCAGCCAGTGTGTTACATTGTTATTAGGCCTGCCTGTCCGTTCCTCAGCTCCTGCCCTGACACCTAAACAAACAGCGTAGAATGTCTGTCTACATACGAGCTGTGAAACATATACAGCTTTACAAAGGGGAGAAAACAAACAGAAAGGGCAAAATGTTATCACAAAGGGACGGTTTGTCACAACACCTATGCAGTTTGTGTTTCTGCAGTGCGTTTTGTGTTTTTTATGCATTTTTGATACATCTTGTTTTGTTTTTTTTTCTTTTTTAATCTTGTTGCTGGGCAGAATAAAATGCAAAACACATTACAGACTTTTCTGCAGCGTCTCCATTGAAGTCTATAGAACCAAAAATGCAACGTTTTGCGTTAAGGGCCAGTTCACACTACAAAAATACATTCTGGATACGTTTTTGCTTACAGTTCACGCCACATGCAGTTCCGGTGCAGTTTTGATGCAGTTTGCTATGTTCCAGTATAGTTCTGTGCAGAAAAAATGCAGCATGTTCTATTTTTTTTTCTGCACTGGAAACTGACTGGAACGGACTGCACTGGTGTAAACTAGGGCCATTGGAATACATGGAAAACTCTGTGCATGCATTTTTAATGCAGAAAAAAGCGCACTGAACTGAATCTAGTGTGAACTAGCCCTTAGGGCTGGTTCACATTCTAGGAACACAGTCCACATGCGTTCTAGATGCATGTTTACATGCGCGTCTTTGATGCGTTTTTGATGCATTTTGACGCGTTCCAGTGCATTTTTAACCCTCTTTTTCTTCAATTTATGGGCTGGTTCACACTATAGAAAAGTAGTCCAGATGCATTCCGGATGCGTTTTTGCATGCACATTTTTGGTGGGCTCCGGTGGTTTTTTTATACATTCCAGTTCATTTTTTCCCCTCTCTTCTTCTTCAATTCAAATAGGGACCTGTGCGTTCCAGTGTGTTTTTGGTGCATTGCATTCCAGTGCATTCTAGTGCATATTTGATGCGTTTTACCACGTTCCAATACAGTTCTGATGTCATACGACATCCTCCCAGAACCGAGCGCCCACTGCGGCTCGCACCCAGTAATCGCTGATCACATGTCATGGTACAGAGCCAATTACAGTGGTCCTTTACCATGTGATCAGCTGTGTCCAGTCATAGCTGATCACAATGTAAACACACTTGTTGGTTATTAGCAGTACTTTTCACAGTGTAAGGAAAGTTCTGCCGATAACCAGCAAGTGTGAAAGGAGACATCTACATTGATAACCAGGGTACCTGGTTAACCAGTGCCCTGATTATCAGTGCAGCCCCAACAGTGCCCATTAGTGCTGCCTAATAAAGCCAATCAGGGTCTATCAGTGCTGCCAATCAGTGCCCAGCAATGCTGCAAGTCAGTGCTTATCGATGCTGCCAATCAGTGCTCATCAGTGCCGCCAATCAGTGCCCAGTGCTGCCAATCAGTGCCCATTAGGGCTGCCAATCAGTGCCACCTATCAGTGTTTCCTGTCAGTGCCACCCATTAATGCCCTTCAATGCTACCCATTAGTGCCCATCAGTGCTGCCTATCAGTTCCCATCGTGGCTTCCTATCAGTGCTTATCAGTGCCGCATATCAGTGCAGCCTCATCAGTGCTTCCTCATCAATGTCCACTAGTGATGCCTCATCAGTGCAGCATTATCAGTGCAGCCTATCAATGCCCATCAGTGCTGCCTCATCAGTGCCCATCGGTGCAGCCTATTAGTGCCCATCAGTTGCTAATCAACGCACATCAGTGAAGGAGAAAAATTACCTGTCTGCAAAATTTTATAATAGAAACTAAGAAAAATGTTGGATTTTGTTTCTCATAATTTTCTTTCTTTTTTTGTTTGCTTAGCAAATAATAAAACACCCCAGCGGCGATTAAATACCACCAAAAGAAATCTCTATTTGTGTGAAAGAAAATCATAAACGTTTCATATGGGTACAGAGTCGCACGACCGCGCAATTGTCATTCAAGGTGTGACAGCGCTGAAAGCTGAAAATTGGCCTGGGCAGGAAGGGTGTAAAAGTGCTCGGTAGGCAAGGGGTTAAAATACTTAATTTTCAGGACATGTACATGTGGATCAGATGATTCATTATACAACAGCAATTCCAATCTCTGCATGGATTTCAGCTAAATGGCATTTTCCATGCTTGGCTGGCGTTCACCTTTAGCATACACTTTTCATTGATTTGCTCCGTGCCGCAGCTGAACAGCACATCAAGACGGAAAATGACAAAAATATATATCAGCAATCTTCTGCCTCATTCCCATCTGTTACATTGTTATTACTTCCCAGATAAAAGCTGAAGTTCTAAACCACTTTCCAGATAAAGGTAAAACCTTCCGCGCCAAGAGCATCTGCCGTTATTTACTGCCGGCCTTAATGAAAGTCTTTGCTGCCTCTTATTACAGGTTTCAGGATAAATATTTCAGACGCTAAAGGTTTATTTATGTGCTGTTATTTTGTCGGTGAAGCAGCAGAACAGAACACGTAAACACCGAGAGTCATTCCCAAACGCGGAGCTCAGGAAACGCCGCCCGCCATCACTCTTGGCATTGGCGGTAAAACTTACAGCTCTGTATTTAAGCCACTTCTGATGGACTGTTGACAGAGAAGGAATAACTTTGTATTAGGGCTCCTTTGTAGCGGTGCCTGGGAGTTTGCTGGCGAGTTTTATGAGCTGGCTGTGTTTCGCTGTCACGCTGAGAAGCTCGTAGAATTATAAAAGAAAAGCGCACAGGGCAGGATCGCTCTGCCGCTGACCAGAAGGGTCGTTTTCTTTGCAGCTGCTGTTCAGAGGCAACAAATACCATAATTTTTGGCTTCCGTGGGATGTCACGAATTGCCATTTAAAGGGAATGTATTATGTATATCATGTACGTTCTTGAAAAAATATACAGGCGTACCTCGGTTTATGAATTTAATGCGTTCTGTGGACTTTTCGTATTGCAAAGCATTTGGAAACCGAAACGTGGTTTCCCATAGGAATGCACTGAAAAACAATTAATCCGTTCCGGAGGTCAGAAAAAAGTTAAAAAAAAGGTCTTTTATCTGTTCATAACTTTTTATAAAGTGCACTTTAAAGGCATAAATACTGTACAGGGACATGATTAAACATTAATTCGTAAATGCATTGAAAACTAATTAATCTGTTCGTAGTGCGAAAAAAATTCGTAAATGCATTGAAAACCAAGTAATCTGTTCGTAGTGCGAAAAAAATTTGTAAATGCACTGAAAACCAAGTAATCTGTTCATAGTGCGAAAAAAATTTGTAAATGCATTGAAAACCAAGTAATCTGTTCCGGAGGTCAGAAAAAAGTAAAAAAAAAAGTATTTTTTCTGTTCATAACTCTTTATAAAGTGCACTATAAAGGCATAAATACTGTACAGGGACATGATTAAACATTAATTCGTAAATGCATTGAAAATGAATTAATCTGTTCGTAGTGCGAAACAAATTCGTAAATGCATTGAAAACCAAGTAATCTGTTCGTAGTGCGAAAAAAAATCGTAAATGCATTGAAAACCAAGTAATCTGTTCGTAGTGCGAAAAAAATTTGTAAATGCATTGAAAACCAAGTAATCTGTTCGTAGTGCGAAAAAAATTCGTAAATGCATTGAAAACCAAGTAATCTGTTCGTAGTGCGAAAAAAATTCGTAAATGCATTGAAAACCAAGTAATCTGTTCCGGAGGTCAGAAAAAAGTCAAAAATGTTTTATCTGCTCAAAACTCTTTATAAAGGCATAGTAATGTACAGGGACATGATTAAAAAACAATTCGTAAATGCATTGAAAACCAATTAATCTGTTCGTGGTGCAAAAAAAATTTGTAAATGCATTGAAAACCAAGTAATCTGTTCGTAGTGCGAAAAAAATTCGTAAATGCATTGAAAACCAAGTAATCTGTTCGTAGTGCGAAAAAAATTTGTAAATGCATTGAAAACCAAGTAATCTGTTCGTAGTGCGAAAAAAATTCGTAAATGCATTGAAAACCAAGTAATCTGTTCCGGAGGTCAGAAAAAAGTCAAAAAAGTTTTATCTGCTCAAAACTCTTTATAAAGGCATAGTAATGTACAGGGACATGATTAAAAAACAATTCATAAATGCATTGAAAACCAATTAATCCGTTCGTATTGCGTAAAAAATTTGCAAACCGAGGCATTGTTTTCATTGGATTTTCATTCGTAAACTGAAAATTATGTTAACCGAGGCATTCGTATACCGAGGTATGTCTGTATTAAATATTTTGTCTTCTTAAAGCGGAGCTCCACCCAAAGGTAAATGTCTGTATTTTAAGTTAGCAGATACAGTTTTTGTAGCTGCTGACTTTTATTTATTTATTTTTTTAAATTAACTGGAACTCCGCTTTAAGGCCCTTCTGTGGCTGAGGTTCCCACTCCACCAAACACCCCCCTGACATCTTCCAACTTAGGGGGCTACAAACCTTTCACAACAAGGGCCTCATTGTATATGTTACAAATATTCGTGGACAATAAAAAATCAGTTGAAAAAAAATTAATCGCATTTAAATGAATGAATACATTTTACTTGGAGCTTCTTTTGTAATCAGTATGACATACTGACCATTTGGAAACTTGGGCACTGCCGGAGGGCCCGGGGTCAGTGGGGGGCCCCATGAGATGCCCCTGGTACCTTTTTCATAGGCTTTTTTGAGTTTGGGCAAGGACACAGGGGCCCCATGATCCCCTATTGCCCGGGGGCCCCATGATCCCCTATTGCCCGGGGGGCCCCATGAGTTGTCAGTCCGCCCCTGGTATGACATGATTTAGAACAACAGAGAAAGAACCCCAGGAACTCCAGGAAACAAAGCAGAGAAAGTCCAAATAAACATGAGCCTTTCAATTACATCAGAGCCCCCATCAGAGTCCCCATATATGAGAGTTCCCATCATATTCCCCCTTAAATGACAGTCCCCCATTACATCGGAGTCCCCATCAGAGTCAGAGTCTTCCCTACTACAGGGTCCCCATCAGAGCCCCTTATATCAAAGCTCTCATTGAAGCCCCCTTTACATCAGAGTCTCCCCTTACATTGGAGTCCCCATCAGATTCTCCCCTTACATCCCTTACATAGGAGTCCCCATCAAAGCCCCCCTTACTCTACAGTCCCCCCTTACATCAGGGTCCCCATCGAAGCCCCCCTTACTCTACAGTCCCCCCTTATATCAGGGTCCCCATGAGAGCCCCTTATATAAAAGTCCCCATTGAAGCCCCCTTTACATCAGAGTCACCCTTTACATTGGAGTCCCCATCAGAGTCTCCCCTTACATCCCTTACATAAGAGTCCCCATCAAAGCCCCCCTTACTCTACAGTCCCCCCTTACATCAGGGTCCCCATGAGAGCCCCCTTATATCAAATTCCATATCAAAGCCCCCTCACATCAGAGTTCCCTTCTTACATCAAAGTCCCCATCAGGGTGTAAGCGGTTGGGGGGTTAACAGAAGCGCCAGCCAGGAGGATCTGGGCTGCTCTGTGCAAAACCATTACACAGAGCAGGTAAGTATGACATGTTTGTTATTAATAAAATCTCTTTACAATCACTTTAAGTCAAAGCAAAAGCCTTTATCAATGAACAGGGAGCTCCCTATGGAATTCTCAAATATCATATGATCAACACTCTTAACCACTGAGCCATTCCTAACTTTTTAATCTCTTGCCAGCTGAGGGGTGTCTATAAACAGAATATGCACACAGCTGAGATTAGCCATGTCTAACATGCTGGGTGTTCTATTGGAAGCCATTGTATAGGAAGTGGGAACACACCCAAAGCCGTCCTTTTGTCCACCAGCTGGGTGATGCCACTCTTGATGTTTTCATACAGTAAAATCATTCACCAAACTGCAGTAATATCCAGAAAACATTGGAACTAAAGAGGAATTTTTATCTACAGTATATATAAATTTACTTATTAAATCCCTGCACATACAGTATACTGCAGAAAGCAGATGAGGGGATTTCTGTCCAAAAGGGGTGAGCGATGCATAGATTTCGGCATCTGCTAAATTTTGCTGAAATGGCAGCTCTCAATCTCACTCACTGAGCTGCTTAGGTGAAATTTACTAATTTTTTGTTTCTTTATTTAGAGGGTGCATTTTTTTTTAAGGTTGGGGGAGGGGTATTTAGGGTACTTTTATTATATTTAACCTCCCTAGCGGTATGATTATTTCAGATTTTTGGTGCTGAAAGCGGTACCATTTTTTTGCATGGAAATATGTATTTTTTTTTTATTGTAGGCCTGTAAATTAGGAATAACTCACTGAAATCTGTCCGAACAAGAGTCTAGTAAACATCCCGGGTAGGATAAAACTTGAAACACGAAATCATAAATTATAATTTAATAAATAATCATAAAAATAATAATATAATAATAATAAATTTAATTCAATAATATAATCAAACCAAAAACACTGAAATTTGAAATATAGCGCCAAGTTCGCACATCGCTGAGCAAAAATGTAAAATCATTTTCAGTGTCTGATGACGAATTTCCCCCACGAATCAATATCACTCAATTCTGCAAGTGGTTCTGATTTACTATCGCTGTTTTCTAGCCGGTCTAAAACCGCTTTTGACCTAAAGGGACGCTTTTTGGACGCCATGGAATTTTCTAAGTTTCCAGGCAGGAAGAACAGTAAAAATGCAGGCAGGGCGCAGGACAAAGCAGTAGGGACAAAATGTATGTGAAATGGGTTGAAACAGCAATGTTTTACTATGTAATAATAATTTAAAAAAAAAAGAATTTTTTTTTTTAAATTTCAAATTTGCCGCCGGTTCCGGCGCCCGTACGTCCCGACGTCACGGGGACCGGAACACGAAAGCCGGATGCCGGCATCGGCCGGAGGAGATGGCCGGGGATGCTGCAGGGGACGCATCGCGGGAGTGAAGGACAAGGTAAGTGCTGCAGGGACTCCCTATGCAATGCTGCATGGTAAGCCCGAGTGTAGCTCAGGGTTACCGCTTTTGGTACTGACATTTTACCCCGAGCTACACTCGGGAATACCGCCAGGGGGGTTAATTTACTGTTCTTTGTACTGTATGTGTTTTACCCCTTTTTAAAAAAATTGATTGATGTGTGCTACCATTACTTTCTGTAGCACTAAAGAGTAAGGCCGGCCATACATGGGTCCATTTCCGAACGATTTTTCGTCTGAAAATCGGACCTAAGAATAATCGGCTGATTTTCGCTCTGTTAGTGGGGCAATGGCATCGGCCGATTTTCGTGGCTCCTCCCCAGCTCTGTTAGTGGGGCAATGGCATCGGCCGATTTTCGTGGCTCCTCCCCATTTCGTTTATCAGGCATGCTGGAAAATTTGTGAAAAACGACCGATTTTTAAAATCATTGGTGGCACCATCAGATTACAGAACGAACGATGTTTTCGAAAAATCGTTCGGAATTCGACCGGTGTATGGCCTGCATTAATCTGTGCTCATTGGATCCTTATAAACCACCAAAGAACACCTTCATTTTGCCTTCCCCATTAATTCCAATTGTGACAAAATGTTCAAAATTTCCCAAACATTTTGGAAATATTTAAATTCACAATTTGGATCATTTTTACTACCCAGCACAGAGAGCCCATTTCAGCTACTTTCAGACGTATCCATATATGCGCATATGCAGTTTGGCAGAGTTTTTATCATGTTTGTGGTGCGTTTTTTTAAAGGACACGTGACTAAAAAACTCGCCAAAAACACAACACGGGTGTGTTTTTGGTGTGTTTGTTTACCGCACCAAAAATGCAGCAAGCAGGAGCTTAAAAAACGCACAAGACCTGCAACGTTTCAGAGTTCCTTAGGAATAAACGGCCACGCATTTTTTTCCCCCGCTTTTTTTACCGCAAAAGTGTCATCAGTGTGAAAGCAGCCTAAGTAAGAATGTCAGATGCCACCAGCATGATGCCAGCCTAGGTGACAGTTGACAGAGGGTATAACTACACCACCTTTATCTGGGATTGGCCCATTTATATCAAAATATATTTGACCCTTCTTCCTAATTGAGCACTATAGCTATCTATACACCTCTGATTGAATCGTAAAACTGGCTGAACAGAGTACAAATCCTGTGTCAGGTAAATAGACCTCAGATATGCATTTCAGTGACTTATTGGCGCATATAACAAGAAAAAGAGAGGAAGAGGTCTGAAGAAGGAGCCTATTGAGCATGCTCCGAAATGCATTATCGCCCCCTTTACCTGCTACATCCGACTCTGCTCTCCAAGCTTCATTTTTGATGCACAGGCACATCCTGGACTCTACTTCCTGATCCTATAGACATAGTTTGCTGCTGGATGGCTGGATGTCCCACCTGGATCTAATTACCATACGATGAGTCCTTTTAACCGTTTATCTTGTAAGGCTGGCCATACACTATACAATTTTCTGTCCAATTTTCTTTAGATTTACCTTCAACTGTGTAGTGCAAGGGCCCGCCTAATTGGATACAATTGAAAGTGTTGTTTGGGTTTACCCTCATATTATATGGTTTTTGGTAAATCTAAAGGAAAATTGTATAGTGTATGGCCAGCCTAAAGCTACGTTCACACTAGCCTTGTTTGCAAGCGGTAGACAGGCATTTGGGAAGCGTTTTTACCACTTCCCAAACGCCTGTGAAAATTCTGCACATTGCAGCACATGGTACTGTTCACACGGGAGCGTCGCGTTGCGTTGCGTCGTGGCAAAACAGACGCCTCTGGTGGAGTCAGGAGGAGTTGAAGCCTCCTATTCAAGTCTATGGTGCCGCTCCGCAAATGCCCGGCCGGTTGCGACGTGGTTGCCGGGCATTTGTGGAGCGGTAACACCATTCAAATTTCATTAAAGGCGTTTGTGGGGCGTTTTTGATGCTTTGCAAATGCCGAGCTAAACCGCGCATTCGGCGTTTGAGGAGCGTTTGAGGAGCGTTTGCGGAGCGATAAAAAATGCTCCACAAACGCCAGACCAATGCTTGTAAAACGCTATAGGGGCATTTGACAAGAGTTGGAAAAACAGTCAAGTGTGAAGGAGCCCTAAGTGTAATTTATCCATTGTTTACTGAATAAATTGTCAATACTGCACTTAGAGGCGCCTTCCTCTCTTTTTCTTGTTACTGCATTAGAGCCTTGCTTCCACTCTAAGAAAAGCTGCCTCAGTGTTACTGCTCCCATCCATCCATCCATCCCTGATATCCATCCGGCACCTTTATCCTACAGCTACAGAGGTTGGGCTCCAACAAGCGTGCCCTATACAATATACATTTTCTTATTGGCGCATATAGCCTCCCCTCTGATGATGTGCCTGTAGCACGAAAGGCCTAAGGAGGAGCTGTGCAGAGCGTGACGTCATTTCACCGCCGGAGCCACGAGGAGGCCTGGCGGCCATCTTTATTGGGGTCAGTACTGCTGTTTTTCACTTCTTATCAATGTTGTGATGTGCATACTGCCCTGTTTTGTTATTGACCAATAAAATTTATCCAAGAACATACTACACTATCTCTGGCACCTGTTTTTTGGGGCTCCTATGTGGAGCTATTACCCCCACAGAGAAGGTGCCTATACCATCCAGAGGAGGGATTATTACCATCAGTGTGGATTACCTGACTGACCTTAAGGGGACCTCTGGACCTGATTTGGAGTCTTTGATGACCCACCGTGATAGGGATGCCCACCACCTGGTCTTCGATGGATCTGACATCTGGGATGATTATTCCTACATGCGCATAATCCATGCGTTTCTGGTGAGTGCGCATTGCTATTATTTGAAGCAGTAAAATTCTGGAAGTTTTCATCAAATCCAGACAACACCGCGGATATCGCATAGACTTTATACTGCCTTTAATTCATTTTGAGCGCTGCACTGTTAGTATTAATTATTGATCACAGAACATTAGCTGTTGTAACATCGTTACTAATGAACACAACAGTTGATGCCTGAGTACATTTTTGTCTCCTGAGATGCTTGTTCCATTGTTGCTTTATTTAAATTAAATGGAAAATAATTCTCAAAAATTATTCATGACGCACAGGTGTGGAATAGCGAGTTCTGTATCTGAGGATCCATAGGAACACACAGGCGTATTTAATAAGGAACACAGCAACATGCAATTACCTATATTAACCAATAGGAATTCATCTATATGATGTTAATAAAATTTGATTGATTGAAACTCCAAAGCCCAGTACACACTATTAGAAAATCGTACGAAAATGTTCGTACGAGGACCAATCGTCCGATAATTGGATCGTTAGCACACAGCTTTTGAGAGCCAATCAAGACAATTCATGCAACAATATCTGAAGGATCAAGTGCAAAAGGTTTTCTCGTATGATACCAGATCGTACGATTTTCCTTTAATCAGTACAGTAGTTGTCCTAAAATACAATACAGGCTGCTTTTTAACCGCTTGCCTGCCGCCCTACAGCAGAACTACTGCTACAGGGTGGCAGGGCTGCGCAAAATTATGTATATATACGAAATTTGCATTTCTGGGTAGGTGGTGCGCTGCTCTACCAGCACCGTCATTGGTAGCTAGGGGTGTCAATCACGGTGTCCCGATCCGGAGATTCCTTGCTGGCACCCGGCCATCACTGTGTAAATATTACAAGGGTGAAACCTGTGTGTATACAACACAGATCTCTCTAATGCCAGCAAGGACATGCTGCTTTGTATTTCTCTGCACAGCATGTATCTTTAGTAAAACAGAACACATAGTGAAACACACCCAGTTAACCCTTTGATTGCCCTTCATGTTAACCCCTTCCTGCGCAGTGTCATTAGTACAGTGTCAGTGCTTTTTATTTATTTCAGGTACTTATATAGCGCTGTCAATTTACACAGCGCTTTACATATATATTGTACATTCACATCAGTCCCTAACCCTCAAGGGGTGTACAATCTAAGGTCCCTAACTCACATTCATACATACACATACTAGGGACAATTTAGACAGGAGCCAATTAACCTACCAGCATCTCTTTAGAGTGTGAGAGGAAACCCACGCAGGCACAGGGAGAACATGCAAACTCCAGGCAGGTAATGGACATGATTTGGATTTGAACCAATGCCCTTACTACTGCCAGGTGGAAGTGCTAACCATTTATCCACTAGCACTGATCACTGTATTAGTATCACTGGGGATGTCAGTGACACCAAGTCAGTTCCCCCAAGTGTCAGAATGCCTGTTTCGGTCCTGTTATAAGTCACTGATCGCCGCCATGCTAAAAAAATACACCAACACTATACTAATGACACTGGCTGGGAAGAAGTTAACATCTAGGAACAATCAAAGGGTTAACTGTGTGCCTAACAGTGCTTGGTGCATTCATGTGCTATTTTTACTAAGAAATATGCCAGTTTTTATTCTCTGCTTTGCAGGGAAACAAAAAACGGTATGTCCACGCTGACAGAACAGAGCTCTGTGTTGTTTACATTCACAGAGCTCTGTCCTGCTTTCCTCTTCGCCAATCAGTGGGTCCCGGACGGTAACCATTGGGTGGGACCTGCTGATCGGCATGTGCTGTGACTAATCACAGCACAGTCGGGCGGCAGGCACACATGCAGCCCCCCCACCTGGTAATAAGATACATGCAGGGGAGGACTGACAACTCATAGGGCCCCCGGGCAATAGGGGATCATGGGGCCCCTGTGTCCTTGCCCAAACTAAAAAAAGCCTATGAAAAAGGTACCAGGGCCATCTCATGGGGCCCCCTACTGACCCTGGCCCTCGGGCAGTGCCTGAGTTTCCAAATGGTCAGTCCGCTCCTGGATACGTGATCCAGCACAGGACTCCAGCTTTACTTCTACATGTGTACAGTTGCAAGAAAAAGTATGTGAACCCCTTGGGATTACGTGGAGTTTTGCATGAATTGGGCATAAAATGTGCTCTGAACGTTATCTAAGTCACAACAATAGAAGAACGCAGTCTGCTGAACATAATACTACACAAGCATTAGATGTTGCCATGGTTTAATTGCACATAACATGTAAACATTCACAGTGCAGGGAGGAAAAAGTATGTGAACCTTTGGACTTAATAACTGGTTGACCCTCCTTTGGCAGCAATAACATCAACCAAACGTTTCCTGTAGTTGCAGATCAGACCTGCACAACGATCTGGAGTAATTTTGGACCACTCCTCTTCACAAAACTGTTTCTTTACAATGATCTTTTGTATTTACAAACACATATTAGTAGAGTGGTGATTTGTATCAAATATCTTCAGCAGTTGGATGGTGCATCCGTAGCCGGCCACCATTTCACGTAAGAAGGTCGATTCAGAAGGAATTATCAGAGACACTTGATGACGGTTGACACAGTTCATTGAGTTTATTTTTGAAGAGTCGGCTTCAACCTGTCTGAAAAGACGAATATGCACCCAGTCAGACTAGCCTTTAAATACATACTGTCAGGAGCCGCCGCGGCGTGTGGATCGGCGCAGGCGCAGTGTGCCGATTCGCACTGGCGTGCGGGCACTAGGTCCTGGGCGGCCGTGACAATGGCACTCGTGCATGCGCGCTCGGGACCACGGGCGCGTGCCTGGCACCGATACCAGTGCAGGGCGCGGTATTTAAATCCGCTCTGCACTGACACTGGTTGCCGTATGGTCTTATCTCCTTGTTCCTGCTCCTGTTACCTGTTGATTGATTGTTGCCGACCCTGATTGATCCTGACTGTGCTGTCTTCTCCTGCCCTGACCCCTGGGTTGCCTGACCTCTCTTTGGATGCCCCCCATTGGATCTGACCTCCCATTACTGACCCAGAGAGTGACCCGACTATTTTTTGCCTGCTGCCTTGTACCGACCCGGCCTGTCTGACCACGCTTCTGCTCAGCCATCCATCCGTCCTGCTCGGACCCATCCGCCTCTTCACATCAGGCTCTTATCCAGCAGATACCTCTGGCGGATCCCTCTACCACGGA
This sequence comes from Staurois parvus, assembly GCF_062004578.1. Taxonomy (NCBI): domain Eukaryota; kingdom Metazoa; phylum Chordata; class Amphibia; order Anura; family Ranidae; genus Staurois; species Staurois parvus. The sequence goes on from NW_028319051.1 coordinate 51,100, forward strand.
CGGGTGTACTCAGGGGCCGCGACCTGGTCTCTGTCTGCTCCAAGTCCATCCTCACCATCAGGGGCCGCGACCTGGTCTCTGTGTGCTCCAAGTCCATCCCCACCATCAGGGGCCGTGACCTGGTCTCTGTCTGCTCCAAGTCCATCCCCACCATCAGGGGCCGCGACCTTGTCTCTGTGTGCTCCAAGTCCATATCCACCATCAGGGACCGCGACCTGGTATGTCTGCTCCAAGTCCATCCCCACCATCAGGGGCCGCGACCTGGTCTCTATGTGCTCCAAGTCCATCCCCACCATCAGGGGCCCTGGTGAACAAGCAGACTGGGACTTAGACTCGGCGCTCTGGGGAATCCTATCCCGTGGGTTGCTAGAGGTACCGCCAGGCGGTACATTACACATACTCATTGTTTTCATTTGAATAGTTTCTTCTGTAAAGAAAATTCTTGAAAGACACAAGTGTCATCTTTCAATACTTATCACAGTAATCAAAGAAAACTGTTGTTTCTGTAAAAGCACAACAAATGTAGAAATGCAAAGTATTTATGTCTAAAATGAGTTTCCTGGAAATACAACCTTTTAGTTTTGTTTAGCAAAAGTAATCTGTATACAAAGAAGAGCTGAGGTCAGGCGATCACATCACAAGTAATCCCTATGCCTAGATTCTTTAGGGGCTCCTTTACTCTTCGGACTGAGGTGGTAAACATAGCTGGTTGAGCCACATTTTTGAGCCACCCTTAAGCATCAAAGGAAACGGGATGGGGTTGTACATATGGAGCAGCCCCAATACTTTAATTTACCCCCATTGCGTTTGGAGGGCAGTATCACCTCCAAATGTGGCCCTCTCAATTGAATGGGGCTACAAAACAACCATGAGTTAAACCCTGGGCTTGCAGTTTTTCTATTGAAAAGCCATCATCAGCTGCCCACACACTGAATAAAGAATAGCATTTCCTGCTTCCTTTCAGCGCACACCACTGCAATACAGTGTTGGGAACCAAAATGTATTTATTTCAGGTACTTATATAGCGCTGTCAATTTACGCAGCACTTTACATATATTTTGTACATTCACATCAGTCCCTAACCCTCAAGGGGTGTACAATCTAAGGTCCCTAACTCACATTCATACATACACATACTAGGGACAATTTAGACAGGAACCAATTCACCTACCAGCATGTCTTTGGAGCGTGGGAGGAAACCGGAGTACCCGGAGGAAACACACGCAGGCACAGGGAGAACATGCAAACTCCAGGCAGGTGGTGCTGTGGTTGGGATTTGAACCAACAACCCTAGTACTGGCCAGGTGGAAGAGCTAATCATTTAGCCCCCTACATGGAAATACAAAATCATGTATATATATATATGTGATTTTGCGCACCCGTGCCACCCTGTAGCAGTATTTCTTCTATAGGGCGGTTGGGAAGCAGTTAAGGGCTCTATCACACCAGCAGCAACACTGATCGTACAGCTGCCGCAGGAAATAATGCTGATGCATCAGTTCCAGTGTATCGCCCTAGTTACTTTATTCCTTTTTTTGTTAGAACTTTTTTGCAAAGCCAACAATTGACATTTCATTAATATCCATTGGCTGCACAGTGGTAGGATGCAGTGGACTTCATTTCATCATGCTGTACCAAAAAAAAGTGATTTTATTTTTTTTCTTTTGTTAGAACTTTATTGAAAGTGACATTCCATTAAAAGAGAAGTATGGAAGTATGGGTTTAGTTTTTTCCCTCATTATACTTACCTAGGTGGAAGCAGTATCGGACCGATGTCCCCTGCCAGCTCTAAGTGTGAGAACTTAGCGATCACATGATCACAGATCGCTGAGTTCTCACAGCCGCTCTGAGCTGAGAGCGGGACGGTCAGTCACCACTCTCTGCTCTGCCCCCCCTCTCTGCGCTCACTGGAGCACTGGGCTGTGAAGGGGGAGGGAGCGGCTGGCTCAGGTGCCACTCCAGACTCTGGGGTGGATCCCGACTTTAAAGTTGGGATCTTTCCCCAGCCTGGAGTGGCTGAGTGACGTCAGCGGACAGCACGCTTCAGCCTGCTGTAAGCCAAAAATGGGTTTCAGGAGTGCTGAACATACTGCACTCCTGTGATCCACAGGTGAAGTACAGCCAAAATAGCTTTGGCTGTACTTTTCCTGTAAGTTCTATTGGCAGCAGAGTGGTGGGATACGGTGGCTTTTCTTTTTTTTGTTAGAGCTTTATTTAAATGTCAAAAGTGACATTTTGTCATGTTCCATTGGCTGCAGAGTGGTGGGATGTAAATTGCATTACACCATTCTGCACCAATAAATGTGCTTTTACGTCTTTTTTTTTTTGTTAGAACTTTATTGACATGTCACAAGTGTCATTTTATCATGTTCCTTTGGCTGCAGAGTGGTGGGATGTAAATTGCATTACACCATTCTGCACCAATAAATGTGCTTTTACGTCTTTTTTTTTTTGTTAGAACTTTATTGACATGTCACAAGTGACATTTTGTCATGTTTTTATTGGCTGCAGACTGGTGGGATGTAGATTGCATTACACCATTCTGCACCAATAAATGTGCTTTTACGTCTTTTCTTTTTTTGTTAGAACTTTATTGACATGTCACAAGTGACATTTTATCATGTTCCTTTGGCTGCAGAGTGGTGGGATGTGAATTGCATTACACCATTCTGCACCAATAAATGTGCATTTACGTCTTTTCTTTTTTTTGTTAGAACTTTATTGACATGTCACAAGTGTCATTTTATCATGCTCCATTGGCTGCAGAGTGGTGGGATGTGAATTGCATTACACCATTCTGCACCAATAAATGTGCATTTACGTCTTTTCTTTTTTTTGTTAGAACTTTATTGACATGTCACAAGTGACATTTTATCATGTTCCTTTGGCTGCAGAGTGGTGGGATGTGAATTGCATTACACCATTCTGCTCTAATAAATATGCTTTTACTTCTTTTCTTTTTTTTGTTAGAACTTTATTGACATGTCACAAGTGACATTTTATTTTGTTCCATTGGCTGCAGAGTGTTGGGATGCGGTGGACTGCATCACACCATGCTGCAGCAAAAAAGTGATTTTGCTTTTTTCCTTTTTTTGTTAGAACTTTATTGAAAAGTGAAATTTCATTAAGTTCTATTGGCAGCAGAGTGGAGGGATACGATAGATTGCATTGTACAATGCTGCACAAAAAAAGTATTTTTTTTTTATTATAACTACACTGCTCAAAAAAATTAAAGGAACACTTTAAAAACACATCAAATATCAATGGGGAAAAAATATCATGCTGGATATCTATACTTGTAATGTGTTAGGAATGCAAAGATGCCCAATTGTTTGATGGAAATGAAAACGATCAACCTACAGAGGACTGAATTCAAAGACACCCCGAAAATCAAAGTGAATAAATGATGCAGAAGGCGAGTCCATTTTGCTGAAATTTCATTGCAGCAATTCAAACTGGTCCTCAGTAGTTTGTATGGCCCTCGAATGAGTGTACGCATACCTGACAAAATCGGGGCATGCTCCCAATGAGACGACGAATGGTGTCCTGGGGTATTTCCTTCCAGATCTGGGCCAGGGCATCACTGAGATCCAGGATAATAAATCAACACTCTTTAATTTCCCACATGAAAAGTCAAACTTTCACCCTTGAAAGTGCATAAAACCAACTACCTTTTCATATTCTACAAACATATACACCCTATCCCGTAGTCTCATACTGCTAACATAATGTCCATCAAAAAGTCCCGCATACAAAAAGTCCTATAAATAAATTAAATTATAAATAGAAATAAAATAAAATTTAAAATGTGCAAATAATGATCCTCACTTCTTCAATCTTCCAACTGTGACAATGTCCAAATCTTCCCTTCAATCCAAAAGTACCTAAAAAAAAATATACTAGATATAGTGCATTATCTTTTAAAAAATCAATATACGTGATAGCATGCAACCACACTGGTGACATAAATAAACATCACACATGTGAAGTGAAAAACAGCACACCACTTGACTAGTGGTCCTGTGAAACCACCACTGCAATGCGTGACACTCTACAAAAAACACAATTTGTGATCAGTGACAAAATAGTGCCAAATACGTGCCACTCCGCATATAGGATAATATACAATTACCCCCTTAAACTTTCAAAGCATACTGGAAATCCTTTGTACCACATACAGTTGCCTTCACTGGGAGTATGCTATCCTTTATATGAGTAGACAATGGAATCACCTCCTCACACAATGACGGGCATCGGGATCCCTGTTCCTCACAGGACAAATGGGAGCAGACTCAGTGGAATAGTATAAATGGTATACAGAATTTATTATACAGCTTACATAGTAAAAATGCCGTCCATCCTCGCTGATCTCCGTTCTGTGCTGAGACTTTCTCCAAAATGGCCGCTCTGCTCCTTCCGGCCCAGTGTCTGACGTCACGATCTGACGCGTTTCGTCACTTCCGACTTTTTCACTTTTTTTTTTTGAGGTACTTTTGGATTGAAGGGAAGATTTGGACATTGTCACAGTTGGAAGATTGAAGAAGCGAGGATCATTATTTGCACATTTTAAATTTTATTTTATTTCTATTTATAATTTAATTTATTTTTGGACTTTTTGTATGCGGGACTTTTTGATGGACATTATGTTAGTAGTATGAGACTACAGGATAGGGTGTATATGTTTGTAGAATATGAAAAGGTAGTTGAGATCCAGGATAGTCTGAGATGCAACCTGGCGGCATTGGATGGACCGAAACATAATATCCCAGATGTGTTCTATTGGATTTAGGTAGGTCAGGCAAGCGTGGGGGCCATTCAATTCCTTCATCCTCCAAGAACTGCCTGCATACTCTCTCCACATGAGGCCGGGCATTGTCATGCAACCGGAGCAACCCAGGACCCACTGCACCAGTGTAGGGTCTGACAATGGGTCCAAGGATTTCATCCCGATACTTAATGGCATTCAGGGTGCCATTATCTAGCCTGTAGAGGTCTGTGCGTCCCTCCATGGATATGCCTCCCCAGACCATCACTGACCCACCACCAAAACAGTCATGCTGAACAATGTTACAGGCAGCAGAACGTTCTCCACGGCTTCTCCAGACCCTTTCACCTCTGTCACATGTGCTCAGGGTGAACCTGCTCATATCTGTGAAAAGCACAGGGCGCCAGTGGCAGACCTGCCAATTCTGGTGTTCAATGGCAAATGCCAATCGAACTCTATCATGCCGAGCAATGAGCACAGGGCCCACTAGAGGATGTCAGGTTCTCAGGCCACCCTCATGAAGTCTTTTTCTGATTGTTTGGTCAGAGACACTCACACCAGTGGCCTGCTGGAGGTCATTTTGTAGGGCTCTGACAGTGCTCATCCTTTTCCTCCTTGCACAAAGGAGCAGATACCGGTCCTGCTGATGGGTTAAGGACCTTCTATGGTCCTGTCCAGCTCTCCTAGAGTAACTGCCTGTCTCCTGGAATCTCCTCCATGCTCTTGAGACTGTGCTGGGAGACACAGCAAACCTTCTGGCAATGGCACGTATTGATGTGCCATCCTGGAGGAGTTGTGCAACCTCTGTAGGGTCCAGGTGTCGCCTCATAATACCAGTAGTGACACTGACCCTAACCAAATGCAAAGCTAGCGAAAAACAGGCAGAAAAGATGAGTAGGAAAAAAATGTCAGTGACCTCCACCTGTAAAACAACAACTGTTCTGGGGGTCATTTCATTGCTGCCCACCTAGTGTACCTGTTGTCAATTTAATTAACACCAAAGCAGCTGAAACTGATTAACAACCCCCTCTGCTACTTACCTGACCAGATCAATATCCCAGGAGTTTCATTGACTTGATGCTATACTCTGATTAAAAAGTGTTCCTTTAATTTTTTTGAGCAGTGTATATTGAAATGCAATAAGCGACATTCTATAAAGTTCTATTGGCAGCAGAGTGGTGGGATGTGGTGGAATCGCTCCATGCTGTACCAAAAAGGTTCTTCTTTTTCAGCATAGAATTAGTCTCAGGGGGATCAAGGCCTTTTACTTTTTCCTGCTTTGGGACTTCTTTGGGCAAGGGTAAGAGTCCTAACACATCTAACACACAGAGAATAGTGTTCTTTTACCTCCAAACGACTGGATATTTTACATGCACAGCTGTCTAGCTGCAAAAAGAAAAAAAAACAAAATGTACTAATATGACTCTGAAATCAATCACCTCCCTGCCTTGCTGGAAGATTTTACTAATAAGTCCCTATCATCAGACGCCTGAGTCTATTAATAAACAGAACGTACTGAGCTGTGTGCTGGTTGTGACATTAATTATCTCCAAGCGGAATGAAGAATTTATCAGGATTTGGAAGAAAACAACAGTGACATATGCTGCGTGCAACACTTGCTAGACTCCCCGTCTTGTAGAACAGGAGAGATGTTGATGATAAAAATGGAAATCAGAGCGGAATTATTAGAGGTCACATGCCTTCTATCCTTCTTCAGGCTGAACAGACTTATGGGCTGTTTTTAAAGTTGTAAATCTGGCATTCACCAAACATCCACTGCAGCTAAAACTCCCAGGACCAGGGGTGGACTGATAACTCATGGGGCCCCCGGGCAATAGGGGATCATGGGGCCCCTGTGTCCTCACCCACACCCAAAAAAGCCTTTGAAAAAGGTAACAGGGGCATCTCATGGGGCCCCCTACTGACCCGGGGCCCTCGGGCAGTGCCCAAGTTCCCAAATGGTCAGTCCGCCCCTGCCCAGGACCATGTGTTTTCAGTGACAGTGGTTGATTCACCACTAGTGAATGTTTAGTGAAAATCAGTAATTGCTTTTTAGCCACTAGGTTTCTAGGGAAATTTGGAAAATTTTCATACACATGATAGAATCTGCATTTTTTTTGTTAGAAAATTACTTAGAAACCAAAAGGTTATATATTTTCTGAAAGCAGAGGCCCTAGAGAATAAAATGGTGCCTGTTGCAATTTTTCATCTCCCACGATATTTGTGCAGTCATTCACCAAATGCAAATTTTCAGGAAAAAATACAAATAGTCCACTTTAATACTGCATGGGTGTAGCACAGGGTACCTGATTTGCATAGGCTTTGTATTGTGTCCCACATTTTCTGAAAGTGCATCAAAAATGCAGCATGCAAGACTTTTGGTGCACTTTCAGAAAACGCACCAAAAATGTGGGATGTTATTGAAAGTCTATGGGAAACTGTGGTTAATCTGCATGAACACTGCAGGTACACTGCGCTGCAGTGTGAATGCAGCCCTAAATTTGCACACAAACATAAATAATTACACTTAACTGTGCACACAAACACAATATAATACCCATTTTTTTGTAAAATACAAAATATGATGTTGTGTTGAATAAAGAGATACCAAACATGTCAAGACATAAAATTATTATTATTATTATTATAATACAGGATTTATATAGTGCAGGGGCGGACTGACCATTGGGGAACTCAGGCACTGCCCGAGGGCCCGGGGTCAGTAGGGGGCCCCATGAGATTTCCCTGGTACCTTTCATAGGCTTTTTTGGGTGTGATTTGAGTGTGGACGAAGACACAGGGGCCCCATGATCCCCTATTGCCCGGGGGCCCCATGAGTTGTCAGTCCGCCCCTGATATAGTGCCAACAGTTTGCTCAGCACTTTACAATATAACGGGAGACAATACAGCAACAATACAGTTCAATACAAGAGGGATAGGAGGGCCCTTTTCCTCGGAGCTTACAATCTAGGAGGGAGGGGCTAGTGGTACAAAAGGTAGTAACTGTGGGGGATGGACTGGTAGGAAGAGTAGAAGATTCCATTATTAGCTGACGGCAGGATAAAATTGCACATGGCCATGAAATGGCGACAAACTATGTTACCTAAAACTGTCTGTAGGCAGGTTGCAATTGAGCTAGTTAGGTGCGGAGGTTAGAGTTCATGTTTTTCCTGGGTCTTTTACTTGGTGGGTTTTCTCTGGGTCCAACCCACTTCTCCTGTGAAATAAAAGAGGGACAGTGGTCTGGAGCAGGGGCATATTGTCCACAAGGCAAGCAAGGCATTTGCCTAGGGCAGCATTTTTCAGGGGGGTAGCACCCCCTAGGAAGAAGGGACATATGCAGCATGGGGTCCAGGTGGGATCTAAAAGAGGCTGCGGGCTGCTTATTGGTGTATGCAGAGTCCGACGCTCGTTCCCGGGGATGTCCGTAGCTGTGAAGGTGAGTGTCTTTCTCTCTGTTGCCGGGGGAGGGGGTGGGTGGGTAGGTGTTAGTGGAAGGCTCTCTCGGGTGGGGGGAAGAGGTGTTGTTGGTCACTGTCAGGCTCTCTCCATGGGGGTGGTGGGTCTTCTGTTGGTTGGTGTCAGGCTCTCTCCACCACGGGGCAGCACAAAACCTAAATACTCCACTGGTCTGGAGCAGGGAGTCCTGGGGTCGTGGAGAGAGAACCTGCAGCTAACTTCTGGGAGCCGTCATGATGTAGGAGGTCATTGGGGACCTGGGGTGGACCTGAAGACACCAGCCACTAGGGAATGACATTGATGGACTGTTGGATACCTGGACTCTACCTTTGCAGCACATAATCTGAGTTAGGATTAGGGATAAAAACTGTTTTATTAAGGATTTGTATGTTTGGAATCTCACCTAAATAAAGCATTAAAACTTTGCCTTCTGCCTGGCCTGAAGTAATTTAAAGGGGCGTAATGCAAGTGACCGCCACCTTTCTACAGTTTTTGGGTCACTTGCACATTGGGGTATGAAGACGATAAATGGCTGCTATGAGTAACAAAAGTCTACAGTCAGTGAATGCGTGTCTAAACATATACTTGGTGCGCATCTCTACATTTATAGAAATACAATACACACTTGTGAACCCTCTTAACCACTTCCAGTCCGGACACTTTTACCCCCTTCCTGACCAGGGCAATTTTCAGCTTTCAGAGGTATCACATTTTGAATGACAATTGCGCAGTCATGCAACACTACTCAAATGAATTTTTTACCATTTTTTTGAGACAGATAAAGCTTTCTTTTGGCGGTATTTATTCACCACTGGGATTTTTATTTTTTTTTGCTATGTAAATGAAAAAGTTCAAAAATTTTGAAAAAAAGTGTTTTTTTAATAAAATTTTGCAAATAAATAATATTTCATTATAAATCTTGGCCAAAATTTTATTTTATTTTTTTTTACATACTGTCACCCTAGCAGTACAGTGTCACCATGGTGACACTGTACTACTTGTGGGGGGTGATGAAGATTTTTTTTTTTTTTTTTACACTGATTGCTTTTACACCCATATAGGATGTAAAAGCAATAATTTCTCTTTCTCTCTGTCTGCATTCTTGCACTCATTGAGAAGTACTGAGTGAGCTGTGATTGGTCACAGCTTGTCACATGGTACAAGGCTGTTGTGAATAGGCTTGTACCATCTGACCTCTGTGATCATTCACAGATTTCACACGTAGTAAGCAATGATGTCACAAGTGACATCTTGCTTACTACTTTGCATGTGATCACTGATTGGCCAATCAGTGATCACATGATCGGGACCTCGCACAGAGTTCCCGTCCGATGATCGGTGTTTCACTGTGTCCGGAGGACACAGCAGGCACCGGATCGCATTGCTGCGCGCTCCCAGGGAGCGCGCACAAGCAGGGTGCGGGGAGGCCGTTTATAAACGGCCACCCGACCCTGCACTGCCACCGTCCGGCCGTTTATATGCAACGGCCGATCAGGAAGTGGTTAATACATGACTAGTGTAGAAGAGATGTGTTGGCAAATGCTAAAGCACTAAACCATACTAACCCAACTTTCTCGAAAACCCCTTCCCCCCAATTACTCCCTCCACCAAGGAGACCACACATTGTTGGAGTAAAAAATGTCCTTCACGACCTTTTAATAACAATTCAACTTAAATCACAGAAACATTCCTTAAAATAGAAACATACATAAACCTACAAAATGAGTTGTTGGTCTAGGAAGGCACCAAAACAATATTGATCTCCCCCTGCGGAACCTTATTCTTAATGTTCCTACTAGGCCTCCAACCGCAACGCAGCGACTCGGAGACAAAGACACACCTTCCGCATTGTAGAACCTCCACCTTCCAGTTAAACCTTGGTTAACTGTAATGCACCCGTGCACACCATACCACAGATGGGTCCCAACCATACACTTTTTCTTCAAACAATTTGCCGCCTCCCAAGACCAACAACTGTCCCCAAAACTAGAAACTCGAGGCCTTGGTTCTGTTTCTTATGTGCCCATATACTTCATATGTTTGTGAGTATATATCTGCGTATTTTAAATAAAAAATAGTTTTACGATATAACACCATTGCGGTCTTTTGGTCTTCTCCTCCGGAGGGAATATCCATATATTGCACAAGAAGATTCCTTCTGGTGTCTGTTATATTATGTTGAGGAGGCGGTGAAAGTATCCTATCAGTGAGATAAGTGCTGAGTACAAGAACACAAGCGTGTGTTGATCTATGGAAAGTGAGATCAATATTGCTCACTACCTTTCAAGATTTGACTGAATCTCCGAGAATATATGTTGGATCAGAGGCGGACTGACCATTCGAGCTCTTGGGCACTGCCTGAGGTCCCGGGGTCAGTAGGGGGCCCCATAAAATGCCTCTGGTACCTTTTATAGGCTTTTTTGGGTGTGCTTTGAGTGTGGGTGAGGACACAGGGGCCCCATGATCCCCAATTGCCCAGGGGCCCCATGAGTTGTCAGTCCACCCCTGTGTTGGACTGAGCACTTTTTCACTTGTCATCTGTCTGGTTTTGCTTCTCATATGGCAGATTGCACTTACAGTGGGGATCGAAAGTTTGGGCACCCCAGCTAAAAATTTGTATTAATGTGCATAAAGAAGCCAAGGAAAGATGGAAAAATCTCCAAAAGGCATCAAATTACAGATTAGACATTCTTATAATATGTCAACAAAAGTTAGATTTTATTTCCATCATTTACACTTTCAAATTAAAAGAAAACAAAACAATGGCGTCTGCAAAAGTTTGGGCACCCTGCAGAGTTAATATCTTGTACTGCCCCCTTTGGCAAGTATCACAGCTTGTAAACGCTTTTTGTAGCCAGCCAAGAGTCTTTCAATTCTTGTTTGAGGTATCTTTGCCCATTCTTCCTTACAAAAGTCTTCCAGTTCTTTGAGATTTCTGGGCTGTCTGTCACGCACTGCTCTTTTAAGGTCTATCCATAGATTTTCAATTATGTTGAGGTCAGGAGATTGTGAAGGCCATGGCAAAACCTTCAGTTTATGCCTCTTGATGTAATCCTCCGTGGATTTCGAGGTGTGTTTAGGATCATTATCCATTTGTAGAAGCCATCCTCTCTTTAACTTCAGCTTTTTCACAGATGGCATCAAGTTACCATCCAAAATTTGCTGAAATTTTATTGAATCCATTTTTCCTTCAACTCGTGAGATGTTCCCTGTGCCACTGGCTGCAACACAACCCCCAAAGCATGATTGATCCAACCCCATGCTTAACAGTTGGACAGAGGTTCTTTTCATTAAATTCAGTGCCCCTTCTTCTCCAAACGTATCTTTGCTCATTCTGGCCAAAAAGTTCAATTTTAACCTCATCGGTCCACAGAACTTGTTTCCAAAATGCATCAGACTTGTCTATATGTTAATTTGCAAAGTTCAAACGATGATTTTTGTGGTGAGGACGTAGAAGAGGTTTTCTTCTGATGACTCTTCCATGAAGACCATATTTGTACAAGTATCTCTTTATAGTGGAATAGTGTACCACAACTCCAGTGTCTGCCAGATCTTTCTGGAGGGATCGTGCAGTCAAACGTGGGTTTTGAATTGTTTTTCTCACAATCCTGAGAGCTGTTCTGTCTGATATTTTTCTTGGTCTTCCAGATCTTGCTTTAACTTCCACTGTTCCTGATGACTGCCATTTCTTAATTACATTCTGAACAGAGGATATTGACATCTGAAAACGCTTTGCTATCTTCTTATAGCCTTCTCCCAGTTTTCTAGACAACTGCTTAGAAGAACCCATGGTGCTGATTGTTGGGGCAAGGTCAGATGAGTCTGGGCATTTAAAACCTTTGAGCTTGACATCACCTGGTCTTCCCAGACGATGATTGAGAACAATCCATGACACTGGCAGGTCTCAGCTTGGCAAAGGGGGCAGTGCATGCTATAAATTCTGCAGGGTGCCCAAACTTTTGCAGACGCCATTTTTTTGTTTTCTGTTATTTTGAAAGTGTAAATGATGGAAATAAAATTTAACTTTTGTTGACATATTATAAGAATGTCTAATCTGTAATTTGATGCCTTTTGGAGATTTTTCCATCTTTCCTTGGCTTCTTTATGCACAATAATACAAATTTTTTGCTGGGGTGCCCAAACTTTCGATCCCCACTGTATTTATTATAAGTTGTGGTTTGTTAGCCTTTTTTGTATTAAGAGTGTTCACGAGTATATATTGTATTGCTAGAAATGTAGAGATACGCACCAAGTTTATGTTTAGATTACTATAAGTTTATTAGCTGACTTTTTTGGGAGCAGAACTCTTTTTGGTTTTTGTTAAACTAAGCGCAAATTTTTTATAGATGTCAGTAACGTGTGCCTGTTGCCGGTGGAATGGCCTCTAACAGTGAGGGAGGTGTTGTTGGTACTACTTCTGCCAGCATAGAGGTCCCACAGAGATACAGAAGTTCAAGAGTCAAGTCAAGTAGGGAGCCCATGCTTGGTGCACAGCGGAGACCAGTTCCACTGCTGGAAAACGCTGGACAGGTGGATATGGACAAGGCTCTGCATGTCCCTCCTAATTGCAAGTCTACAATGAGAGCATAAATTGTCATGGAGACCCGAGGGTTAACTGGTGAACAGTCATGGTGCAAGTCTGTATGGCGTACATTCATCTCTAATTGTAGAAGGACAACATAAGGTCGAGTATTGCCCCATGATGGCTTCAGCCTTGTCCCAGGTCATTGAGAAAGACGGCACAGAGTAAAGATACCCCATATGTGTAAAGTAGAGTGATCCTGTCACAGGTGCCTAGTGTAGCCCAGAAGAACCCACCCCGGGGTAGGCCTCTCATATGACCCACACTTGGCACCCAATGAGTTAATGGGGAACATAAAGGAAACACCACCCACCTACCCTGCAACTGCCTACATGTCCATAGATGATGTTTTCAAAGCCTTTACAAGTTATAAGTGTAGAGCAGGGGTAGGCAACCTTTGAGAGGTGAAGATCTACCATGACAACATGTAAGAGATGAAAATTACAGGGGTGCCGAAACTTGTTTTTTTTTTAAGATAACTATCAAGCCCCCAAAGGTCAGTAGTGGGTAGGGCAGTGTACATAGGTCAGTAGAATGTAGAGCAGTGTTACATAGTTACATACATAGTTAAATAGTTCGTCTGGCTGAAAAAAGACAATAATCCATCCAGTTCAACCATTAAAAAAGAAAAAATAAAGTTATAATCCTACACCCACAGTTGATCCAGAGGTACGCAAAAAAATCCAGCAAAGCATGATCCAATTTGCTCCTGCAAGGGAAAAAATTCCTTCCTGATCCCCCAAAAGGCAATCGGATATTCCCTGAATCAACTTTACCTTTAAATGTTAGTATCCAGTTATATTCTGTGTATCTAGGAAAGAATCCAGGACTTTTTTAAAGCAATCCACTGAGCTGGCCAGAACCAACTCTTGAGGGAGTCTATTTCACATTTTCACAGCTCTCACTGTGAAGAAAACTTTCCGTGTTTGGAGATTACATTTCTTTTACTCCAGACGTAAAGAGTGCCTCCTTGTCCTCTGTGATGACCTCAGGGGGAATAACTCTACACCGAGTTCACTATATGAACCACTGATGTATTTATACATGGAGATCATATCCTCCCTTATGTATTATACATGGAGATCATATCCCCCCTTGTGTATTATACATGGAGATCATATCCCCCCTTGTGTATTATACATGGTGATCATATCCCCCCTTAATCTCCTCTTCTCAAGAGAGAATAAATTCAGTTCCTCTAATCTTTCCTCATAGCTGAGCTCCTCCATGCCTCTTATCAGTTTGGTTGCCCTTCTCTGTACTTTCTCCAGTTCCCCAATGTTCTTTTTGTGAATCGGTGTCCAAAACTGAACTGCATATTCCAGATGAGGTGTTACTAATGATTTGTACCGGGGGGGGGGGGGGGAATGATATCTCTCTCTCTGGAGTCTATACCTCTTTTAATACAAGAGAGGATTTTGCTTGCTTTAGAAACCGCAGCTTGGCATTGCATGCCATTATTAAGCTTGTGATCTACCAATTACACAGTGTATTGAGGTTGGCTTGTAAATTGAAGACATCCTGTAAGGACGTTATTCCACGGCACAGCTTGGTGTCATCTGCAAAGACTGAAATGGGATTTATAATCACAGACCCTATATCGTTTATAAATATATTAAAAATTAAGGGTCCCAACACTGAACTTTGGGGTACACCACTGACAACCCTAGACCCTTCAGAGTATGAATCATTAACCACTACTCTTTGAATACGATCTTTTAGTCAGTTTTCTATCCATTTACATATGGATTTTTCCAAGCCCGTAGACTTTACCATACACATTAGTCGTGTGTGGGAAACTGTGTCAAACGCTTTAGCAAAATCCAAGTATACCACATCCACCGCAACCCCTCTGTCCAAGTATACCACGTCCACCGCCACCCCTCTATCCAAGTATACCATATCCACCGCCACCCCTCTGTCCAAGTATACCACGTCCACCGCCACCCCTCTGTCCAAGTACACCACATCCACCGCCACCCCTCTGTCCAAGTATACCACGTCCACCGCCACCCCTCTGTCCAAGTATACCATGTCCACCACCACCCCTCTGTCCAAGTATACCACGTCCACCGCCACCCCTCTGTCCAACTATACCACATCCACCGCCACCCCTGTGTCCAAGGTTTTGCTCACCTCCTCATAAAAAGAAATCCAAATTGTCTGACAACTTCTGTCTTTCATGAATCCATGCTGTCTGTTACTTAAAATATTTTTTTCCAGCAAGAACTCATCTATGTGGTCTTTTATTAAACTCTCCAGTATCTTTCCAACTATAGAAGTTAAACTAACAGATCTACTGTATAATTACTTGGTAAAGATTTTGATCCCTTTTTAAATACTGGCACCACATTGGCCTTACGCCAATCCAGTGTTACAATGCCAGTCATTAACTTGTTGCCGACCGCAGATAGCCGAATGACGGCTGCACTGTGGCCGGCCAGTTCTGAGTGGACGTCATATGACGTCCCCCCAGAACGCGCTCTCCTGCGCGCCCCAGGGGGCGCGCACCCGGCGATCACAGCTGATCACGTGATGTGGTAAAAGGCCAATCACAGCGGCCTTTTACCACCTGATCAGCGGTGTCCAATGACACGCTGATCAGAGGGAAATGCAAGTGCCGGTTCTCGGCTGCACTTTCCTCACGCTGTCAGATCGTGAGGAAAGTACTGCCGAGAACCGGCAGTTGTCAGAGCGGGGATCGGCACCGATCATCAGGGCACTGATGATCAGTGCCCTGATGATCGGTGCCCAGCAGTGCCACCCGCAAGTTCCGCCCACCTGTGCCCTGCAGTGCGCCCACTAGCTCCCCCACCTGTGCCCAGCAGATCACCCACCTGTGCCCAGCAGTGCACCCACCTGTGCCACTCTGCAATGTTACACACCTGTGCCCAGAAGTGCCACCTACCTGTGCCCAGCAGTGCCACCCACCTGTGCCCACCCACCTGTGCCCACCAGTGCCACCCACCTGTGCCCACCCACCAGTGCTGCCCACCAGTGCCACCCACCAGTGCAGCCCAGCAGTGCTGCCAGTCAGTGCCACCAGTCAGTGCCCAGCGGTTGTGCCAGTCAGTGCCGCCAGTCAGTGCCCAACAGTGATGCCAGTCAGTGCCGTCTATCAGTACCCATCATCAGTGTCACCTATCAGTGCCGCCTATCAGTGCTGCATATTAGTGCCGCCTATCTGTGACACCTCATTAGTGCTGTCTATCAGTGCCGCCTATCCGTGCCACCTCATTAGTACTGCCTATCAGTGCCCTTTAGTGCTGCCTATCAGTGCCCATCAGTGCCGCCTATCAGTGCCCATCAGTGCCGCCTCATCAACGCACATCAGTGAAGGAGAAAAATTACCTGTTTGAAAAATTTTATAATAGAAACAAAGAAACTTTTTTTTTTTTTTCAAATTTTTGGCAATTTTTTATTTATAGCGCAAAAAGTAAAGCGCCCAGTGGCGATTAAATACCACCAAAAGAAAGCTCTATTTGTGAGAACAAAAAGGATCAAAATTTCATATGGGTACAATGTTGCATGACCGCGCAATTGTCAATCAAAGTGCGGCAGCGCTGAAAGCTGAAAATTGGCCTGGTAAATAAGGGGGTATAAGTGCCTGGTAGGCAAGTGGTTAAAGAGTCCCTAAAAATTGGAAACAATGGCTTTGAAATGACAGAGTTCAATTCTTTAAGGACCCGTGGGTGTAAGCCATCCAGTCCAGGTGTTTTATTCACCTTTATTCTGTCTAAATATTTTTGGATCATATCAGTTGTGAGCCAATGTGGATCATCTGGGGCTGTGTCAATACCATGCCCATTATGGACAAGAGCTCCCCCATGCTCCTTTGTATACACAGAGCTGAAGAAGGGATTTAATAAATTTGCCTTCTCTTTGTCCCCAGTCACCCACTCTAGATTATTTTGTAAAGGGCCTACATGCTGGGACCGGACCTTTTTACTATTAATATATTTGAACAATTTTTGGGGGTTGGTCCTGCTATCTTTTGCAATCCGTCATTCGTTTTCAATTTTTGCAGCCTTGATTTCCTTTTTGCATATTCTATTGTATTCTTTGTAATGTTTAAACGATGATAGTGTTCCTTCCTTTTTATATTTAATAAAAGCTCTTTTCTCATTATCTATAGCTTTTTTAACTGATAGCTTTTTAAACTTGTTGCCCATGGGAATATATTTTGCAGTGTGTTCACATACAGTCTTTTTGAACTCAAGAACTCAAATTTTTGTATTGTGTTCATTGATGCCAATATTCCCCCCCCCAGTCTAAGACTTGGAGAACAGGTCTCAGCCTTGGAAAATTAGCTCTCTTAAAATTGAGCGTTTTTATTTTTATTTTACAGGGGGATCTAGAGGACACAGCTCGGGGGGTCTGGAGGGTATGGTACTTGTGGTCTGGAGGGGACAGGAAGGTCTGGAGGGCATGGCAATGGGAGGACTGGCGGGCACGGTACAGGGAGGTCTAGAGGGCATGGTACAGGGGAGTCTGGAGGGCACGGTACAGGGGGGTCTGGAGGGCACGGTACAGGGGAGGTCTGGAGGGCATGGTGCGGGGGGGGGGGGTCTGGAGGGCACAGCACAGGGGGATCAGGAGAGCTGCTGTGGCACAGCTACCTGTTCTGATGCTCTAATCCCTGCCAGTCCTCCTCTCTGTTCACATGATGTCACCCACTTCAAAGAGCCCAAACTAGCTGACAGTGAGTCCTAGGCGGCAGGGGCATTCCTTACCTCCGCAGCAGCACCAGTGGCAAGATGCCTGTGCTCTTTCCTACACTACGCTGCTCTGCCAATCAGAGGAGAGAGAGGGGAGGAGGAACTCTTGTGGTTTGGCAGGGACTCGATAGCGATCCACCTGTCATCTACACACGCTCAACAGGTGGGTGGTGATCAACGGGTTACCAATGCATGGTGTGGGTAAAATCACCATTTATATGTGAATCTCGGACCTATACTTCGTTTGTATTTGCATGTGTGCATTGAGGGATAGGTGTGCTTTTAAATGCTTTTCTTATAATTTTTCTTCATTTTATTAAAATTTATTTTTTTACTTCTTTTTACATTTTTTTCATTCAATTAACTTTATTGCTATCACAAGGTAGAGAGCATTTTCTATGGTCGGCCTTACCCAGCCACACTATCTTCACACCTTTCCGCACTACTGAAGCCATAGCTAACAGAGCAGGGATTCTAGATATGGATGAACACATGAATTCCCACCAGATGAGAGCCAATCACCAGGCCTGAACAATGTCATTAAATCATCCCCCTTTCTGAGCTCTGACACCAGAGTTTAGACAGGGGAATGCTGCAACGAGTAAGATGCAGAGAAGTTCAGGGTAGAGTGCTTTTGATTGGTCAGCACCATCACATGAATGTTGCTGACCAATCCGATGCAATCTAGTCCATACTGTCATCACTGCAAGGAGAGGGTAGAAAGCTGCAGCGATTTCAAATCCCCAGATCTGTGAAGCGGCTTTCCCTCCTCTCCTTGCAGTGATGACAGTACGGGCTAGATGGCATCTGATTGGTCAGCACCATCCATGTGACGGTGCTGACCAATCAAAAGCCCTCTAGCCTGAACTGTCACCCATGCAAGGAGCCCACTCTCTGCTGCAGGAAACCCCTGCACCTCTCCTGTGTGAACTCGGGCTGTGACAGACTGGGTTCACACAGGAGCAGTGGGGAAACCGCATTCTGTTTGGGCAGGAATCGCATTCCTGTTCAAATTGCATGCTATTCTTTGCTGTGCAATATAAGTCCATACATTTTGTATGATGCAAATCGCACCGCAAAGTATCGGTAATCAGTATCGGCGATTACTTGACCAAAAGCATCAATACTGGTATACGCCGATAAAAAAATTGGTGTCTGTGCCTAGTATGCTTGTCTGGGGGGCTATGTGCAGACACTGTTCCTTGAATGGACAAAGTGACAGGGTCTCTTTAAGTTCAGCATTATTTAGTAAAATCCGTTCAGCATCAAAGCTTCTTTGAATATGATGATTAGATGTAATGCAGAGGTCTGTAGAGAATCCTGATTGATAATTACGCCCTTCCAGCACTGGCATGTCTCACTTTGATCAGACCACCTTTGATCCTTCTTGTGCGCTCCGTTAAAAATGAAAGGTCACCAAAGCCGTGTCGCTATGGTATAAACAGGCAGAAAACGTCCATTTCAGCACTTGTCTCAACGCAACTTTAGGCAATGTAACTAATTCATTTAAAATGCTATTTAGGAGGCATCAGAAAAGCAACAGGTTCACTTCAATGCAGACCATCGCACTGGATAAGTTCACCTTTGGGAACACGTTACATGTTCCACCCATTTTTAGGGTGTAATGTGTAACATGTTCCCACTGCTACAGCCACGCCTCCCCCCCCGACAGAGGAGAAGTCTCCCCGTACTATCTGTCAGATTTGAAAACAGCGCGGCCCACAAGGCCGTATCATTCATTCACAGACTCCCATGAATGAACTGCAAGTTCCAGCAGTCTTAGTGGCTGCAGGCGTGTAGTTTTCAATGAACTATCCCACATGAAAAAAAAATTATTTTAAATACTTTTTAAAAATATTCTTCCCAAGCAGGGGCGGACTGACAACTCTTGGGGCCCCCGGGCAATAGGGGATCATGGGGCCCCTGCGTCCTTGCTCAAACTCAAAAAAGCCTATGAAAAAGGTACCAGGGGCATCTTATGGGGCCCCCTACTGACCCCGGGCCCTCGGGCAGTGCCCGAGTTTCTAAATGCTCAGTCCGCTCGTTCCCAAGTATATTGCCATATATTTGGCATATTGCAATTTTGACCATATTCACTATATTTAAATTATATATATATATATATATATATAGACATACATACATATATACATATACATTTGTGCTCAAAAGTTTGCCTCCCCTGGCAGAAATTGTGAAATTTTGGCATTGATATTGCAAATATGACTGATCATGCCAAAAAATGCTCTTTTATTGAAGGATGATGATCATATGAAGCCATTTATTATCACATAGTTGTTTGGCTCTTTTTTAAATCATAATGATAACAGAAATCACCCAAATAGCCCGGATCAAAAGTTTCCCTCCCCTGGAATGTTTGGCCTTGGTACAGGCACACAAGGTGACACACAAAAATGCCAATTAGAGGTTAATGTCCCACATCTGTGGCTTTTTAAATTGCAATTAGTGTCAGTGTATAAATAGTCAATGAGTTTGTTAGCTCTTATGTGGAAGCACTGACTGCTTTAGATACTGAGCCATGATGATCAGAAAAGAACTGCGTAACAAGGTAATGGAAATGCAAAAAAAAAGTGCATTTATTATTTTTGTCCAAAAGGTGAACATATCCTTTTAAAGGTAACTCCACCATCATGGAAAAAAATATACCAATAAAACAAATATGCCGTATACAATTGTTACACAAGCCATATTGTTATTTTATGTTAATAAAAATATTTCCCTTGCAATCTGCAAACACTGCAATTTTCTGTAAAATTTAATGTGATGTGGCAACCTGGAGGCCTTCTGTACACCAAAGGTGTACAGAATACCCCCAGAAATGTCACTACCTGCTTGTGTGATTGGCTCAGTGTTTTTCCCAGAAGTCTGCACTAAGATATAAATCTTATTTTAGGTATCCACTGCAATAGGAATTTCACTTTTGGTGAGATACTTCCCAAGGTTTAACCACTTGACCTCCAGAAAGTTTACCCTCTTTCTGACTAGGACATTTTATTGCTATTCAGCACTGTGCTACTTTTCCTGGCAATGGCTCAGACATGCAGCACTGTACCCGAATAAAATTTATATCCTTTTTTCACAAAAAATTAGCTTGCTTTTGGTGGCTTTTTAAAGTGTTACTAAACCCACAACAGTAAAATAAGACCAGATGTAGTGAGTGTAGGGTTATGGGTTTAGTAACACTTTATTCCCCACTGGGGTTTCTATTTATTGCTATATAAACAAAAAAATACCAAATATTTTGAAAAAAAAACAAAATTTTCTTTGTTTCTGTTATAAAATTTTGCAAACAAACAATCTGTGTTTAGGTCAAAATATATTCTGTATATTATTTAGTCTATGTGAAAGTTATAAAGTCAACAAACGCTGTTATATGTTTAGAAATTGATCAGTCCTGATGTACTGATGGCCTATCTCATTTCTTCAGGCCCTAAAATTACCCTTTTTTTTGGAAAGTAGACAGTCTGCAGTATTTAGTAAGAGGCATGTCAAGTTTTTTGAAGTTGTAATTTTTTAGCACAATTTTTGTGATAATTAAGAAAAAATAGAGTTTGTTTTTTTTACATTTTTCTTTATTTTTAAGATTTTTTTTTTTTTTACATACTCCCATCAGAGTAGTTCATTGTCAGCATAGTGACACTGTACTACTCTGGGTGGAAGGGGGGATCAGGAATTAATTTATTTATTTACACTGTCATTGCTTATAACAGCGAAGATCACTGCTATAAGCAATAGTTTTACCTGCCATGAATGGAATTCATTCATGACGGCTTTCTTACTTTTATGATCTGTGATTGGCTACAGTTAATTACATGGTACAGGTATAATGTGATAGCTGTGGGCCAATTACAGCATCACAATAATACAAGTAATTATAGTAATCACATGATCCCCCATCCGATTACAGCGTCGGGTACTGAACACCATGATCCGTTGGGTCCACTGGACACAGCAGCCACAGGATCGCACTGCTGCATGCCCCAAGGTAAGTACCAGCAAGGGAGAATGTCACCAGTACACCAAGGATCACCAATATGGGTCCCAAAGTTTTCATAAAGGATCACAAAATTACAGCAAGGCAACGTTTCGGAGTCTCGCAGGACCCCTTCATCAGGCATGTGAAGGGTACGTACCAATGCGCATGTGCAAAGCAACGTACCAGTACCTCACTTAGCCTGCAGCTGCTGCCCACTCACAGTAAATGTACTGTAATCAGGCAGAAAGTGGTTAAAGATGAATTCCCGGTATAGTGTATTTTATACATAGTTAGTCTGGCTGAAAAAAGAAAAAAGTCCATCCAGTTCAACCATAGAAAAAATAAAGTTATAATCGTACACCCACTGTTGATCCAGAGGAAGGCAAAAAAACCCAGCAAGGCATGATCCAATTTGCTCCTGCAGGGGAAAAAAATATTTCCTGATCCCCCAAGAGGCAATCAGATATTCCCTGGATCAACTTTACCTATAAATGTTAGTATCCAGTTATATTCTGTGTATCCAAGAAAGAATCCAGGACTTTTTTGAAGCAATCCACTGAGCTAGCCAGAACCAACTCTTGAGGGAGTCTATTCCACATTTTCACAGCTCTCACTGTGAAGAAACCTTTCCGTGTTTGGAGATTACATTTCTTTTCCTCCAGACGTAAAGAGCGCCCCCTTGTCCTCTGTGATGACCTCAGGGGGAATAACTCTACACCGAGTTCACTATATGAACCACTGATGTATTTATACATGGAGATCATATCCCCCTTATGTATTATACATGGAGATCATATCCCCCTTATGTATTATACATGGAGATCATATCCCCCCTTATGTATTATACATGGAGATCATATCCCCCCTTATGTATTATACATGAAGATCATATCCTCCCCTTATGTATTATACATGGAGATCATATCCCCCTTATGTATTATACATGGTGATCATATCCCCCCTTATGTATTATACATGGAGATCATATCCTCCCCTTATGTATTATACATGGAGATCATATCCCCCCTTATGCATTATATATGGAGATCATATCCCCCCTTATGTATTATACATGGAGATCATATCCCCCCTTATGTATTATACATGGAGATCATATCCCCCCTTATGTATTATACATGGAGATCATATCCCCCCTTATGTATTATACATGGAGATCATATCCCCCCTTATGTATTATACATGGAGATCATATCCCCCTTATATATTATACATGCAGATCATATCCCCCCTTATGTATTATACATGGAGATCATATCACCCCTTATGTATTATACATGGAGATCATATCCCCCTTATGTATTATACATGGAGATCATATCCCCCCTTATATATTATACATGGAGATCATATCCCCCCTTATGTATTATACATGGAGATCATATCCCCCCTTATGTATTATACATGGAGATCATATCCCCCTTATGTATTATACATGGAGATCGTATCCCCCCTTATGTATTATACATGGTGATCATATCCCCTCTTATGTATTATACATGGAGATCATATCCCCCCTTATGTATTATACATGGTGATCATATCCCCTCTTATGTATTATACATGGAGATCATATCCCCCCTTATGTATTATACATGGAGATCATATCCCCCCTTATGTATTATACATGGAGATCATATCCCCCCTTATGTATTATACATGGAGATCATATCCCCCTTATGTATTATACATGGTGATCATATCCCCCTTATGTATTATACATGGAAATTATATCCCCCCTTATGTATTATACATGGAGATCATATCCCCCTTATGTATTTTACATGGAGATCATATCCCCCCTTATGTATTATACATGGAGATCATATCCCCCCTTATGTATTATACATGGAGATCATATCCCCCCTTATGTATTATACATGGAGATCATATCCCCCTTATGTATTATACATGGAGATCATATCCCCCTTATGTATTATACATGGAGATCATATCCCCCCTTATGTATTATACATGGAGGTCATATCCCCCCTTATGTATTATACATGGAGATCATATCCCCCCTTATGTATTATACATGGAGATCATATCCCCCTTATGTATTATACATGGAGATCATATCCCCCCTTATGTATTATACATGGAGATCATATCCCCCCTTATGTATTATACATGGTGATCATATCCCCCCTTATGTATTATACATGGAGATCATATCCTCCCCTTATGTATTATACATGGAGATCATATCCCCCCTTATGTATTATACATAGTGATCATATCCCCCCTTATGTATTATACATGGAGATCATATCCTCCCCTTATGTATTATACATGGAGATCATATCCCCCCTTATGCATTATATATGGAGATCATATCCCCCCTTATGTATTATACATGGAGATCATATCCCCCCTTATGTTTTATACATGGAGATCATATCCCCCCTTATGTATTATACATGGAGATCATATCCCCCCTTATGTATTATACATGGAGATCATATCCCCCCTTATGTATTATACATGGAGATCATATCCCCCTTATATATTATACATGCAGATCATATCCCCCCTTATGTATTATACATGGAGATCATATCACCCCTTATGTATTATACATGGAGATCATATCCCCCTTATGTATTATACATGGAGATCGTATCCCCCCTTATATATTATACATGGAGATCATATCCCCCCTTATGTATTATACATGGAGATCGTATCCCCCCTTATGTATTATACATGGTGATCATATCCCCTCTTATGTATTATACATGGAGATCATATCCCCCCTTATGTATTATACATGGAGATCATATCCCCCCTTATGTATTATACATGGAGATCATATCCCCCCTTATGTATTATACATGGAGATCATATCCCCCTTATGTATTATACATGGTGATCATATCCCCCTTATGTATTATACATGGAGATCATATCCCCCCTTATGTATTATACATGGAGATCATATCCCCCTTATGTATTATACATGGTGATCATATCCCCCTTATGTATTATACATGGAGATCATATCCCCCCTTATGTATTATACATGGAAATTATATCCCCCCTTATGTATTATACATGGAGATCATATCCCCCTTATGTATTTTACATGGAGATCATATCCCCCCTTATGTATTATACATGGAGATCATATCCCCCCTTATGTATTATACATGGAGATCATATCCCCCCTTATGTATTATACATGGAGATCATATCCCCCTTATGTATTATACATGGAGATCATATCCCCCCTTATGTATTATACATGGAGGTCATATCCCCCCTTATGTATTATACATGGAGATCATATCCCCCCTTATGTATTATACATGGAGATCATATCCCCCTTATGTATTTTACATGGAGATCATATCCCCCCTTATGTATTTTACATGGAGATCATATCCCCCCTTATGTATTATACATGGAGATCATATCCCCCCTTATGTATTATACATGGAGATCATATCCCCCCTTATGTATTATACATGGAGATCATATCCCCCCTTATGTATTATACATGGAGATCATATCCCCCTTAATCTCCTCTTCTCAAGAGAGAATAAATTCCATTCCTCTAATTTTTCCTCATAGCTCCTCCATGCCTCTTATCAGGTTAGTTGCCCTTCTCTGTACTTTCTCCGGTTCCCCAATGTTCTTTTTGTGAATTGGTGCCCAAAACTGAACTGCATATTCCAGATGAGGTAATACTAATGATTTGTACCAGGCGAGGGGGAAATGATATCTCTCTCTCTGGAGTCTATACCTCTTTTAATACAAGAGAGGATTTTGCTCGCTTTAGAAACGCAGCTTGGCATTGCATGCCATTATTAAGCTTGTAATCTACCAGAACCCCCAAATCCTTCTCCACCATTGACCCCCCCAGTTGTACCCCCCCTAGTATGTATGATGCTGCATATTCTTAGCCCTCAAGTGCATAACCTTACATTTATCAACATTAAACCTCATTTGCCACATAGTTGCCCAATTACACAGAGCATTGAGGTCGGCTTGTAAGTTGAAGACATCCTGTAACATCCTATATACTGTTCCAGCTTGACCAATGTAAATATGTAACTACCATATCTGGCTGATGCCCATGGACGCTAGAAATCACTGAACTAGACAACACTAGATCTCCACTTGCTTCCGGGTCCCCTGTTATGTGACTGCCCTGCTGCCTTTTGAACACAGGAGGGTGTCCGCTAAGCAAAATGTTTTCTGATTGTACAAGGCGGAGAGCATGATATCAATGCCTACCTCTGCAGCTTAAATCAAAGAAAAATGGAAGTGAGCGCTAGATAAGGAGCTGCTGTACGCCAAAAGGTACCAATAAACCTACAAAGAACATGTAAAAAGAGGGCGCAGCGCTAAAGATAATACAATTACCTCTGATAAATAAACATATAGCAACCAATGTAAGAATGTGTGACTATTATGTGCAAAACATCGTGCAAAAAAAAAGCCATTAAAAATAACAAAACGGTGATACAAAACGTGTGTCTTCCGGTGATCAGAATCAATTGAATCATGCACTCACCAGATGCATAATTCAAATATGCATGTAGATAATATCCCGATATCCAAGCGAAGTTATCTTAAAATCGGATATGGCATCATAAGATCATCGTCTAGGCCGGGTGTCGGCAATCCGCGGCTCCGGAGCCGCATGCGGCTCTTTTTCACCTTTCCTGCGGCTCCGGAGCACACTGCCCACCAGGTGACAGGCAATAGGGTCGGCAAGCCGCGGCTCTTTTAATGCAGATCTTCTGTGTGCCGGGCGCCCGCTGGCAAACATTGGCTGTCAGGATGTAGGCGGGGCAGCCCGGATGTAGGCCGGGCAGCGTGACGAACTCCTCTCCTCTCACAGTCCGCCCTGAAGACCAGAACGGCGCGGGAACCCAGCGAGAGGAACGCGCGGAGCAAAGGTAAGTGAATTCACACAATATGGGGAATGAATTATTATGGGGGATGAATTACTATAGGGGGGATGAATTACTATAGGGGGGATGAATTACTACGGGGGATGAATTACTATATGGGGGATGAAATACTATGGGGGATGAATTACTATATGGGGGATGAATTACTATGGGGGATGAATTACTATATGGGGGATTAATTACTATGGGGGATGAATTACTATATGAGGGATGAATTACTATATGGGGGATAAATTACTATGGGGGATGAATTACTATAGGGGGGATGAATTACTATGGGGGATGAATTACTATATGAGGGATGAATTACTATATGGGGGATGAATTACTATGGGGGATGAATTACTATGGGGGATGAATTACTATGGGGGATGAATTACTATAGGGGGGATGAATTACTATATGGGGGATGAATTACTATATGGGGGATGAATTACTATAGGGGGGATGAATTACTATATGGGGGATGAATTACTATATGGGGGATGAATTACTATAGGGGGGATGAATTACTATAGGGGGGATGAATTACTATAGGGGGGATGAATTACTATGGGGGATGAATTACTACGGGGGATGAATTACTATATGGGGGATGAATTACTATAGGGGGGATGAATTACTATGGGGGATGAATTACTATGGGGGATGAATTACTATATGGGGGATGAATTACTATAGGGGGGATGAATTACTATGGGGGATGAATTACTATATGAGGGATGAATTACTATATGGGGGATGAATTACTATGGGGGATGAATTACTATGGGGGATGAATTACTATGGGGGATGAATTACTATATGGGGGATGAATTACTATATGGGGGATGTATTTTCAGTTTTAAAAATGTTTCTCTCAAAATAAATTTCAGTCGTGGTTTTGGCGAGATTTGGCTCAGTCGAAAAAAAGGTTGCCCACCACTGACCTAAGGCTATGATTGTGATTATGACGATACACTGTGGCCCTGATTAACCCTTTGCTTACTGGGCCCTTAAACCCCCTTCATGACCAGAGTGTTTTTTGCAATATATGCAGTGTCGGATTTGTTTTAAATGTTGCAATGGTTTTGCGGCTCCCAGTCTTTTTTTCCCTCTCGGAAACGGGTCCAAGTGGCTCTTTATGTCTTAAAGGTTGCAGACCCCTGCCTTAAGGTGTTCCCATAGGAATTAATAGAGCTGCAGCATGCCTGCGCAATACGAACCGGCTATTTTCAAAGAGTATGGGAACTGGCAGTACTAAGAACTTTCAGACTTGCACTTGTAGTCAGATGAAGGAAAACTTCAAACAAGCACAATAGCTCTGGTGAGGTGGCTCCCACACAGCAAGGCTTCCATCCATTGGCACCCAACAGTAGCTCAAACTACATAAATGCAGAGAGGAGCTCCAGGCCAAAACTGGATGAAAAAGTTCAAGATCATTTCAATTGTTGGTCACATAAAAACACCCAACGTGTTTTGGGGGCAACACCACTCACCCTTTATAAGAGCACAACACAGGATAAACCTTGGATGGAGAAAACAGGGACTTCACAGATCTATATTAGAACCAGTATTGAACCCTCCATATGGAGTAACAACTTGACAGACGTTTTGGGAGAAAGGTTATGTGATTCTGAATAGAGCTACACAGTACAGATTGCTGGATCAGG
Source organism: Staurois parvus (assembly GCF_062004578.1). NCBI lineage: Eukaryota > Metazoa > Chordata > Amphibia > Anura > Ranidae > Staurois > Staurois parvus. The sequence goes on from NW_028319051.1 coordinate 79,216, forward strand.
ACTGGTAAATATTTCAGAGTGGGTAGCACTCAGGCGGGTGGGGGGGAACTTATATATGAAGAACAACTATACTTTTGTACAGCTGTCCTATAATATCTAAGGCCTTGGTCACATAGGCACTGAGGTCCATGCCCTTTGAAGCACAACAAAAGCATTCTCTGAATGGACAAGCTGCAGAGGTATAGCAACCAATGTAAGAATGTGTGACTATTATGTGCAAAACATCGTGCAAAAAAAAAGCCTTTAAAAATAACAAAACGGTGATTCAAAACGTGCGTCTTCCGGTGATCAGAATCAATTGAATCATGCACTCACCAGATACATAATTCAAATATGCATGTAGATAATATCCCGATATCCAAGCGAAGTTATCTCAAAATCGGATATGGCATCATAAGATCATCGTCTAGGCCAGGGGTCTGCAACCTTTAAGACATAAAGAGCCACTTGGACCCGTTTCCGAGAGGGAAAAAAAGACTGGGAGCCGCAAAACCATTGCAACATTTAAAACAAATCCGACACTGCATATATTGCAAAAAACGCTCTGGTCATGAAGGGGGTTTAAGGGCCCAGTAAGCAAAGGGTTAATCAGGGCCACAGTGTATCGTCATAATCACAATCATAGCCTTAGGTCAGTGGTGGGCAACCTTTTTTTTCGACTGAGCCAAATCTCGCCAAAACCACGATTGAAATTTATTTTGAAAGAAACATTTTTAAAACTGAAAATACATCCCCCATATAGTAATTCATCCCCCATATAGTAATTCATCCCCCATAGTAATTCATCCCCCATAGTAATTCATCCCCCATATAGTAATTCATCCCTCATATAGTAATTCATCCCCCATAGTAATTCATCCCCCCTATAGTAATTCATCCCCCATATAGTAATTCATCCCCCATATAGTAATTCATCCCCCATAGTAATTCATCCCCCCTATAGTAATTCATCCCTCCTATAGTAATTCATCCCCCCTATAGTAATTCATCCCCCGTAGTAATTCATCCCCCATAGTAATTCATCCCCCCTATAGTAATTCATCCCCCCTATAGTAATTCATCCCCCCTATAGTAATTCATCCCCCATATAGTAATTCATCCCCCCTATAGTAATTCATCCCCCATATAGTAATTCATCCCCCATATAGTAATTCATCCCCCATATAGTAATTCATCCCCCCTATAGTAATTCATCCCCCATAGTAATTCATCCCCCATAGTAATTCATCCCCCATATAGTAATTCATCCCTCATATAGTAATTCATCCCCCATAGTAATTCATCCCCCCTATAGTAATTCATCCCCCATATAGTAATTCATCCCCCATAGTAATTCATCCCCCATATAGTAATTCATCCCCCATAGTAATTCATCCCCCAAATAGTAATTCATCCCCCATATAGTAATTCATCCCCCGTAGTAATTCATCCCCCATAGTAATTCATCCCCCCTATAGTAATTCATCCCCCCTATAGTAATTCATCCCCCCTATAGTAATTCATCCCCCATAGTAATTCATTCCCCATATTGTGTGAATTCACTTACCTTTGCTCCGCGCGTTCCTCTCGCTGGGTTCCCGCGCCGTTCTGGTCTTCAGGGCGGACTGTGAGAGGAGAGGAGTTCGTCACGCTGCCCCGCCTACATCCGGGCTGCCCCGCCTACATCCTGACAGCCAATGTTTGCCAGCGGGCGCCCGGCACACAGAAGATCTGCATTAAAAGAGCCGCGGCTTGCCGACCCTATTGCCTGTCACCTGGTGGGTAGTGTGCTCCGGAGCCGCAGGAAAGGTGAAAAAGAGCCGCATGCGGCTCCGGAGCCGCGGGTTGCCAACACCCGCCTTAAGGTGTTGTTCAGGGGCCTAAGAGATAAATAACTTACTGTATGTGCAATGTAATATGTTGAGAGTATGCCTTCCTCTCCCAGACCTTGTTTTTATTAGTCACATCCAAGCATACAGTATATTGCCCAGAGACCTTCCACCTTTGCGGGGGAATTAGACCAGGTGGTGCACATTATTGGAAAATATCTAGTGTTCGCATGAAAATACTTGAGAGTGATGTGCTGTGACTCATGGATTGGCTGAGTTACAATTGTTTATTTAGAATAGAAAATGAATAAAAGCACCTTCAATGTTTTTTGTGGCTGCCAAGGCCACTTCACCAGGCATTGTGTGTACTGAGTACACTTGATAGCAGTTGGGAGCAACTGCAGTAGTTTGATTTTTGCATTAAGAATGGATTTCATTTTGCTATATTTGTTCCTGATTTATACCAAGCTATTAGAAAAACAATGACAGTTTTCTTTAAATATTATAGAAGAATTTCACTTCTACCAATGAATAATGTACTTTCCATTTTACATGTACCTGTGACGCTCCTTTATGCATGATAAACATACTTAGAAGTCCAGCAAATCCGGCATTGTCTTTTTCTTACCAGTGGTCCTTCTGTTGCATGTCTAATACTATGCCACCATCTTGGATTTCCCACAATTAGAAGACGGATGTCCCTCCCTCATTTGCACAGTCAACTGCCTGATGACACTATAATGGAACCGACCGAGACTGCGCTTGAGTTCTTCCGTTAGAATACCGCTTCCCCGTCTGAACACTGACAACAGACACCGCAGCTGACCATACAAGACTAGACAACACCAGTCTGTCTGAACATGGAGCTCTTTATTTTTATTATTATTATTATACAGGATTTATATCGCGCCAACAGTTTGCTCAGCGCTCTACAATATAAGGGAGACAGTACAATTACAATACATTTCAGTACAGAAGGAATAGGAGGGCCCGGCTCGTGGAGCTTGCAATCTAAAGGAAGGGGGAGGTGATACAAAAGGTGATAGCTGCGGGGGATGATCTGGCAGAGGTGATTCAAGTACAGTTCTTAGGTGGAGGTCGGGTAGGCTTCCCTGAAGAAGTGAGTTTTCAAAGATCGCCTAAAGGCAGACAGGGTGGGGGCTGACCGGACATGCTGTGGTAGGGAGTTCCAGAGGGTGGGAGAGGCTCTGGAGAAGTCCTGGAGGCGAGCCTGGGAGGAGGTGATGAGGGAGCTAGAGAGAGGATATCATGGGAGGAGTGGAGTGGGCGATTTGGGCGGTATCTGTGGATGAGATTGGTGATGTAGCTGGGGGCAGTGTTGTGGATGGCTTTGTAAGCTGTGGTTAGTATTTAGAATTTTATACGTTAGGTTAGTGGAAGCCATTGGAGGGATTGGCAGAGAGGGGCAGCAGTCGCTGACCGGTTGGTAAAGTGTATGAGTCTAGCAGCAGCATTCATAATAGACTGAAAGGGGGATAGCCTGTGTAACGGTAGACCAGTGAGGAGGGAGTTGCAGTAATCGAGGCGGGATATAACCAAGGCGTGGATAAGTTGTTTTGTGGTGTCATTGGTCAGGAAGGGGCGGATTTTGGAAATGTTCCGGAGGTTGAGGCAGCAGGATTTAGCCAGTGAGTGGATGTGGGGTCCAAAGGAGAGGTCAGAGTCTAGGATTACGCCTAGCACCCTGGCATGAGGGGAAGGACCAATGGTAGTGCTGTTGATCTTAATGGTAAAGATCTGGGTGTCATCAGCATAGAGGTGGTATTGGAAGCCATGGGAGGTTATCAGTTGGCCCAGGGAGGAGGTATAGAGAGAGAAAAGGAGGGGCCCAAGAACAGAACCTTGGGGTACCCCAACAGAAAGAGGAAGCGGAGCGGAGGAGGAGGAGTTGTATGTGACACTGAAAGTGCGCTGGGAAAGGTAAGAGGAGAACCAGGAGAGAGCAGAGTCACGGAGGCTGATGGAGTGGAGTTTACTGAGGAGGAGTGGGTGGTCAACTGTGTCAAAGGCAGTGGAAAGGTCAAGGAGTATGAGTATGGCGTAATGGCCCTTGGTTTTAGCAGTTAGTAGGTCATTAGTGAGTTTTAGTAGAGCAGTTTCTGTGGAATGTTGTGGGCGGACGCCAGACTGTCGGGGATCAAGAAGGTTGTTGTCGGTGAGGTAGCAGTTCATACGGTTGTGAACAAGGTGCTCGAGAAGCTTGGAGGCAAACGGGAGCAGGGAGATGGGTCTTAAGTTATTCAAACAGGCGGGGTCCAGCGGTCCATTTTTTGAGGATGGGGGTAACCAGTGCATGTTTAAGTGGGGAGGGAAAGGTGCCCATGGAGAGTGAGAGGTTGAAGATGTGGGTTAAAGAGTTTAGGATACAGCAGGAAGGAGGCTGCAACATTCGTGAAGGGACAGGATCCAGGGGACAGGTGGTGAAGTGGGCCTTGGAAAGGAGTTCGGTAACTTCCTTGGTGGTAAGGAAGGAGGAGAGTGTAGAGTTTGGTGTTGGACCTGGTATGTTGGTTAGAGGAGGAAGATTGACACTGGAGATCTCATCATGAATTGTGTCGATCTTCTTTTTGAAGTGACTGGCAATCTCCTGTGCAGTAAGTAAGTTGGTAGGTGGAGGCAGTGGAGGGTGGAGTAAGGAATTAAGGGTAGAGAAGAGTTGACGAGGATTGGATGAGAGGGTCTTGATGAGAATGTTATAGTAGGTTTGCTTAGCAGCGTGGAGGCTGAAGTTGTATTTGAGAAGAGCGGATTTGTAGAGGGTAAAGTTTTCCAGGGATTTATTTTTACGCCATGCTCGCTCAAGAGTGCGGCTGAGTCTCTTGAGACTTCTGGTGTCATCTGTTTGCCAGGGTTGTGACAGGCGAGGCCTGGGTCTGCGTGTAGAAAGAGGAGCAAGAGCGTCCAGGGAGGATGATAGACAGTTGTTGTAGGCAGATGTGGCCAGATCTGGGCAGGACAGGGGTGCAATTTCATCATAGAAGCGCTCAGTAGCGGAGTGGAGAAGGTCAGGGCTGAGGTGATGGAGGATTCTACAGGTAACGGTTTGCTGGTTAGAGGTATGGGAGGTAGGAGGCAGGGAGAGTGTAAAGCTGATAAAGTTGTGATCAGAGAGAGAAAAAGGGGTGTTAGAGAGGTTACAGGGAGTGCATAGGTGGGTGAATACAAGGTCAATGGTGTTGCCATTGGAGTGGGTGTTGGATTGTGAACATTGTGTTAGGTTAAAAGAGGAAGTTAGGTTGAGTAGTTGAGAGGTGGCAAGGGTGTGAACATTGACTGGGATGTTAAAGTCACCGAGGATGATGGCAGGCACCTCAGAGGAGAGAAAGTATGGTAGCCATGCTGAAAAGTCATCGAGAAAGCGTGAAACTGGGCCCGGGGCTGGTAGATGACAGTGATCCTCAGACAAACAGGAGAAAAGAGACAAATACAGTGCGCTTCAAAAGAGCAGAGGGACAGAGACGGAGGGGCAGGAAGAACCTGGAACGTGCTTTGTTGGGAAAGAAGAAGTCCGACTCCGCCCCCTTTTCGTCCGCTGGGTCTGGGCGAGTGAGTCCAGAGGAGGCCACCATGGGAGAGTGCAGCTGAGGAGACAGAGTCGGAATCCTGGAGCCAGGTTTCAGTAATAGCAAGAAGGTTGAGGGAGTGGGAGAGGAAGAGGTCATTGATAGTAGAGAGTTTGTTAGAGGCTGAGCGGGTATTCCAGAGGGCACATAGGAGGGAGGGGTTGCTGCGTGGAAGCAGGGGAATTGAGATGAGAGAGTGAGGGTTGAGAGGGGAGGCTGCTGCTTCTGTGGGTTGGAGTTTGATGGTGGGGGGCCAGGGTTTGGGGCAATGTCTCCAGAAGTTAGTAGTAATAGGAGGGTGAGGGAGGTGAGGTGGGAGCAAGATTTATATGAGGACAAATGCCGTAGTGCTTTTGTAGCGGTGACATTATGTGGACCAAAAGAGAACAGGAGATAAGTGCAGTGATATTGAGAGGGCAGAAGTGAGGGTTATATGTACAGGTTGTGTGGTGGGGAGGAGGGGTAAACAAGAGAGAGTTTGAGATGAGAGGGCATTATAGCAACAAAGAGAGTTAGGAAGAGCATGCTGGAGAGAGGAGAGATAACAAAGAAAGGCAGACGGGAAGAGGGAAGAGCACATGCAATCTACTTGAGGTGGAGCACTATTGTTTGTACTTGCTTTAATTAAAGTGCCGTGTTGAAAGTGCGATGTACTTTGCCCCGTAATGCATACTTTGCGTAAGGAATGCCACCCTGTCCCCCTCGCCAGGCCATCCCCAGGACTGTACTAAATTTACTTAGGATACTAAATATATTTGGATGGATGGGGGGGGGTTAGGCAATCCTTCAATTGAGAGCTAATAAATGACACATGGGGGATGTGTTTTTCCCTTAACAAATTGCAAGCAGGATGGACACAATATAAGGCAAGGTGTTTGATCTCAGCTAAGGCACTATGAGGCTAAGTTCACTTACTTTTTATTTTACACTCAAATGGGCTTTTCATACAATACACAGTGAGACTGATCACATGATCATATGCAAATGCAGCGATATACAGAATTAGACCTAACACTCTAAACAGTAAGTTAAATAGGTTAGCTAGATGGGTGATCTAAACAAAAGGTGAATGGGAATTCACACCTAGACAATGGTTGGATGAATTAGGATCTCACTACAGAACAGAAGGTCCTGCTCCTACACTTGAGTAGAGGAGAGGCCAGCGTGATCAGCTCTTTCAATTCACATGTCTAGTTCAGAATCAACAACCAGGAATAATCTTCATATGGCTGATAAATATTATTGTGCAATCTAAAGTAATTCCAACCGCATTCTCAGCGTCCATTAGTCACCCTGTGTCCCTAAGAGACACAGGGTGACTTGCACATAAGAAGGTATGGGGAGATGAGACAGGGGTCTCCCAACCTCTGAAAAATAAGCTGGGTTCCATGAGCCCCCCCACCCAAAGTGACTCCCGTCATAGACACTCCCTTGATCCTGCAAGTATGAGGGGCAGAAAACATTGCAAATAGACTGCATCTGGTACCTTCAACAGGACTCCTGCCTGTATTCTTGTTTGTGTAAGCCCTGTTTTCTTGAGCATAAAGTAATCAGTCCTCCATAGCATGCACAAGCGCCTTGACATGACACATCACCCTTCCCAGCTGAGCCAGGAAGTAGTTTAAGAATAGACCATCCATAAAAATAAGAGGCAAGTCCAATTTGTTTTCCAACAATTTACTTGCTTTAACGGCATTCAAATTCTTGACAAACTCAAGCTGTCACCATTTTCTCCATAATAGGCAACCTTGGTTTTGTCCCAAGTGCTAGCCCAACTAAGGCAATAAGGACCCCCAGGCATTCCCCAGCTGGGGAACACCATTTATTTTGAAGGCTACATGGCTTCCAGGAGAGCTTCACCATGTCCCATGTTGGTCAAATTTAAATTCTTCTTCTTTCTACTAACTCTACACTGGTAGTGTATTTAGGTTTTGTGCTGCCCTAGGCAACAAAAAATTCATCCCCCCCTCATTAGGAGGGGGTCTGACAGCAACCAACACCACCCCCGTCCCCGTGGAGAGAGCCTGACATTGACCAACAACCCCCTGTCCCCTCCCCGCGAGAGAGAGAAAGACACTCACCTTCACAGCTCTGGCTACAGCCGTGATCCTGGTACAATTTTGTTCAGCCGGTGATTCTGGACAATGTAAAAGTGATCCAAGCGACTTTTACATCCAGAGGAAGAGGGTTAACTCTCCCCCCCTTACTAGCCGCTACCTTTCCTGGGCTCTCCCATCCCACCAGGGAGCCCAAGACCAATGTGACCAGATGCATCAGAATCTGTACACAAAGAGAAAAGAACTGATGTTGTTTCTCCCACCCTTTAATGTCAGGACCTGGAAGAGACAAGGATTTTGTCACTTCTGGTTTCAGTTTGTTTATCTGTTTGTTTATCTGTTACTGGCTTGTACATTACCTGATCAAACTGATCTCAAGTTGATTGGCTACTTTGGCGGCCAGAAGAAAAATCAGGGGTCTAATAGACTCCAGATCTCTCCATAAAGAGGACCTGTCATGGACCATGCGATCACAAGGAATGTTTCCCATCCTTTGTGCTAGCAATAAAGTTGATTATAAAAAGGGACAGTGTAAAAAAATTAAATAAGCTAAAACCAAAAAATGTAACGTGCTCCTGACCCAGTCCCGCACTCATATGTAAACAGCGATTGCACTACACATGTGAGGTATCCCCATGAACTGCAGAGCAAAAGAGCAATAATTCTAGTGCCAGACCTCTAAACTGATAACCTGTAAAGGCTTTTCAATTTTCGCCTATGGATAAGTTAATGTATAGCCATTTGTCACCATTTCATGTGCTTGTGTAATTTTAAAGTCAGACATGTTTGGTATCTAATTACTTGGTATATCCTCTTTTATTTATTTTATCAAAAAAATTGGGTATTATATTGTGTTTTGTATTCACTAAAATTCATGAAAGTGTATTTTTTCCAGAAAATTTGTTTTTGAAAAACCGCTGCACAAATATCGTGCCAAAAAAAAGTGCAACACCCACCATTTTATTCTCCAGGGTCTCTGTTTTAAAAAAATATATATAATACTTAGGGGTTCTAAGTAGTTTTATAACAAAAACGTACTGATTTTTACATGTATGTGAGAAATGTCAGAATTGGCCTGGGGGGGTCAAGTGGTTGAAGGACATATCATCGGGGTATGTAAGAACTGATGTCCTATTAGGGTTTAGCATTAGTGAAAGGCTTCAACACAATGAGAGACAGACTGCTGCCAATGTGGTTGAAGTTAATGTGAAATCAAAGTTCACTAGTTTTAAAAAATCATCTTTTAATCCACCTGTAACATCCAGCAAGTCATTTGGGTTTTTCCATCGGGAAGTTTCAAAGGTAACATCATCTATCATCTATATCCCCAATACAGGTTAAACATTAGTGAAAAAGAGCAAAAAAACATTCAAAAAGGTTAAAGTTTCCTCCAAACTTTGTCAAGAAACCTGCTGACAAAGACAGGAAAATTCTCGTTTTAGCTCATGATGTTTGGAAAAGAAACCTATCATCAGCTGACGGATTGTTCCTCTTCTCTAGGTGAAATCAATTGAACCGCACAAAGAGGAAAGAGGTTCCACCCACAGTTACAGTCCTTGTTAAAGTAGAACTAAAGGTAAAACTTTTTTTTTTATGTTGGATAGAGTAAGGGCCAGTTCACACTGCTTTTTTTCTGCATCCAAAATGCACAAAAAGTAGGTTATATGGTTGTCCATGTCATAGTTCACATCAGTGCTTGCTGTTCCAGTGCGTTCCGGGTGCAGAAAAAAAAAACATAGAACAGGCTGCATTTTTCCTGCACAGAACTGTACTGGAAAGCGGTAAAATGCATCAAAAATTGCACTGGAACACACATGTCCCTGTTTAAATTGAAGAAAGAGAGGGGAATAAATGAACTGGAACGCATAAAAATGCATCAAAATGTACTAGAACGCAGCAAAAAGGCGCATGCAGAAATGCATCCAGAATGCTTCTGGACTGCGTTTCTATAGTGTGAACTGGCCCTAAGGGTTATAACCCCTGTCAGGCTTTTTTTTTTGCCATTGGTGGGATTTCAATTTACTTCCTGTCCCATAGCCAAACAGGCAAAGTTGTGGGAATCCCCGAGCTGTCACCAGAACTAGTGTCCCTATTTGAAGATTTCCCCTCTATTCCTGTTCTGCTGGCAATCCAAAATTTGGGATTTTTTCCACTTTCACTGATAATAAAAAGGGTGAATCTCCTTAATGAGGGCACAGACAGCAATATGACCCTGAAAGTTGTTGTAATCCCTCTCCATAGGAAAAGTCAAAGGGCACCTCTGCTCAGACAGACAAGTGGAATCCTGGAGACAGTGACCTCTGTGTGGAAGACTCTGGAATATGCACCCGGCAGCACTTTCAAGAGCAGGGGTGGACTGACAACTCACGGGGCCCCCGGGCAATAGGGGATCATGGGGCCCCTGTGCCATTGCCCAAACTCAAAAAAGCCTATGAAAAAGGTATCAAGGTCATCTCATGGGGCCCCCTACTGACCCCGGGCCCTCGGGCAGTGCCTGAGTTTCCAAATGGTCAGTCCACCCCTGGTCCGCCCCTGTTCAAGAGTGAAGCAAGGCTCTGCGTGAATACGAGAGAAGACAGTGCAGTATTCCACTGTGTTTTATTAAGAAAACAGTTAAAAACACTTACAAGATATGCAAGATCAGTGAGCTCACCAATGGTGAAGCCTATATGGGGTTCCTGTCACTGTGGGTCTCTCTCATGCTGTGCTGGTCAGCAGTTGCAAGGGAAGCATAGAACACAGGTCCAGGATGGCCGCCGCTCTTCCGAGATACCTGGTGCAACACACGCCGCCGGAGTACAACACTTATGGCGGAAGTGGCGTCAAAAGTGGCGGTGACACATTTTGGAGCATGCGCGATAAGCTCCTTCATCAAGACCTTGGCCCTTGACCTTGGGGTTGGGCTTGGCCCCTTAGTTCCAGTGAAGTGAACTCTTAAGGAGTCAGCATACCAAGACATTTTGGACAATTTCATGCTCCCAACTTTGTGGGAACTGTTTGGGGATGGCCCCTTCCTGTTCCAACATGACTGCGCACCAGTGCACAAAGCAAGGTCTATAAAGACATGAATGAGCGAGTTTGGGGTGGAGGAACTTGACTGGCCTGAACAGAGTCCTGACCTCAACCCCACAGAACACCTTTGGGATGAATTAGAGAGGAGACTGTGAGCCAGGCCTCCTCCCCCGACATCAGTGCCTGACCTCACAAATGTTCTTCTGGAAGAACGGTCAAACCTTCCCATAGACACCCTCCTAAACCTTGTGGACGGCCTTCCCAGAAGAGTTGAAGCTGTTATAGCTGTAAAGGACAGTGCCAACTCAATATTGAACCCTACGGACTAAGACTGGGGGGCCATTAAAGGTCATGTGCGTGTAAAGGCCGGCCGACCAATACTTTTGGCAATATAGTTTATATTTGGGGTTTTCCATGACTGACATATCTCACATGGGATAATGCCTCCAGGGTATAGATATGGTGTTGTATATGGATTCTACCACACCTATTAAGCATTAAATAACCATTGTAAGCACCCCTGTCAGTGGTAAATGGTTTTCCTCAATCCTGTTACCGCCATTTTTGCAGGAGATTGAAAGAAAAAACAACAACTGATGGACAGAAAAAATAAAACTAATGCAGCCACCACATCTAAGAATTTGTAAACTGCAAAATAATACCTTTTTGTTGTCAGATTTAATTTCGTATTCAGAAAAACAAAAAAAGTGTTGTGTTAAAGTGTTACTAAACCCATAACCGTAAAATCAGTCTGCATATGCAGTAAAACATGCTTTTTATACTGGGGAACCTAAGGGGTTAATCCTCTGCATTGTGTAAAAAGGCTGTTTGATCCTGTCTTCTTTGATCCTCCCCTTCTTCCACTGTTCCCAATCCATCTGCTGATAGAACAGAGCCTTGGGGTAAGCTGCACATGCTCAGTTTGGTGTGTACTGCTAGAGAGTTTTTTTTTTTCTTGGGAGAGTGCATGTGATCAGCACAGGGCCATATATAGTGAATGCAGGGTTTGGGGAGACCAGATATAGTGAATACAGGGTCCGGGGAGACCAGATATAGTGAATGCAGGGTCTGGGAGACCAGATACAGTGAATGCAGGGTCCTGGGAGACCAGATATAGTGAATGCAGGGTCCGGGGAGACCAGATGTAGTGAAGGCAGGGTCCGGGCAGACCAAATATAGTGAATGCAGGGTCAGGGGAGATCAGATATAGTGAATGCAGGGTCAGGGGAGATCAGATATAGTGAATGCAGGGTCCTGGGAGACCAAATATAGTGAATGCAGGGTCCTGGCAGACCAAATACAGTGAATGCAGGGTCCGGGGAGACCAGATATAATGAATGCAGGATCCGGGGAGACCAGATATAGTGAATGCAGGGTCCGGGGGGACCGGATAAAGTGAATGCAGGGTCCAGGGAGAGCGGATATAGTGAATGAAGGGTCCGGGGAGACCGGATATAGTGAATGCAGGGTCCGGGGAGGCCAGATATAGTGAATGCAGGGTCTGAGGAGACCGGATATAGTGAATGCAGGGTCCAGGGGAGACCAGATATAGTGAATGCAGGGTCCGGGGAGACCAGATATAGTGAATGCAGGGTCCAGGGGAGACCAGATATAATGAATGCAGGGTCCGGGGAGACCGGATATAGTGAATGCAGGGTCCATGAGACCGGATATAGTGAATGCAGGCTCCGGGGAGACCAGATATAGTGAATACAGGGTCCAGGAGATCGGATATAGTGAATGCAGGATCCGGGGAGACCAGATGTAGTGAATACAGGGTCCAGGAGATCGGATATAGTGAATGCAGGGTCCAGGAGATCGGATATAGTGAATGCAGGATCCGGGGAGACCAGATGTAGTGAATACAGGTTTAGTAACACTTTAATGCTATTGATAGATTGCATCATATATGTCATTTCTGATTGGGTGGCAATTTACGAGATGGACTACCATTTACAACAAGGAAACAGTTTCGTTTACCAGGAACAATGAGAGCAGATTGTTTCTTGTGTGAGTTCCTCATGTGATAGATTGCGGTTACACAATGGGAAGCTGTATTTTTCGATATCCTGCCAGCAGTAATTGTGGGCAATTATTGTAAACATATATTTTAAGTGTTTGTACATACTATCTGTACTATATTTTTTTAAATATGTTAAAGGATAACTCTACTTTCATGGGAAAAAATAGCACATAAAAAAAATGTATCATACTCAATTGCTACACAAGCCAAATTATAAGTGAACATTATTAAAAATTACTTTTTTTAGTCTACAGCGCTGTAATATTCTGTAAATTCAATGCAATATGAAAACCTGGAGGTGTAAACAACACCCCCAGAAATGTCATTCCTGCTTGTTTCATCTGGCTCATGGATTTTCCCAGACATTTGCACTAAGCTATAAGTCAGGCATCCCCTGCAACACAAGTTAATTTTTTGGTGAGGTACTCCCAAATAGATAATCGCTTCCAAAGGGATGCAGACCCTGCAACTTTCCTCATTAGGGCACTGCAAGTACATCAGCTGATTACCACTTGCCCTCCTGAGGAGTTACATTTACGCCCTTTTTTCCCAACAAGTTGAGCTTTCTTTCGGTGGTATTTGATCACCTGTGTGTTTTGTATTTTTTGCGCTATAAGCAAAAAAAGACCGACAAGTTTGAGAAAAAAAACTATGTTTTGGACTTTTTGCTATTAAACATGTCCAGTAAAAAAATGTAAAAAATCTAATTTTGTCATAAATTTAGGCCAAAATGCTCCGTGTCTTTGCTAAAAAAAAAAATCCAATACGAGCAAATTAATTGGTTTACGTGAAAGTTTTAGCGTTTACAAATGGCGGTATAGATAATGGAATTTTTTTTTCTACTAGTAATGGCGGCAATCAGTGACATTTAGCGGGACTGCAGCGGACATTCTGACATTGAGGGGAATTAACTTGGTGTCACTGACACCCCAGTGACACCAATATAGTGATCAGTGCTAAAAAAAAGCACTGACACTGTACTAATGACACTGGGCAGGAAGGGGTTAACATCTGAGGGTGATCAAAGGGTTAACTGTGTACTGGGAGTGTTTTACTAGGGGGTGGGGGGGGTGTTCTTCACTGTAAGCACACTGATCGGGATGGCTGTACTGTGCACAGCCATCCCGAGCAGTGTGCTCGAGCTGACAGGGAGGAAGATTGTTTGTAAACAAAACAATCTTCCTCCCCATCGGAGATGCTCAGTGATTACCGGCCGGGACCCAGTGATTGACATCCGCAGACTGCGAATGACGGCGTGGGTAGGGCGCACACACCCCCTACCCAAAAATACAGAATGACATATATGTATACGTGATCCTGCGCACAGGTGCCGCCCAGTAGCAGTATATCCGCTATAGGGCGGTCCTTAAATGGTTAAAGAAAGTGTCATATATGAGTTCTAACACACCTGTTAAGTAATAAATGACCATTGTAAGCACCCCTGTAAGTGGTAAATGGTTTGTTCCAATTTCCTAAGGGTTGCACTACACAAGGTTACCCCATACAGCGTCCTGCATTGCACAGCCCATTCATAAAATGTAGGCCACGGTATGAACCATGCAGGGTCTGGAGCAGAGAGAATTCAGTGATTGGAATTGGTCATATGACGTGGACAGGTAAAGCTATGTTCACACCAGGGGCGGACTGACCATTTGGAAACTCGGGCACTGCCCGAGGGCCCGGGATCAGTAGGGGGCCCCATGAGATGCCCCTAATACCTTTTTCATAGGCTTTTTTGAGTTTGGGCAAGGACACAGGGGCCCCATTATCCCCTATTGCCCGGGGGCCCCATGAGTTGTCAGTCCACCCCTGGTTCACACTAGCTTTGTTAGCAGACATTAGACAGGGATTTCGGAAGTTTTTATGACGCTCCTCAAACACCTATGAAAATCCTACACATGGCAGCACACAGTGCTGTTCACACTTTAGCGTTAGCGCTGCGGAAAAATTGGCGCCTCATGTCTAGTCAGGAGGAGTTGAAGCCTCCCATTCAAGTCTATGGTGATGCTTCTCAAATGCCTGGCAGGTGTTTGCGGTGCGGTTGTGGAGCTTTAATACCATTATACTTCATTTTATAGGCGTTTGTGGTGCGGTTTTAACGCTTGGCATATGCCTCAAAAATGCGCATAGTGTTTGAAAAGCATTAAAAACGCTTCCCAAATGCGTATCTAACGCCTGTCAAACGCTATAGGGGTGTTTGGCAAGCGTTAGAAATTAGTCAAGTATGAACGAACCTAACTGCTATATTTGCAGGAAGTTGAAAAAAAACCCAGAATTAATGGACAGAAAAAGTCTACAAAAAATAAAACTAATGCAGCCAACACATTTAAGTACTGTAAATGCAAAATAATACTTTTACTTTTGGATTTAATACCACTTTAATCATTTGCCACTCGGTCACAGCAAATGTACTAACTACTAACGCCAGCTGCAGGCTCAGCAACATAAATAAACATACCATGCTTCCATGTCTGGGGCACTCCCAGGGGCGGACTGACCATTTGGAAACTCAGGCACTGCCCGAGGGCCCGGGGTCAGTAGGGGGCCCCATGAGATGCCCCTGGTACCTTTTTTATAGGCTTTTTTGAGTTTGGGCAAGGACACAGGGGCCCCATGATCCCCTATTGCCCAGGGGCCCCATGAGTTGTCAGTCCGCCCCTGGGCACACCCCCCTGCTGACCCGCGATGTGGTTGGACGCATTTTGTTGGACGATTTTGTCAGTAAGTTTCAGCCAATGATTTATGGCTGAGACCCGCTGATTGGCTGTGTCCAATCACAGCACAGAGCCCTGTCTTTACAAACAACACAGGGCTCTATTTACAGGGCAGTGATATGGCTGTTTCTTCTCTCTGCAAAGCAAGGAGAAAAAACAGCCAGATCTATTGGTAAAAGCAGCACATATTACACATTGTCCCTGGATGTTAACCCCTTCCCAGCCAGTGTCATTAGGTCAGTGACAGTGTACAGTATTAGCATTGATCACTGTATTAGTGTCATTATTGATGTCAGTGTCAGTTAGTTAGTGTCCCTCCAAGCCAGAGTAAGCTAGCGTTGGATTGCCCGGCACACTATCACAGTCCCACTATAAGTCGCTGATCACCACCATTATCAGTATAGCGTCATAGCTGTGTAAATTCCACTATATATCTCATCGTTTGTAGACACTATAACTTTCACACAGACCAATTAATATACACTTATTGGGATTTTTTTTACCAAAGACATGGAGCAAAATACTTTTTGATCTAAATTTATGAAGAAATTAGATTTTTTTTTTTTTTTAATTGAATATGGTTTTAAAACAGAAAGAATATATAATTTTTATAAATTTTCTATCTTTTTTTGTTTAACCTCCTCGGCGGTATGATTCCTTCCAATTTTTTGTGCTGAAAGCAGTACCATTTTTTTGCATGGAAATATGTAGTTTTTTATTGTAGGCTGTAATTTTTAGGAATAACTCACTGAAATCTGTCCGAACAAGAGTCTAGTAAACATTCTGGATATGATAAAACTTGAAACACGAAATCATAAATTATAATTTAATAAATAATCATAAAAAATAATAATATAATAATAATAAATTTAATTCAATAATGTAATCAAACCAAAAACACTGAAACTTGAAATACAGAGGCAAATTCGCACATCGCTGAGCAAAGTCGCAAAATCGTTTTCAGTGTCTGATGACGAATTTCCCCACGAATCATTATCACTCAATTCTGCAAGTGGTTCTGATTTACTATCTCTGTTCTAAAACCGCTTTTGATGTAAAGGGACGCTTTTTGGACGCCATGGACTTTTCTAAGTTTCCAGGCAGGGTGCCGGACAAAGCACTCGGGACAAAATATATGTGAAATGCATTAAAACAGCAATGACAGCAAAAATGAAATTTTTTAAAAATTTCAAATTTCCCGTACGTCCCGACGTCACAGGGACCGGAACACGGAAGCCGGATGCCGGCATCGGCCGGAGGAGATGGCCGGGGACGCTGCAGGGGACACATCGCGGGAGCGAAGGACAAGGTAAGTGCTGCAGGGACCCCCTGAGCAACGCCGCATGGTAAGCCCGCATGTAGCTCGGGGTTACCGCTCTTGGTACTCAAATTTTACCCCGAGCTACACTCGGGAAAACCGCTAAGGAGGTTAAATAATAAAATATTAAAAACCTAGTGGCAATCAAATACCACCAAAAGAAAACTCTATTTGTGTGAAAAAAATTATAAATATATTTTATAAATTTCATTGGCGTACAGTATTGCATGACCACACAATTGCCAGTTAAAGTAGAGCAGTGCTGAATTGCAAAAAATGTTTTGGTCATGAAGGGGGTACAACCTTCCAGAGAGCAAGTGGTTAATATATTGCAGCTTACCAATTCTTAAATGTGGTGCCTGCAATTGTTTTCTTTTCTTTGGCTTTCTTCTTTCCTTTGTTTTCACCTGATGATCTGACCACATCTCCTGTCTTAGGCTCTGTGCACATTAGCGATTTTTTTTGTCTGAAAAAACAGTGCTAATAATGTGTTTTAGTAGCGTTTAGGAGCGTTAGCATTTTATTAGCGTTTTTACAGTACATGTAAAAAAAAAAGCTAGAAAAAAGCTGTAGAGTTTTAGTAGAGTTTAGGAGCATGTGGCATTCTTTTCTGCTGGAAAAACACTCCAAAAAAACTCTACAAAACTATTTTTTTTCTGCTCCTAGTAGCTCAAGCTCAAAAAATGCTAATAGCCTAAAGTAGTGGAACACTATGTAGCTTCTAGCAGCAGAAAAAATGCTAAATCAAGGAACGGGAAGCTAAAGGAAAAGATGGGGGGTGGGAGTAGGGGGGTGGGAGTACGGGGGAGGAATGGCGGAGAGGTGGGTTTTGTGGGGGAAAGTTTAAATAGGGGATTGTAATTTTTATTTTTATACTGAGATGTAATGATATAATGATTTATTCATGCTGTATGAAATATGTTGAAATGTAAAACTTAATAAAATATCTATTAAAAAAGAAGGAAAAAAATGCTAATAACAGCTTCTAGGAGCTCAAAACAACACTGGTGTGCATGGAGCCTTAGGGTGGCTCCCTTACCTATGGAGGAGCAGCAGAGTCAACTTTAGACAGAGGCATTGTCTAGAGAGGGTAACAAAAAGCACACTCCCACATCATCCCACTCAGGCATCAACAGCAAGGCTCCTACTTTCCATTCATCACACATCTGCATCAGAGGCTGGTCATCAGCTCTGGGGAAAGGGATTCGTCCCCGAAACGCGTCGGCAATTTGACCGCACTGACAGTGAGAACATCTTGCCTGCCGTTGTGGCCATTGTCATTTTTCTATGCTTTTTAGATACATGCTTCATCTGTGAGTATGTTTTTATTATTCTTTCACTCCTACAATAAACCTTGGATAATACATTAGGTGCATGCGCCACCTGTTTTCTCTCTATCCAGAGGGTAACATTAGTGTCAGGGCAGGGCTGTGGAACGGACAGGTAGGCCTAGTGGCAGGGTAACGCACTGGCTAACGACAACCACCACCAACAGACTGAAGTCCCTCAGGGCGCGGAGTCTAAGTCCCAGGCTGCCCTTCACCAGGGCCCCTGATGGTGGGGATGGACTTGACGCTACCAGGGACCAGGTCGCGGCCCCCGAGACACCCCAGCTGCGGTAATGGGCGCCGCCAATGGCGTGTAGCTGGTGAGAATGACAATAGCGTAGTCAGACAAGCCGGGTCAATAACAACGGGACAAAACAGTACAGAACAGTAGACAGAGAATCACAGGTCACGGGCCGGGTTCAGCAACGGAAGGTCAGATCAAAGGGAAACACAGAGAATGGTCTTAGTACAAGCCGAGTCAGAATACCAGAAGAGTCACGAGCGTATACACAGAGCTGTAGCAAGACAAAGACACAAGACACAAGTGCAAAGAGCATGTGCAGATCCCAGGCTTATATGTACTCAGCCACACCCCTCTGGGGGATGGACCTCAGAGACCTGAAGGCATAAAAGATTCCCATCATGCTCAGCAGAAATCCAAGATGGATGCTAGCACATGCAGTAACATAACCTCTGGGAAAAGGTAGGACCTTGACAATTAGATGGACTAGTAAATTGAGATGGAATTTACACAAAGATTTACAAAATGCAGCTGCACTCCAGCTAGGCCTTTATAATCAGTTACAACATCAGTTTTATTCCTTTTGAGATAAAGGTTTTAAATAAATTAATAAAATATGATCATTGTAAGCACCCCTTTCAGTGGCAAAAATGGTTTGTCTCAACCCTCTAACTGCCATTTTTACTGGAAAGCTTGGTCTGTTAACCACCGTCTGCTGACATGGCCCATAACTCCAAGGTGGGCTTTAACACCAAGTTGCACATAAATGTGTCCCTATGTAAACGCCTTACTGAGCTGAGAGCGCGCTCCCTGCACACTCCCAGTACAGTAATGTGAGGGTACCAGAAAGCCCCCAATGCATACTTGCGATCAGGAGCTTTCCAATCATGTTGTAATGACAACTTTGGGAATATCAGGTAAAACTCCGGACATGAACTTGAGGAAAAAAAACTTTTTATTAACCAGCGCTGGTTGAGACTTAGCAAGGACTCGTGTCTGTAAGCTAAGTGCCTTGAAAAGCTTCTTACAAGGTATACATATCAGCAATTACATCAGAATGCATATATTCCCTCTTTCACTTTCTGTACATTCAAAAGACTTTCTAAACAGTGCAAAATATGGCCTTGCTAGATAAGTTATCGTCAGCTAAAAATGAAAGTACCAGCTACAGACTGGAACACATTATTTTACAGGAAATAGGGGAGGGGGGGAAGTGAGCTGATGACCTTCCAAACAGATGCTGTTAGAAATGTTAAAGTTTAAAAGGGAACTCTGCAATATTTGGGTGCTGCCACAATGTGACCACAGTGACTGCCTATCACATGATAGGAATGCCTGCCTCCACCTCCCGACATTTAGATCCACATAAAGGCGGTGGAAGGGATTAAAAGAAGTTAAAAAAAAAAAAGCAGGATCAACAGGTAAAAAACTAAGTTACCAGGGTGGGGGGCGGCTTAGAAAAACAAAGACTGCTGCGTCTGCCAGCAGTAATTACGTGTAATTATTATATAAACCGTATATTCACCGCGCATGTGTGATGTGAAAATATATAAGATCTGACACCTGAAAAAGTGCACAATATAGTACTCACCTAAATAAATAAATGAGTACATAAAATGTGTAAGCATGCAGCTGCCCTTATAGTGAATAATCCAATAATCACCTCATGAAACAATGACAAATAAAAGGAGCGCAAGAAAAAAATGTGAAACACAACAGAAAAGTGGGAATATGATACAAAATACTGTATGCCCTTTTTGCCCTTTGATAAAGTCAGGTGACGAAAAACATGTCCGGGTGGGGCCGCACAGAGTTCTCTAGAATGAGACATCCACCTTACCAGTAGTGTATGTAGATTTTTTGCTGCCCTAGGCAACACAAAAATTTTGCGCCCCCTCCCCAATGAGAGAGCGAGAGAGTTCAATAAGTATGTGTATGTATATATGATTCTCTCTCCCTTTCTTTCTGTTCTCTCTCTCTCCCTCCCCCCCCTCTCTCTCCCTCTTTCTTTCCCCTATCTCTATCTCTCCCTCTTTCTCCACCCCAGGGGCGGACTGACCATTTGGAAACTCGGGCACTGCCCGAGGGTGCGGGGTCAGTAGGGGGCCCCATGAGATGCCCCTGGTACCGTTTTCATAGGCTTTTTTGAGTTTGGGCAAGGACACAGGGGCCCCATGATCCCCTATTGCCCAGGGGCCCCATGAGTTGTCAGTCCGCCCCTGTCCCCCCCTCTCTCTTTCTCCCCCCTCTCTCTCCTTCTCCCCCCTTGTCAGGGATCCGGGTATGACCAGAAATGTGTGGACTGACACAGGGAAGTACCAGGCTTCAGGAATGATATAATAACAATACAATTTATTATTAGCCACCCAAATATACAACGCACAGTAAACAAACCAACCTTCCACTAATCTTAGTATGTGCAGGAACACAGGCGCAGTCAGGGCTGGAGAGGTGGAATGGTCAGGCCGGCCATATGGTTCTGTTAACGGCCGTCTGGTGGTACCTCTAGCAGTCCTCAGGACAGGATTCCCCAGGGTGCGGAGTCTAAGTCCCAGTCTGCTTATTCACCAGGGCCCCTGATGGTGGGGATGGACTTAGAGCAGACAGGAACCAGGTCGCGGCCCCTGAGTACACCTGCTCGTGGTAGAGGGATCCGCCAGAGGTATATACTGATGTGAAGAGGCAGAAGGTGGGAGCAGGGATGGCTGGATCCGTGCAGGATGGATGGATGGATCGTCTGGGTAGCGTAAGGCGTAGTCAGGCAGGCCAGGTCAGCAACGTGCGGGCAGCGAGGTACCGAAGGAGCAGGCAGAGAATGGTCAGGGTCACAAGCCGGGTTCAGTAACTCACGGGCAGCGTGGTACAGAGGGTCAGGCAGAAGGATGGTCAGGCAAGCCAGGGGTTAAACAGGAGACGGTCAGCAACAATGCAGAGGTTGGCAACAGAAGATAGGCAGAGGAACAGGAACACAGGATACCAGGTACAGGGGCTCATGGGAAACAACACCAAGGCACTGACTGCAGGCCTGGCCATTCCTTAAATACACCTCCTGCAAGCAGCCTCAGGTCATGGTTTGATTGCAGGAGTGAGCTTCTGGCTGCTGAAAGCACCCGCTGGCCAGTCCTGGCACTGCAGCCCACATGGCAGGTGAGTCCCACCACCAGTGGTGAATCCATTCCTGACATCCCTTCTTTCTTTCTCTCCCTCCCTCTCTCTCTTTCTCTCTTCCTTTTTCTCTCTCCCCATCCCACCCTCTCTCTTCCCCTTTCTCCCTCTCTTTCTTCCCTCTCTCTCTTTATCCCCCTCTCCCTCTCTTTCCTCTCTTCCCCCCTCTCTCTCTTCCCTCCCTCTCCCTCTTTCTTCCCTTTCTTTCTCTCCCCCCCCCTTCAGATTGTATGGGACCACACACACACACACACACACCCCTCCCCCCTCTCCAAGGGCTACTTATCTCCGTGCAGCAGGAAGGGGGGAGGGGGAGGAGTGTGCAGTCCCATACAATCTGTCAGTGATCAGTGTCAGTGTAATGTACTGGATGGATGACAGGAGGCAGAGCCCACAGAAGACAACACAGCTCACCTCCCCTGGGCTCTTTCATCGCTTCTCTCCCTGCTCCAGGCATTCCCCTGGTCCTGGCTTGTCAGCTGCTGGAGGGAGAGGTGCGCGATCGTCACTCTGCAACTGCCCTCCCCCACATCGATCTTCCTGCTGTCCGCCGCTGCTCAAAGTGTCCCTTCTTTGGGGGGAGGGGGGCGGTACTGCCCCCCTAAAAATTGCCGCCCTGGGCAAATGCCTTGTTTGCCTCGCGGTGGATACGTCCCTGCACCTTACACCCCCTGCAGGAAGTGACATATCACTCGCAAGCAGCGAGGAGGACCGGGTGAGACGCTCGCTTCAAGTGATATGCAGATACCCTTAACCTCCCTGATGGTCTAACTAATCAATATTTTTGAATGTCAAAGCGGTACATTGTTTTGCATGGAAATTTGTTGTTTTATATTGTCTAGTAAACATCCCGGGTATGATAAACACACAAAATCATAAAATATAATATAATAAATAATTATAAAAAATAATATAATAATAATAAATGTAATTCAATAATGTCAGTATCTGATGACAAATTTCCCCACGAATTGCTATCGCTCAATTCTGCAAGTGATTCTAATTTACTATCGCTGTTCTCTAGCTGGTCTAAAACCACTTTTCCTCTGGAGCACGTGGTGATATCTGAGTGCACTTTACTCAATCAATTATCATTCTGTTCTTCACGTGGTGATCTCGATGGATCAATAAGGACTTTGCACTTCATCACAATTTTCACTTTTCAGTAGGTGGACTTATGTTAAATGATATCAATATTTGTGTATATTTTTTGAAGTGTTATATTTTGTATCATATTCTCACTTTACTATTGTGTTTCACATTTTTTTTGCGCTGCTTTTATTTGTCATTATTTTATGGCCAATTATTATAAACCTAATTTAACCTCATTTTAGAAGTGTTTGTATGCGTTAGCTATACTATATTTTTGGTATTATGTCAAAGGGTAACTCCAATTTCATGGGACAGCAAATAAAATAAAAAATGAATATAGTATATACAATTGCTACACAAGTCATATTTGTAATTGAACCACTTGCCCTCCAGAGGATTTATACCCCCTTCCTGACCAGGCCATTTTTTGCGATAAGGCGCTGCGTTACTTTAACTGACAATTGTGTGGTCATGCACCTCTGTACATAAATTAAAGTTTTGTCCTTTCTTTCCCACAAATAGTGCTTTCTTTCGGTGGTATTTGATCACATGTGCATGTTTTATTTTTTGCGCTATAAACGAAAAAAGACTGACAGTTTTGAAAAATATTTTTTACTTTTTGCTATTGTGGCAGCACCCAAATATTGCAGAGTTCTCCTTTAAGTTCTCCTGTTTGCAGAACCAGGTCATCAGCTCACTTCCTCCCCCTAATTTCCTGTGGAACAATGTGTTCCAGTCTAGCAGTTGACACCTTAACTTTCATTTGGTGATATTTTATCTAAATGTGAAACCACAAAGGCTATATCCTGAACTGCTCAGAATGTATTTTAAAGGTACAAAAAGTAAAGAGGAAATATATGCATTGTGACGTAATTGTTGATATATACACCATGTAAGATGCTTTTCAAGGCACTTAGCTTGCAGACACGAGTCTGGCTAGGTCAACCAGCTGGTAAATAAAAAGCTTGTTTTCCTCAAGTTCATGTCCAGAGTTTTCCTGTAATTCCCAATGTTGCCATTACACTATTAAACATGTCCAGTAAAAAAATTTTAAAAATCAACTTTTGTCATAAATTTAGGCAAAAATGCATTCTGCTACATGTCTTTGCTAAAAAAAAATCCCAATACGTTTCAATTAATTAGTTTACATGAAAGTTATAGCTTTAGTTTTTTTTTATACTAGTAAGGGTGGAGATCAGCGACTTATAGTGGGACTGCAGGACCGCGGTGGCCATTCTAATACTGGGGAGGAACTGACTAACTGCCACTGACATCCTAATGACACTAATACAGTGATCAGTGTTAATAAAAAGCACTGACACTGTATTAATGACACTGGGCAGGAATTGATTAACATCTGGGGCGATCAAAGGGTTAACTGTGTGCTGTGTATGTTTTACTAGAAAGACATGCTGTGCAGAGAATACAAAGCAGCATGTTACTGCTGACAGGAAAGAGACCTGTGTTGTTTAAACACAGGTCTCTCCCTGTCACTGTTTCTCGGCAATTGCAGGGCACCAGCGGGGAATCTCCGTCCTGTTGTGGGCTTTTGAATCACGTCTCAAGAATATGACTTTTATCAAGACATAGTATTATATGGCAAACAGATCAGCATAACCGGATGTTAAGAGTTAATTTTGTCTTGGTTGAACCACCAAGAATTCTAGTTAAAGAACTGGAGAGAATGGGTGAAGGGATTGTTTTTCTTTCCTCCTAGAGACAATACTATTTTGAAGTTCTACAGGTGATCAAACACCATTATTCAGACTTCAATAAGCAGGTAAACATATACAAGGTCTGGACATGACAATAGAGGAACCAAACTGATTGTCTGAGAGCTTACCCAAACCTTGTAGAGTGTGATGAACCAACAGACCTCTGAAACTATTACCATATACTATTGTTCACCAAGGGTGAAAGCATTAACAGTTGTTTACCATGAGTCCAATACAAGGGCCAGGCAAACAGAGAGTTTTTCCCTACACCGAGAAAATGTTGATTCTGAAACAAAGGGGTGAAATTCAGGACATTTAAGTTTAAAAGTTCACTGTATATCATGACAAAAATGTACTACAAAAACAGATTATGAATAAGATGTCATAGACTTTAAACACCACTAAATACTCAGCAATGGGAACTATATATCACTAACTTGAGTATTGAGATGATGGGAAGTAAGATGTATTATAAACTAGCATTAGTTACATGTCTTATCAGGAAACAAACAGGATGATATTTCAAGTAGGAATAACCGAATATACACCTATATTCCATGGTCCCTATTTAGAATAATATAGGTATCACTGCTATATCTGGATAGAGCCGTATATTTTATTCCTGAAATTACCTGAAGATTCCACCCAAGGTATGAGTCATCTCAAATACTCACATTGTTCTGTGATACATGACCGCCACCTGGCGGGCAGGTGAGAAATAGCTTATGTACACACATTTCTCAACTAGCCAATCAGGAAGCCTGGTGGGAAGGTATCTTAGAACAATGGACTAGTGGATATAAAAGCCCATGTGCTTTAAGAAAGGAAAAACCCTCATAAAGACCTCATGGAAAGACCTGACATCTGAAGAAGATCTCTGCTGAAATAATTACTCTTCCATCTTTTCAAACTTCTTAAAACTTTAAACCTCAAAACTTATAACTTCCTACATTCTCCCCTATTGAATCTATCACTTGCCTATATATCAGTCTAAAGGCGTTCCACTGCCAGCTAAATCCACGGGAGAGTTGCCTAGTCTGACGTCCAGGTGTGGTGAGATGTTTATTTGATTTTGTATTAATTACTTTCTCTGTTGTGTAGAATCATAAAATTACCTTAGTGTATTACAACAATATTGGGTAGTTAGATATCTGTAGTCAGATACTGTGTTACTGTTAAAAAAATTGTTTATTGCCATATTATAAATTTTTCCATATTTCATAATTTATTGAATATTAATAACCAGAGTATCACATATCAAGGGCTTACTTCTTGCAATCCTATGGCCACGGCGTGCGAGAATATAACCTTTGAGATATTCGAAATTATTAATTATTAATAAATTTAATAAATCTCATATCATTTAAAATTTGTGATTGATGTAATTAGTTAGAGACATTATTAGTGTGTCTTACATTGGTAGGATATATTTTTGATTGTGTGTACCAATATTCATTTATCACCAGTCTTTTGCGTTTTGTGTTAATATATATATAATTTTTGTACATAAATAAATTTTTATATTTATCTATTATAAGGCAAATTTTGTGTGTATGGTACGAAATCATATTGGCTAAAAGAATTCAAGGTATAATAATAAGTGGTGATCAAATTATCAAAGTGTCCAAATTATTGGTTTATTAAATATTTGCCGTATTTTAACGGCTGGAGGCACTGTAATATTTCATCTAAGGGAAAGGGACACGCCCTTTATAAATAATATATATCCTTACATAAACCACAACATAAATTTGGAGGCACTGCTGAGATCCATAGAAATCGTACCATAACACAAAACGCACTGGTGATTGCATATTTGTACACTTTATCAAACATATATTTTGTATCAAAATGGCATCCAGTAATCACGGATCCACCTCTTCCAAGCATAACGAGGAAAATATGGCGGCTCAAGGCATTGAGCAAGAAGCTATGAAGCCAGCTCGGAAAGCTGCCGGTGCTTGGCAGAAGTATGTTGAAAATGAAGTAATAGATTATCTCCGCAAGAGATTAAGTTTGGGGGATAGCAATAAGGAATTTGTGGATGAAGAGAAAAAGCAGGCTATTAGCACTTTTGAGGACCTGTTCAACCAAAAGGGCCAGGTTGTTGGGTTTTTAATAGCATTTGCTGGAGCAGAAAGTGATAGAAGCCGTGACAGACTTCTCCTAGAAGCTTGGCCCATGTTATGGTTCATGACCGCTGGAGCTGCCCAGCAGACCATGACTCTAAGGGAAGAGTTGTCAGAGGCCCGCCTCTTGTTAGAAAGCAAAAATCAGGACATTGAGTCTTTGAAAGGGAAGCTTGGTCATGCCGGTATTCGTTTAGACGAATCCGAGAAACATTATGATAGATTGGTCGGAGACTTTCGAAATGCTCAAGACCTATATGAAAGAAACTTTCAGGAATTAAAACAACTTCAAAAGAAGTATCAGGACTTAAAAGATGAGGTGGAGTACTTCAGATCAGAGAGGTTATCTCCTGTCAAAATTAAAGTTCACCCAGGGGATAAGCATGACCAGTCAGAACTTACCTTGATAAAATCTGAGCAGAAAACTCTGGAGGAGCAGATTATAAGGTTGACGGCCCAAATAAATTCTGGGGTCCAAAGACGGACTAACCCAGTCAAGCCAGAGGCTGATGAGCGGAGATACCCGCATCACAGCGAAGTATCTGATAGTGAGTCAGGGTAGGAATATAGGTCACCTCCTAAGCTTTCAAGATACACTCCAGAGCGCTCTGAAGAAAAATATGAGGTTTCATATAGGCAGGAAGGGAAATCCCAGGGGTCATTCAGGAGATATGACACCCCAAAGGTTATTAAGTTCCTGAAGGACACTGTTCCTATGTTTTCTAAGAAAGGGTCCCTTGAGATCACCGAACACATGAGAACATATGAACAGACGTTAGAGATTCTGGGCATTAGAGATGACCACACCAAAATAGAATTGCTGCCATGGGTGTTTGAAGAGAAATACCGGCAATTCTTTGAGACCTTGAGGGCCTATTCCAATCAGTCCTGGAGAGAGGTTAAACATAAGTGCCACATGGAATTTGGGCCTTATAAAACTGTAACCTCTGCCAAGGCTGCGGCCTACAATTTAAAGTGTGGTCCTCACCAAAGCCCTGCAGAATTTCTGGCTGTCCTCAGAAATGCCTATTTCCTGGCTGAAAAGGATCCCAATCCTAACCAGCCAGAATTCAAGACACTATTCTATGAAGCATTACCTGCTTACATAAAATTGGGACTTGCAAAGGATTACAGAAAGGGATGCTCTCTTGATTGGTTGGTGAGAGAGAGTGACTATTTATTCTCGATCCAACAGTCCAGTGAGGGCGGGATAAAAAGAGAACCTAAAAATAGCCCCAAGATAGTAGCAGCCACTACCGTCTCCCCTCCAAATCCAAATTTGCAGGCAGAGAAGAAATCATATGCGGAAGTAGTCCGTGGGGGTAAAACCAATGGTTCCCCTAGATTTGTACCTCAAGCCCAGCAAGTGAAGGAGGTCCATAACTTTGCACCCCAAAACCAGTGGGTGAGAAAGGATAGACAAAAGCCAGGGAACTACGGTAGTGGAAGTGAGAAGAATAAAAAGTATGGTAAGGGCCAGTATAGTGATGAGAATCAAAGGAGGCAATGGTATCCTCAGAGGTTCTATTATCCTCGCCAAAACCAACATGGGAATTTTTATGGGAACCCCAATTTCAACAGGCCCCATAATTACAATAAGAATCCCAATTTTAATAAAAACTCCGACTTCCAAAGATTTCCTCCACGCCAAGAACACCCTCAGGCTCAAAGGGGGGATACAGTACCCCAGGCTCCCTTTAATAACAGGGAGACCCCAAAACCTCAGAGAGAACAATGGCGTCGGGATCAGAGCAGTAGTTCTGACTCTGAGTCTCATTACCAGTCTCGTCCAAAATACAAGCGCAAGTATAGGAAAAGGGAGAATCAACAGAATGACTCCTCTGAGCGTATTGGACAAATAGAGGCACAGGTCAGCAAAATGGCTGAACAAATGGACAGGCTTGTCACTCAATTTCCATCCAATCCTTTTTTAGGAGCAGCTCCTGTGACCAACCAAGGGTCACAGAATTAACAGGCAACCAAGCCTTAAACCAACAGGGGAGGACACTGAGTCAAATGACAGGAGATGTGTGCCCCGTCCCTGACACGCCTACTAATGGAGAAGCTAGTTCTCAGGCAAAGGGGGACCAGTTGTTGGTTATTAATGATTCTCCTGTTTTTCAGTGTCCATCTATTGCCCCTAATATAGTTGCGGCATCGGAAGTCGTCGGGATTGACAAGCCAGACGGAGCACCAACTTCTAGTTGTGCTTCTGTCTTGAGACAGTCCAAGAATCCCACCAGGGAGGATAAGGGTGATGTGTCCACCACATGCGGTGAGATAAGAGCTAGTCATAGGTCATTGAAGGGCCCACAGATCTTCAACCACACTAATTTCATGTGTGAGCTGACTGAATCTGATGGGAGATATTATGCCACGGTGCAGGTGCAGGATGCCAGTGATCTTTCGATTGTCGGCTTAATAGACACTGGATCCCAAGCAACCATCATGTCACAGGAACATTTTGACAAAGTGGCGAATGTCATGCCCACCAAGCCGAGACTTAAAAGTTTTGACAGCTCATTGATTGGTGTAGGTGGAGACCCGTTACAAGTCATGGGTACCGCCTGGCTTAAATTGAAACTGGGTAATAAGGAACTGAGACACCCCATCATCATTGCTAGCATATCCCGGCACCACATGATAATTGGGATGGACTTCCTAAAAAGGCTGAACACCATAGTTGACTGTGTGAACCAAGTGCTGTGGTCACAGGTAAATACCCCGATTAAATATGGGAAACTTAAAACTCCCCATTCCCGACAACACTGCCACCTGGTGGAAGAAAGGCCTGGATCATTAGAAATCCATTTCAGGAACAGCCAACTTCCTGATGTAACGGTTATCAAACCTGATGACCATAACCCTATCAGAAGAGATGAGGAACACATTTTTAGAATTCCCCAAGATAAAATAAAAGACATTTCCCTCCAAGATAACATCCTTACGATATCTTTTCATCAGGAGGATAAACCAAGAAAAGGGGGAGATCACACCCAATTCTTGACAGGTATTGAAAGGGTTAACAGCGACTTGTTTATCCCCATCCGGATAAATGGTCTTAATAGGTCAAAATATGCCAAACTAGATTTGAGACAGGAACACAGCTTTGTAAGCCATGGGCTGATAAAACACCTGACCGAAATGGAAATGATCCGTTTCTCCACACCTCAGCGTCATTGGATTTCAGACTCCCTTGATGACTCTGATGATCACAATTCAATGGCTAGGTGTCTCTTAAACGTCACTGTAGGAAACAAAACAGCCACCCATGTGTTCCTAGTCTTGGATAATCCCCAAACGAAAATTTATTTTGGCAACGATATATTACATCGCTTTGCAATGCAAGTCGACCTAATTAATGACTGTTTATGGAGTCGACTAAAGGGGGACCCCGAAAAATACCGAAATCTGGACTTAGCTTTAAAATCCCAGCAACAGATGCCTTATGCTGTTGAAGTCCAGGTAGCCCAAAAGATTACAATTCCTAAGGGCATAAATAATTTCATACTCCCCATCCAAGTTAAAAAGGGACATAGACTGAAGGGGTCAGATGCATTAGTATGCCTCTCCCATAAAATGCAGGGGGAGGGACTGAACATTACACACACGCCCCTAGTCAACACACATCAATCCCCGATGTACATTTACATCCATAATCTGTCCAATCAGGACATCGTCTTACCCAAAGAGACCCTTATTGGTCTAGCGGTAGAGACTGAATATTACACCTTTGGGGTCACTAACCAGGTGATTGGACTCATCCCCGATGAATATTTGTCGGAGGAACAATTAATTGAACAAACATTCCATTCATTACCAGAGGGTATTTTCACCATAGAGTCCATTTATCCATTCGATTCTAAAGATGGCACCTGTCGAATCGAAGAGACATCAATTGTCTTTGATCACCCAATCAAAGAACAAGAGTACCCCAAAGAACCTGGATGGCAGGAGAACACACACACACATCACATACCCAATGACCTCACCACGAAACTTGAAGAGGCATATGAGATAGGTCAGCCGGAAAGCTTTCCTGGATTCAAGGAGTTAGTGGAAGAGATGGTGGCCCTCGCCGACGCGTGTGCCAGTGATCTCGACCGACAATTGCTCCGAGAGCTTCTCCTTGAATTCCAAGAGATCTTTGCCAAGGATTCTTACGATTGTGGGACTACTGACCTACACATCGCTAGGATCCAAACAGATCCAGATGCCCCACCAGTATTCGTAAGACAGTATAGGTTACCATTAGCTTCCTATGAATCTCTAGCTGAGATTATCAGGAAGTTACATGAAAGGGGTATAATTAGGCCCATCCACAGCTCCTACAACCACCCGATCCTGGGTATCTTAAAACCCAATGGACAATGGCGTCTGTGCGCTGACCTCCGTCAGCTAAACAAGCGTGTGTACATGTCAGGATGGCCTGTCCCATACATAGACCAATGTCTAGCCCAGCTCCAAGGATCCCAAGTTTTCACAGCCTTGGATTGTGCACAGGGGTATTGGACCATAAAGGTGAGTGAGGAAGACCAATACAAACTGGCCTTCAGTTTTGGGAATCGACAATATTGTTGGGTACGAATGCCTTTCGGATTCATAAATTCCGGACATGAATTTGCTGTGTTCATGCACAAGGCCATGCCAGACGCCTTCGAAAGGGGGACGTTGGCATATGTGGACGATATCCTGATCAAAAGTACAGATATGGCCAAACACATTACAGAACTTCGGCATGTCCTGGGCCAATTAAAAGCAGCAGGAGTAAAACTGTCCTTACAAAAAGCCCAGTGGTGTCGCACGAAGGTAAACTTCCTAGGCCATGAAGTTACTGCTGAAGGTTTGAACCCACAAAAGAAGAAAGTTGAGGCGGTTCTGAATTGTAAAGTCCCTACTAACCTTAAAGAATTGAGATCATTCCTAGGTATGGTAAACTACTCGCGTAAGTTTATTGATAATTACGCCGAGATAAGCAAGCCACTGCTTCACCTACTGAAGAAGGATGTCGAATGGTCGTGGGGTAAGAAACAGGAGGACGCCATGAAGGAATTAAAGGAACGTCTCACACAAGCTCCGTGTCTCGGATATCCCGAAGGGGGTAAAAATTTCTATCTAGAGACAGGGTTTACGCAGGTAAGTATGAGTTCTGTTCTTTACCAGAAACGTGATGATGTCAGTAAGGTGATTGCCTATGCCAGTAAAACTTTGTCCCCGGTTGAAGTAAAGTTCAGTGACTGTGAAAAAGCTCTATTGTCCACCGTGTGGGCATTACAGAATTTCCGCAGTTACATTCAGGGAGAGAGAATCATTGTTGAAACGGCACACCAGCCTTTACAGTATTTAAAGAGTGAACGTATCAAGGGAGGAAATGTGTCTAATAGCCGCATCACTGCTTGGACGTTGTCTTTGCAAGGGTGGCCTCTTGAAATTCGGTACAAACAGAACAAGGAAAGTCCAGTAGCCCAGGGCCTAGCCGAGCTCCATGATTGTTCCGCAACTACGCCTGCTATGGAGGGCCCGGACACTGACTTTCTGGAAGAACAACTGTTCTCTCCCTACAAGGTTTACGATGAAGAATACTGTAAACAGCTGCCGTGTGTATATGTGGATGGTTGTGCTTTTCATCATAAGGATGGGGAACAGCTCCAACTAGTGGCAGGTATTGGAATCGTTTGGACCCAAGGTGTCACCCCAATTTCTGTGGGATACAAACTTGGATCAAAGAGCAGTCAGGTTGCTGAACTTACTGCAATTCTTAGAGCAGTTGAGATGGCTATAGAGTTCAACATCAGAGAGTGTGCCATCATAACCGATTCCAATTATGTCAGGAATAGTTTTGTGGAGTATTTCCCTAGGTGGAAGCGAAACAACATGAACAAGAGTAATCACAAACCCGTGAAACATGGTAAGCTCTTTTGTCACATCGATGAACTGGTAAGGTCCAATGATCTCACCCTGCACTTCAAGAAGACCAAAGGCCACTCCAAGGTTCTAGGTGCCGAGAAAGAAGGGAACGATCTGGCCGATTCTCTAGCCAAGGAAGGGGCAATCACCGGTGAACTGTTAGACATTGATCAATTTTTAGGTACCGTACAGGTTGAAGCTGTCACCAGGCAACAGGCCAGAACAGCTGGTGATCCGAATGCATTACAGTGGAGTCACGATTCTC
Organism: Staurois parvus; assembly: GCF_062004578.1. NCBI lineage: Eukaryota > Metazoa > Chordata > Amphibia > Anura > Ranidae > Staurois > Staurois parvus. The sequence goes on from NW_028319051.1 coordinate 111,574, forward strand.
CTAGTGAGGATTTAATTACTGCCCAAAAAGAAGACCCAATAATTGGCTTGTTTTATAGTCATATAGAAGATCCCAACCAAAATCCCATAAATAAGGAAGTATGTAGTGGGAAGGAGGATTTACGTATCTTAATGAAATCCAAATCCCAATTCTCTTTATACCAGGGATTGTTGATACGAACCTCAAAGGGTGGCGTACAACAATGGGTCGTCCCACTTAAATTTAGAGGTTTGATGCTACAGCATGCCCATGATGCTCCCACTTCCGGTCATCGTGGAGAGAAGATCACGTATGAGATCCTGCGGGATTATGCCTACTGGCCTCATATGTTACGTGATGTGAAGGAGTACTGCCAAGGTTGCCTAATATGTCCCCAATTTCAACCTACCAAGCCAACTCACAGAGCACCTTTCCAGAAGAGGGGGATATGTATGCCTTGGTCAGACCTTCAGATGGATTTTATTGGGCCAGTAACAAAATCTTCACGAGGAAATCGGTATATGTTAACAGTTACATGTTTATTCACCAAGTATGTCGAATGTATACCAGCACCAAATAACAGCTCCGAGACATGTGCTGCATTGCTAATAAATCATGTATTTTCTCGTTTTGGTTTACCTCAGAGGATAGAGTCTGATAGAGGATCGCACTTCACTAGCGAAGTGATGGCCAAATTGTGGAAAATTTTGGGGGTTAAAAGGAAATTGCATATCGCCTATCGGCCAGCCTCTAGTGGTGGTGTAGAACGATACAATCAGACCATCGTTAATGTCCTTAAGAAATTTGTTAAGGAAACAGGCAAAGATTGGGATGTCAAGCTCCCGCTGGTCCTGATGGCGTTGAGGGCTACTCCGAATACAGTTACAAAAATGTCATCTTTTGAACTGATGACAGGTAGACGGATGGTACTGCCCCAGCACTTATTGTATCGCACTACAGATCAAAATTTGATCAATGCTACCACCACACACCAGTACATAGAGGATTTACGTAAACATCTGCAATATGCTTTTGCCTTTGCCCAGCGAAATTTGGAAAGAGCTGCAACTAGTGCTAAGACATACTATGATCTCAAAACCTCCAAGAAGGAATATGAGATTGGTGACAAGGTCTATCTATACAACTTTGCAAGAGACCAGATCAAGGAACGGAAATTCCTTCCATCTTGGAAAGGTCCGTTCTCTATCATTGATAAAATCTCTCCGGTCGCATATAAATTGCAGGTTACCCGGTATGGTGAAATCAGTGATAGATGGGTGCACATCAACCAATTACGTGCTTGCCATCCGAAGTCTCAATTGCAGTTGTTGGAAGACTGAACTCACCAATTCCTATCTGGAGATATTGAGATCATTATTAAATTTCCTTTAAACATATAATTCATCTTTTGCCTTACAGGATCCAGTAACATAATTTTATGTATATCCATTACTCAAACTGTTCATTTTAATAATTTAGAAAGGAAGGCCCAGACTATGACCAGACCGGCGATCGGAGGTGTCAATGACCGGACCCTAGAAGGAAGCTATAATGTCCTGTGGGAAAGACCAGATGCCAGAGATCGATCCGGAGACGATAACCTGATGTCCCAGGCCACCAAGGGCCAGTCCAGAGGAAAAGACCCGCCTAGGAGACCGTCTAAGAGACCTGTCGTGCGGAGGACCCATGGACCCCAAGGTGGATGTGCCAGGCCAGGCCGGCCTCATCACAAGACCAGGATCATCATCGGAAGTGTCCATCTAAAGACGCCGAGTCAAGTTGAGGAACAACCAGCATGACCGCTGCCATTTTATTATCGAAATTTTTTTTTTTTGAATTTCATTCCCTTCACCGGAGAAGACGAACGATCACTCTAACCCAAAAGTCCCACTCATGTTTTTCGATACAGACACCCCTCTACGCGTGCCTATACCCCAAAAACAAAGGGGGATTTTGTTGTGGGCTTTTGAATCACGTCTCAAGAATATGACTTTTATCAAGACATAGTATTATATGGCAAACAGATCAGCATAACCGGATGTTAAGAGTTAATTTTGTCTTGGTTGAACCACCAAGAATTCTAGTTAAAGAACTGGAGAGAATGGGTGAAGGGATTGTTTTTCTTTCCTCCTAGAGACAATACTATTTTGAAGTTCTACAGGTGATCAAACACCATTATTCAGACTTCAATAAGCAGGTAAACATATACAAGGTCTGGACATGACAATAGAGGAACCAAACTGATTGTCTGAGAGCTTACCCAAACCTTGTAGAGTGTGATGAACCAACAGACCTCTGAAACTATTACCATATACTATTGTTCACCAAGGGTGAAAGCATTAACAGTTGTTTACCATGAGTCCAATACAAGGGCCAGGCAAACAGAGAGTTTTTCCCTACACCGAGAAAATGTTGATTCTGAAACAAAGGGGTGAAATTCAGGACATTTAAGTTTAAAAGTTCACTGTATATCATGACAAAAATGTACTACAAAAACAGATTATGAATAAGATGTCATAGACTTTAAACACCACTAAATACTCAGCAATGGGAACTATATATCACTAACTTGAGTATTGAGATGATGGGAAGTAAGATGTATTATAAACTAGCATTAGTTACATGTCTTATCAGGAAACAAACAGGATGATATTTCAAGTAGGAATAACCGAATATACACCTATATTCCATGGTCCCTATTTAGAATAATATAGGTATCACTGCTATATCTGGATAGAGCCGTATATTTTATTCCTGAAATTACCTGAAGATTCCACCCAAGGTATGAGTCATCTCAAATACTCACATTGTTCTGTGATACATGACCGCCACCTGGCGGGCAGGTGAGAAATAGCTTATGTACACACATTTCTCAACTAGCCAATCAGGAAGCCTGGTGGGAAGGTATCTTAGAACAATGGACTAGTGGATATAAAAGCCCATGTGCTTTAAGAAAGGAAAAACCCACATAAAGACCTCATGGAAAGACCTGACATCTGAAGAAGATCTCTGCTGAAATAATTACTCTTCCATCTTTTCAAACTTCTTAAAACTTTAAACCTCAAAACTTATAACTTCCTACATTCTCCCCTATTGAATCTATCACTTGCCTATATATCAGTCTAAAGGCGTTCCACTGCCAGCTAAATCCACGGGAGAGTTGCCTAGTCTGACGTCCAGGTGTGGTGAGATGTTTATTTGATTTTGTATTAATTACTTTCTCTGTTGTGTAGAATCATAAAATTACCTTAGTGTATTACAACAATATTGGGTAGTTAGATATCTGTAGTCAGATACTGTGTTACTGTTAAAAAAATTGTTTATTGCCATATTATAAATTTTTCCATATTTCATAATTTATTGAATATTAATAACCAGAGTATCACATATCAAGGGCTTACTTCTTGCAATCCTATGGCCACGGCGTGCGAGAATATAACCTTTGAGATATTCGAAATTATTAATTATTAATAAATTTAATAAATCTCATATCATTTAAAATTTGTGATTGATGTAATTAGTTAGAGACATTATTAGTGTGTCTTACATTGGTAGGATATATTTTTGATTGTGTGTACCAATATTCATTTATCACCAGTCTTTTGCGTTTTGTGTTAATATATATATAATTTTTGTACATAAATAAATTTTTATATTTATCTATTATAAGGCAAATTTTGTGTGTATGGTACGAAATCATATTGGCTAAAAGAATTCAAGGTATAATAATAAGTGGTGATCAAATTATCAAAGTGTCCAAATTATTGGTTTATTAAATATTTGCCGTATTTTAACGGCTGGAGGCACTGTAATATTTCATCTAAGGGAAAGGGACACGCCCTTTATAAATAATATATATCCTTACATAAACCACAACAGTCCGGGACCCGGCGATCAACATCTGTAGCCACCAATGGCTGCACGGGGAGGGCGGTGCACACGTGCCCCCTACGCGGCAATGCAAATCATGTATATATACATGTGATTTTGCACAGCCCTGACGTCCTGTAGCAATATTTCTGCTATAGGGCAGCAGGGAAGCCGTGAATGTTATTAAAAATCACCTTTCCTTTTCAATCTACAGCGCAGTAATTTCAAAATTATATAATGAAAAAAAAATTTAAATTTCAAAGCAATATGGCAACCCGGAGGTCTTCTGTACACAGATGGTGTATAGAACGCCCCCAGAAATGTCATTTCCTGCTTGTGTGATTGGCTCACTGATTTACCTTGAAGTCTGCACTAAGATACAAGTCAGATTTTAGGGCATCCCCTTCAACAAAAATGTACTTTTTGGTGAGATACTCCCAAAAGGTTAATCACTTCCAAAGGGATGCAGACCCTGCAACTTTCCTCATCAGAACACTGCAAGTGCATCAGCTGATTATTAACACCTTCCCGCCCGGCCTATAGCAGATTGACGGCCAGGTGAGACACTCGCCGTTGTGACTGGATGTCATATGATGTCCTGCCAAAACAAGCTGCTCATGTCAGGGTACAAGGTGTAATCCTAGACTCCCATCTGTCCTTTCAGCCCCAAATCCAATCGTTGTCCAAATCTTGTAGACTTCACCTCCACAACATCTCCAAGATACGCCCGTTCCAAACCTCGGAAACCACTAAGCAACTTATTCACTCCCTTGTTATCTCTCGCCTTGACTACTGTAACTCCCTCCTCATTGGCCGACCTCATCGCAGGCTATCCCCTCTTCAGTCTATCATGAATGCTGCTGCCAGACTCATCCACCTTACTAACTGTTCTGTATCTGCCATCCTTCTCTGCCAATCCCTCCACTGGCTTCCCATTGCCCAACGGATACAATTAAAAACATTAACAATAACGTATAAAGCCATTTATAACTCTGCCCTAAATTACATCACCGATCTTGTCTCCAAATATCACCCAAACCGCACTCTCCGCTCCTTGCACGACCTCCTGCTCTCTAGCTCCCTTGTTTCCTCCTCCCATGCTCATCTCCAGGACTTCTCCAGAGCTTCCCCCATCCTCTGGAACTCTCTACCACAATTTATCAGACTATCGCCTACTCTGCTCACTTTTAGGCGATCTCTGAAAACCTATCTCTTCAGGGAAGCCTATCCTGCCTTCAGCTAATAATGGAATCTTCTACTCTTCCTACCAGTCCATCCCCCACAGTTACTACCTTTTGTACCACTAGTCCCTCCCTCCTAGATTGTAAGCTCCCAGGATCAGGGCCCTCCTATCCCTCTTGTATTGAATTGTATTGTTGCTGTATTGTGTCCCATTATATTGTAAAGCGCTGAGCAAACTGTTAGCGCTATATAAATCCTGTATAATAATAATAATAACAATTCATTGTATACAATTATGTTGTTAGCTGTGACTGGTCAAGGCAGTGACATGATATAGACAGGGCCAATCACAGCCCATCTGTATCATGTGATCAGCTTTGTCCAATCACAGCTAATCACAACAAAAGACTGAATTAATCAGTTTCATTCATAACAATGATTGCAAATATCAATGAAATACATTGGTATTAGCAATCATAATGTGTTAAAAAAAATAAAAATCCTGATCACTTGCCCAAAGTAGTTCAATATTACTATGGTAACATTGTATTGCTGTGGTCGCAGTGTGCTCAAAAATAAAATAGTAAAAAAAAGAAAGAAATTAATAAAAAATAACAAAAATAATAGAAACATTTGAAAAAAAAATTCAATTATTATTATTATTTTCACCAAAGAAATGTAGATCCTGATTGCTCTTCTGCCTACCCGCTTCTGACCTTTGCTGTACCCTTGACCGTGATTGTGCCTAGGGCTCAGTACTGCATTGCCTGTCCATTGCTGACCTTGGCTACGCCTGTGACTCCACTTCTGTCTCTACTTTGGCTCCAACTTTTCCTCAAATGCCTGCTGTGGCTGTCACCCGTATCAGCTTCAGTCATCACAGCATGTTCCTGTCTTCAGTCTGCTGGAAGCTCCAACAAGCCTTTTGCCCTGAACTTGTGGTGCATGCAGAGTGCTCCTTTAACCTCCTTTGGCTCATCCTGTACAGTTGCTGCTTCTGACCTGATGTCCTGCCAGACTCTTCCAGCCGGCTTCTCCTACTGCAGGTTCTACCAGCAGCACCTACCGACTGTTTCTCCCATCCCTTGGAACCATCTGTTCCACCTTCAGTGAAACCTGGGCTGGAGATACAAGAGAGGCCAACCTTGTCATCTCAGTCTCCAGCCAGGTATGTGACAGGTACTTGAGGTCTACTGCTACATGGAGCACCTGGATTGCATTCTCTATCCCAACCCATTTTCAATACCTCACATGTCCTACCACCAATGTGTAACACCCTCTAGCATAGCTAGATAGGTTTTTTTGTTTTCTTTTTTTAGGAAGATACTAAGTAGTAGCCTGGGATGAGTCAGCCTGGGAGGAAGGTAGAGAGGTTACCTCAGGACAGGCTAGGGAGGCTCTAAGGTCAGAGCTTCTGGAGCCCTCCCACCTCTCTAGAAACCTGAGAACTTTCTGGAGGAGGGATGGAAGAGAGTAAGAAACTCAGATTTTCATGCTTAAGGGACTTTGGCCAATCCCCTGGCAGGAGGCTGGGCATGGAGACCAAGGCAACCCTTAAGCGTCACAGAGCCTGGAGGAGGGTGGAAGATGGAGTGAGAGGCTGGAGTGTGGAGCCTGGGAGGGGACCCAGGGAAGGGGCCTACCTACAGCTAGGTGCTGGAGAAGAGGCTCTCCAACATCTTCAAGGGAGGAAATCCTGAGGAGCAGCCACCAACCCATTAAGCTATCAGGAACGACAGTGTGAGTACTCTTACACCCCCTGGACCGGATAAGAGGAGAAGGCGGTCAGGTGGGAAACCCAACTAGCTTCTCATTCATGCTGTGCTGAATTGGCAATTTCTGAGCCCCCTTGCCCAGGGAATACCCTCAGTGAAGCTGGATGAGGAGGAGGATTTATCTGGGGTCTGAGGAGATTCACCAGAGAGCTGGAAGGCTCCTAAAGGAGAGAGTATCTTTGTCCACATCTGTACATAGTTGCTAAGGAGTTTGTCCTCAAGTTTGCAGTTCCTTGGGCATCCTATTCAGCCCTCAACCCCATCCAAGTTATTAAATAAAAAAAAACAATCTGAAGGACTGTTTACGGACTCTGAATGCAACGTGTGGAAGAAAATGCATGTTGTCTGGCTGTGCAGAGCTGTAGGGGGACTCAAAACTCAACGACTCCTAAGAGGGTAGTGCTACAAATGTAAACTAATTCTGGTACCCGTTCTCAGACCTGCACTGGCTAGACTCTTCATCCTCCCCTCTCCCTTCCTTCTACCCCCTTTGTCTCCATTTGGTATGGGAGTACTCAGCCCCCCATAGTCTCACCAGGCTTGTTTGGCTGCATCCCATTCACAGTCAATACTACTGTACTTTATTTTTGGATGCATTTTGCAATCCTTATTGTGCCTCTTATTGAGATCTTGTTGTAAACCCTTGAAGAAAGGGGGGAGGGCTTCCACCTCTGTATATCCATTGTTTGTATGCCTTGAAAACTTAAAAAAATGTAATCCTAAAAAAAGCCATGTTTAGGTCCAGTAATAGGCATAAACATACATGCTCAGGTTGCCCAGCTATGCCTGCCTATAGGCTTCCTATCCTGTCCAATCTTTGTTCATCCCTAAATATCAAACTATTGGACTTTTCTAGCACACTGGAAGAATTGAGATGACTGCAGAAAAATTTCTGTATTCCAAAATGAACATGATCATTCATCTGTGCACCCAGTGTATATCACAAGCTGGGGTTGAACTGTACAGGCACAACAATGGACGATTGTTTGTGTCCTTGAACAGAGACACATTTGCTGTTGCCAGTTGTTTTACTTCCTAACAAATGAATTCAATCTGTTTGTGAAGAAGCATAGAACATTGCTACAGGACACAAGCACAGTCTTGCTGGATGTTATGGGATAGTCATTGCACTGATGAAAAGCAAATGGCAGAAGTAATCACTTTTTGGCCCATTTCCTTCTGCTCTCCAGAGCCCCTCCTGCAATGTGTTGTGTGTTTGGAAAAGTCGCATCACAATGAAGTGTAAATAAATGTATCAGCACTGCAGATCTATGAGGGACAAAGGTTATGTGTTTCTAGTCAGGTCTACACAAGCAATAAGCCTCAGCTCTAAGCTTTTGCAAAGCTTGACAGAGTTCGAAGAGTCTTGAGTAGGAATTTTGAGAAGCCGGGCCTGATTTACCAAAACAGCCTTTCTCATTGTTTTTATCCAAGAGGAACCCTTGAAGTAAATTTCAGGTCTTGGGACCTCCATGGGGGTCAGTGTGAAAAGTGGCACTTACATTTGGTGATCAGATTGCCCCTCTCACAGATAGATAATAGATCACCGAAGGTATGCTACTGTCTCTGTCAAGGTGTAAGTAAGAGTTTGTGTCCCCTTTAGGGTGGTACCAGCCCTGTTCCTATGGGAAGAGAAGCCATACATACCCTGGTTGGTGGTTGTAGGATTATCAGGTTTGTTCCCTCTCTGCTGTCCCTCAGTTAGGGCTGGTGAATTATCCTTCTGGGTGTCAGGGCAGAAGAGAATACACTATATTGCCAAAAGTATTGGGACACCCCTCCAAATTATTGTATTCAGGTGTTCCAATCCCCTCCATGGCCACAGGTGTATAAAACCAAGCACCTAGGCATACAAGACTGCTTCTACAAACATTTGTGAAAGAATGGGTTGCTCTCAGGAGCTCAATGAATTCAAACATGGTACCGTGATAGGTTGCCACCTGTGCAATAAGTCCATCCGTGAAATTTCCTGACTACTAAATATTCCACGCTCAACTTTTAGTGGTATTATAACAAAGTGGAAGCAACTGGGAACAACAGCAACTCAGCCACCAAGTGGTAGGCCACATAAAATGACAGAGCGGGGTCAGCGCATGCTGAAACGCACAGTGCGCAGAAGTCGCCAACTGTCTGCAGATTCAATAGCTAAAGACCTCCAAACTTCGTGTGGCCTTCAGATTAACCCAACAGTGCATAGAGAGCTTCATAGAATGGGTTTCCATGGCCGAGCAGCTGCATCCAAGCCTTACATCACCAAGTGTAAAGCATGCCACCACTGGACTCTAGAGCAGTGGAGATGTGTTCTCTGGAGTGACGAATCACACTTCTCTGTCTGGCAATCCAATGGACATGCCTGTGTTTGGCAGTGGCCAGGAGAATGGTACTTGCCTGACTGCATTGTGCCAAGTGTAAAGTTTGGTGGAGGGGGGATTATGGTGAGGCGTTGTTGTTCGGGGTTGGGCTTGGCCCCTTAGTTGCAGTTAAGGGAACTTTTAAGGCGTCAGCATACCAAGACATTTTGGACAATTTCATGCTTCCAACTTTGTGGGAACAATTTGGGGTGGCCCCTTCCTGTTCCAACATGACTACACACCAGTACACAAATCAAAGTCCATAAAGACACAGATGAGCGAGTTTGGGGTGGAGGAACATGACTGGTCTGCACAGAGTCCTGACCTCAACCCGATAGAACACCTTTGGGATGAATTAGAGCAGAGACTGCGAGCCAGACCTTCTCGCCCGACATCAGTGCCTGACCTCACAAATGTGCTTCTGGAAAAATGGTCAAACCTTCCCATAGACACCCTCCTAAACCTTGTGGACGGCCTTCCCAGAAGACTTGAAGCTGTTATAGCTGCAAAGGGCAAGGCCAACTCAATATTGAACCCTACGGACTAAGACTGGGATGCCATTCATGTGCTTGGAAAGGCAGTCGTCACAATACCTTTGGCAATATAGTGTATGTGCATAGATGCAGAATGCCGGCATACAACCTCTCTATGCAGGAAAATGGGTTTGTTTGGAGGAACAGTTTACCACAAGTTGGATTATGTTGTTGATATTACCCAAATTGTCCTCTTCGTTTCTCCCAAGGGGGAAGGGGGAAGGGGGGAGTAGATTTAGCTATAATTAGTTAAAATTGCATGCACCTGTGACATTGTGAAAAATTATGGTATCCAAACTTCTCCATAGGCAATGTTTAAAAAGTTTTTACAAGTTATCAGATTAGAGTTAACCACGAATTATGGCCCTAGAATTATTATTATTATACATGATTTATATAGCGCCAACAGTTTGCTCAGCGCTTTACAATATAACGGGAGACAATCCAGCAATAATACAGTTCATTACAAGAGGGATAGGAGGGCCCTGATCCTGGGAGCTTACAATCTAGGAGGGAGGGGCTAGTGGTACAAAAGGTAGTAACTGTGGGGGATGGACTGGTAGGAAGAGTAGAAGATTCCATTATTAGCTGAGGGCAGGATAGGCTTCCCTGAAGAGATACTGTAGGTTTTCAGAGATTGCCTAAAAGTGAGCAGAGTAGGCGAAAGTCTGATAAATTAGGGTAGAGAGTTCCATAGGATGGGGGAAGCTCTGGAGAAGACCTGGAGACGAGCATGGGAGGAGGAAACAAGGGAGCTAGAGAGCAGAAGGTCGTGTGAGGAGCGGAGAGTACGGTTTGGGTGATATTTGGAGACAAGATCGGTGCTGTAATTTGAGGCAGTTAAAAATGGCTTTATATGTTATTGTTAAAGTTTTGAATTTTATCCGTTGGGCAATGGGAAGCCAGTGGAGGGATTGGCAGAGAGAGGTGGCAGATACAGAATGGTTGATAAGGTGGATAAGTCTGGCAGCAGCATTCATGATAGACTGAAGAGGGGATAGCCTGCGATGAGGTAGGCCAATGAGGAGGGAGTTACAACAGTCAAGGCGAGATATAACAAGGGAGTGAATAAGTTACTTAGTGGTTTCCGAGGTTAGGAACGGGCGTATCTTGGAGATGTTGTGGAGGTGAAGTCTACAAGATTTGGATAGCGATTAGATTTGGGACTGAAAGGACAGATGGGAGTCCAGGATTACACCTAGCACCCTGGCATGAGGGGAGGGAATGATGATTGTGTTATTGATCTTGATGGAGAAGTCAGGGGATGGGGCACGGGCTGGAGGGAATACTAACAGCTCAGTTTTGGAAAGATTGAGTTTGAGGAAGTGGAGTGCCATCCATGCCGATATGTCACTTAGTAGGTTAGTAAGGTGAGAGGAGACTGAAGGGGTGAGGTGAGGGGTAGACAGATAGATTTGTGTGTCATCAGTATAGAGATGGTACTTAAAGCCATGGGAGTTTATCAAGTGACCAAGGGAGGAGGTGTAGATGGAGAAGAGTAGGGGTCCAAGGACAGAACCTTGAGGGACCCCAACAGAAAGAGGGAGTGAAGAGGAGGATGCAGAGTTATAGGTAACGCTGAAGGAGCACTGCAATAGGTAGGAGGAGAACCAGGAGAGAGCAGAGTCTCTGAGGCCAAGAGAGTGGAGTTTTTTGAGGAGGAGGGGATGGTCAACCATATCAAAAGCCGCAGAGAGGTCACGTAGTAAGAGTATGGAGTAGTGGCCATTGGTTTTAGCAAATAGTAGATCATTAGTGAGTTTTAGTAGGGCAGTTTCAGTGGAGTGTAGTGAGCGAAAGCCAGACTGTAAAGGGTCAAGAAGGTTGTTGTCGGTGAGGTGGGAGCTCAGGCGATTGTAGACTAAGCGTTCTAGGAGTTTAGAGTTAAATGGCAGCAGGGAGATGGGTCTTAAGTTGTTCATGTTGGTGTGGTCCAGGGAGGGCTTTTTAAGTATGGGAGTGATGTGTGCATGCTTTAGAGGGGAGGAGAAGGCACCAGTAGAGAGAGAAAGATTGAAGATGTGAGTGAATGAGCAAAGGATGTAAGAAGAGGGTGACTGTAGTAGTTGTGAGGGGACAGGATCCAAAGGGCAGGTAGTAAGACGGGCTTCTGAGAAAACCTTAGTGACCTCTTCAGTAGTAGCGAGGTCAAAAGAGGAAAGTGTTGAGGGAGGTTTAGTATAAGGTATGCTAAGTGGGATGGATGTCTGTGCAAAGGCGATGCCCCTACGAATTGCATCAATCTTGTTTTTGAAATGGTTTGCAATCTTGTGAGCAGTGAGTGAGGTACTGGAATGAAGTGGACGAAGTAGAGAGTTAAAAGTAGAGAAGAGATGAGGACTGGATGACAAGCTATTGATGAGAGTGACAAAGTAGGCTTGTTTGGCAGCATGGAGGGAGGAATTGTTTGTTAAGAAAGCAGATTTATATAGGGGGAATGCTTGCTGGGATTTGGTTTTACGCCACAATCGCTCCAGCGCACAACTATGTCATTTAAGATTTCTGGTGTCGTCAGTCTGCCAAGGTTGTAACGGTCGGGGCCTGATGCTTCGTGTGGTTAGAGGAGCAAGTGAGTCTAATGTGGATGAAAGCGAACTGTTGTAGACAGCAGTGGCCAGGTCAGGGCAGGACAGGGGAGAGATTCTGTCATAGAGGCAGTCAGTTGCAGAGTGGAAAGGAGCAGGGTTTAAGTTGTGAAGGTTTCTGCGGGTAATTATTTGCTGCTTTATAGGGATAAGTGTTTGAAGACGAGGACACTGTGAAGGTGATGAGATTGTGATCAGAGAGAGGAAAGGGGGTGTTTGTGAGGTTGTAGGGAGTGCAAAGATGGGAGAAAACAAGGTCTAATGTAGTCCCATCAGAGTGAGTGGAGGACTGTATACATTGTGCTAATGCAAAAGATGAGGTTAGGTTGAAGAGTTGGGATGTAGCCGGGTTGTTTACATTAATGAGGATGTTAAAATCTTCGAAAATGATATTGGGTAGTTTAGAGGAGAGAAAGTAGGGTAGCCAGGCGGAGAAATCATCAAGAAAGCGGGACAGCAGTCCAGGAGGCCAAAAGATCACTGCAATCCTCAGAGAAATGGGAGAAAACAGCCGGATGCAGTGAGTCTCGAAAGAAGAGAAGGCTAGAGAGGGAGGGTTAGGGAGGACTTGAAAGGTGCTCAGTGGGGATAGAAGCAAACCAACCCCACCTCCTTTCCGACCACTGGGTCTCGGTGAGTGGGTCCAGATGAGGCCTCCATAGGAAAGAGAAGAAGAATCTGCTGCTTGAAGCCAGGTTTCTGTAATTGATAGTAGGTTAAGGAAGCGGGAGACAAAAAGGTCATGGACAGAGGTGAGCTTGTTACAGACAGAGCGAGCATTCCAGAGCACACATGAAAAAGGGAGGGTGGTTTTTGGGAGCACGGGACTGATATTAAATTGAGGGGATTGCGGCTATTCCTGGAAGAAAGAGGGTGGCTGGTGTGGGGGTGAAATACTGGAGGACCAGGGTTTGGGGAGATATCCCCAGAGGTTAGGAGAAGAAGAAGGGTGAGGAAAGTAACATGGAAGCGGGATGTACATGAGTGTACATGCCTTCCAGTCCTGGTGTTTGGGTCAGCAGGAGAGTGAAGTATCAGCAGGAGGTGATGAGAGCAGTAGTAGGGAGATGGTAGCAGTGAGGGTGAGATGTATAAGTATTGGGGTGGAGCAGAGGGGTAAAGAAATTAGATTTTGGGAACACAGGATAGTAATATGAAAAGGTGGAATAGAGGTGGCATTTTACAAAGGTACACGGAGTGGGACTCAGACTTGTAGGAGATGTTTTCCAGGGTGTTTGAAAGCAGCAATTTACCCAGAGATAGCAGGAGTCTATGCGTTGTTGAAGTTGCAGTTTAGAGTGGAGAGAGCAGATGAGAGCAGCAATTTACCTGTAAAAAAGCAGGGAAGCCATGATTAGGGTGCTAAATTATTGATTGCACTCCAACGTTTATGACAATATTTGATGCATGGTGGTATTTATTCTTACATACATCTGCACATTTGCATCACGTTTGCATTGCTGTGTGTAATTATATTTTGTGTGTTTTATTATTTTCATTTGTTTTATTTTTTCTTTTTATACACTTTATTTTTTACATTTGTTGCTATCATATAGGAGCTAAAGAGCAATAGCAGTTGGCAGGTCTTCTTTATTGAGACTTGAGTGGTCTACCAGACTCCTAATTTTTCCCTGCCCTTCACCGCAGCTTAACAAGCATATACTGTGCTTCAGTAGCTGCTTTCCCTGACTACAGTAGCCAAGGAATGACAGTTGACAACCTATAAGCTGTGTAATACAGGGGGTTCATTAGTCTCGAGGCAGATATGGGGAGCAGATCTCCTCCTACTCTCAAAGTCTGAGCAGTTTTTTGTGGTCCCAGGCAGAATGGGAGGGCCTGGGAACCCCCGTAGGTGCTGCTGGGGAGAGATGTTACCTCTGGAGCCCTGTAAAAGTTACCAGGTCGTCCGAAAACATTTCCCTAAAGCCATGAGTTGACTATAAAAATCAATTGTAAGATCAGTTTGTTTTAACCTCTTGTATACCAGGATGTTTATAAACATACCCTAGTAGACAAGAGGTTAAAGAGGATCTTCAGTCTCTAGAAAAAAATAATAAAAATCAGCAACTACAAATACCGTAACTGCAGACTTTTAATAAAAGAACACTTACTTGTCCAGGGATCCAGCGTTGTCCTCACCTGGGCCAGTTCTTCACTGGTCTTCGGGTCCCAGGTACCGGCATTTTTAGTGTGGGAAGCCGACTGTGACTTCTTGCGGCTTCACAGCCAGCTTTCCACTTCCCATTGCACATGTGTGTACCAAAAGGTTGCAGGCAGGGGGAGAGGAGTGGCGGGGGGGTAGAAAACGTCCGTTGGAACCTCCCAGGAGATTATAGCGGACGTGAATGCGGGTACGTGTCAAAACCAGGTGGCTGCTCCCCCAAAAAATAAGCCTCCAATAATATTAGGGGGGCGGGGGTTCTTAAAAGCTGAACTTCCTAGTTAGGGTGAATGTTCTGCATCCAGCAGGGAAATTCATCATGCCTCCCTGCAATAATAAATTTGGCCACCAGATGGAGTCCGGAATAACCTTACTGTTTGGTAGAAACCAGAATCTATTTAGTTAATGAAAGGTCCTATCATCCTTCAGTCTAAGAAAAGGAAAAAGGTGCATCCTAGGAGCTCAGACTTCATTCTACTACCTAAACCCATGACCCTGCATTCACCACTATATCTGGTCCCCCCAGACCCTGCATTCACTATATCTGGTCTCCCTGGACCCCGCATTCACTATATCTGGTCTCCCCGGACCCTGCATTCACTATATCTGGTTTCCCTGGACCCTGCATTCACTATATCTGGTCTCCCTGGACCCTGCATTCACTATATCTGGTCTCCCTGGACCCTGCATTCACTATATCTGGTCTTCCACTGTACACACTACATAAAAAATGCAATTATTTTATTAAATATAAACTGCTAAATACCTTTTCTCTTCAGCAGTTTGTAGCCGATAGTGATCAGTGTCCGGCAGAGCACTGGTTAATCTTCTAGGAAGAGTTTTCATTCCGCCTGCATGACCCTTGATCTTCTGTCTGGACTGCTCTGATAGGCCCTGTGCTGATCACATCAACACAACAAAAACAACATACAAAAAAAATAAAAATCTCTCTAGCCATACACATCAAACAGAACATGCGCAGACTTGCCACTGCTGCTGCTGTACTATGGCAGATGGATTGGGGACAGTAAAAGAAGGGGAGGGTCAGAGAACACAAGATCAAACAGCCTTTGTAAAAAATGTGGAGGATTAACCCCTTAGGTTCCACAGCAAACATAACAAGCATGCTTTACTTTATATACAAACTGCTTTTACTGTTGTGGGTTTAGTAACACTTTAAGAACTGAAGGAAAGGAAACAACCATCATCACTGAAGCACATGTTGTAAACTAAACTTACATCCCCTACAGGCAGCATCACTGGTGAGCATGGACTTATTGCCATCTACAGCCTAATCATTTCATTGTTTTCTATAGTTTCACCCACCCTGCTTTGTTAATAAAGCTTCAAGATTACATTCAGTGTGGCTCATTGCAGAATAGGAGGATTTATCTGCATGTCAAGTTACACACAGGGAAACATGTAGCGAGGATAAAACAGTGAAGTTCATGCTTGTTTTAGGTTATTTATTCATAAACTATTGAGTCCAGAGATATCTAGGCAGATAGCATTCCCAGGAAGAGGTGAAGAATGAAAACTCACATATTTCTCTCAGAACAGAAATCTTTTAATCTCATGTTGACAAGTGCCTGAGCTGGAATGAGTGTACTGGAAATGAAGTCATTCTTCACAAACAAGTTCTGTGTTTTGCTGGCAGGCAACTAAATCTCACATGTAGCTGCAGCCTAACATTAGGCAGAACCATACGAGGGTCTGATAGGAGCATTATGTCCAGTTCTCCGAGCAGAGCTAATCAGATTGCCTTTGAATGTGTGGCATTACCACTTCCACCACACAAATGTACTCGTATGAAAGGCTGCTGTGCTGGAGGAGAAAATGCATTTCCTTCCCCACCGTCTACATTACCATCCCATGTGTATCAGCTCCAAGAGCCCTAATTTTTATACAATCCAATTGAAAATACATCATTGTGCATCTGCTGGCTAATGTATTGAGCAGACCCCTGGATGAGAGATTGGCTTTTCTCCAGAGAGCACTGAAAGAAAACTCCGGACTCAACACGAAAGACAATAAATATGAAACGTCAAAAGCTACTGTAGTGGTGTCTGCTTTTTATATTTAGATGGCTCTTTTGAAGGAAATTAAAAAAAAAAATCTTTTCCATAAAGCGTGCAGCAAAAATGTATTATTATTATATTATTATACAGGATTTATATTGTAGTGGATTGTGATAGACAGTCTACGTTCTATTAGATGATCAGTAAAATGACAATTTTATAGTCTTGCTCCTTTCTGCTTCTTGCTCTTTAAATTCCTTACTCTCTTAAGTAAACAGATATAGGTTGACACAACAATGATAATTAAGATGGCGCCTTCAACCGGAGTCTCACCCTAGGTGACTCATTAGAAGAAAAGTATCTTTTAAAGTAAACAACCCCCAAAAAAAGGGAATGAGTCGTTTTGGTGACAATGATTGGAAGATATCAACACGGATGGAAGAACACGCAGAAAACTTAGGGGACTTTTCACCCAATCATCGGACATGCTTCGTCTGCGTCATGAGACTTATAAATGTTTCTGTTATTTCCTCAATAAAGTAGAAATTAGGAAGTTGGCAAACTGCATTCTGTGCCAGTGTCTTACTTCCATGTGCATGTATTCTCACATTAATGAGGCTCACTGGTAGATCACAACAGCTGTGGTCGGTTAAGTGATCACAGCCAAATCAATATAGCGCCAACAGTTTGCTCAGCACTTTACAATATAACGGGAGAAAATACAGAAACAATACAGTTCAATACAAGAGGGATAGGAGGGCCTGATCCTTGGAGCTTACAATGTGGCCGAACGTTTGTGTTGTGGATACCTGACCATCAAATTTGTGGTTAACATCAAACTCCAAAACCATGACCGATAATATGGAGTTGCTTTCCCCCATCTTTGCAGCTATAACTGCCTCCACTCTTCTTGGAAGACTTTCCACAAGATTGGGAATTTTGTGCCTATTCAGCCATAAGAACATTTGTAAGGTCAGCAATGATTTGGGACAAGAAGCCTTGGCTGGCAATTAACTTTCCAGTTCATCCCAAAGGTGTTCAATGGGGTTGAGGTCAGGGCTCCCAATTTCACTTATTCCTGGATTGCGACAAATTGAAAATTAATATTGAAAATTATACAGAGAGAACTTGATGGGTGGTTCCCTTTTCATCCATCAAGTCTACCCTCCTATAGTTTGGTGATCTTGGGACCCTTGCTTGGGAACCCCTACTGCAGCCTTCGTGTTGTCTTTCATAAATGGCAACATTAAAGTAGAACTAAAGGCAAAACGTTTTTTCATTTGGGATAGAGTAAGGGAGGATGATAACCCCTGCTGGTTATTATGCCATCTGTGTCCCATTGGGGAGATTTACCTTTAATTCCTGTCCCATAGCCAAAATAGGACGTAAGAGGAAATCCGTGCAAATTAAGGGAATCCATTGGGGCCCCCCTAAGGCACCAGAACTAGTATTCCCATTGGAAGATTTCCCCTCTTTTACTGTTCTGGGGACAACCCAAAGGTTGGGACTTCCTTTTTTATGTTTTATTTTGATAATAACGGTAAACAGGGCAAATAGAGAGGGTGAATCTCCCTAATGGGGCAGAGGTAGCAATAAAAACAAGTGCTCTAATCCCTCTCCTCTTTATCCAAAACTAAAGAAAAAAGGTTTGCATGTAGTTATGCATTAAAAATATGGTTGCCAACTTTGATAATACTATGATAAGCTTAGACACGTGACTACCATCAATCAAAATAGAACTGTCATGGAAATTTTGTATTGTTGGTCGAACTTTAAATGTGTCATATATTCTTGTTATTCATATGTCTCTCGTGTGGCTTAATTAAAGCTCTGAAGGCTGCAATTGGGCCATGCGCATGTACAATGTATGTATTACAGTACTCAGCTCGGTAACGGATGAGATGGCAGATCTGCGCTTATAGACCGGCGTGTATACCACCACGGCATTCGATGCGAATGCCGCTGGCAGTAGACCGCGGGCCTGTATCCACATGTCAGCAGCATAGTACCACATGGGCTTCATAACGCAAGGCGCCAAGCGGTGTGAACTCCACGTGTAGGCTTATGCATATCTTACAACCCATTACCAAGCTGAACTGTATCCGGATGGATGTGTTTTAATAAAGATCGTATCGGGCCCATCCAGGTACAGACTGATATTTCTAGGGAATGCTTGTACGGAGAATGAACATACTGCTAGGAGCTGGAAAATAAGCACTCCACAGAGGGCTCATGGGAAGGGGAGGAGATATGCTCTCCATAGAGAGCTCATGGGAAGGGGAGGAGATATGCTCTCCACAGAGGGCTCATGGGAAGGGGAGGAGATATGCTTTCCACAAAGGGCTCATGGGAAGGGGAGGAAGTCTGCTGACCTCAGAAGGCTCATGGGGGAAGACCAGTGACAGATAATAGAAAAGGCTATGCTCCAATCGGAATGTACATCCTGTGTATAGGCACTCCCCATTGCATTGTTCTGTGGGAGGGGTTTGACCTTATTCATGTGGGGGGGCGTGTGTGTATTTGTAATAAAACCAAAGGGGAGAATGAAAATTGCCCTTATGTGAATTGCAACACTAGCCTTAGAGTGTCGTGTGATCATTCTAGGGTAACGGAGCTCCATCACCCACATTTCAACAGAGCTAACCCATTTGGATGGGCAGGAATCGTGTAGTTTAGCTGCAGTCGTGGTAAGCGAGATTCGCACAGCTTTATGGGGGATTTCTGCGCATCCAACTGCGAGTACTCACGGTAAGGAGAAATTCGTTAAAGCGAATTTCCAAGACAGTTTGGCGAGCCTGGTGGATACTAACGCGTATTCTTGCATAGCTAATCGAGTACGAGGGGGAATGAGCCATCATGAACTAGCAAAAAGTATGCCGGCACATTTCAGGTCTCTCTGCCATTAAGAGGATCGCTTTTTGCGCGTTCGTGTGGCTGATTTCGCTCTCTGTTAGCTAACAAGAATTACCGCTTAGCAAGGACCTACTTTGTCCTAAAATCTTGATCTGTGGGTGAAAGACGAGGGTTTTCTCTGCTGAGAGCAGCAGAGGGGTGGGTTTGGTTGGCTGGATTTGGTCAAGTTTAAAAATCTTCCAACCAAAAATTAAACGGGTATATGTTTTAGTGGGTAAAAGTTGTTACATGTTTAGGTAAGTATTTGCGGGTTGTAGGTACTGTGGTAATTGCTTTACCCCCCTCCACGTGAGGTAATTATTACAGTGCTGAAAGGTTTAGGTTAATTGTTAACTGTTGTAAGACCTTTTGTGTGTATGTAGTCTGTGCAATGTTTTGTGGTACTACTGCTCCCAGCAAGCATGCAGCAGGGGGTCCTTTCTGTTACATGTGCATGTTAGTGTGATATGTTGGTGTTTTATATCTGTTCTGTGATCGTGCCAAATTGTGTTGTATGTGTGCTGTATATTGTTGTGTAATTGTCCAGTGTATGTTCTGTCCAAAAGTCTGTTTTATGTAAGAGGTTAGAGGCAATTTTGAGGCTAGTATCTACCATGTGCTCCTCTGTGGGGGGTCATTTTCTTGACTAACCACATGTACTCCTTTTGTTTGGTGGCCATTTTGTTGACTGCCATGTGCTTTCCCTGTTGGTGGCCATTTTGTTGACTACCACATGTGCAGTAATCTCTATGCAATGTGTATGCAGCTTCCTATATGCATTTGACCCATATTGTGTTTTTAATCCAAATTTTTTACAGTTTCATTTGTTTGCTTTTAGCTTTAAATTTGCGTATTGCCGGCCAATTTAAAGTATGTTAAGCGAGTTTTTCCCTCACATGTTTCACATTTAGTGAGCGCGGTGAAGTCTGGGTTTTTGCACATAGATTTCTTGTATAGTGATTATGTTTTTCTTGTGTTTTTCCTGTTAAAAGTAGTTCCTTATTGTAAAGCGGGTTTGTTTTAAAGCTGCTGCGTTGCGTGTTTCACGTCCAGCAGACTTTTTGTGTAAACGGTTTTAGGTGGTTGCAGCGAAGATTGCGTGTGTAACGCAGATCGTTTAGCGGTGCTGGTATGAGTGATTTTTGCGTCAGCAACAAGGTTACTTTTGGCGCAGTTTTTCGGTTTACCTCTGTGTAATTGTTTTACTGTGAAACGTCCCGTGTTTTTCATAAGGATCCACTTTGTCCTTTTTAACGGTATTTCAGGTTGAGAAGGGGTTTTCCTGTGTGTATTAGGAAAGATTTTTCTTTACACAAATTTCCTAAAGGTCAGTTAGCAGGTTTCCGGCCAACCAGTGACCCCTAAGTAACATCCAAGAACCCCTCCTTGTGGTTTGACTTGTGTTAGCTACTGTGTGCAGGGAGAGAAAAGCCACTTTCATCATTGTGCGGTGTGGCCTGCCAAACACAGTGGGTGATGAGAACCACATAAATTACGCTGTGCGAGTGGGCGGTCCAGGGAAGTGTAACGCTTAGCCTGGTTACCACAAACACTTCGGGTGGTCAGGATCACATAGATTGCGCTGTGGGAGGTGTGCTCTCAGTCTGACCGCCACTTGATGCGCTTCGGGTGATCGATAAGTATCACATAAATTACGCTGTGCTGGGAAAGTGGTGGAATCAGGCCTCTCGGTAGGATCCCACCGAGTGCTCCAGGGGGTAAACAGGTACCCGGAAGCGGGATATATACCAGTGACTAGTCACGATGGGCAGTAGTCAGTCCATGAAGAGAGAGGGGGAACCAGCCCTCTTCAGGGTAAGGACAGCTGCACAACTGATGAAGGTGAGTTTGGGGGGGAAGTCTACAGAACCCCTCAAAAGGTGGAATAAATGGTCGAAGGGTACCAGATGGGAAATTCCCTGGGAAGGTACATTTGACGCATGGAGGTGGGAAAAATTCATCTCTGAATTTGAACCACGGATGCAGGCGTCAGAACTAGAGATCGCACAGCTATGGCTTCACAGGTCAATCCGATTAGGGAAGCAGGGCATACATAAACTGGTGTCTGTCCGGAAGAACCAGGTGATGTATACCTGGCCTCCAGAGGGAATAAAACAGGAGGATCCGGTGTCAGAGGTGGAGGAAGCTCTTTCAGGGCTGACTCTACTAAGGCAGGCAGGATCAGGGTCTGCTGGGGTTCCCGAACAACCAACAGTGGCTGAGAGAAGTATAACTGCACCTGTCTCTTCTGCTAGTGGCGTCACTCTTGACGTACCTTTCGTGTCTTCTGTATCTATGCCTCAGCCTCTACCTCTGCCTCTCCCTTCTCCCTGCTTCACCCCAGCTCCTTCTGTTTCCAACTATGAAGCCTTCTCAACAACCGATTTGCAGACTATCTGTGAATCAAGGGGAATAGACACCCGGTTAAGAAACAGGGCGGATTGCATCAAAGCGCTACGAACCACTGATCAGACCCCTGCCCCCCAGCTATACCCTGATCTGAGGGACCTCAAACCTGAAGGTGCAGTAAGCGAGGTGGTTAATCTAAGCCCACCGATGAAGCTGGGCCAGCCCTTGCACTCTTCCCGGACCGAGGCCTATCCAGTCAGGGTGCAGCAATTTGAAGGTCCTCCCAATGCACAGGGGGAACGGACTTTAGGGGAACGGGTAGTTTGGCATGTCCCCTTCACCCCGGCAGAGATCCGCATTATTCTGGCTGAGCTCCCGGACTATCGAGTCAATCCGAGAGGATTTGCTCGAATGTTTGGACAAAACCAGTTCAGCTATGGTATGAGCGGGTCAGATTGTGCGCAGATCCTGAGGGCAAAGGTGGGCATGGAAGTGGCCAGTACAGTGATTGCAGGGTGCTCTATAACCACTCATGAGGAGATGACTTCAGGTGGCAAAGAGTTCTGTACACAGCTAAAGGCAAAGCTTCCAGAAATGTATGGTGCTACCTCAACTACGGACATGATGAAGCTCACCCAGGGTCCTAATGAGGAAAGTGCCTGCTTCTGGCGCCGTCTCAAGCAGACGGCACTGGATGCGGATCTGGAAGTTGGACCTGATGCTCCAACTGAAGGGGTAAAGGTGACCGCGACGCACATTCTGTTGTTTTTTTTGGAAGGCATCGATACTAAAATTTGGGAAAGGCTGGTTCTGGCCCGACACGAATATAATGAGATGTCTATCCCTGCTATCCTTTCCACTCTTGCGGCAATAGAGAGGGAAATGGATAGAAGAAAACAGGACAAGGCCAAAGTTCTTATGTCCCAGACCCCACACGAAAAACCAAGGGATCTGGGTCACAGGAAGGATAGGCCCCCACCCCGGTGCTTCCAGTGCCACCAAACGGGGCACATGAGGAGGAGCTGTCCCCAATTACCTAAAGGTCAGTGGCAGTTCATTCCTGATGAGTCCTCCGCCCCTGAGACCACATGGTAAGTAACTCCTATGAATTCTCATAGGAAGTTGACAAATCGGTGTTGGCCCAGATCCATCTTTTTCTAGAGGAATTAAAATATCCCCTCCCTTGCCTCACCGACACCAGTGCAGCAAGAACGGTCTTGCGAAAACAGGACATCCAAGGCAAGGTACCCCTCTCAGGGGAAAGCCCTCCTAACCCCTACTAACCTCACTATCAAACGATGCACTATTCTTAACCCAGCTTCTCTTCTTCCTGTGTTGGAAGATGAGAAGGGGGGGGAGGACAGCAACGACAGTGCTGAATTTTACAACCCGACTAACAATACTAACACCTCTTCTGCTAACATGTCTTCTTTGTCCACTACTAACCTCTCTTCCAAAGGACACGACTGCATTTCTTTGGTGGAACTGGAGTCAGCGGCGACACACCCCATATCACCCCGAGAGTAGCGGTAAGGTTGAACGTCTTAACGGAATCCTTAAAAACAGGATCTCCAACATCATGGTCGATACCCAAAAACCTTGGCCTGAGTGTCCCCCCATTGCCACCTATTCCATCCGGAATGCCCCTCGGCAACCACATGGGCTGTCACCCTACGAGGTGTTGTTTGGGGGACCTCCCAAAACAGGGTTGTACTTTCCTCAACAGTTGTCGTCTTTGCATTCACAGCTTACAGGTTACGTGCAATCTCTGCAACGGGAGCTGCAGAAGATACACCATCGGGTTCGCAAATCGCTCCCCGATTCAAATGCAATAACAGGTGTTCTTTCTATTGAGCCAGGTGATTGGGTCGTCCTAAAGAAACATCAAAGAACCGGACTCGAGCCACGGTTCACCGGACCATACCAAGTCCAGCTGACGACACCTACCTCACTCAAGCTCGAGGGACGAGACAACTGGGTGCACGCAAGCCACTGCAAGAAGCTTTTCAGCTACACCAGAGAATGAGGGGTGTCATTTTCCTTTTTCTTTTTGTTTGTATGTCTTACATGTGTGTTAACGGAGGAAAAGACGGCAGATACCCCAACCTTTTATTTAAAATGCATCTGCGTTTACCCAGAACCGCCAACAAAACCAACTGTTGGGTATGCTCTAAGCCCCCACCCAGTCATCACATGTCCGCAATGGCCGCTGTTCATGCCCTATATGACATCCGTGTCGGCATGAAAAAGCAAGGGACCCCTGGTCAGCCCCCACGTAGACATTTGTCGGTAGAACTTAATGACACATTTTTAGCAGGTAACATCAGTTTTAGCACCAATATTAGCTCTAGCTCCTGTAGGACCCTCGTCAGTCCATTATGGGTAACTGGGCAGCTAGGCAGCCCTCAGGTGTGCTTTAACATCAGCTTTGGCACAGGTAACAAGTTTGTTGGGACTACCACCTGCGAGGGAGGTATAACTGTCAATCTGACTAACCAGACTTCCCTTCTGAGTAACCACACTGACCGACCAGACCACGTGTGTTGGAAGGACGGATGTGATGTGCAGACTGAGGGAGCAATCCCCCAGTCTGTGCAACTGTTGCTCAGTGCCAGAGGCCGAATGAGGAACTCCTCCTGCTCTGCTCTGACAGGTCCATACTATTTTCTGTGTGGTTCGGCAGCCTATAGAACATTTCCCCAGAACGCGAAAGGTTTGTGTGCCCTCATAAAGCTAGTCCCAGCATCCTATGTAGTGATGGATCATGAAGAGTTGATGGTCCACAAGAAGGTAAGGATGGCAGGGAGAGTTCGCAGGGAGCTGTTATCTGAGGGCGACCAAGCATGGGCTTGGTTCCCCTCATGGACAGGTTGGGGAATAGAACTTATGAAGCGCCTGAACAATTTTTCTGTCATCGTGGATAGTATGTTTAACGAGACCGTAGAGGCTGTCAGAGAAATTGTCCAAGAACAACGGCAGATGGGAATTTTAATGCTTCAGGAGAAGATGGCCCTTGATTACCTTTTAGCCGCCAAAGGGGGGTTCTGTGAGTTCATCGGAGAGGATTGTTGTACTTGGATAGAAGACACCGATGACAAGGTCCAGGCCCATATGGACAAAGTTAGTGAACTACAGGGAAAAACTAGAGCTATAGCTAGTGAGGGTTGGAATCCGTTCAAGGGTTTGGGAGGATTGGGAGATTTCCTGTTCTCCATCGGATCTTGGTTGAAGGAAGTGGGAGTGTATATCCTGATGCTTCTCTTTTTCATCTGCCTTTTATATGCCGCGGTAAGATGTTCCTGTTGCCTCATCGACCCTGTAAGCCAAGCTCGGGCAGACGACCACATCTCCATGCCCGCTCCTGGGATCCCACTCCAACCACTGATCGGAGGAAGACCTCACCAATCAACCACCTTCTCTGCAGATTACATCCTGGCTTCCCTCTAATTTATCTCTCTGAAGACCACATTAAGCTTCAAGCCTCATCATGGTTTGTGTCTACGATTTGGAAAACTGTCTGGGTCGAGACCAGCCTTGTGTGGCCCCGTCTGCAGGGGCAATTTGAGAATCTGCTGCTGGATCTCCCCAGACCACCATGGGATCACAAGCCTTATTCATACCACAAGTCTGTTTGTGGTTTTTACAAGAGCCTTCCTGTAGTGAAGGTTCCAACGCTCTTGAGGATCATTGCTTCAATCAAGCCTGTTTGCGTCGAGTCTGCGTCGGGTCTTGTTGTTTCAGGTACCCCATGGAGCTTTATTCTCAGGGACAACTACAGGAACTCTTTGAGGTTTTGAGACTACACCCATCAAGCTGAAGAAGATCAAGAAGGGACACGAGGAGAATATGATAAAACAGGAGGGAATGTCATGGAAATTTTGTATTGTTGGTCGAACTTTAAATGTGTCATATATTCTTGTTATTCATATGTCTCTCGTGTGGCTTAATTAAAGCTCTGAAGGCTGCAATTGGGCCATGCGCATGTACAATGTATGTATTACAGTACTCAGCTCGGTAACGGATGAGATGGCAGATCTGCGCTTATAGACCGGCGTGTATACCACCACGGCATTCGATGCGAATGCCGCTGGCAGTAGACCGCGGGCCTGTATCCACATGTCAGCAGCATAGTACCACATGGGCTTCATAACGCAAGGCGCCAAGCGGTGTGAACTCCACGTGTAGGCTTATGCATATCTTACAACCCATTATCAATCTGAACTGTATCCGGATGGATGTGTTTTAATAAAGATCGTATCGGGCCCATCCAGGTACAGACTGATATTTCTAGGGAATGCTTGTACGGAGAATGAACATACTGCTAGGAGCTGGAAAATATGCACTCCACAGAGGGCTCATGGGAAGGGGAGGAGATATGCTCTCCACAGAGAGCTCATGGGAAGGGGAGGAGATATGCTCTCCACAGAGGGCTCATGGGAAGGGGAGGAGATATGCTCTCCACAGAGAGCTCATGGGAAGGGGAGGAGATATGCTCTCCACAGAGAGCTCATGGGAAGGGGAGGAGATATGCTCTCCACAGGGGGCTCATGGGAAGGGGAGGAGATATGCTCTCCACAAAGGGCTCATGGGAAGGGGAGGAAGTCTGCTGACCTCAGAAGGCTCATGGGGGAAGACCAGTGACAGATAATAGAAAAGGCTATGCTCCAATCGGAATGTACATCCTGTGTATAGGCACTCTCCATTGCATTGTTCTGTGGGAGGGGTTTGACCTTATTCATGTGGGGGGGCGTGTGTGTATTTGTAATAAAACCAAAGGGGAGAATGAAAATTGCCCTTATGTGAATTGCAACACTAGCCTTAGAGTGTCGTGTGATCATTCTAGGGTAACGGAGCTCCATCACCCACTTTTCAACAGAGCTAACCCATTTGGATGGGCAGGAATCGTGTAGTTTAGCTGCAGTCGTGGTAAGCGAGATTCGCACAGCTTTATGGGGGATTTCTGCGCATCCAACTGCGAGTACTCACGGTAAGGAGAAATTCGTTAAAGCGAATTTCCAAGACAGAACAAAGGGCGCACACGCCTGGGGCATTATCTACAGCACTTTAGGAAAGGATAAAATAGAGTACATACTCACAAAAGCAAATATGGTAGCAGTGTTGTATGTATATCGCCTGACCACAGTTAGGATGTTGGCGCCAAGAACCTCAAGTGCAGAACCAGCCCGAATGAGGACAGTCCTGGATCCCTGGACAGGTAAGTGTCCTATTATTAAAGTGGGAGTAAACTCCCATTGGACACTTGTATTATAATAAAGACTACCTGTAGGTACAAGGAATATCTCCTAAACATGCACCATTCAAAAGATATTCAGTGTCCCTGCAGTCACCGGTGCATGGGCAAATCCATGCCGTTTCTTCAGAGCTCTGTGCCGCGGGAGTGACGTCATCATGGCTCAGCCCAGAGCCCGCAAACCTGGAAGGAAGACCGAGTGAAGATGGAAGCCCTGTCAGCAGTGACAGCACACCACTGGAGGGCTTCGTTCTAAGGTAAGTCTTTCATAATGTGCTATTATGTGATGCATACTGAGTCAAGTTTACTACCGCTTTAAAAGTCAGCAGCTACAGGATTTGTATGTATGTATGTATTTATTTATGTAACACCCTCCTAGTTAGCTAGGGGGAGCTAGACTCCAATTGTTAACTAGGGCTGAGTAGCAGCCTGGGAGTAAATCTTGGTTCACATTACTAAAACCTAAACGTCGTGCAACCAGGGGCAGACTGACAATTTAGGCATTCGGTCACTGCCTGAGGGCCCAGGGTCAGTAGGGGGCCCCATGAGATTCCCCTGGTACCTTTCATAGTCTTTTTTGGGTGTGGTTTGAGTGTGGGCAAGGACACAGGGGCCCCATGATTTCATATTGCCCGGGGGCCCCATGAGTTGTCAGTCCACTCCTGCATGCAACTTACAATGTGACTTTGCCAGGCGACTTGAGTACTACTTTGAAGCAACTCCAAGACAACTCTGAAGCAACTTTGAGGCAATGCCTGGGTTATCTTCCTGTAATGTCGGACCCAAATCACATCAATATAGATGAGGATCCGACTTGGAGGCGACTTCTATTAAAATCTATGGGCACAAGTCGGATAGAAGTCGCCTTAAAGTAGTTCAGGAACCTTTTCTAAAGTCGGAGCGACTTCAGTAATGCTAATTAGGACAGCTCTCATTGACTAACATGGGATTTCACATGTCATGCGACGTGAGGTCTCACAAGTCAGATCACAGTTTGTGGCAGTGTGACCTAAGCCTAAGAGCTAGCAGGGGGTCAAAATTGGGTCAGGGCCAGGGGCAGACTGACCATTTGGAAACTCGGGCACTGCCTGAGGGCCCAGGGTCAGTAAGGGGCCCCATGAGATGCCCCTGGTACCTTTTTCATAGGCTTTTTTGAGTTTGGGCAAGGACACAGGGGCCCCATGATCCCCTATTGCCTGGGGGCTCCATGAGTTGTCAGTCCGCCCCTGGTCAGGGCTGAGAGGCTCTGTAGACCAGCCCTCTGGAATTTTCCCCTGCTCTAGAACTTTGGAGAAAGGTCTAGAAGCAGTGGGTGGATCTGAGGAGTGGCTGATCTGCACTTTTGAGAAAGCCTGGCCAATATCTAACAGGAGGCTTGGCAAGGGATTCCTCTAGGCAGCCAGATAGAGGAGAGTCTGGGGTCTGGTGTGGCACACTGGGCGAGGCTGGCTAGCTCTCCATAAGAGGATCTTTGGCTGTAAAGACTTGTAAAGAAGTTTTGCTCAGTTCCAGTTCCATTGGGCATCCCGTACACCCCTTACCCCAACCAAGTTTTATTATCCCCTAATAAAACATCAGAACAAGCTCAAGGACTGGTCACTGTCTCCTGGATGCAGGTCTGAATGGAAAATGTGTGTTGCCTGGCTGTGCAGGACTATAGGGGGACCCAAATCTCCTAAGGGGGTAGTGCTACATTTATTTGCAGAGTGAACCTCCCCTTTAAGTTTTTTTTACAAATTTACAGATGAGCTAGATGGGGTGGAGGGTAAACTATATTGCGGGGCTGCCTGGAGTTCAACTATAACTTTCCTTAATCTAGAAATCACACATAGAAATCCAAAATTCTATCATTTAACCAATGTGTCTTTATTGCCTTGCACAGTGCTGTCGTCCTGACATTTTTCCAACACTGGGGGCTAGTCGCAGGGTTTGCCATAGTAGCTTACAAATGAAAAGAGTAGAAGGAGGACCTTGTCATTGCTATGATGGTCAGAAAGGGGTCAGAAATGTGATTCAGGAAGCTGCAGAGCTGCAGGTTCTAAATAGTGGACTCACCCTCTGGATTTAATTACATAAGTGTCTGATCACAGACATATATATTTTAACAGGTAAGAATGATGAGCTCATCTCTTGGTCACTCTGCTCTCTCCTCCCATCAGCATGATTCTTGTTAGCACATGAATGGCTTGGCTGCTTGTGCTGCTTCTCCCTCTCCTAGTCTGTGCTTTGCTGTTGAAGGGATTGCAAGAGGCTTCAGTCAGGTCCAATTCAGGTACTTACACTGTTTGCATTTAATAAAATACATTTAATGATGTATAAATGATTAGAGAGCTGCATTAATTTGTGTCTTTTACAGAACCTTGAGAAAGTAGTCATAAACCTTGAAATTTTCCGCATGTTGTCATGTTACAACCAAAAACGTAAATGTATTTTATTGGGATTTGATGTGATAGACCAACACAAAGTGGCACATATTTGTGAAGTGGAAGGAAAATGATAAATGGTTCTCAAATTTTTTTACAAATAAATACAGTATCTGAAAAGTGTGGTGTGCATTTGTATTCAGCCTCCTTTATTCTGATACCCCTAACTAAAATCTAGTGGAACCAATTGCCTTTAGAAGTCACCTAATTAGTAAATAGAGACCACCTGTGTGTCATTTAATCTCAGTATAAATACAGCTGTTCTGTAAAGCCCTCAGAGGTTTGTTAGAGAACATTGGTGAACAAACCTCATCATCAAGGCCAAGGAACACACCAGACAGGTCAGGGATAAAGTTATGGAGAAGGTTAAAGCAGAGTTAGGTTATAAAAAATATCCCATGCTTGGAATATCTCACGGAGCACTGTTCAATCCATCTTCCGGAAATGGAAAGAGTATGGCACAACTGCAACCTACCAAGACATGGCCGTCCACCTAAACTGACAGGCTGGGCAAGGAGAGCATTCATCAGAGAAGCAGCCAAGAGGCCCATGGGAACTCTGGAGGAGCTGCAGAGATCCACAGCTCAGGTGGGAGAATCTGTCCACAGGACAACTATTAGTCGTGCACTCCACAAATCTGGCCCTTATGGAAGAAAGGGAGGGACCAAGAAGAAAGCCATTGTTGAAAGAAAGCCATAAGAAGTCCTGTTTGCAGTTTGTGAGAAGCCATGTGGGGGACACAGCAAACATGTGGAAGAAGGTGCTCTGGTCAGATGAGACCAAAATTGAACTTTTTGGCCTAAAAACAAAATGCTATGTGTGGCAGAAAACTAACACTGCACATCGTTCTGAACACACCATCCCCACCGTGAAGCATGGTGGTGGCAGCATCATGTTGTGGGGATGCTATTCTTCAGCAGGGACAGGGACACTGGTCAGAGTTGATGGGAAGGTGGATGGAGCCAAATACAGAGCAATCTTAGAAGAAAACCTGTTAGAATCTGCAAAGACTTGAGACCGGGGCAAAGGTTCACCTTCCAGCAGGACAACGACCCGAAACATCCAGCCAGAGCTACAATGGAATGGTTTAGATCAAAGCATATTCATGTGTTAGAATGGCCCAGTCACAGTCCAGACCTAAATCCAATGGAGAATCTGTGGCAAGACTTGAAAATTGCTGTTCCCAGACGCTCTCCATCCAATCTGACAGAGCTTGAGCGATTCTGCAAAGAAGAATGGGCAGAAATGTCCGTCTCTAGATGTGCAAAGCTGGTAGAGACATCCCCAAAAAGCTGGAATTGCAGAGAAAGGGGGTCCTACAAAGGATTGACTCCGGGGGGGCTAAATACAAATATACTCCATGCTTTTCACATATATTAATATGTACAAATTTTTCTAAACCATTTATCATTTTCCTTCCACTTCACAATTATGTGCCACTTTGTGTTGGTCTATCACATCAAATCCCAATAAAATACATTTACGCTTTTGGTTGCAACATGACAAAATGTGGAAAATTTCAAGGGGTATGAATACTTTTTCAATGCATTGAACCTGCCTTAAATAATGGCTGTGGATCTTGAACTGGATCTTGGATGTTGAACTGTCACATAAGGAGACCACGTGCAGAAAGAAGTCTTGTAACATCTTGCAAATAAGCTATTACTCAGAGAATTCTGCAAAACAGGAGGGAATGGAATTCATCGCTGCCAAAGGGTCTTTCAGCTGCTGGCGCTGGAGATGTAAACAGAATCCTGATCCAGGGATGGGAGTATTTGCAGGAGATGTGAGCACACACAGTATCTGAGATCATTCTCCTGGCTCGTGTACTAGGACAGTATGGATGTGAACAGCTCAGCCCTGTGTCCTGCTATGGGCCCCGGCACAAGGCTCCCTCTACCATGACTTGGCCTTGGTGGTTGGCTCCTGGCTCTGACCGGTAGTCTGGCAACCCTGGCAGCTGACGGAGGGGCCGCTGTGTTTGTAATAATTCATTTGTGAGCCTGTGGGAGTTCCCGTGTTCTGCTCAGCCTCAAATCCTGTTTTGATAAAGAGATCCGTGCCCTTGGCCCCTCACACTGTACTGATTTATTGAGTCACAATAGCAAAGCTGTCCCCGGTGACAACTCACTGGGGACAGAATCAAGAAATAGATTTAGAAATCAGTGAATTTGACTTTCTCCGGTGGTTAACCCCTTGCCTACTGGACACTTTCACCCCCTTCCTGTCCAGGCCAATTTTCAGCTTTCAGCGCTGTTGCACTTTGAATGACAATTGCGCGGTCAGGCAAAACTGTACCTATATGACATTTTTATAATTTTTTTTCACTGCTAAAAAACTGAAAAAGCCTGAAAATGTAAAAAAAAAATTTTTTTTTCTTAGTTTCTATTATAAAATTTTGTAAATAAGTAATTTTTCTCCTGCACTGATGTGCGCTAATGAGGCTGCAGTGATGGGCACTACTGATAGACTGCACTGATAAGCACTGATAATGCGGCACTGATGAGAAGGCACTGGTAGGTGGCACTGATGGGCACTGACAGGCATCACTGATGGGCACTGAAAGGCAGCAGTCATATATGGCATGGATAGGCAGCACTGATGGGCACTGATAGGTGGCACTGATTGTCACTGATAGGTGGCACTGATTGGAATTGTTAGGTGGCACTGATTGGAACTGTTAGGTGGTACTGACAGACACTGATAGGTGGTACTGACAGACACTGATAGGTGGTACTGACTGGCACTGAAAGGCAGATCTGATGGGCACTGATATGTGGCATTGATGTGCACTGACAGGTGGCACTGGTGGGGCTACACTGATCACAAGGGCACTGATCATCACTGCCCTGATGATTATTGTAGACGTCCCCTCTGAGGAATGCCGCTTACTGGCTCTCCTCTCCTCATGCGCAGTCAGCGGGCGGAGAGGACTGCCGATAACCGGCATTTCCTTGTTTACATGCGATCAGCTATGATTGAACACAGCTGATCACATGATAGAGCCTGTGTCATCGGCTCTTTACCTTGATCAGTGATCCGCTTTATCCTAGAGAGACCACAAATTGCAGCGCCGCTTGCCCCCAGGGGAGCGCATGTGCAGTTAAGAGTGGGAGGACGTCATATGACTTCCTCCCAGAACGAGAGAGCCACTGCCCGCCCATCATTTCCTTATATGGAGGGCGGGAGGCGGTTAATCCATATCTGTCATTTCCTTATATGGGGGTGGGAGGCGGTTAATTCATCTCTGTCATTTCCTTATATGGGGGTGGGAGGCGGTTCATCCATCTCTGTCATTTCCTTATATGGGGGAAATTTTTCTCCATCACTGTTGGGCACTGATGAGGCAGCACTGATGGGCACAGATGAGGCAGCACTGATGGGCACAGATGAGGCAGCATTGATTGGCACAGATGAGGCAGCACTGATGGACACAGATGAGGCAGCATTGATTGGCACAGATGAGGCAGCACTGATGGGCACAGATGAGGCAGCATTGATTGGCACAGATGAGGCAGCATTGATTGGCACAGATGAGGCAGCACTGATGGACACAGATGAGGCAGCATCGATTGGCACAAGTGAGGCAGCATTGATGGGCACAGATGAGGCAGCACTGATGGACACAGATGAGGCAGCATTGATTGGTAAAGATGAGGCAGCACTGATGGACACAGATGAGGCAGCATTGATTGGCACAGATGAGGCAGCACTGATGGACACAGATGAGGCAGCATTGATTGGTACAGATGAGGCAGCACTGATGGACACAGATGAGGCAGCATTGATTGGCATAGGTGAGGCAGCATTGATGGGCACAGATGAGGCAGCATTGATGATCACAGACTAGGCTGCACTGATAGGCACAGATGAGGCAGCACTGATGTGCACAGATGAGGCAGCATTGATTGGCACAGACTAGGCAGCACTGATGGGCACAGATGAGGCAGCACTGATTTTCACAGATGAGGCAGCACTGATGGGCACAGATGACGCAGCACTGATGGGCACAGATGAGGCAGCACTGATTTTCACAGATGAGGCAGCACTGATGGGCACAGATGAGGAAGCATTGATGGGCACAGATGAGGCTGCACTGATTTCCTATCACTTCCTGTTATGACTATGGGACAGGAAGTGAGGAAAAGTCTCCCCAAGGGGACACCAATGGAATAAAAAAAAAAACCTGACGGGTTATAATTCTCCCATGGTTTGATAAAGGAGCTCGCCCTCTGGTCAGTGTACATGCTCCAAAATGTCTTTGTGTCACTTCCGGTGATGCGGTTATGCCGTACGTTGTGCTCCACCTGCATTCCACTGCAGCACACAGCGGTTTTCCGGTCCCATCTTCTGACTGCCAGCCTCTGGACGTAGGAACTGGACGCCAATCACTTGCAGCACATGCTAACCACTCCTGCATACCATTGCATTGGACTACAGATGTGCCTTAATCTATCATTTAACCGCTTCCCGACCGCCCTATAGTAGATATACTGCTACATGGTGGCATGGGTGCACAAAATCACGTATCTACAAGTGATTTTGCATCTTTTGCACTTCTGAGTTCGCGACTGTCAATCAACAGGTCCCGGCTGATGATTACTCACTGGCACCCGGTGATTGCCGAGCATCTCCAATGGGGAGGACAACTGTTTGTAAACAAAACAGTTCTCCTCCCTGGCAGCTCGTGCACATTCCTTTGTATAGCCTTTTTAAAAAATATTTTTTTAAAATATATTCTTCAGATTTTTTTTAACATATAAAAAAGTCATTTTAACATATTTTGTTACATATATTTGTAAATGCATTCCAAAAATGTAGATTTGTATTTTTAAAGACATACAGTATATTTGTATTTTAAAAAATATTTTTGATAAATTTTGTAATCAAAATGCATTTCAACATACAGTATATATATATATATATGCCCTGTGGCAGTGGTTGAGAGGTTTGCCAAAAGACAATGGGCAGGGCTGACACCACTCAGTCCACAAAATTGCGTCAGCCCACAATAGGAAATTAGAAGCTGAGTGTATTTCTGGCAGAGCAATATCATACAGTATTTTTCTGTCCTTGGGGGCCGGTTAACACTATAGATACGTAGTCCAGATACGTTTTTGCATGTGTGCGTTTTTGACGTGTTTTTGGCGCTTTCTGGTGCACTTTTAATGCGTCTTTGACACATTCCAGTGCGTTTTTTATGCATTCCAGTTAATATTGTCCCCTCTGTTTTTCTTCAATTTAAATAGGGTTCCAGTGCGTTTTAGTGCATTCCAGTGCATTTTTATGTGTTTTACTACATTCCAGTACAGTTCTGTGCAGAAACAAATCAGCCTGTCCTACTTTTATGGATGTAAGTTAGGGACCTTAGATTGTACGCCCCTTGAGGGTTAGGGACTGATGTGAATGTACAAAATATATGTAAAGCGCTGCGTAAATTGATGGCGTTATATAAGTACCTGAAATAAATAAATAAACTTACAGGCATATGTGTATAAAAAGGGAGAATTTATGAGACCCTCATTGGTGTTCTTCTAGAAGCTAAAAAAGGCTGCAGTGGTTTATGGGAAATACTTAACAAACATGAGACACTTCCTGTTCAAAAAAAAAAAAGTTATAATCCTACACCCACAGTTGATCCGGAGGAAGGCAAAAACCCAGCAAATCGTGATCTAGTTTGCTCATGCTGGTAAAAAAAAAAATTCCTTTCTGATCCCCGGGAGGCAATCGGATATTCCCTGGATCAACCTTCCCTATAAATATTAGTATCCAGTTATATTCTGTGTATCTCGGGAAGCATTTCATCTCCTCCTTAATAACAGAAGATCGCATTTGGCTTTACCATAACAACAGTTGCCGGCTCTCGCTGGCGTCAGGTAGGCAACCGAAGTGCGTTCTCCGCAGCGCTGACAATAAACAGCTTGGGAATACATCCGACTTCATTTCTGTAGCAGAAAAATTCCTGCGTCTGAGAAACGGGAACATATGTTTTATGCTGACATTGTAGGAAAATAAAGTGACAACAACTCCTACTTCTAAATGTATTAAAGGAGAACTCCGCTCTGATGGGGAAGCAAGGAAAACCTTTTTGTAGTTCTGTAGTGATGGGCCTTCAGTGTTCCAGTATGCGTGTGACAACACGGGCGCTTGCTGATTTGGCAGAAGGTATATATGTTTGTTTGATATACTCACTAGATGTACAATCTATAGGCTGATATACACTCATTTGCACAATTACACCATATCGGGAGGGGGAGGTGTATTGTAGTACACAATCTATTTATTATACATTATTTATTATTTTATTCATTTTTTTACCCACATTTCTTTTTTTTTTTTGCTGTTGTGATCCAACTTCCTGATAGAGGGTGGATATGTTTGTTCTCCATGCTCCCTCTGTATGTAGGCATGGTGCATCATCTTGCTTCTGACATGGACTATTGTTCTGTACATCATCAGTCTGTTGAGTAAGGAGCCATCTATTGCCTATTGGAGACCCCTGATCTAGAAGATAGAAAGGCTGCAGTGGTTTATGGGAAATACTTATTCTTAACAAACATGAGACGCTTCCTGTTCTTTATTGATAAAGGCGCAATTGCAGGGAATAGCAATAGGTGTGAACCTGGTGCGTTTTTTGGAAAGGGTCAGGGACTTTTTTAATGCAAAAACTTACATTTTTGGTTCTATAGACTTCAATGGAAACGCTGCAGAAAAGCATTTAGTGCATTTTTGACACGTTTTTGAGCCGTTTCAAATAGGTCTAGCAACAAGAAAAAAAAACAAAACACAAAAGCACACCAAAAACACAGCAAAAAAGCAACACAAAACACAATGCAGTAACGGGTAAAACGCAAACTGCAAAGGTGTGAAGTTTTTTTTCTCTTTTAAAAATCTTTTTACTTTTGAAAATCAAAGCAGAAATGTAATTGGTTCCTTTTCTTACCCCAGGTTCACACCTATGCATTTTCCACAGCGCTTTGCAGAAACGCACTACAGTCCATTTAACATGATTTCCTATGGGACACGTTCACATCTCACCCGGTGCGTTTTTTGGAAAGGGTCAGGGACTTTTTTGAATGCAAAAAGTTGGTTCTATAGACAGGGGCAGACTGACAACTCATGGGGCCCCCGGGCAACAGGGGATCTTGGGGCCCCTGTGTCCTTGCCCAAACTCAAAAAAGCCTATGAAAAAGGTACCAGGGGCATCTCATGGTGTCCCCTACTGACCCCGGGCCCTCGGGCAGTGCCCGAGTTTCCAAATGGTCAGTCTGCCCTTGTCTATAGACTTCAATGGAAAGCTGCAGAAAAGCATGTAGTGCATTTTTGCTGCATTTTTGATGCAATTCGCGTTTTAAATAGGCCTAGCAACAGGGGAAAAAAACAGCAAAACGCATGAAAAACAAGGCAAAAAAGCAACGCAAAACGCCACTGCAGAAACGGGTCAAATGCAAACGGCATAGGTGTGAAGCTAGCCCGAGATCCAGGTATGATAGTGTGTGGCGGGGTTTTCCGTCCTGTATTTCAGAGGTGGCGGTATGGCAGGATCTGAAGGGTTAAAGTTGGCGGTCTCCGTGTCAGTGTTGGCAGTATGAAAGGGTCTCTGTATACCTCAAAAGCCTCTCTGTGTCCCGCGGAGACTTATATCACATGCTGGCTGTGAGCATGGTATGTAGGAGGCACCTTTATACACTCTCAATGCGAGCTTTATTCTGCTGCCGGCTGCGATTAATGCGGCATCCAAGTCCCAGCAACCCCTAGACAGGGGTGGGCCCAAGAGCTTACATTTTATTATCAATCAATATCCTTGCAGATTTTGCAGATCCATTCGCTAAAGTATCAGATAAGCTTCAGGCTGCGTTCACATCCAAGCATTTCATAAATAACATGCAAAAGCGCGTTCGTGAAATGTACAGAAACTGCATGTCGCCCTTCACTGTTAATGGCACCCCAAAAACGGCATGCGGACGCATGTTAACATGCGTGAAAAATGAGCCAAAACACACAAAGCTCAATTCACAAAAAGGTACATGTTTTATAAATGTGCACAAAATCGCACGATCTTGAGTTCAGTTCCTGTGCAAATCACATGCGATCAGGGGCGGACTGACAACTCATAGGGCCCCCGGGCAATAGGGGATCATGGGGCCCCTGTGTCATTGCCCAAACTCAAAAAAGCCTATGAAAAAGGTACCAGGGGCAGACTGACAACTCATGGGGCCCCCGGGCAATAGGGGATCATGGGGCCCCTGTGTCATTGCCCAAACTCAAAAAAGTCTATGAAAAAGGTACCAGGGGCATCTCATGGGGCCCCCTACTGACCCCGGGCCCTCGGGCAGTGCCCGAGTTTCCAAATGGTCAGTCCGCCCCTGCATGGGATATACTGGTTTAGGTGTGAATTCAATCGCACCGTGTTCATGTGAACTGCTGCGGGTGTGTATGTTAATTTAAGAACACCCCGAAATCAGTTCGGAAAACACGGTGCGATCTACAGAATCGGATCGCATGGGTGTGAATACTCATGTTATCCGATTCTAGTGCGGACAAAAAAAAGGATCCGGCACCTTTTTGCTGCGGATGCGGTGCGATTTGAGCCCTACAAAATGTTTGGCTGAAATCACACCGCACAGAATTCATGTGTATTGCACAGGAATGCAATGCGGTTCCTGTGTGAATCAGATGCGATATACCGGTTTCTGTGTGAATTCCACACCGCATCACAGTCGCACCCCGTTCATGCGAACTGCTGCGGGTGTGTATGTTAATTTAAAAACACCCCGAAATCGGTTCACAAAACGCAATGCGATGTGCAGAATTGGATTGCATGAGTGTGAATGCCCATGCGATCCGATTCTAGTGCTGACCAAAAAAAGGGGGCTGGAACCTTTTTGATGCAGATGCGATGTGATATGTGCCATGCAAAATGTATGGCTCAAATCACACCGCACAGAGTTCACGCGTTTTGCACAGGAATGCAGTGCGGTTCCTGTGCGAATCACATGCGATATGCCAGTTTCTGTGCGAATTCCGCACCACATCACAATCGCACCCCATTCATGAGAACCGCTGCGGGCAGGGGCAGACTGACCATTTGGAAACTCGGGCACTGCCCGAGGGCCCGGGGTCAGTAGGGGACCCCATGAGATGCCCCTGGTACCTTTTTCATAGGCTTTTTTGAGTTTGGGCAAGGACACAGGGGCCCCATGATCCCCTATTGCCCGGGGGCCTCATGAGTTGTCAGTCTGCCCCTGGCTGCGGGTAAGTATTTTAAGTTAACAACACCCCGAAATCGGTTCAAAAAAAGTGGTGCGATGTGCAGAATTGGATCGCATGGGTGTGAATACTCATACAAAATGTATGGCTCAAATCGCACCGCACAGAATTCACATACAATTTGCACAGGAATGCAGTGCGGTTCCTGTGTGAATCACATGCGATGTCAGTTTCTGTGGGAATCACATGCGATATGTCAGTTTCTGTGCGAATCACATGCGATATGTCAGTTTCTGTGCGAATCACATGCGATGTGTCAGTTTCTGTGCGAATCACATGCGATATGTCAGTTTCTGTGCGAATCACATGCGATATGTCAGTTTTTGTGCGAATCACATGCGATATGTCAGTTTCTGTGTGAATCACATGCGATTGTCAGTTTCTGTGCAAATTCCACTCCACATCACAATCGCACCCCGTTCATGCGAACCGCTGCGGGTGTGTATGTTAAGTTAACAACACCCCGAAATCGGTTCGCAAAATGCGGTGTGATGTCATCCTTCACTGTTAATGGCACCCCAAAAACGGCATACAGACGCATGTTAACATGCGTGAAAAATGAGTCAAAATGCGCAAAGCTCAATTCCCAAAAAGGTACATGGGTTTCTTTGGCACGATTGTCGCCCACAGCGCTGCCCTTTGTGTGAAGCACGGAAATTGCGTAAAAAAGCGTATTCACGAAATGCTAGGTCCGGTCCTAGCCTTATGCAGGCCATACATGGGTCGAATTCCGGACAGTTTTTTTTTAGAAAATCGGAAATTTTGTGCGTTTTGTAATCCGATGTCGCCATCATTGATTTCGAAATTCAAACAACCAAGCGTTCAGTTTCACCTCAAGAATTTTCGTGGCCAAGAATTTTCTTTTTTTTCCAGGTCCCAGCTCACGCTCATTTCTTTTTCGTTGATATTTCCCGCACGATTCTCCCATCATTGATTTGAAATTCGTTCGTTTTTCAAAACATTTCTACGATTCCCGATCACTCAAATTCGATGGTCACACGAAAATCGGCCGTTTCTGTGACGCACTAAAGGTGCAAAATTAGAACAAAAATTCTTAGAAAAGATTCTTGAAAGAAAATTCTTTCGGAATTCGACCTAGGGCCAGCTTGGCCCTAGGTTCACACCCAGGGGCGGACTGACAACTCATGGGGCCCCTGGGCAATAGGGGATCATGGGGCCCCTGTGTCCTTGCCCAAACTCAAAAAAAGCCTATGAAAAAGGTACCAGGGGCATCTCATGGGACTCCCTACTGACCCCGGGCCCTCGGGCAGTGCCCGAGTTTCCAAATGGTCAGTCCGCCCCTGTTCACGCCTAAGCGTTTTCCGCAGCGTTTTGCAGAAGTACAGTCCATTTAACATGATTTCCTATGGGACACGTTGACATCTCTGCGTTTTCACCTGGTGCGGTTTTTGGAAAGGGTCAGGGACTTTTTTGAATGCAAAGAGTTCCTTTTCTGGTTCTATAGACTTCAATGTAAATGCGGCAAAAGCATATGGTGCATTTTTGCTGCGTTTTGCGTTTTAAATCTGCCTAGCAACAAGAAAAAAAAAAAACACAAAACGCATCAAAAATATGGCAAAAATGCACAATGCAATACAAAACACAATGCAGAAACAGCTCAGACCCAACCAGGGGCGGACTGACAACTCATGGGGCCCCCGGGCAATAGGGGATCATGGGGCCCCTGTGTCCTTGCCCAAACTCAAAAAAGCCTATGAAAAAGGTACCAGGGGCAGCTCATGGGGACCCCTACTAACACTGGGCCCTCGGGCAGCGCCCGAGTTTCCAAATGGTCAGTCCGCCCCTGGACGCAACCTGCGTAGGTGTGAACCTAGCCTTAGAGGAGTTCTGTAGTCACGGCATACACTTTCATTTTATAACGTCAGCGCTGTAATCACAATACAAATAATACAGACAGTTTGATTTTGATGACCCAATATATACTTGAGCTTACCGCGTTCTGAAATATGATCCACGGTGGATTGCTTTTCAGAGGGAGGCAATTCCAAATCAGGCACGCATTCCGGAGGTAATACTGCCACCTCCTGGCACCTCTGAGCCAAGTGTTCAGCTTTTAAATTTGAGTTAAAATTGCTGTGGAGGCAAAGCAAAGAATCTTGGCCATGGCATCTGTACAGCTAGTATCAGGCTGTAATGTTAGAATTCCGGTAGGTGGCCAGAGGGGTGGTAAAACCACAGCTCAGCCGCTCTGTTTTTACCAACTCCCAGCTGCCAATGTGATAGAGCCCTTAAAAACACCTTATTAAAGTGCTACTAAACCCACAACAGTAAAATCAGTCTGTATATGCAGTAAAGCATGCTTGTTATACTCACTGTGGAACCTAAGGGGTTAATCCTCTGCATTGTGTAAAAAGGCTGTTTGATCTTCTACTGTCCCCAATCCATCCTTTGATAGAACAGAGCCTTGGGGGCAAGCTGCACATGCTCAGTTTGGTGTGTATTGCAAGAGTTTTTTTTCCTTGGGAGGGTGCATGTGATCAGCACAGGACCAATCCAGACAGAGGGTCAGGGGTCATGCAGCCTCATAGGACTATCAGGGGAGAATGAAAACTCCTCCTACAAGCTTTAACCAGTGCTCTGCTGGACACTGATAGAAGTCACAAGACTGCTCTAACTGCTGATGGGAAAGGGTATGTAGCAGTTTTTATTTACTAAAATAATTGCATTTCCATGTTCTATGTACTGTGGGAGACTGAATATAGTGAATGCAGGGTCCTGGGAGACCGGATATAGTGAGTGCAGGGTCCGTGGAAACCAGATATAGCGAATGCAGGGTCCTGGGAGACCGGATATAGTGAATGCAGGGTCCGGGGAGACCGGATATAGTGAATGCAGGGTCCTGGGAGAGCGGATATAGTGAATGCAGGGTCCGGGGAGACCGGATATAGTGAATGCAGGGTGCGGGGAGATCGGATATAGTGAATGCAGGGTCCCGGGAGACCAGATATAGTGAATGCGGGGTCCGGGGAGACCAGATATAGTGAATGCGGGGTCCGGGGAGACCAGATATAGTGAATGCGGGGTCCTGGGAGACCGGATATAGTGAATGCGGGGTCCTGGGAGAGCGGATATAGTGAATGCGGGGTCCGGGGAGAGGGGATACAGTGAATGCAGGGTGCGGGGAGATCGGATATAGTGAATGCGGGGTCCCGGGAGACCGGATATAGTGAATGCGGGGTCGGGGAGACCAGATATAGTGAATGCGGGGTCCGGGGAGACCAGATATAGTGAATGCGGGGTCCGGGGAGACCAAATATAGTGAATGCAGGGTCCGGGGAGACCAGATATAGTGAATGCAGGGTCCGGGGAGACCAGATATAGTGAATGCGGGGTCCGGGGAGACCAGATATAGTGAATGCGGGGTCCGGGGAGACCAGATATAGTGAATGCAGGGTCCGGGGAGACCAGATATAGTGAATGCAGGGTCCGGGGAGACCAGATATAGTGAATGCGGGGTCCGGGGAGACCAGATATAGTGAATGCGGGGTCTGGGGAGAGCAGATATAGTGAATGCAGGGTCCGGGGAGACCGGATATAGTGCATGCAGGGTCTGGGGAGACCAGATATAGTGAATGCAGGGTCCGGGGAGAGTGGATATAGTGAATGCGGGGTCCGGGGAGACCAGATATAGTGAATGCGGGGTCCTGAGAGAGCGGATATAGTGAATGCAGGGTCCGGGGAGAGGGGATACAGTAAATGCAGGGCGCGGGGAGATCGGATATAGTGAATGTGGGGTCCGGGGAGACCAGATATAGTGAATGCGGGGTCCGGGGAGACCAGCTATAGTGAATGCAGGGTCCGGGGAGACCAGATATAGTGAATGCAGGGTCTGTGGAGACCAGATATAGTGAATGCAGGGTCCGGGGTGACCAAATATAGTGAATGCAGGGTCCGGGGGGGGGGGCAGATATAGTGAATGCAGGGTCCTGGGAGACCGGATATAGTGAATGCAGGGT
Source organism: Staurois parvus (assembly GCF_062004578.1). Lineage (NCBI taxonomy): Eukaryota > Metazoa > Chordata > Amphibia > Anura > Ranidae > Staurois > Staurois parvus. The sequence continues at coordinate 154,190 of NW_028319051.1, forward strand.
CCGGGGAGACCAGATATAGTGAATGCAGAGTCCTGGGAGACCAGATATAGTGAATGCAGGGTCCGGGGAGACCAGATATAGTGAATGCAGGGTCCGGGGAGACCAGATATAGTGAATGCAGGGTCCTGGGAGACCAGCTATAGTGATTGCAGGGTCCTGGGAGACCAGATATAGTGAATGCGGGGTCCGGGGAGACCAGATATAGTGAATGCAGGGTCCGGGGAGACCAGATATAGTGAATGCAGGGCCCGGGGAGGGCGGATATAGTGAATACAGGGTCCTAGGTTTAGTAACACTTTAAATTAATGTAATTTGAAAAGTAATTGTCAATTTATTTAAATCTACAGCTCTTAAAATAATCCTTGGTGATCCTGCCATGAAGACCCTGTTCAGGCACTTTCTGTAATAGGCTGACAACACTCAGTTCCTTTCTCCCAGTTTTGTATCTTTGTTGTCACCCTGACATTCAGAATTCCATTGGAGACTAAAAGTAGCTGTTGCAACACACATTACACAGGCATGGTCCACTGTTGTCACCATCAGGAAACCCGCCCTGGGAAATTCCGTACAGTTATAGCTGAAGTGAATGTAGACAGAGAGTGGCTGCAAAGAGGCTGCAGGAGATCAGCAGCGACAAAAATGGGTAAAAAAGAACAATTTATAATTTATTATTTTTTTGTTAAAAGAAAAGGCAAGTGTTTAGGATGCACAGCTCTTCAGTAAATGTCATTCGGTTTGGATTTACATTTTATGTAACAGCCTTTTTCACACCTCCATATGGTAAGGTAGTTTTTACATGTTTTATAAAATCGCACGATCTTAAGTGCAAATCACATGCGATATACCGGTTTAGGTGCGAATTCAACACCGTTTCACAATCGCACCCCATTCATGTGAACCGCTGCGGGTGTGTATGTTAAGTTAACAACACCCTGAAATCGGTTCACAAAATGTGGTGCGATGTACAGAATCGGATCGCTTGGGTGTGTATACTCATGCGATCTGATTCTAGTGTGGACCAAAAAAAGGATCCTGTACCTTTTTGGTTTGGATGCGGTGCGATTTGAGCCATACAAAATGTATGGCTGACATTGCACTGCACAGAATTCGCATGTGATTTGCGCAGAAAAGCAGTGCGGTTCCTGTGCGAATCACATGTGATATACCGGTTTAGGTGCAAATCCAACACCATTTCACAATCACACCCCATTCATGCGAACCACTGCGACTGTGTATGTTAAGTCAACAACACCCCGAAATCGGTTTGCAAAACACTGTGCGATGTGCAGAATCGGATCACATGGGTGTGAATGCCCATGTGATCCGATTTTAGGGCGGACCAAAAAAAGGGTCTGGCACCTTTTTTGCTGCAAATTTAGTGCAATTTGAGCCATACAAAATGTATGGCTCAAATCACACTGCACAGAATTCGTATGTGATTTGCAGAGGAATGCAGTGCGGTTCCTGTGCGAATCCCATGCGATATGCCGGTTTCTGTACGAATTCCACACCACATCACAATTGCACCCCATTCATGAGAACTGCTGCAGGTGTGTATTTTAAGTTAACAACACCCCGAAATCGGTTCACAAAAAACGTGGTGCGATGTGCAGAATCGGATCACATGTGTGTGAATACACATGTGAAATGTATGGCTCAAATCGCACCGCACAGAATTCACATACGATTTGCACAGGAATGCAGTGCAGTTCCTGTGCGATATGTCGGTTTCTGTGCAAATGCCTCACCGCATCACAATCACACCCCGTTCAAGTAATGCCCGTAGCGAAAAAAGGAAAGGAAAATTAGCGCAGGGCAGGCATGACTAGGCCTAGAGTGGGAAGGAGAGTAAGAAAGGGTTAATGATGTGCCAGGGGGGTGTGGAAAAGGATAGATGGGTGTGCTGGTTGGTGGAGAGAGAGCGTGGGTGGGCTCTGCCGCACCTTAGGGTGGGGTGTCCCAGGGGGGGGAGGCATCATTTCGGACCTGGACGTTGGTGAGTGAGATTCCCTCCCGCCCTCCCCTGTTATAGGGAGTTTTTGTGTTCCTCTCGGGGGTCAGGGGGTTGTTTCGGTCTTGGGCGGTTGTTGGTCTTGGAGGCGGTTCTTATCTTGGAGGTACAGATAATGGTGTGGGACCCATCGGTGGTATGGTGTGCCCGGGGACATTCCAGTTAACCAAGGTTTAACTGGAAGGTGGTGGTGCTGCACTGCGGACGGTATGGTTGTCTCCGAGCTGGTTGGTTGCGGCTGGAGGCCTTTGTGTAATATGGTTGTCCGCAGGTGCATTTCATATCATTTTGGTGGGGTGCCTTCGAAGACCAACAACAACAACTCTGTATGTTTCTGTTATAAGGAATGGTTGGTGTTAAAAAATGTTTGTTAATAAAAGGCCATGTTGGCCATTTACTCCAAAATTGGTGTCATGGTTTTTATTTAAGTATAGTAAGGGGGGAATTTGGATGACCTATCTCTGGTGCTCTAGTCATGTGAACCGCTGCGGGTGTGTATGTTAACAACACCCTGAAATCGGTTCACACAATGCGGTGCGATGTGCAGAATTGGATCACATGGGTGTGAATACACATGCGAAATGTATGGCTCAAATAGCATGGTTGTGAATACCCATGCAATCTGATTCTCGTGTGGACTAAAAAAAGAGTCCTGCACCTTTTTGGTGTGGATACGGTGTGATTTGAGCCATACAAAATGTATGGCTCAAATCGCATTGCACAGAATGCACATTTGCACAGGAATGCGGTGCGGTTCCTGTGCGAATCACATGGGATATACCGCCCCCAGGGGCGGACTGACCATTTTGAAACTCGGGCACTGCCGGAGGGCCCGGGGTCAGTAGGGGGACCCATGAGATGCCCCTGGTACCTTTTTCATAGGCTTTTTTGAGTTTGGGCAAGGACACAGGGGCCCCATGATCCCCTATTGCTTGGGGGCCCCATGAGTTGTCAGTCCGCCCCTGACCGCACCGCATATGTGTGAACCTAGGCTCAAAGTTATATAATATTCTAGCAGAGGATAGAAACGTCTGGATTCTGATTGGCTGTTGTGGGTAATTCCGATAATTTCCTCTTTATGGTTTTAACCTTCAGTTCAGCCATCTACAAGCCGGTGCTCTAGTCTAGGACATTTTGTTTTTCATTTTTTGCGTAAGAAATGAGTACGCTGGTTTTTAAATTATAGAAGGCTGGAAATGCTGGGTTCCCCGGGGAATAATGACAGTGTAACCTCATAGAATTGTACAAATGGGAGAACATTTTGTACTGATGTTAAGTGCACAAAAATATCATGTAAATATGACTCCTGCAGGGACGTCCAATCATATGCAATTATAAGACAGCACGTCTTGATCCCTACAGAGAAGAAAAATATTCAACATAAACATCCACATATGTAATCTGTATGATGATATTATCCTTGTTATTATCACTAATAATAATAATAGGGGATGCTCTGTTATACAGAAAATGGGGGGCTTGCGCATGCGCAGACACAATGCGGGTCTCTGACAGATCTCATATCTGGCAGAAGGCACAGCGGGATGGATTTACTAAAACTGCATGGTGCAAAATCTGGGGCAGCTCTGCATAGAAACCAATCAGCTTCCAGGTTTTATTCTCAAAGCTTAATTGAACATTCTGAAGTCAGAAGCTGATTGGCTACCATACACAACGGCACCAGAATTTGCACTCTCCTGTTTTAGTAAATCAATCCCAATGTGTCTGCGCATGCGTAATGGGATAGCGTTCCAAGATGGCAGGACGGTAACAGATCAACAAGAAAGAACTTTGGGCTGGAAGGAGGACAAAGCTGGACTTCGTAGACTAGTAAGTATGTTTTTATTTACATACAGGGAGAATTATCAGGGACTAGAAATACAATTTTAACTAGGTTGGGTGAAGTTCCTCTGTAAAGAGACCCTGTCACCTTGTTTGTTCAGGACAAAGTCTATTTATACTTCTAAAAATGTAATATATTACAGCTCACTAGTAGGGAATAGCTTGGGTTCAGCTCCCAGTTCGGTTTGAACCCGGGAGTCAGCTGTTAGTACCAGGCTAGGATTCCCTGCCCCACAGTTGCATGTATATAAAGAAGAGGGAATGCTCATGATGTCATTGACTTAATACGGCCACATGACCATAATAGGTCAATGTCATGGCCATAATAGGTCAGTATGGCCAAGTGGCCATATTAGGTCAATGATGTCACAAACATCCCCACCCCTTTGTATACATGCAGCTGTGGGGCAGGGAATGCCCTGGCCACAGATGATTGGCCTAAGAATGGCAGCTGTCTTCTGTGTTGGGCCAAACCCAACCCTATTTCCTGCCCCAGGGTGACAACACTCATTCCACTGTATCTAAGGAGGACCCATGGTTTCACCTCTGATGTGATGGAGGAACTTCTGATTTGATGGGAGCCTCTGATGTGAAAGGGGACCTCTGACATGGAGGACAACTGATGTGATGGAGGAACCTCTGACATGAAGGGCGCCTTTGACATGAAGGGAGACCTCTGACGTAATGGGGATTCTCTGTTGTAACGGGGGTCCTCTGACGTGGTGGAGGACCTCTGATGTGACGGGGACCTTTGATGTGATGGAGGAACATCTGACATGATGGGTGGCCTCTGATGTAAAGAGGGACCTCTGACAAGATAGGGGACCTTTGACGTGATGGGGACCTCTGACGTGAAGGAGGTCCGCTGATGTGATAAAAGAACCTCTAATGTGATGGTGGACCTTAAATGTGATGGGGACACCTCTGATGTGATGGAGGACCTGTGACATGATGGAAGCATTTGACATTAAGGGGGACCTGTGATTTGAAGGAGGACCGCTTATGTGATAAAGGAACCTCTGATGTGATGGCGGACCTTAGATGTGATGGGGACCTCTGATGTGATGGAGGACCTCTGACATGAAGGGGAACCTCTGACATGATGCGGAATCTCTGACATGATGGGGGAACCTCTGTCATGATGGGGGCCTCTGACATAAAGGGGGACCTCTGGCATGATGGGGGACCTCTGATGTGATGAGGGACGTCTGATATGATGGATGACCTCTGATGTGATGGAGGACCTCTAACGTGATGGAGGAGCCTCTGACGTGATGGGCGGCCTTTGATATGAAGGGGGACCTCTAATGTGATGAAGAACCTCTGACATGATGTAGGACTTCTGATGTGGTGGAGGTACCTCTGACATAATGGGTGGCCTCTGATATGAAGGGGGACCTCTAATGTGATGAAGAACCTCTGACGTGATGTAGGACTTCTGATGTGGTGGAGGAACCTCTGACATGATGGGTGACCTCTGATATGAAGGGGGACCTCTAATGTGATGAAGGACCTCTGACGTGATGTAGGACCTCTGATGTAAAAGGGGGGCTTCTAATGCAAAGTTAATTTAACCATGTTGGTTGTGTACATTATCCCAGTCTCAGGTTCTCCACTGGTAAGTAACATTTACATTTTCTACATTTTAGACTGGGGGGCCTCAAGATTTTGCATCTTTTTAAAGGGTGCCGCAGCTGGAAAAATGTTGAGAAATGGAGCTATAACTTGTACCTTAAAAGTCCCACAGGGTGCTCCCCATATATCTTGGCAGATGGAGATAAGCTGGCTTCTGATATGAATGGGGACCTCTAATGTGATGAAGATGATGATGATAGTGTAAGATCTTATCCGATCTGGGATGTGGCCAGGGGCGGACTGACCATTTGAGCACTGCCCGAGGGCCCAGGGTCAGTAGGGGGCCCCATGAAATGCCCCTAGTACCTTTTATAGGCTTTTTTTGGGTGTGCTTTGAGTGTGGGCAAGGACACAGGGGCCCCATGATCCCCTATTGCCTGGGGGGCCCCATGAGTTGTCAGTCCACCCCTGGATGTGGCACACCTAGCATAGATGGCATCCGTACTTTAAGAACCGTGTACAATTTTGGAAGGTAGTGCCCCTTTAAGCACAGTGTGGCAGGAGGAAGGTGAGGATAATATGAAGGACAAATCCTCCCGGTAATTATTAGCTGAAGAGTCTTTAAGAAGAGGAGGGGATGGCTGGTGGCTCCGTCTGCTCACTGCCGCCGTCTCATACCTTGTGCCAAGCTTCTTCTCTGCCTCCGGCAAGGGCTCTGCCTTCCAACAGCTCCGAAGAGTCTCTCCCCTCTGTTCATCTCTGCGGGGAGAAAATAAAACAGCATTTCAAAAAGATATTCCACCGCTTAGCATGAGGACATTATACCAGATCTGCTAAAAGAGCCACAGGCACGGCGCAGGACCGCGGCTCCGGATGACGCTGTGCTCCACTTATTGCTGTATTAGAAGGCATATTGTCTTACAAGGATAAATGGAGGTTATATTGGAACTCTCTGATAAACAAGTGAGCGGCATGCAGAGAATTCAGAACAGGATCTGCATCCAGAGCGCAACTTCCAACAAATATGAAATGTGCGCCCGTCCCTCCCTGATAAAGCTACACATATGAAAAAAGAAACAAAAAATGAACGTTTCTTGTCTGAAATTACTAAATAAAAAAAAAATTAAAGTGTCCCCCTCAGAAACTTTACCAGCCTGCATGATTTCATTTCTAGGGTGTCGCAATATATAGAACAGGATATTGTATGTACTCTCCAGCGCCTCAGGATATGCACAGCCAAAAGGGAAGCCAAGGGTACCAGGACAGCGACAACCAAAAGGAAATGCTCCAGGGGTGCAGCCCTCCTCAGACAGGGAAATCAGCCACTGGATAGAGAGAAAACAGGTGGCGCACACACCTAGTGCATTATCCAAGGTTTATTGTAGGAATTAAATCATAAAAACATACTCACAGACGAAGCATGTATCTAAAAAGCATAGAAAAATGACAATGGCCACAACGGCGGGCAAGGTGTTCTCACTGTCAGTGCGGTCAAATAACTGACGCGTTTCGGGGACGAATCCCTTTCCTCAGAGCTGATGACCAGCCTGTATGGAGGTCAAGTAGTAAATAACCAGGGCTAGATGCCTTGGGAGCAAAGCTCCACCTCCTCTACTTGTTATAAGATGAGGGGTTGGAGGGGGTTATTTAAAGTGCAATATTTTGTAGTTTTTATAAACGCATATACATACATATATACACATGCATATACACAATATATAGCAACGGGATCATCTCTCAAAAATGTTCCACCATTCTCAGCGATCTTATCTCCACCTATGTTGTTGTCCTGATACAGAAGTGTGAGGTAACCTCCCTAGCGGTATGATTATGTCAGTATTTCTGTGCTCAAAGCGGTACATTTTTTTGCATGGAAATATGTCATTTTTTTTATTGTAGGCTGTAATTTTTCGGAATAACTCACTGAAATCTGTCAGAACAAGAGTCTAGTAAACATCCCGAGTATGATAAAACTTGAAACATGAAATCAGAAATTATAATATAATAAATAATCATAAAAAATTATAATATAATAATAAATTTAATTCAATAATATAATCAAACCAAAAACACTGAAATGTGAAATATAGCGCCAAGTTCGCACATCACTGAGCAAAGTCACAAAATCGTTTTCAGTGTCTGATGGCGAATTTCCCCCACGAATCATTATCACTCAATTCTGCAAGTGGTTCTGATTTACTATCGCTGTTCTCTAGCCGGTCTAAAACCGTTCTTGACCTAAAGGGACACTTTTTGGACGCCATGGACACTTCTCAGTTTCCAGGCAGAAAGAACAGTAAAAATGCAGACAGGGCGCAGGACAAAGCACTCGGGACAAAATGTATGTGAAATGGTTTGATACAGGAATGTTTTACTATGTGATTTTAGTGATTTTAGTGAATGTCACTTTTTGTCATTTTCAAATTTCCCGCCGTTCCGTCCCCGTACGTCCCAACGCTTGCAGGGGACCGAGCCCAGAAGACAGATGCCGGCATCCGCCGGAGGACATTACAGGAGACACTGCAGGGGGGACATTGCGGGAGCGCAGGACAAGGTAAGAGAAGAAGAGATCCCGGAGCAACGCTGCAAGGTATTCCCGAGTGTAGCTCGGGGTTACCGCTTGTGGTACTGAAACTTTACCCCGAGCTACACTCGGGAACATCGCCAGGGAGGCTACAGCAGTATTAAACCCAAATGCAAATATTTATGAAATTGAAGCTCACCAATTCTTACATGTGATGGCTGCATTAGTTTTCTTTTTTAGATCCAGTTCACATGCGAGTTGGATGCATTTTGAACCACATCCAAGACAAGTGAACCTGCAGCCATTTCTATGGAGCCGGTTCACATATTTGAGGGCCGGCCACAGTACGATTTAAAAAAGTCAGGTATGATTTTCAGCCCGGTTCAGGTGTGACTTCTAATGTCATACACTTTACCAATTTGCATAGGAACTACTGAACAAAGCCGCACTGGACAGGGCTGAAACACACTATTAAAACTGGCCCACAAATATGTGATGCAGGCTTAGGCTTTCTTTCTTCTATTTGAATCTAGGGATCCAGCCAGCAAGTCTGCTGGTTTTCAGAAGTTCAAGTTCTCCAGCTGAATGTATCAGTTTACATGGATAAGACAATCCATTTACCGCTGACAGGGGCGCTTACAAGTGTCCGCTGACACCCACTGGAATCTGATCCGATCCTGTACATCAAAAACAGATGGATGGGAATCCATTCGTCATCCGTCTGGCAGAAAGGATGGGATGGCAGTCAGGTGGAAACGGACAGGCGGACCATTTCCATCCATCCACCCCATAGAAGACAGCAGGCAGTGTCTGTGTCTGCTCTGCAGCTGCGGAGAGGACACAGACCTGTCATCCGCTTTCTCAGCGGGAATCAGCAGAGAGATTCCCTGCTGAGCAGACAGGTCCACCCGTCTGAAAGGGGCCTTATCTGTCAGATACCGCGGCATATCACAAATAAAAAATACACTTTTTTTTTCTTTTTTTTACATTTGTTTACATTTATGTGCATTTGTCAATCAACAATAAAAAAATAAAACAGTATGCAAAATAAAAACCTTTTGGGGGAGAATTTCTAAAACTGGAGCACTCAGAATCTGGTGCAGCTGTGCATGGTAGCCAATCAGCTTCTAACTTCAGCTTGTTCAATTAGAGTATTACTAAACCCACAACGGTAAAATCCACGTTTTATCTCTTGATAAGACAGACTGAACCATAGCCATTCTGCACATGCTCAGTTTAGTGTGTATTGCTAGAGAGGTTTTTTTTTTTCTTCTTGTGATCAGCACAGGGCCAATCAGCACGGTCCAAACAGAGGTCAGGGGGTTCTGCATCCTCCTAGAACAGAAAGAAAACTCCTCCTACAAGTTTTAACCAGTGCTCTGCTGGACTCTGATAGAAGTCACAAGACTGTTATAGACTGCTGATGAGAAAAGGTATTTAGCAGGTTATATTTACTAAAATAATTGCATTTCCATGTTCTGTGTACTGTGGGAGTCCAGATATAGTGAATGCAGGGTCCGGGGAGACCAGATATAGTGAATGCAGGGTCCGGGGAGACCAGATATAGTGAATGCAGGGTCCGGGGAGACCGGATATAGTGAATGCAGGGTCCGGGGAGACCAGATATAGTGAATGCAGGGTCCGGGGAGACCGGATATAGTGAATGCAGGGTCCGGGGAGACCAGATATAGTGAATGTAGGGTCCGGGGAGACAAGATATAGTGAATGCAGGGTCCGGGGAGACCGGATATAGTGAATGCAGGGTCCGGGGAGACCGGATATAGTGAATGCAGGGTCCGGGGAGACCAGATATAGTGAATGCAGGGTCCGGGGAGACCAGATATAGTGAATGCAGGGTCCGGTGAGAGCGGATATAGTGGATGCAGGGTCTGGGGATACCAGACATAGTGAATGCAGGGTCCGGGGAGACCAGATATAGTGAATGCAGGGTCCGGTGAGAGCGGATATAGTGGATGCAGGGTCTGGGGATACCAGACATAGTGAATGCAGGGTCCGGGGAGACCAGACATAGTGAATGCAGGGTCCAGGGAGACCAGATATAGTGAATGCAGGGTCCGGGGAGACCAGATATAGTGAATGCAGGGTCCGGTGAGAGCGGATATAGTGGATGCAGGGTCTGGGGATACCAGACATAGTGAATGCAGGGTCCGGGGAGACCAGACATAGTGAATGCAGAGTCTGGGGATACCAGACATAGTGAATGCGGGGTCCGGGGAGACCAGATATAGTGAATGCAGGGTCCGGTGAGAGCGGATATAGTGGATGCAGGGTCTGGGGATACCAGATATAGTGAATGCAGGGTCCGGGGAGACCAGACATAGTGAATGCAGAGTCTGGGGATACCAGACATAGTGAATGCAGGGTCCGGGGAGACCAGATATATAGTTGCACCAGATTTTCTATTTTCCAGTTTTAGTAAATAACCCCTATATGTCCTTAGAATATGTATAATCATTACTTAGTATGCTATAGACATAGCATGCTTCTTGTGCAATAACATTCTTGGAAATGTTTGAGGCCCGGTTCACACTAGGAGGTGTGACCGGGCGCTTGTGCTTTTTTTGCGCATTTGCGTTTAGGGCAGTCTATTAACTTCAGTGTGCTACCCTATGCAAGAGAAATGCACAAAAAAGTGCCCTCCTGATTTTTAAAATTGCACCGCACCGTGTGGTACTGCAGTGAGGATGACCGCACATGCGTGTGCAAGACACATTGGAGTACCAAAAGGGCAGCGCATTTTTCTGCATTGTGGAGAAGCATGCAGCTTTGCTCGCATTCCCACAGGGCACTGGTATGAAGGAGCCCATAAAGCACACTAACGTTCCCCTTTAAAACCTCTGTAGTTTGCCATATACATGGTGAGCCCGGGTTGTAGATATCAGGGGAAAGTCACATACAACTTGACAACAGCTACAGGTTAGTCTGATTCCTGGGAATTATCACAATTCGTTGAATCTTGTCTGGAAAATTGAGTCATCGGTGGAAGTGATTGGATGGAAGCAGAAGAGGGGAGTGACTTGGCAGGAAGACGCAGGAATCATGGAAGATATGTACAGATGATCCAAGCTGACAGTAATAGAGCTCATTCAATTAGTTCACCAAATTACTTTCAGATATATCTGGATGTGTGGAAAATACCTCCTCCCTTTATGATGTGCCAAATATTATACTGCAGAATCACCCCACAAAATTACCGATTTTGCTCCATGAGCCCCCAAAAGTAGAACTAAAGCCAGGAGACAAGAAGGGGGGGGGAGGGGGCAGTTGCCCTGGGCCCAGCAGTTTAATGGGGGGTGCAGTTTAATGTTTTGGCCTTGGCCATTGGGTGACCTTGTCCCAGCACTGACCAAAGCATCTTCATTTTTACAAAAAACAAGAGACTAAATGTAGAACTGTTCAATCAACAATTACCCAGCATGGTCACCTGCTGATTAATCACCCTCCACAGACAGCTTAACTCTCAAAAAAAGACACAGAAGTTTAATCCAAACGCAGTTTTACTTTACGCTTTGCATCCTAGCAAGCAATCGTCTGATTGTTACTTTGTAAATTAGGGCAGCTCCAGACTTGCTGTGCCTCCAGCCTTCTGGCCAGAAGAATGCTGTGAGGATGAGAGTGGTGGGGGCCAGGAGAGGGAGGACACTCATGATACTATGTGGTGTGACAGAAGTTGTCGGGATAGACTTTCATTCAGTCTGGATCCAGACTGCGGTCTGCCATTTAGTGATGCCTGCCTTATACAAAGATCTGCTGCCCTCTACTGTCTGAAGTTGTCAATGCCTGTAAATATATTATGAATGCACTTCCTGTCCCTGGATTTTTTACTTTGAAACCCTGGAAGGAGAGAGGAGAGAGAGAGGAGAGAGAGAGAGGGAGAGAGGAGAGAGAGGGAGAGGGGAGAGAGAGGAGGGAGAGAGAGGTGAGAGAGAGAGAGGGAGAGGGGGAGAGGAGAGAGAGGGGAGAGAGGGAGAGGTCTGTGCTACTGTTTGTGTATTGGTCACCTTCCAGTATATTGGATGGTGAACCTATTTATGCCAATATAGTTTCTATGTAGCTCCTGTTATTCTAGTTAACATTGTCCCTTCTGGACTAGGATTCTATAGCTGATTTTAGCTCAGGACTCTTAGGTTAGAGCAAGGTTAGGCTTTCAGTGGCCACATTAGAGGTCCATTTGCATGTAACCGTCAGGAAAGTAGTACTGCTAATGCTAATTCTCTTGCACATGTACCAGCACAAAGACGAGCTTGAGCTAATATCCATCATGCACTGATACCTAGGTGCATTTTGGTGCGCACGTCCTCCCGCATTGGCGCCAAGCTGCCTATTTAAAAGAGACTCTGCTGTATGGTAACCCTCAGATGTTCTTTAGCTCCCTGTGATCCTTGCGCCTGTGTTCATGTTTATGCTGACTGATCTTCCGTTTTTGACCCAGCATGTTCTTGACCTCGCTCTGTAAATTCTAGATTTTAATCTTGGCTTCCTGATTTCCTGGTACTGACCTCGGTCTGCTTCATGACCATGCTGCTGTCTCACTGTGTATGACCCTGGTTCACCTTGACTACATCCCGGACCATGGCAGCCATCTACTAGCAAGCTACCAGCATCTGTGCTTCTTTGAGCCTTGTACCTCTGTCACCATATTCAGGGGTGCTCAGGCCAGAGCCCCTTGTCAATTTGGCCTCCAACCAAGGTATGTGATAGCCAGAATAGAAACTATTAGGGAGGGACTAAAGTGCAGAGTAGATTGGCTGACTCTGAGTTCCAGTGCCACACCACAGTTCCTGCCGGTGAAAAGCCCCATTCCAGGCTGGTTGGACAACAGTAGGAGGATCTCCTTGTGACTGCTGATCTTGTCTTTAGGTCTCTCGCACAAAGACAGACCCTGGTTTGAGTATTTCTGCAACTGTCACTCTCCTGGGATTTTCATACACCACAGTCTATAAAGTTTACTCATGTAGCACCCCCCTACATAGGTGCTAGGTTACGTAAATCTAATTTTGAGCTCACTGTAATCAGTGTAGCTGTGTGTGATTATTTAGGTTTGTTCTCTGTTTCATTGGCTGTAGGGTTGATGCCTTCTCCTGGCTGTCTGAAAATGTTCTGGAAGATAGAGGGCCGGAAAAGTGAGATCAGCAGCTGCATATTTATGCAGCCCTGGACAATCCATGGGGAGAGGTGCCCAGATGGTGTCTGGGAGAAAGCATAAATAGCCTGTCTCTGAGGAGGACCTGGGGGGGAAGATGGGCAAGCCTGCCATCTGTCTGCTGTTCATTTAGCTCCCAGCTGGACTAGCTGGTGGGGGTCTATTTTACTGAAAGTTTCTGAAGCTGACTGAGGGACTTTTTCTCTGGATATCTAGTCTGGTATCACCGGAAAAGTGCCTGGAAGATATTGGAAAGAGGCAACCAATTATCCAAGGACATTAGTGAGTACAAACTGGTGTGAGAGATCCCTGAGACTGTGTGCTGTGGCCATCCCTCTTATGCTAGAGTCAGCATAAGAGGGATGATATTAACATCCTCAAGTTTCTACTACAGAGCTTGGTCCAATATTTTCTGCAAGGACCCTTCCTCACCTTTCTAAGAGGAAGCTTAGTGTCCCCAGGTTCACTACTAATAGTCACTGGAGAATCCCACAGTTGCCCTGAGCCTATCCAAGTTCAAGTACCCCTAGACTGTTCATTGAGCCACAGAAGTGACTGAGACTGTGTGCCTGGCTGCAGGGCAACTACTGGGAAAAGAATCCTTGGCATCTATTCAACGGCCCCTGAAGGGGTAAGCCCTACACTCAGAATAGTGCAAAAAAAACCAATGTTTGGTGAGCAGCCATTCTGTGAAAACTCTGAAATAACTTGTTGGTGAGAGAGGTCAGTGGAGAATGACCAGCTTGGATTGAGCTGATAAATATGCTACATACGACTGTAGTGAGCAGAAAAGCATTTCAGACATGTTGAACCTTGAGGTGGATGGACTACTACAGTAGATAGCATTGGGTTTCTTTACTATCAGCCAAGAACAGAAATCTAAGGTTGCAGTGGGCATAGGATCACTAAAACTGGACATGTGAAGACTGGAAAATGAAAGTCTGGTGACACTCCATTATTACAGATGGCAGACCAATCACTGAATTTGAAACCAAAAGAACATCTTTGGGATGTGGCTGAATGGGAGTTTCTAAGTATGAACATGCAGCAGACGATATGGTAGAAGCTGCAACATGCAACCACTATGGACCAGAATATGAGAGAACTGAAGATGTCTTGAGAATATGGAGGACCTATTTATTATCAATATAATGTTCTTTATAAATTGCTCAGTGAGTGGACATCCAATTAGGAACCACCTTATAGTACATTGTTTGCACAATGAGACTGTAAGGTGGTCAGCTGTGCAATTGCTTCCCAATCCAACAATAGTTGGATACATTGGGTAAGGCTCGACACCTTACCAAATGATCTCATAGGAAAAGTATTCAAGGTGTCAACCCCTCCCAGATCCTCAAAATTTTATTCATTTCAAAAAATATTTAAGGGTGTTTTCATCCAACCAGCTGACATACTGTATATCCCACCCACTTTCAGATGCCATTGTAATGAGATAGTCAATGTTATTCATGTAACCTGTCAGTGGTCATAAAGTTTGGCTGATTGCATAAAATAGTAAAAGATTTATATATCATTACTAGGTCAAAAAAATTGTAAACAAATTACACTAAAATATCAAAATGGAAAGTGTCCGGTTGTTCCCCTCAATTGTCTACCAGCTGCCAGGGACTCTCCCACTTCAAAGATTTTAATCTGTAAATAGCTGTAAAAATATCGGTTGTTCGGGAACTGCTCTCACTGATCCCCAGGCACTGTGCAAAACAGAAAAAAGGGACAGCATCCAGGGCACAGATGCTATATACACACATTGCTTATTTTGGTGGTCAGTGAGAGAAGTGCCCCCTTACATTGGTGGTCAGAGAAGTGCCCTCTTACATTGGTGGTCAGAGAAGTGCCCTCTTACATTGGTGGTCAGAGAAGTGCCCTCTTACATTGGTGGTCAGAGAAGTGCCTTCTTACATTGGTGGTCAGAGAAGTGCCCTCTTACATTGGTGGTCAGAGAAGTGCCCTCTTACATTGGTGGCCAGTGGAGAAGTGGCCTCTTACATTGGTGGTCAGTGAAGAAGTGCCCCCTTACATTGGTGGTCAGTGGAGAAGTGCTCCCTTACATTGGTGGTCAGTGGAGAAGTGCCCCCTTACATTGGTGGGCAGTGGAGAAGTGCCCTCTTACATTGGTGGTCAGTGAGAGAAGTGCCCTCTTACATTGGTGGTCAGTGAGAGAAGTGCCCTCTTACATTGGTGGTCAGTGGAGAAGTGCCCTCTTACATTGGTGGTCAGTGAGAGAAGTGCCCTCTTACATTGGTGGTCAGTGAGAGAAGTGCCCTCTTACATTGGTGGTCAGTGAGAGAAGTGCCCTCTTACATTGGTGGTCAGTGGAGAAGTGACCTCTTACATTGGTGGTCAATGAGAGAAGTGCCCTCGTACATTGGTGGTCAGTGGAGAAGTGCCCCCTTACATTGGTGATTATTGGAGAAGTGCCCCATTGGTGGTCAGTCAATAGGTCCCCCTAACATTGGTGGTCAGTGGATAAGTGCCTGTTTACATTGGTGGTTATTGGAGAAGTGCCCCCTTACATAGGTGGTCATTGGATAAGTCCTCCTTACATTGGTGGTCATTGGAGAAGTGCCCTCTTACATTGATAATCAGTGGACACCAAATCCCCCTTACATTGTTGGTCAGAGCATAAGTTCCTATTACATTATTATTATTATACAGTATTTATATAGCTCTAAAAGGTTTGCTCAGCGCTGTACATTATAGTGGGGGACAGTACATGAGACAATACAGTAACAAAACAAAATACATGGGGGTCAAGGGCCCTGCTCCTTGGAGCTTACAATCTAGGAGGGAGGGGATAGTGGTACAGGAGGAAGTGGCTGTGGGGGATGGAGTGGTGGGAGGAGTGGAGGAGATCGGCTGTTAGGTGAGGGTGGGGTAGGCTTCCCTGAAGAGATGGGTTTTCAGGGTGCGCCTGAAGGTGAGGAGGGTAGGTGACAGTCTGATGGATTGGGGTAGTGAGTTTCAGAGGATGGGGGAAGTCCTGGAGAAGTCCTGCAGTCGGGCGTGGGAGGAGGAGACCAGGGAGCTAGAAAGTAGGAGGTCTTGTGAGGAGCGAAGATTACGGGTTGGGTGGTATTTGGGTATCAGGTCGGTGAGGTAGTTTGGGGCAGTGTTATGAATGGCTTTGTATGTCAGTGTTAGTAGTTTGAATTTAATGCGTTGGGCAATCGGGAGCCAGTGGAGGGATTGGCAGAGGGGGGGGGCAGAAGCAAAGCGGTTGGTAAGGTGGATGAGTCTGGCCGCTGAGTTCAGGATAGACTGAAGCGGGGATAGTCTGTGATGAGGTAGGCCGGTGAGGAGGGAGTTGCAGTAGTCCAGACGTGAGATAATAAGGGAGTGAACGAGTTGTTTAGTAGTGTCTGGGGTTAGGAACAAACTAATTTTGAAGATGTTGCGGAGATGGAGCCTGCATGAGTTTGCCAACGATTGGACACGGGGTTGTACATTGAGGGCCATTGGGGAAAAGCCCCATTGGTGGTCAGTTGATACCCCTTTACATTGGTGGTCTGTGAGAGACGTGCCCTCTTACATTGGCGGCCAGTGGAGAAGTGCCCCTTTACCTTGGTGGTCTTTGAAGAAGTGCCCTCTTACATTGGTGTACAGTGGATAAGTCCCCATTACATTGATGGTCAGTTGGGAAGTGCCCCCTTACATTGGTGGTCTGTGTATAATGGCCCCCCTACACAGGCCAATTGTGGCCAACTGGGCCAAGGTTAACAAGAGAAAAAGCAAACACAAGGTAACCAAATTTGAGGTTTGTGTTGCTGTGTATGGAAGTACTGCTGTGTCATTTTCTTGATAATCTTGTTTTCCTTCCCCTCTTCTCAGAAATTTGAGTCAATAGCATTTTAAAATTCTCAAAGTGACTGGTGCCAAATCTGTATGCCCTGCCATCAGCTAAGGGCCCTGCCCTGAGACTGGATGCCCCTAGGAGCTTACAGGACAGTAAGTAGACTGGAGCCTGCCAAACTGCTTGGGGGTCTCCACACACTCCCTAGGAGGAGAGGTGCTACACCTATATATGTCTTGTAACAATATACAGTATTAGGCATCAAGTAAACATGTTGTCCCTGAAGTTGATGTGTTGAAAGCAGAAAAAATGAACGTCGCAGTTTGTTGTGTACGGGGTTGCGTAGCTGCAAACCGGTCAGGGTGCCCATGCTGACCCGTGTCCACATCCAAAAGGGCTAACAATGGGCACGTGAGCATCAAAACTGAACCACAGAGCAATGGAAGAAGGTGGCCTGATCTGATGAATCACGTTTTATTTTACATCATGTAGATGGCCGGGTCGTGTGTATCGCTTTCCTGGGGAAGAGACGGCACCAGGATGCAGTATGGGAAGAAGACAAGCTGGTGGGGGCAGTGTGATGCTTTGGCCAATGTTCTGCTGGGAAGTCTTGGGTCCTGCCATTCATGTGGATGTTACCTGACATGTGATACCTACCTAACCACTGTTGGTGACCAAGTACACCCCTTCATGAGAACAGTATTCCCTGATGGCAGTGGCCTCTTTCAGCAGGATAATGCATCCTGACACACTGCAAAAATGGTTTAAAAATGGTTTGAGTGATACAACAACGAGTTCAAGGTGTTGACTTGGCCTCCCAATTCTCCAGATCCCAATCCAATTGAGCATCTGTGAGATATGCAGGAAAAACAAGTCCAATAAATGGACTTCAAGGCACCACCTTGCAACCTACAGGACTTAAAGAATCTGCTACTGGCTTAGTGCCAGATACCACACCATACCTTCAGAGGTCCAGTGCTGTCCATGCCTCCATGGTGGTAGAAAGGGGGGCCTACTCAATATTATGTGGGTGGTCATAACGTTAGAGCTGATCGGTGTATATAAAAGTTTAGAAGCGTTGCAGGCACTCAGGGGCTTGGCACGAGGAACATTGATGAGAATTTTTTTTTTTTTAATAGTCCCCCCCCCCCCAAAAAAAAGTTTCTTATTTTTCTGAATGATGACCCTTGTGCCTGTCCTGTGAGTACCTGCATCACTTCAATGTTTTGTGTTGATGTCTAGTTGTACACCCAGGACCTTGGTTTGGCTTTGTACAATTTTTCTACATTTTTTACATACTGTTTTTTTTTTGTTGTTTTTTTGGGGTAGGGTGGGGTAGACCCTCCATCAGGTTTTATTGCTTTCTGAAATCCCCCCTCTAATTTTTGTTCTGGGGATCCTTGTCAGGAAAAGTTAAAACAAAGCCGCATTTTGTGAGTTGACATCAGAACAAGCAGTGAGGAAAAATCCTCCAATGTGGCTATACCTTTTTTTTTTTTTCATTTTCTCTTCATATTTCATAGGGTTAGAGTACCCCCTAGTGGATGATGACTTTATTGCACCAGAAATTCAAGAAAAGTGTCTCACTTATACCATTTGCTAAATGTTTAGCTGACTTAATGTGTAACTGAAAGAAGAGTCGTTGATGATCTCGCAAACCTTTCATCAGGTATAAAATAACATTTTCTGTTCATTCCTGCTTTCTATGGTGCACTTTGTTGCCAGTTAAAATGGTTGTAAACTTCTACATATACCCTGTGAAGTGACTGGCCTCAGGTGATATAAAGAGAAGAAAGAAATTATCCTACATAAGTTGTATCTGTTTATCTGCAGTATTCTCTTCTCTACATCTGCTCCAAGTGCTGAATTTATAACGCTTGTTTAAACTGTCAGAAAGCAGGGGGTGGAGAGCTGAAGTTATACACTGCAGAGCTCAGTGAGGAGAGTTCTGAGAGCTGATTGGAAGGACAAGACACACCCCCTTCACACTGTACACAAGAACAGAGCTGAGGCTGTCAATCTGCAGGAGTCACCTCCCCTGTCACCATTTTTCTCTTGATGTCAGGAAAACTTTTTAGAAGTAATTCATGCTGATAGCGGAGGAAAAAGGCATCAGACAGAAATGACACTTTGTGCTCTTAATTGAGACAAGCACACACTTATTGAGGGATATGCCTTGTTCATATTTTATGTCTGAGGTTTACAAGCACATAAATTACTTTTTAAGTAGCTATTGCATCTGGCGTGATCTGTAACTGCTGTGTCCCTTGGGCACAGCTCATTACTGATCAAGTTAAAGGGTCAATTACAGCGGCTCTTTACCACATGGTCAGCTGTGTCCAATCACAGGTATCGCAGAATGTAAACAAACAAAAGGCCCTTTGCCGGTTAACGGTTCTCCTTTCCTCACACAGAGACAGCATGTGAGGGAAGGAGAGCCTATCTGTGCAGGATCAGCGGGTTTGTTTACCACACTGTGATTCATACAGTGTCATACACTAATGTAGCCTCATCACAGCCCTGATCTGCCACACCAGATATCCATGCCAGTGCAACCTCATCAGTGTCCTGATCTGCCACGCCAGTGCAGCCTCATCGGTGTCCTGATCTGCTACGCCAGTGCAGCCTCATCCGTGTCCTGATCTGCCACGCCAGTGCAGCCTCATCGGTGTCCTGATCTGCCACGCCAGTGCAGCCTCATCGGTGTCCTGATCTGCCACGCCAGTGCAGCCTCATCGGTGGCCTGATCTGCCACGCCAGTGCAGCCTCATCGGTGGCCTGATCTGCCACGCCAGTGCAGCCTCATCGGTGTCCTGATCTGCCACGCCAGTGCAGCCTCATCGGTGGCCTGATCTGCCACGCCAGTGCAGCCTCATCGGTGTCCTGATCTGCCACGCCAGTGCAGCCTCATCGGTGGCCTGATCTGCCACGCCAGTGCAGCCTCATCGGTGTCCTGATCTGCCACGGCAGTGCAGCCTCATCAGTGTTCTTATCTGCCACGCCAGTGCATCCTCATCGGTGTCCTGATCAACCACACCAGTGCAGCCTCATCAGTGTCCTGATCAAGAACACCTGTGCAGCCTCATCAGTGTACTGATCTGCCACGCCAGTGCAGCCTCATCAGTGTCCTGATCTGCCACACCAGTGCAGCCTCATCAGTGTCCTGATCAAGCACACCAATTCAGCCTCATCAGTGTCCTGATCAAGCACACCAATTCAGCCTCATCAGTGCCCTGATCAGCCATGCCAGTGCAGCCTCATCAGTGTCCTGATCTGCTATACCATTGCAGCCTCATCAGTGTCCTGATCAACCATGTCAGTGCAATGTCATCAGTGTCCTTATCAAGCACACCAGTGCAGCTGTTGTCAGTGCCCTGATTGAGCAACATCTGCCCCAGTGTCACCATCACAGCAGTATAATGTCACCAGAGACGGCCATGTCCAAGAAAGTTGGATATGTCTTTCAGATCCTCAGCATGAAAGATGAGAACAGTGGGGTCCTCTCGCTGTCTGATTGGGGTTTGGGATACAAATTTGTGGAATGCCATACTCAGGAAGAGTAACAGGAGGACTTTTTGGGGTATAATTCTAACTATGTCCATGCTGTGTATTAGAAATGTCTTATAAATTAGCAAAATATCTTTTTTCTGTCCACCTTTTTCAAAAACTCGTGGCAAAAAATGACATTTTCAAAAGACTCATTATGCCCCTTAGAAAATAAGTCAGAGGGTTTGGTTTCCAAAATGCAGTCATTTTGTGGGTGTTTCCACTGTCCTGGTGAGCCTCCAAAAATGTGATAGGAAGTTAGGAAATTAGATGTGTGATTTATGCTCTTTGAAAACCTAAAGATGCTTCTTGGATTTTGGGCCTCTCTGTGCGGTTAGGCTGTCAAGAAGTCTTACACATTTGGAATCGCCATACTCGGGAGGAGTAGAATAAAAACTTTTTTTGGGGGGGGGGTGTATTTCTTGGTATGTCTATGCTGTGTGTGGGAAATCTCTTATAAATTGACAACTGTGTGTAAAAAAAAAAATACTACTTTATTTTCTTTCCACAATTTCCAAAAACTTGTGGCAAAAAAATTACATGTTTAAAAGACTCCTTATGCCTCATACAAAAATACCTTCGGATGTTTGCTTTCCAAAATGGGGTCACTTTGTGGGTGTTTCCATTGTCCTGTTGCTCCAGGACCTTTAAAAATGTGATAGGAATTCAGGAAATTAGATGTGTAATTTATACTCCTTGAAAGCCAAAAAGTGCTCCTTGGATTTTGGACCCCTCTATGTATCTAGGCTATGAACAAGTCTCACACATGTCGTATCCCCTTACTCAGGAGGCATCACAAAATGTGTTTTAGGGTGGAGTTGCAAGTTTGCCTATGCCCTGTGTGAGAAATAACTTGTTAAAATGACAATTCTGTGAAAAAAAAATTTAGGGGAAAATATAACTTCAAAAAGTGCACTATGCCTCTTACTAAATACCTTGGGCTGTCTACTTTCCAAAAAGGGGTCATTTGGGGGGATAGTTGTACTGTCCTGGAATTTTTAGGGCCTCAGTACATCAGGACTGATCAATTTTCAAATATATGTACTCTCTATAACTTTTAAACAGACTAAATAACATACATTGATTTGGGTTGTTTTTACCAAAGGAATGTAGCAGATTAAATTTTGACCTAAATTTATTATGAAAGATTACTTATTTGCAAAATTTTATAACAGAAGAAAAATGGGTTTTTTTTTTTTTTTTTTTTAAATTTGATTAAACACCAGCAAAAGAAAGCCTGTCTCCAAAAAATTATAAAAGTTCATTTGGATACAGCATTTGAGTCAAAGTGTGAGAGTGTTGGCCTGGGCAGGAAGGGGGTGAAAGTGTCTGGTATTGGTGATAAATAAATAGTGGAAGGACAGAATCACCTGTGGGGACATGATCTTAAAGGATAGGTTTGTTTCAGGGTGTAACATCATGTTACAATCAGAATGGCCCCCGCTCCCCCCTGACCCCTACTTTGACGCTAGTGGGGGGTCCTCTCCCCCCTTGCTAGCTGTCAAGTTGGAAAAAAAAAACTATAAATGAGAAACTACAAGTCCCAGCAGCCTTAGCGGCTGTCAGCTTGTAGTCCTCAATGAACTACCATGGAGGCCGTGGTAGTTCATTGATTCTTCCTGTCAGTAGATCTGCTTGTTCATACATCCCGAACAGCAAGCAGATACACTGACAGACCTGCATGGCATCAGAGATCTACTGATCGCAGGTGCAATGCTTTCCAGGCTCCTGCAGACAAAAATAATAAATGCACATTTTTTTACCTGCAAAAAAAATGTGCATTTATTATTTTTTTCTAAAAGGTGAACTTATACTTTAAACCGTGAGACCTATAGCTGGTGTAACTCTTCAGGAATGTGAAGATCAGAGTCATCGCCCAGCTCTGACAATTTACATAATGTACATTCACATCAGTCCCTTCCCAGTGCCCGAGTACCCGAATGGTCAGTCCGCCCCTGGTCCCTGCTCTCCAGAAGCGTACAATCTAAGGTCCCTATCTCACATACACATACTGGGCCAATTTAGACAGGAGCCATTTAACCTCCCAGCATGTTTTTGGAGTGTGGAAAGTAACTGGCGTACCTATATAAGCACAGGAAGAACACACAAACTCCATGCAGATAATGTCCTAACTGGAATTTGAGTCAGGGATCACACTGCTGCAAGGCAGTCCTAGCAGAGGGATTGACACAGCTAGGATATAAAATATATTTCTTGTCAACTGACTGAAATTCAAGCCGTAGGTGGCCCTGTCAGTACCGTCCCGCCCAATATGCTTCAAACTGCAAATTGAAGGCAGGTGGAAAATTTGCAGCCAAACAGCGGCTGCATCCAATCAGATGCAGCCACTTTTCGGGTATTCTGACATCCACAGGCATTGGCTGTCAGAATACAGCAGTGGGCAGCAGGATATTCTTCCAACCATGCTGTTTAGGGTGGATGGGGGTATCAATAGATTTCTCTTGTTCAGTTGGAGGGTCAGCACAAGACAAATCTTACAGTGTATGGCCAACACACACATCTGTAGATGGTACTGCCTCCCCACCCCATACACACACATCTGTAGATGGTACTGCCCCCCCCCTCCCCACCCCATACACATCTGTAGATGGTACTGCCCCCCCCTCCCCACCCCATACACACACATCTGTAGATGGTACTGCCCCCCCCCCTCCATACACACACATCTGTAGATGGTACTGCCCCCCCCCCCTCCCCACCCCATACACACACATCTGTAGATGGTACTGCCCACCCCCACCCCATGCACACACATCTGTAGATGGTATTGCCCCCCCCCCATCCCATACACACATCTGTAGATGGTATTGCCCCCCCCACCCCATACACACACATCTGTAGATGGTACTGCCCCCCCCCCACCCCATACACACACATCTGTAGATGGTACTGTCCCACCCCATACACACACATCTGTAGATGGTACTGCCCACCCCATACACACACATCTGTAGATGGTACTGCCCACCCCGTACACACACATCTGTAGATGGTACTGTCCCACCCCATACACACACATCTGTAGATGGTACTGCCCACCCCGTACACACACATCTGTAGATGGTACTGCCCCCCCACCCCATACACACACATCTGTAGATGGTACTGCCCACCCCATACACACACATCTGTAGATGGTACTGCCCACCCCGTACACACACATCTGTAGATGGTACTGTCCCACCCCATACACACACATCTGTAGATGGTACTGCCCACCCCGTACACACACATCTGTAGATGGTACTGCCCCCCCACCCCATACACACACATCTGTAGATGGTACTGCCCCCCCCCCACCCCATACACATCTGTAGATGGTACTGCCCCCCCACCCTATACATACACATCTTTAGATGGTACTACCCCCCCCACCCTATACACACACATCTGTAGATGGTAATGCACACCAAGGGCGGACTGAGAACTCATGGGGCCCCCGAGCAATAGGGGATTATTGGGCCCCTGTGTCCTTGCCCAAACTCAAAAAAGCCTATGAAAAAGGTACCAGGGGCATCTCATGGGACCCCCTACTGACCCCGGGCCCAAATGGTCAGGCCGCCCCTGCTGCACACAGAGACACGAGGTCATGAGAGGACACCGACAACTATTCTGACACAAATCAATTCCCCAGCACAGCCCCCTCCCTCGCTGCATGTCGCAGCATTCTCCTTCTTGATTTTTGAGTTACTCTGTGCTGACCCAGCTCCTCCACTCCTCCCTTCTCATCCCTACATAACTTTTTATGCTGCAGTCGGGGGAGGAACGAAGAACAAAATTAAAGAGTCACTTAAGTGACAGCTCTGAGTCTGCTGGGGCTGCTGATATCACATCAAGATGGGGTCATACAGCAGCAGCTTTTAAATGGCTACACACAGGAGGCTTTTATAGGTCAATAACATGCAAAAAAAATACATGAAATGCACATATAATCCTACGGGAAGATTTTTCTTGAAATTAATGGTCAGATGGCGGAGGCTTTTTAAATTTGTGGTGCAATACAACAAATGACCATTAGATGGCTCTCTATTCCTATAAAATAATTCCCTGTAGGATGATAATGCTGAGCAAACCCACAAAATTCATATGTGAGGCAATCTGTCAAATGTGTTTTTTTAAGCTCCTCCCCTGTAATAGTTTTATTATTCTGTCTGGTTTTTTTTTCAGCTTCTTGTAAAAGGATGACAACACTGGCCATTCTGCAGTGAAATGATACAGCAGAGTTGCCACCCTGTAGAAGGAGGAGAGGGGTTTAGATGGACAAGAATAGGTCCAGAAAATATATAATAAGAGTTGAGATTATTTGTGCTGCATTTGAAATCATATTAAACCCCTGGTGCTGCCCACTGGTAATCCGGTATTGGTTCAGAGCAGGGGCTGACTGACCATTTGGAAACTCAGGCACTGCCCGAGGGCCTGGGGTCAGTAGGGGGCCCCATGAGATGCCCCTGGTACCTTTTTCATAGGCTTTTTTGAGTTTGGGCAAGGACACAGGGGCCCCATGATCCCCTATTGCCCGGGGGCCTCATGGATTGTCAGTCCGCCCCTGGTTCAGACTCTACCATTTTTTCACAAAATAGTAGATAAGGACCACAAACATCCAACAATTCATAATGGAACTATACTTTTAAAAAAATGCTTTACCTGTCTGCTGGCACGTTTTGTTCTTGCACTCATGCGCTATGCAGTGTACTCTCCCAGCAACAATACAGCCAAGTGCTGGGGCGATGTAACTGCGACGGTTCTGCATGTCAGTTTCATCACCTGTGGCTGCCATATTACTAACAAGAGATGACAACTGGCAGAAAGAGTATCAAGGAAGAGTGTTGTGTTTCAAGCATCCCTTTACATGTGTGAAGGGATACCTCCTTTAGACCTTGAAATACCTCCTTTAGACCTTGGTCCATCTGGCCAGTACGGTCACCTGCTGAATAAGCACCCTCCACAGACAGCTTAACTCTCCAATATGACACAGCCTTTTAATCCAAGTAGTTTTACATGTTAAAATGCAGTACATGGGGTGTTTGAAGTATAATGAGAAAGTGGAGTTCCATCCAAAAGTGTTTGCCTCCCCTCCCCCTCCACTTCCATATTTATCACCTTTTGGGAGGAAGGGGGGGAGCAGATACCTGGTTTTGACAAGTACCCGCTCTCACTTCTTGCTCAGTTCGTATTCGAACGAACGATTTTCTATGCGGTGGTGTGATGGTCTATCAACCGCTATCATGCATGAGCAGAAACAGAAGATGACCCAGATGTTTATGTGCAAGGATCCATAAATCCAATTTATTCCAATTATGTCCAAATGTCCAAGGATCCATGAATCCAATTAATTCCAAGGATTTCTGTCCAATCACTCGTTCTGGGCAGCAGGGCGCTGAACACTCGTTCTGGGCGGAAAGGCGTGGCTATAAGGTCACACGCACACCGCATCACTTCCACTTGTACGGAAGACGTCAACACTACGTATTGCTCGACGAACAATTTTTTTTTGATTGGTTAATATGGGCCATGATTTCGACCAACAAACGAATGCCGATCAGTCGTCGGATGACCGATTGGTCGATTTTCTTACCGTGTATTCCTGCCATTACAATCAATCAGTTTGCTGCCCCTGGATAGACAGTGGTCACTCTGTCATTTTTTCCTCAGAAACCTGGAAAATATATAACCGGCGTGGGAATTTTTTCCATTTAATAGAATGCAGCAACAGCCCTGAAGAAGAGAGAGTCTTTTCTCCCAAAACACGTTGGCTTGATGTACTTGTCATTACTCTCAATAAATGCCTGATAATCTACCTTCAAAAGTGCATTCTTTTGGACATTAAGCACTCCTTCTTTTCTACTATTCTTAGTCAACATAGTAGCATCATGACAATGGTTGTGTTGGCGGCTGGGGAGTATGGTTGGGAGGGGTGTAACTAACCTAATCTTCTTCCTTTTTCTCTCCCTCTCTCTGTTGCTGTTCCCATATATCCTATACGAGCTATCAACCACCCATTTAGCTGGTCATTTTTTTGTTCTGCTTCTTACTCCTTACGGAGCACTTGGGAATTTTTGCTTGGAATTCTTACCCCTTACACTGGAGAATGCTTGTGTTGGAATACAATGTTCATGGATGTAATGCCCTAGATAGGATTTTTGTTAGAGGCTGGGTAGCAGCCTGGGATGAGTCAGCCTGGGAGTGAGGTAGTGAGTTCACCTTGGGAGAGGCTGGGTGGTTCTACAGGTCAGGGCTTCTGGAGGCCTCCCACCCTTCCAGAAACACTGAGAATTTTCTGGAAAAGGGGCGGAGGAGGGGTGGATGGCCCAGATTTGCATGTTTATGGGTATTTGGACAATCCTCTGACAGGAGGCTGGGCATGGTGATCAAGGACAACCTTTAAATGTGGCAGAGCCTGCGCAGTCCAGAGCCAGTGGGTATTGTCGGATGGACAATAGACTGAGAGGAAGGCTGGAGTGTAGAGCCTGGGATGGGGCCCCAGGGAGGGGAGCCTACCTACAGGCTGGTTGCTGGACAGAGGGATCTCCACTGTCCCACCGTCTCCTACGGAGGACAACCTGTGAGCCAGGAAGGAGCCAGCCTAGTGAAAAGCCTGAAAGCAGCTTCAACCCACCAAGCTAACAGGACAGGACAGTGTGAGTAATTTTACACCCCCTGGACCAGATAAAGGGAGAGGGAGGTCAGGTGCAAGACCTAATTCTCATCTGGGACTGCTTAATTGCTAGCTCTTGGAATCCTTTGCCCAGAGATACCCTCAGTGCAGGTAAAGAGGAGTATTCATCTGGGGTCTGAGGAGGTACATCAAGGGGACTTCGGTGCTCCTTAAAGAAACAGTGCCATATTTTTGTTGATCCATATTTTTGTACAGTAATGTTGCTAAGAGGTTTGTCTTTAAGTTTGCAGTTCCTTGGCCATCCCATATACCACTAGACCCCAAGTTTTTAAGCTCAAGGACGGTACTAATGACTGTGCGTGTGAAGATGTGAAGAATATGTGTGTTGCATGGCCATGCAAAGTTAAGGTGGACCCAAAACTCAGAAGCCCCTAAGAAGGTTGTGCTACATGTAATTTGTGCAACAACTACATCAGTAATCAGTAGAGGTATATACTTCAACTAGTAGATGGCAGTGTTTATAAGTTTGTAGCTCTGTCTATGGTAAACTTTATGTCCTTTCTCTGAATAAAGTTTCCTTTTTGCAGTGAAGCAGAAAAGCACATGTGGACTGTGCACTGTCTGTTCTGTAGGGGTATATACAGAATTTCTAACAGGTGATGGGCCCAGTCAAAGCCTACAGCAAATAAGCAAGATACTGCAAAGAAAATGGCGAGTTTTTATTTGCAAATCTGACAAACTAGATTTACCAGTTTTGAAAATTCAAGATGAAAATGCTGCTAATAAGAAAAGGTACGTGGAATAGTGGATAGAGAAAGATCAGAAAGCTCAGAGCACAATCTCTCTTAGCATAGATGTTCAAATCATACAAATAAGTGTGAAACTGCTAAAGAAATGTGGGAAGTGCATGAATAAGCTAATCTCAGCAATAAGCTGTATTTGATTAGAAAGCTATACCAACCCAAGCTGATGAAAGGAAATGGTAGAATGCCTGGGAGGTACAGGAAGGAAGAAATAAAAGATATTCACTTTGCAGCACAACTGCTTAGTGGTTTATAAGAAAGTTATGAAACCCTTGTCACAGCACTTGATGTACATCCAGATGATGAACTTACATTGGAATATGTTAAAGGCAAGCTTGTGGACGAATATAAGTGTAAAACAGAAAGCATTAATAGTGATGGTGCCTCTACTGCAGAGTCTGCTTTAAATACGAAACATAGAAATGTAAACAGTAACATGTGTAGCACTACGCCTTTAGGAGTTGCTAAAGTCTGGGTCCCCCTTTAGCCCTGCACAGCCAGGCAACACGCATTTCCACACCAACGTGCGTCCAGGAGTCAGTAACCAGTCCTTGAGCTTGTTTTAAAGTTTTATTAGGGGAACTGAACTTGGATGGTGTAAGGGGTACATGGGATGCCCAAGGGAACCAAGAAACCGAGGACAACTTCCTGGAACTATTTACAAGTCTTTAGATCCAGGGAATATCCGATGGCTACTTGGGGGGATCAGGAAGGAATTTTTTCCCCTGCAAGAGAAAATTGGATCATGTTTTGCTGGGGGCTGTATTGCCTTCCTCTGGATCAACTGTGGGTTTAGGATTATAACTTTTTCTTTTGGTTGAACTGGATGGACTTTTGTCTTTTTTTCAGCCAGACTAATTATGTAACTATAATAATATTAATAAATCACTTTAACCAAAATCCCGTATCAGCACACTTCACCCCTACCCTTAGAGGTGTACAAAATATACAAATAATATGCTCAGTGATAGTAATAAATAATGACCCTTATCCCCAAATTGGTGTGTCTAAATCAAAAAAAGTCCTAAATCCAAAAGTCCAAAAGTTTATGAAACCAATGTCCCTTATAAATCAAAAAAATGTGTCCAAAAATTGTCCACAAAGTGATAAACTCTTCAAAGTCTTGTAAAAGCTTGGTTTACCTCAAAACAAAACAGAAATAAAAACCACATAGTGCATTATCCTTAATATATATACATCATATAACTCATCCAGTGATACTCCACCAAAGTGAAACAAAAGGTGTAAACAGCAAACGTGTGCCAATACACTATGTATAGTGTGAAGAACCGTGTAGGTGAATCACTCTTTAAAGTGCTTAGAACACACACATAAATCACGTCTACTGCAGTAAGGAGTGAATACCCTTACCAATATGTATATCACAACCAAACCCATGTTTTAGACAAAGGACTAAAATTTGCCCCTAAAAGAAGTTTGAACAAATTTGAGACGTATATTAATTTGAATAGATACATTAGGAAATTGAACATCAAAAAATATTTTTTATCGTTACCTGGACAAGGATCTTCTGTTGTCAGATCAAGTCCAGACATTTTAAATCAATATGTGCATAGCGGATTGAGGAACAATTCGGTTTTTAACCCAATCAATAATAAAAATCAATTTGTTGAAGTTTTTAAACAGATGGTAACTGAAGAATTAAGAGATATAGAAACTAAGAAAGTAAAAGAGAGTATCGAATTTCAGGAGGGTCTAAATTCTTTAAAGAGGGCAAACAATGTGGTGATTAGACCAGCCGATAAGGGTGGAGGGGTGGTGATTTTGGATAGATCGGCTTATGAAAACGTTATGGAAAACATTTTAAATGATTCAGATACATATATGAAAATTAATAGTAACCCATTGTATAAATACAAAAAATTACTTCAAGTATTAATTAATAGAGCGCAAAAGGAAGGGATTTTGAATGATAAAGAGGCAAGATATCTGATTCCTTCCCACTGCAAAATGCCTATAATATATTACCTACCTAAGATACACAAAAGTTTAATAAATCCCCCTGGAAGACCGATCATAAACGGGATTGACTCCATACATGCGAGAACTGGGGAGTATATTGATTTCTATTTGCAGCCCATAGTTAAATTAATGCCATCGTATCTGAAAGATGGACAGGATGTTATTGATTTGGTGGAGCATAGAAAAGTTTCTGAAAATACTATTTTGGTTACGATAGACGTTAATTCTTTGTATACTAGCATCAAGCATGAAGATGGAATCAGAGCAGTTAAATGGGGTCTAAGGAATTTTACTGACCTCTGTAGGAAACAAAGAAAATTTATTGTGTCACTACTAGAGTTTTGTATGGGAAAAAAATATTTTTGGTATGGTGGACAATTTTATGTGCAGAAGAAAGGGGTAGCAATGGGCGCAAAATTTGCGCCCAGTCTAGCAAATGTCTTTTTAAGTAAATGGGAGGAGAAGGTTATTTTTAATAGAAAATGGGAGGGATTGATTATGTGGAAAAGGTATATCGATGATATTCTTGTGATTTGGGATGGGTCGATGGAATCTTTAAAGACTTTTATATCTGTTCTGGAAAAAAATGAGCATGATTTAGGTTTTACCTTTTATATGGATAGGTGCTCAGTGAATTTTCTAGATCTTAATATTTTTATTGAGGACAAAGTTATTTTTACCAAAACTTATTTTAAGAAAACAGACAGGAACGGATACATACCCACTAATAGCTGTCACCATCCTTCTTGGATCAATGGGATACCCAAAGGTCAGTTTCGAAGAATTTTTAGAAACTGTACTAGATTGAAGGAATATGTCGAGCAAACTGATATCATTAAAAAGAGATTCATTGAGAAGGGGTATGACCCTGAGGTACTAGAAAGGATTAGGTATGAGGTGAGTAAAAGCTATTTAGGGGATAAGAAGATTGTAAAAGTTCCGTCCAAAAAGAATCCTATCAATGGGAAAAAGATAGAATATGCGTTTATTTCAGGTTATAACAACCAATATAAGGATATTGAAAAGATTGTTTTCAAACATTGGCCTATATTAAGAAAAGACACTACTCTAGGTCCACTAATCCCAAAAAAGCCCTCGTTTATTTATAGAAGGACTAAAAATTTGAGAGATGTTATAGTTAAAAGTATTATCTCTCCTCCAAAGAAAAAGAAGGAACATATGTTTGATTTTAAGGGCTTCTACCCCTGTAGAAAATGTAGAATATGCACAACAACGAATACTAAAATGAGAGTGATTTCAAATTTCACATCTAACAAGACCGGAGTATTGTATAAGATTAAGAATTTCATTACTTGTACCACTCCCTTTGTAACATATTTACTGGAATGTCCGTGTAAGTTACAGTATGTGGGGAGGACCTCAAGACCCTTACAAAAAAGATTAAGCGAACATGTTACAAATATTCTGAAAGGGAAAAAAGACCATTGTTTATCGAGGCACTTTAGAGACCATCATAACTGTGACCCCAGTGCTCTAAAATTCTGTGGAATCGATAGGATAGAGGCACATTGGAGGGGGGGCGATAAAATCAAAGCCATATCCAAGAATGAAACCTACTGGATTTATGAATTAAGAACGATGAAACCGGGAGGTTTAAATGTAGATCTAGATTTGAACTGCTTTGTTTCCAATTTCTAAACGTAAACGTTTTAGTTTATGCTTTAAACAATAGTTTACAAAAATATAAAAGACTGATATGTGCAGAGTAATGTGGGTATATCTATTGAGAATGGATTTAGGAGTAAGTTTTTTAAAAAAAATTTGTAAGAAAATAGATATTTTAAAATATAATTTTAAAATAATTTTATATAGATATGGTAAACCTTCCTTAATATTTACGATTAATGATGTGGTATCCATTGTGAGACAAATGGCATCAATGGGCAATATTGGGTCCTATAGGAGGCTATTATGATGAATATGAGATATTCATGGGTATTTAAACAGCATTAATTGGAATCTATTATGAGATTTTAATAGATATTGTAATAATATTTAGAAAAATATTTATTAGATAGGAGAGGGGAATACATAAAGAATATATATAGTGTGGTTTTAGTCTTATTGTATTGATGTTCAATTTCTATTAAAGAGGGTTGGTGTTCTATAATATATGTGGAGGTACTGTATGAAGTAAGCTAAGGGGTGCTCCATATATAATTTAGAGTATATAGTAGATGTATTTAATTATATTTTAAGCTATTGTCATCTTAATAGATATGGAGTGCTATTAATAGTATTTGCATATCATTTACATATTATACATGTATTTTAATTTATTTTTGTATGATTTTATCCGGGGGTTGTAGCTTATTTAAGTTTATACTCATGGTGGGTTTATATCCGCAATCTTTGGGACATTGCCATTCCTTAAGATGGAGTCCATGCCGGAGCTATTGTAATAATATATGCCAGTACACGATGGGGTTTTGTGTCTCCGTCAAGGATAGAGCAGTGCCCCTTTCAAAGATGGAGATCGCGGTATCACCATCATGAGAGGAGGAGTATAAAGAAGCGTCCCAGTCTGACAACCGCACCCTTTATGATTACGTCCAATGACGAAACGCGTCAGAGGGAAGTGAAGTCAGACGCAAACGAGGAACCGGAAGTAGAGCGGCGGCCATCTTGGAGAGTGGAAGAAAGACTGTTTGGAGCGGTTTGGACTCTCCTAGACGGACGGCATTAAGGTTTTTCATACTTTCAATGAAAAACATGCGATAACAAAGATTTTATATTGTAAGCAGCACCATTAAAATTTGTGATCCGAGTGTGTGGCGGTATTATACTATATTTT
This sequence comes from Staurois parvus, assembly GCF_062004578.1. Classification (NCBI taxonomy): domain Eukaryota; kingdom Metazoa; phylum Chordata; class Amphibia; order Anura; family Ranidae; genus Staurois; species Staurois parvus. Next base: position 186,901 of record NW_028319051.1, read on the forward strand.
TCTTTGTGTATATATATATATATCGATATCGGGATGACGGTTATGATGAAACTGGTCTGAGTAACTAGTGTGGATGGATCCACATTAGAGTATGAGGAGGTGAAAGTGAGGATATTGGCCGAATATCATTCGTCCCATCACACAGCCAACTTGGGGATTATTATCTAAGGCCTAAAGTGATATACATATTGGTAAGGGTATTCACTCCTTACTGCAGTAGACGTGATTTATGTGTGTGTTCTAAGCACTTTAAAGAGTGATTCACCTACACGGTTCTTCACACTATACATAGTGTATTGGCACACGTTTGCTGTTTACACCTTTTGTTTCACTTTGGTGGAGTATCACTGGATGAGTTATATGATGTATATATATTAAGGATAATGCACTATGTGGTTTTTATTTCTGTTTTGTTTTGAGGTAAACCAAGCTTTTACAAGACTTTGAAGAGTTTATCACTTTGTGGACAATTTTTGGACACATTTTTTTGATTTATAAGGGACATTGGTTTCATAAACTTTTGGACTTTTGGATTTAGGACTTTTTTTGATTTAGACACACCAATTTGGGGATAAGGGTCATTATTTATTACTATCACTGAGCATATTATTTGTATAATTATGTAACTATGTAACAACAAGCAGTCTCTTTTGGAGAGCTAGCCAGCATCTCCTGTAGTCCCATCCCAGATCCCAGATAAATCCTCTTTTTTACCCAGCTTCCTGGAGGAATCCCTGAGCAGGGAATCCAGTGTCTACCACAAATTTAGTGAACCACTCCAGGACGCCAGGCTAATCCAACTTCCTACTAGAGTGCTACTCACTCCTTCTCCTGTGTGGTTGGTGGGTTGGTGGCTGCTACCAGGCCTTCTAGCTGGTCGCTCCTTCCCTGCCACACAGGTGGTCCTTGCTCTGGGGGCTCATGAAGGTCTGAGCTTTCCTCCTTCCAAGCTCCACTGTCTGTAGGGGAGCCCCTCTCCCATCTGGGCCCTTCCCAGGCTCCTCTCCCCAGTCTCTCATCCTCTGTCTTCCACCCGAACCCTCCTTCAACTCTCCTCCAGCATGTTCTCTTACTCTTTAAGGTTGTCCTGGCGTCTTGCCAAGCCTCCTGTTGGGGATTGGCCAGGGTCCTCCAGATCCACCTACTGCTTTTAGACTTTTCTCCAAAGTTCTAGAGCAGTGGGAAATTCCAGAAGGCTGGTCTGCAGAGCCTATCATGCACTTACCATAATTTGATCCCTGCTAGCTATCATACCCAGGCTGCTACCCAGCCCTCCTTACTAACAAGTGGAGAAATCACCTCAGCTAATGGGCAAATAATGGAATTAGAAAGACTAGGGAACTGTTTTCTTTACTGTCCTATTTCCCAGAGTGTCACCAGAAAGATACCTGTGAAAAATTTCCTGTATGTCTCTGCTTACAAATCAAGGCAATGTAGTGACCTTACACTTTATGTTATACAGCGCTGATCTGTTTAACTCTCCTGTTACAGGAGTGAATGAACAAATAAATAACCAAACAATTATCTGTGCATAATACATCTATAACACCATACATATAAAGTGTCCATGCGTCAAAAAAGTCTTTGTCCTTCATAATAATATCTACTGTGCCATAAATTGCTATTAGTGCTGTGCAAAGAATCTTCAGTAAGTACTGTTGTAGTCCACCAATGCCACACCAGAGAACTCACCAACTCAATATGTCCTGGGCCCCAGGCTTCCAGCAGGCTCTGAGTATCATGTGCACAGCAGCGCCCCCAGTGGAAGTCAAGCAAAGGACAGATTGCTCCACTGTGACAGGGCTGGGACTAGAGGAGCAGTATTGGTAAAGGCAGCTGCCTGTTCCTTCCGCAGCCGGCCTGCCCAACTCGCTTTTCTTTTTCTAACTCCATTTCCTCATACCACCCGACTTTGTGACACCTTTTTGTATGAAGGCCAAGGACACATTCCTGCCATGCACAAGTTACTTAGTTCATAGAGAACTGATACTCAAAAAATTATTGGTTAAACCCACAAGTGTTTTTTTTTTTCTTCCCCATGACTTTTTATTTATATTGGTTTTGCAAATTAACCAATTCAATCAGTCTGTGGTTGGATGGACGGTTTACTGTAGTATTAAAGGCATAGTTCACCTTTACCAAAAAACTGGTAAATGTCACCTGTAGATAAAAACAAACTGTGACCTAAGTTGAATAATGCCCTCACTATAGGTGTAGTCCATTTACAGTGCTCAGCATAAATGAGTACACTCCTTTGAAAAGTAAGGTTTTAATCAATATCTCAATGAACACAAGAACAATTTCCAAAATTCTGACAAAACTGAGTTTTATAGAAATATTTGTTTGGCTCATTACATGAAAGGAAGGTTCATAATAGAACTTAGATTACAAAATTTTCAGTTTTACTCAAATTATTTGATGCAAAAATTAATACACCCCACAATAAAAACTACTTCATCTAGTATTTTGTATGACCTCCATGATTTGTAAGGACAGAACCAAGTCTTCTAGGCATGAGATGATAAAGTTGGCGACATATTGCAACATCGATCTTTTTCCATTCTTCAAAAATGATCTCTTTTAGAGCCTGGATGCTGGATGGAGAATGATGCTCAACTTGAGAATTCTCCATAAGTGGTGGATTGGGTTCAGATCAGGAGACATACTTGGCCACTGAATCACTTTCACCCTGTTCTTCAGAAATGCAACAGTGGCCTTAGATGTGTGGTTTGGATCGTTGTCATGTTGGAAAAGTGCTCGACGTCCAAGGGCACGGAGTGATGGTAGCATCTTCTCTTTCAATATAGAGCAGTACATCTGTGAATTCATGATACCATCAATGAAATGCAGCTCCCCGACACCAGCAGCACTCATGCAACCCCAAAGAAGAACACTGCCACCACCATGTTTCACTGTAGGCATCATGCATATTTCTTTGTACTTCTCACCTTTGCGATGCCATACAGTTTTGAAGCCATCATTTCCAAAAACATTTATCTTGGTCTCATCACTCTAGAGTACAGAGTCCCAGTAGTCTTCTTCTTTTTCAGCATGGGTCCTGGCAAATTCTAGACGGGTTAGTTTGTGCATGGTCTTTAGGAGAAGCTTCCTTCATAGACGACACCCATGCATGCCATTCCTCTGGAGTGTCCGCCGTATTGTGTCACAGGAAACAATCACCCTAGTTTGACTTTCTACTTCTTTAGCTAAATGCAGTGAATTTGCATGGTGATTTTCTTCAACCCTTCTCATCAGAAGACCTACCTGTCAAGGTGTTAACTTCCATGGACGGCCTGGAAGTCTCTGTGTGATGGTTGCAGTTCCATCTTTATTCCACCTTTGTATCATTTTTGCTACAGTATCTTGACAGGTAAGTAAAGCTTTTCTGATTTTCTTGCAGTCTTCACCTTTCTTATGTAAAGGCATTATTTTCTTTTTCAGGCCTTTTATAATCAACTGTCTACACCTGTTTAATGAATAATTAGACTCACCTGTAGTTGAATTCTTGTTAATCAGGATTGTGTTGTCTAAAATTTAGCTTTGCAGCTAAACTTTCATTGGGGTGTGTTCATTTTTGCAACACGGTCTTGAATGAATTTGTTAGGAAAAATACTTTGTGTGTGCAAATTAAATCTTGTTTGCAATCAATGGCCGGCATTTGTGGGAGTATTTGTAGTATAGTGTCCCATAGAAAATGTTGATTCTGAAAGGAAAGTAAAGATTTTCTGACAAATCTTTTGGGGTGTACTTATTTATGCTGAGCACTGTATGTACCGCCTAAAACCTGGCCAAAAAACTCCCAATGATGGCATTATCCTGTCCCGCCTTGTAACTAGGATGTTGCTAAGACATTCCCAGCTGTTTCATACTCCCTTGCATTCACTCTCTCTCTGTCACAGCAGCTCTGAGCTCAGAGATGTTGCAGTGGAGGAGATATTGGGCCACACATTTGCAAATGTAGGGGAACTCGCTCCTGTGATGGAGGGGATGATGAATAATGGCTGAGCAACATCTACCAACAAGGTAGGACAGGATGAAGCCATCTCTGGTAGTTTTTTAGCCAGGCTTCAGGAAGTACACTTGTGTTAAAAATAATAGCAGTCAGAAAGTACAGTTGTGTTCAAAATAATAAAGCAGTCAGACATCACTAACCGGATCAATCACTGTTTTTGGTATAAATGATATTTCTACATGGCAAATAATTTCCTAGCAGGTGTAGTAGAGTAATAGAAATCCAACAGACCCAACAGTCATGACATGCATGCTGCTGATTCTGTGTAATTGAATCACTCATTGAAAGGGGCATGTTCAAAATAATAGCAGTGTGGAGTTCTATTAGTGCGGTCATTCATTCTTTGAAAAACAGGTGGCAATTATTGCCCTTATTTAAGGAAGGAAGGCAGCAAATGTTGTACATGCTGGTTACAGTGCATTTCTCTCTGAAATTCTGAGGAAAATGGGTCGTTCCAGACATTGTTCAGAAGAACAGCATACCTTCACTAAAAGGTTGATTGGAGAGGGGAAAACATATAAAAAAGTGCAGAAAATGATAGGCTGCTCAGCTAAAATGATTGCAAATGCTTTAAAATGGCAACCAAAACCTGAAAGACGTGGAAGAAAGAGAAAAACTACCATTCGAATGGATAGAAGAATAGCCAAAATGGCGCGGACTCAGCCAACAATCAGCTCCAGGAAGATGAAAGAAGGTGTAAAGTTCCCTGTGAGGACTGTTACAATTAGAAGACACCTATGTGAAGCCAAGCTATCTGCAAGAAGCCCCCGCAAAGTCCCACTGTTGAAAAAAAAGACATGTGCTGAAGAGGTTACAATTTGCCAAAGAGCACATTGACTGGCCTAAAGAGAAATGGCGCAACATTTTGGGGACTGATGAAAGTAAGATTGTTCTTTTTGGGTCTAGTGGGCGGAGACAGTTTGTCAGACGACCCCCAAACACTGAATTCAAGCCACAGTCACTGTGAAGACAGTGAAGCATGGTGGTGCAAGCATCATGATATGGGGATGTTTCTCATACTACGGTGTGGGGCCTATTTATTGCATACCAGGGATCATGGATCAGTTTGAATACATCAGAATACTTGAAGAGGTCATGCTGCCTTATGCTGAAGAGGAAATGCCCTTGAAATGGGGGTTCCAACAAGACAATGACCCCAAACACACCAGTAAACGTGCAACATCTTGGTTCCAGACCAACAAGATTGACGTTATGGAGTGGCCAGCCCAATCCCCGGATCTTAATCCAATAGAAAACTTGTGGGGTGACATCAAAAATGCAGTTTCTGAGGCAAAACCAAGAAATAGAGAAGAACTGTGGAATGTGGTCCAATCATCCTGGGCTGGAATACCTGATCACAGGGGCCAGAAGTTGGGTGACTCCATGCAACACAGATGTACAGCAGTTCTCAGAAACAGTGCGACTACAACCAAATATTCATGAAGTCATTCAAAGGAAAGCAAAATCCCACACTGTGCACTCCATATGATGCAGGATCCTAATATTTATAGAATCCTTCCAAAATAATCCTTTGCACTACCGAAAGGTGATACAACACTAGTGTTTAACCATTTGCCGACCGCCCCATAGCAGATGTACTGCTACAGGGCACCCGGACTGTGCAGAATCAGGTATAAAAACGTGATTCTGCACTTCCTAGTCACAGGTGCACGATGCTGGCGAGCCGCTTCTGCTATGATTGGTCACAGCAGAAGCCGACCACTGGGTACCGGCCAATGGATGAGTGCTGGCACCCGCCGATCGTCTAGGATAGTGGTCTCAAAACTGTAGCCCTTTGCTTGCCTTTATCTGGCCCTCGGGGCACTTTTCCTTCCACAGATACAAGACACTATTCCTTTCCTCCCACCAACAATGGGGCTTAAATACTGCTACTGACGTCAACGATGAGGCACCATTTCTCCCATTGACACCAATGATGGGGCACTATTCCTCCCACTGAGAACAACAACATGGCACTATTCCTACCACTGACACCATTGATGGGGCACTATTTCCCCCCACTGACACCCATAATGGGGAACCATTCCTACCACTGACACCAACGATGGGGCACTATTTCTCCCCAATGACACCAACAGTAGGGCACTATTCCTCAAACTGACACCAATGATGGGGCACTATTTCTCCCATTGACACCTTCGATGGGGCACTATTCCTCCCACTGAGACCAACGATGGGGCACTATTCCTCCCACTGACACCATTGATGGGGCACTATTTCCCCCCCACTGACACCCATAATGGGGCACCATTCCTACCACTGACACTAACGATGGGGCACTATTTCTCCCCAATGACACCAACAGTAGGGCACTATTCCTTAAACTGACACCAATGATGGGGCACTATTCCTCCCACTGACACCAACAGTACGGCACTATTCCTCAAACTTACACCAATGATGGAGCACTATTCCTCCCACTGACACCAACAATGGGGCACTATTCCACCCACTGACACCATTGATGGGGAGCTATTTCCCCCCACTGACACCAAGATGACATTATTCCTCCCACTGACACTAATGATGGGGCACCATTCCTGCCACCGACCCCAACGGTGGGGCACTATTTTCCCCCATAACACCAACAATAGGACACTATTCCTCAAACTGCCACCAATGATGGGGCACTAATACTCCCACTGACACAACTGGGCACTATTCCTCCCACTGACTCCCCCTAATACCAAAAGATTCAGTGTTTACTCCCACTGATGCTGGGACAATTTCTACTCCCAATGGCCACAGTCCGGCCCCCTGAAAGTTTCATGGATAGTAAACTGGCCCTTTGTTTAGAAAGTTTGGAGAACCCTGGTCTAGGAGACTGACAGAACACAGCTCTGCCTATGTAAACTAGGCAGAGCTGTGTTCTGTCAGCAGCAATGTGCTGGTTTCTCTTTCTCTGCAAGCAAGCAAGGAGAATCCAGCACATTGCCTAGTGAAAAAAACACATACAGTAAACATTACACAAAGCTAGGCACACAGTTAACTCCTTGATCACCCTAGATGTTTAATTCCTTCCCAGCCAGTGTCATCAGTACAGTGTCTGTACATATTTTTAGCACTGATCGCTGTATTAGTGCCACTGGTTCCCATAAAGTGCAAGTTAGTGTCAGTTAGTGTCCTATTGTCCGCCACAATATCACAGTCCTGCTATAAGTCACTGATCACGGCCATTACTAGTATAAAAGAATAATAAAATAAAAATTCCAGTATATATACCGCCATTTGTAGACGCTATAGCTTTTGTGCAAACCAGGGGCGGACTGACAACTCATGGGGCCCCCGGGCAATAGGGGATCATGGGGCCCCTGTGTCCTTGCCCAAACTCAAAAAGGCCTATGAAAAAGGTACCAGGGGCATCTCATGGGGCTCCCTACTGACCCCGGGCCCTTCCAAATGGTCAGCCTGCCCCTGGTGCAAACTAATCAATATACGCTTATTGGGATTTTTTTTTACCAAAAATATGTAGCAGAATACATATTGGTCTAAATTTATGAAGCAATTTGATTTTTTTATTTTTTGTTGGATATATTTTATAGCAGAAAGTAAAAATTTTTGGGGTTTCTTTTCCAAATTTTCGGTCTTTTTATGTTTATAGCACAAAAAAACAAAACTCATAGGTGATCAAATGCCACCAAAAGAAAACTCTATTTGTGGGAAAAAATGTCAAATTTCATTTATGTACAGCATTGCATGACTGTGCAATTGTCAGTTAAAATAAAGCAGAGCTGTATCGCAAAAAATGGCCTGGTCAGTAAGGGGGGGGGGGGGAATCCTCTGGAGGGCAACCAAAAATAAATAAACAAATAAATAAAAAATATATATATTAATAAATGTAACACATAATGTGATATCCCAAAAAAAAGTCCTGTGACATAGAAATTATATATAATAAATGAAATAAATTAAAAAAGTCCTGTGATGAAAAATAATAATAACAAAGAAGAAGAAATTAAAGTCCAGTGATGAAATAACGTCATGTGGCGAAAAACTTGAAGGTACAGAAAACCTTGTTCAGTGCCCACCGTGCACCCCCACTCAGGTGTGCACTCACCAGATATTGCCTTTGTTAAAGCATACTCAAGAGGATATCCACTAATTAGACCAGGAGGTTCCTCCAAGAACAGCCCACTCAATGATTGATTGCCAGGATAATTCAAAACTCCAGTCCACCATATCATGAAAAGAGAAGAACAAAGAATCCACTCCAATAGTATATTACCCAAGATAAATGGCTTTGTTTACTCCAAGTAATGCACTTACAATGTTAAAAACATCAACAAGCCCAAATAGTGTGTTTTTGTGACCAGCAGATATCGCATGGTGCTCTCACCACCTCCGGAACTGTCGGACAGAGCGCTGTCACGTCACTTCCGGTTACGGATCTACGTCTCTTCCGGTCTGCCGCACCATCACGCCCTGATGCATTTCATCATATTCTGACTTACTCATAGGGGTGACGGTGCAGTGCGGCTTACTGCTTATATCAGTAGTCAATAATTAGAATCACCAGTATAATAATCATGCTTAATTAATTCACCTCCATCTTGCAGGAAGTGATGTATGTTACTGGCAACTACTAGGCTCCATACTTGTACTCAAAAGAGGGAAAAACACATAACAACAATCACATTATAATTAAAAATAAATAGTGTAGCGCTAATAATACTAACAATTACATGTTAAAATGCACAAACTCTATATACATCCCCTACATATATATATCCAAGGTGATAAATCAATACATAAATAATAAAATAGTTGTGTCATACGTGAATTCCCTCACGGGGAATATTTAGTGAAAAAAGTGACAAACACACTCCTATTTGCACATTGTGAAACAATATGTATACTGGTGCACAAAATTAGTGAACAAATAATCAATTCAAAAAGTCCAAAATGATATAATAATAGTAATACGATAAATTGTGGTGATCCTCACACTTCACTCTTCATGCAAGAATATATAATGTGCCGTATACATGGTACACACGTGCCAATCCTTTACCAGCCAAAATACCCCCTCACCTCCTTCATTAGACCCCACAGGGTCAACACGCTTTGAGGATCAAGTGATCCTGTCAGAATGGGTCCCTCTCAGGCTTTCCCCTCACGTCTCCAGCCTCCAACAGACTAACAGCCAGCTCCTCACAGGATCATGATAAGACACAAACAGAGACCCTCCATAGTGCAACCGGTTTTTATTGCATCAAATTTAAAACGACAATAAGTATTACACTCACATTTGCCCACGAGTTTTCCAGCTTTTTACCACATGCTATGGGTGTACTGCATGGGTGTACAAACATTATAATATTTTACATCAAAAACATTATTCAGTTCCCTAATAACACAATGTAACCTTAATGGCAATATCATATGTCATATACAATGACAACCTACTATATGATACTACTCATATTAAAACAATGTGTATACGATCATACATTACTTTTCATTGAATACATCATGATATATATAAACACCATTGTTAACATTTAGAATTTTATAGGATTTTATAGAAAATTTATTAATTACTCTTTCACTGATTTATATACTTATTAAAAAACTTTTCTTTAGCTTCTATAATACCAATGGAAATATGCACACATAATTATATATATGTCCATGCCAGATACATAATTTTATCCAGAGTTATTTTAAATGAAATGTAAAACTTTAAAAATAAAAAATAAAAGAAATTCAATAAAAGAAAAATAAATGAAAATGAAAATAAATAAAATACAAAAATAGAAAATAGGATTAAAATAAAAATATTATTATTAGTAAAAATCAATGTGCTCCTATACATCACTAATAAAGCAGTTAATATCCACTTCCACATTCAGCCCTCCTGGTACTAGAGACTGAAGTGCATGAATCCACTTTGTTTCCCTTTTAGATAGATCCCTTACTCTGTTTGATCCTCTCCAGTTAGGAGTGACCCAATCAACACCCCAAAATTCAAGTACTTTAGGATTTTTACTGTGAAACTTAGCAAAATGATCTGACACATTATGATAAGTGTATCCCTTTTTAATATTTTTTTATATGTTCAGCAATCCTCACTTTAAGAGCTCTCTTAGTCTGGCCTATGTAAATAAGATTACAGGGGCACTTAATGGCATATACCACGTGGGTTGTATCACATGATATGAATTCAGTTATCTTAAATACATGTTTATTTGTGGTTGAATAAAAAGAAGCCTGTTTAACTACATTGCCCATGGCTGTTCGACACGCCTTACACTATTTACAGGCTTTAAATCCCTTTTCAGATGGGAACATGGAAACTGTTTTAGCGGCATCTAAAATCTTCTTAACAATTCTTTCCCCCATACTTGGTGCCCTCCTGTAAATAAATCTGGGTCTCGTTGGTAATACCGGCCCTAATATTTTATCCATCAAAAGTACATGCCAAAGTTTCTGAAAAATATTTATATTTCTTTATACTGTGAATGAAAGATGGATCAAATATTTCACTGATGTGTGATATTAACCTCCTTAATCTTAGTTTTTAAACATGAAGATCTGGGGACATTCAATGCATTCTGTATGTTATATTTTATAAATTCCTCTGAATAACCTTTACGCAAAAATCTTTTTTCAATAACCTTGGACTGCATTTTATAGTCATCTTCTAGAGTGCAGTTTCTTCTAACCCCCAAAAACTGCCCTCTAGGTATATTTCTAAGCCACATTGGATGGTGACCACTCCTAATTGATAGGTAACAATTCCTATCTGTTGGCTTGAAATATACTTTAGTAGTGACCATATTATTAACCCTCTGTACTGTAACATCCACAAAATTGATAGTATCTGTGCTCATTTGATGGTCCAATTTAATGGATTTGTTGTTATTGTTTAGCTTAGTCATAAAGGTACGTAAAGACGTCTCTGATCCCTCCCAAATTAGGATGAGATCATCTATATATCTTTTGTAAAATAACAACTCTTGTGGGTTTTGGAGAAAAACTGATCTATCCCCCCATTCTGCCATACAAAAATTGGCCAGAGTGGGAGCAAATTTTGCTCCCATAGCTACCCACTCCGTTGTCGGTAAAAAGTATTATTATACCAGAAGTAACTATGTGATGAGAAAAAATCTAAGGCTTTACTCAGAAACACTTTATTACTATGAGGAACATCAACTCTCTGACTAAGTGCCCAATTCAGGGCCAACAGAGCATCATCATGACTGATGATTGTATATAATGAATTAACATCTGCAGTTACAAACCATATATCTTTCTTTTCTTTTAGTTGCATAACTTCTAGATGTTGTAATAGATCTTTCATATCTCTCAAATACGCTTTAGTGCCTAAAGCACTTTTTTGTAAATACGTATCCAAATATTCCCCCAATCTAGCCATTACCAAACCAATCCCATTCACTATAGGAGGCCGTGTTGCATTTTTAGGTACTTTTGGCAATGTGTATATAAAAGGAACTCTCAAACTGCTGGGCACCATATATTTTATCTCTTTATTCGAAATAAATTTATTTCGATATCCTTCTTCTATATGTAATTTTAATTGTTCTTCATAATTATGAGTGGGATCCTTTTTTAACACTTTATAAGTGGTGACATCTGCTAGCATCTCCTGTAATTGGAATGTGTAATACTCTTTATCCATAACAACTACACCCCCTCCCTTATCTGCTGGTCTTATTATGATGTCATTTCGTTTCTCTAGGCTTTTTATGCCTTCTGAGATATACAGGTCCATAAATATTGGGACATCGACACAATTCTAACATTTTTGGCTCTATACACCACCACAATGGATTTGAAATGAAACGAATTTGCTTTAACTGCAGACTGACAGCTTTAATTTGAGGGTATTTACATCCAAATCAGGTGAACGGTGTAGGAGTTACAACAGTTTGCATATGTGCCTCCCACTTGTTAAGGGACCAAAAGTAATGGGACAGAATAATAATCATAAATCAAACTTTCACTTTTTAAAACTTGGTTGCAAATCCTTTGCAGTCAATTACAGCCTGAAGTCTGGAACGCATAGACATCACCAGACGCTGGGATTCATCCCTGGTGATGCTCTGCCAGGCCTCTACTGCAACTGTCTTCAGTTCCTGCTTGTTCTTGGGGCATTTTCCCTTCAGTTTTGTCTTCAGCAAGTGAAATGCATGCTCAATCGGATTCAGGTCAGGTGATTGACTTGGCCATTGCATAACATTCCACTTCTTTCCCTTAAAAAACCTCTTTGGTTGCTTTTGCAGTATGCTTTGTGTCATTGTCCATCTGCACTGTGAAGCGGCGTCCAATGAGTTCTGAAGCATTTGGCTGAATATGAGCAGATAATATTGCCTGAAACACTTCAGAATTCATCCTGCTGCTTTTGTCAGCAGTCACATCATCAATAAATACAAGAGAACCAGTTCCATTGGCAGCCGTACATGCCCACGCCATGACACTACCACCACCATGCTTCACTGATGAGGTGGTATGCTTAGGATCATGAGCAGTTCCTTTCCTTCTCCATACTCTTCTCTTCCCATCACTCTGGTACAAGTTGATCTTGGTCTCATCTGTCCATAGGATGTTGTTCCAGAACTGTGAAGGCTTTTTTAGGTGTCGTTTGGCAAAATCTAATCTGGCCTTCCTGTTTTTGAGGCTCACCAATGGTTTACATCTTGCGGTGAACCCTCTGTATTCACTCTGGTGAAGTCTTCTCTTGATTGTTGACTTTGACACACATACACCTACCTCCTGGAGAGTGTTCTTGATCTGGCCAACTGTTGTGAAGGGTGTTTTCTTCACCAGGGAAAGAATTCTTCGGTCATCCACCACAGTTGTTTTCCGTGGTCTTCCGGGTCTTTTGGTGTTGCTGAGCTCACTGGTGCGTTCCTTCTTTTTAAGAATGTTCTAAACAGTTGTTTTGGCCACGCCTAATGTTTTTGCTATCTCTCTGATGGGTTTGTTTTGTTTTTTCAGCCTAATGATGGCTTGCTTCACTGATAGTGACAGCTCTTTGGATCCCATCTTGAGAGTTGACAGTAACAGATTCCAAATGCAAATAGCACACTTGAAATGAACTCTGGACCTTTTATCTGCTCATTGTAATTGGGATAATGAGGAAATAACACACACCTGGCCATGGAACAGCTGAGAAGCCAATTGTCCCATTACTTTTGGTCCCTTAACAAGTGGGAAGCACATATGCAAACTGTTGTAATTCCTACACCGTTCACCTGATTTGGATGTAAATTAAAGATGACAGTCTGCAGTTAAAGCACATCTTGTTCGTTTCATTTCAAATCCATTGTGGTGGTGTATAGAGCCAAAAATGTTAGAATTGTGTTGATGTCCCAATATTTATGGACCTGACTGTATGTGGGATTGACATGTATATGTGGGATAATAGTATCCAAATCTTTCAACACTAAACTCCTAAATACTTCCAAGCATTGATTACCTGGATTCTGGGGATTGAAAGTGGACTTATTCCTAAAACCACTGTTAATCACCTCTACTTGTGTGTGATGATTAGAAGTAATGATTTTTGGATTATTCAAAAAATACTTTTTCAAATTTAATTGTCTGACATATTTATGTATATCTACATATACACTAAATTTTTCTATTGATTTCTTACGAGCACATTTCAAACCTAAGTTTAAAATATTTACCTCTTTGAAACACAAAGTGGCTTTGCTAATATAAATTCCTTCGTTATTTAATCCCTCCTTTTTTTGTTCTTGTGGTAACCGACCACTTTACTCGATATGCTCAAGCCTTCCCCACCAAGGATCAACAATAATAACTTTATTATTGAACAATCAACTCGTAACTTTGGGACATCATTCTTCCCGTTATGTATATTGGTCTATTTTATCTGATAGTCTTATATCTTTATCCACACATATTGTCCTGACAACTGTTTCCAAAAAAACTTTCTTTTTTGCTGCAGCTTAGTTTAATTTGGACATATATGCAGAGACCTAGACACTGCATGTCACTGGTCCCCTTTGTTTCTGTTTCCTCCTCTCCCTATCCCAATATTTACAAATATGGGTATTGTGTATATACAGTATTTGTGTACTGCAATTTGTGTAATTTTGTTTTTGTAATTATATTGATTTCTATTTTCTTGGTAATCTGCATATATATGCAGACAACATAATATGTATATGTACTATTAATTTTTTTTATTAAATGTGTGATTTTTTTGTATTTATTATAATCTGTGTTGCATCACAGAGGTTGCTGGTCTGCCTTCTGTGTTTTCCCCATGCAGGGGTACTATTCTGAACTCGCTGGTCTGAATGATCTCCACCTGGAGTGCCAAGGTTCATCCACAGTCCAGTGGGGAGGTCTCCTTTTGTGATGGGGACTAGCAGGACGGTCCTCTATCTCACTTTTGCGTGTAGTTCCAGCTTGTCTGTCTGGGATTTCTGGGTCTCCATCAGGCGCACTGGTGAGCCAGGGGTGTGTGACGTCATTCTGACGTCGTTTGGGGTGGCGCCACATACGTTGTTTGGGGTGGCTCTAGCATACTAGCTCATTATGATATTACCTTGCAGGGGGAAACTTTTTTTTTTAAGACATAGAATAAAGTGCAGCGCTAAACATGTATAGGTACTGACATATATACAATCAGTTCGATCCAAGTACAAAAGTCCTCCTTAATTAGATGACAAAAAGTAGGTGCTCAGGTATTCAAGTGACTTGGTTCTGGTATCCGTGCACGTAAGTGATAAACAATGCGCACTCACCAGACCCGCATCAAATATGCGCCTTTGTGTATAAGTGATCCAGATGTCATCCGATACTGGGTGGTCCTCCCTCAGCTGTGTATGAGGCTGATGATCCTCTCCACTTAGGGGTCCCCCTGATATTGGACGTGTAGAGATCTGGTCTGGGTCCCTCCGGTGTGTCCAGGAGTAGGTCTGCAAATTAGAATGCTCCCCCAGGGGGTAACAAAGATACTCCCATAGTGTAGTATTTTGTAATAAGATATGGTTTTATTGAGCTTAGGTATACAGCGTTGCAGACAGTCAATAGTACACAACTAACCGTCTGGAATGATAAAATGGCCACCAGAGCTCCGCGTTGCTCTGACGGCGTGACTTCACGGCGTGTTATGGCGTCCTCCTTACGCGTGTCGTGCTCCAGCACGTCTTCAGAGGGGGGTTGCCAAACACGCCATGCCGTCCGTCACTTGTATTTAAACGGAAGTGCGCACATGCGCAATGAGGTGTAGCCTGACGGGACGTGCAGAACAAACTGCGCATGCGCGAATAGACGCGCGCCATTTTCCCTTGGTCTCCCCGGGTAGATAAGCAATACAGGCAAAACTGTCTGTATATACTGTAAACTGCTGAGACTACATAGGGCGAAGAATATAACGCCCTTGAGCAGAGGTTGGGTAAAGATATTAAAACCATGAAAATGACTATACCCCAGCAGAAAGAACTGGAATGGTATATGTGACCCCCTAATGAAGGAGTTATAGGGATAATCAGTGCTACATATAAAAAGTGATTACTGCGCATGTGCTAATCCAAAACAAACATAATAAAATCAAGATCAATAATGACATCAGTAAAAGACCGAATAATATGTACCAGCCACCTCCAAGTCGGCCAAATATTCCAAATGGAGGTGATGTAACATCATATGGCCCTCATAAAAACAGAATATTATAGAATCTTTGCATATAGATATGAGGTATCTCACAAAGACAGAAACAGAAATGAAGTATCAAATTATTAGGACCATAGATGAAACTAACAAAATTGTATAAAACTGCAAATATGTTAAAAATGTATATATATATGTATAAACCCACATACACATATATAGAGTGAAAGCATGAAATAACAAAAATAAAATAATAGAAAGATAAAAATCAGTTAAAATAAATGAAGACCCTAAAATCAAAGGAACTATGAATAGTTCTTCATATAAAACAACAGAGGGCTGGTGATAAGGACACCCTTATCCTAAATATATTTCTTCATATAGAACAACAGAGGACAGGTGATAAGGACAAACTATTACCCAATTAACTGTTTTCAATAAAACAATTAATGTCTACCTCTATATTAAGTCCCTTAGGTTGTAAAGAGTGGAGTTCGTATATCCATTTCATTTCTAGTTGCGACACAGCTCTTTTTTTGTGCATTCCTCTCCAGTGGGGTTTGATTAAATCTATTCCCGTAAATTTAAGTGAAGTGGGATCTTTATTGTGAAACCTCCTAAAATGATTCGAAACCGAATGTTCTCTGTACCCACGTTTAATGTTGTTGACATGTTCCCGCAACCTGTCCCTTAATCTCCTGGTGGTGCGTCCAATATACTGCAATTTGCACGGGCATTCGAGCAAATAAACAACAAATTTACTATTACAAGTAATACATTTGTTAATGTTATAGGTGTTACCCGTTATGTGTGACATAAAGGTGGTTTGTTTGCGTTTTCTAGTGTTATCACATCTGCAAGCTATACATTTATTACATGGATGGTAGCCATTTAGATCATTAAACAAGGAGACCTCTTTGGGAGGGTCTATCACATTTGGTGCAAGATAATGGCGTAAATTAGTTGCCCTCCGAAAAACAATCTCTGGTTTCTCTGGTAATATATTAGCGAGTACTGGATCAGATTTTAAAACCTTCCAATTCTTATGAATGATGTGGTTAATTTCTTTATATTGTCTCGAAAATGTCGTAACAAACGGACATATCTGGCTTTTCTTAGGTCTCTGTTTATCAATAAGGAGGTCATTCCTATTTAGCTGAGCTACAGAGTCAATAGTATCCTCCAGAGTTTTTTCTTCATACCCTTTTTCTAAAAATCGATTTTTTAATATTAAGGATTGTTCTTGGAATGTTTCTAAGTCAGTACAGTTCCTACGTAGCCTAATGAACTGCCCTTTAGGAATGTTAGCCAACCATCTGGGGTGATGGCAGCTATTTTTGGGTATGTAACCATTGCGGTCTGTCTTTTTGAAGAATGTTTTTGTCACTATTCCACCTTGATAATTGATCAATGTTAGATCAAGAAAACTTATTTCCTTAGTACTATAACTATAAGACAACTCAATATTGAGGTCGTTGTGGTTAAGTGTGGTAAAAAAATTGATCAAGGATTGTTCTTCCCCATTCCAAAGAAGGAAGACATCATCAATGTAGCGTCTATAGAAAGCGAGTTCAGGCCATTCCCTGGAAAAAATTATCATCTCCTCCCAATGTGCCATGAACAGATTAGCGAGGCTGGGGGCAAATTTTGCCCCCATCGCTACGCCCTTCGTCTGAAGGTAATAATTCTGGTTGAACCAGAAATAATTGTTATTAATGGCAAAATTGAGTAGAGTTAAAATAAAATCTGTATGTGGAGAAGATAAAGTGCTGTAAGTACGTAAATAATATTCTGCGGCTTCTAACCCATCCTTATGTGCAATATTACTGTACAGAGAGGACACATCAGCAGTCACGAGAAACGTATGGGGAGTGATGGACAAATCTTTGATATCATTCAGCATCTGCTTGGTGTCTCTTAGGAAAGCTGGTGTCTGGGAGACCAACGGTTGGAGGAAAAAATCAATGTATTGTCCAATCCTTGAACATAATGAACCTATGCCGCTTACGATTGGCCTCCCAGGGGGATTAATGGGGTCCTTGTGAATTTTCGGAAGGATGTATAAAACCGGAAGCCTAGGGGCTATGGGACATAGAAAATCCCTTTCTTTCTTATTGATAATCTCTTTGGTAAAACCTTCTTTAATGATATTCTTTAAAACTCGTTTAAAAGTAAAAACAGGATTTTTAGATAAAACAATATAAGTAGTCTTATCTTCTAAGATATTATAGACCTCTTTAATATAGTCAGACTTATCAAGTATGACTACTCCGCCCCCCTTGTCGGCAGGTCTAATTACCAGATCTCTATGATCCAAAAGGGTTTTCATGGCATTAGTCATTTGTGTCCGTGGGGCTGGTTTGATGGTCATTTTGTCTAAATCTCTCAAAGTCATATCTCTGAACAATTGCACATAGGATTGTGCCTGAGGTGGGGGATTGTAGGTAGATGCGTTCTTGAGATTGGAATATACTGAACTGGTTATGTCATTATGAGTGATAGGGTTGGATGTGAAATATCTTTTCAGGGACAATCGTCTAGAAAATTTCTGAATATCTATATATGTTTGAAACTTGTCCAATTTCTTACTTGGTGCAAATTTAAGACCATTATTTAGTAATTGTACCTCCTGTTGAGAAAAGGTGACTTTACTAAGATTGAAGATCCCATCCTTCCTTATACTTTCCTCTTTTTTCCTGTATCTATTAATTTTGGTTCCTCCCCTCCTTCCCCTGTGGAATTGCTCCTGAGAGGAGGAGCCAATTAGCAAGTGTGACTTCCTGACCACTGAGACCACGAGGAGGTCCAGTGGTCTTTGTTTTATACCATTGCCGGGTTAGTACAATTTCTTTTTTCATACCTACCTGTCCGTTATTGGCTAATGGTGTATGGATGTGTATGTGCACATGACCCAGGCATTATTGCTCCAATAAAGTTTTGAAACTACCACACTATTGGCGTTCCCCCTTTTTTCTTGACTCTCCTGTTGGAGGGTGCAGATATACATCTTCCATTCTTGGGGTGTCTGGAACCAGAAGGGGGATCCCTGTCTATCTACCTGAGGCGAGAGGGCCTCTGGATCTGGAGATATTGCTACACCCAAGGCGGATGTTAGTGGTGGAGAGGGAGGATCCGTGTGGTCTCTGGAGCTGCATACCTGGCTGGTCTTTTGGATTATATTATACACAGGCGCATTTAAAATGTGCGGTCGGTGAGTGCGCATTTTTGCTATTTTCCAGTCACCTAATGAGGAGAAGACCTGCACATATTTGGTTTTATTGTCACAAGAAAGACTCTATGAATTTATATTAATTTTATCATATTTCAGCGCTGCACTATATATATGTATAATGCCTTCTATTAAATAAAATGTCCTTAGAAGACAGGAGTAGGTACTGTATTTCAAAGCAGTTGAATGATGCCTGTACTCTGAAATAAATGTGGCTAACTTTGCTGACCTCCTTCTAAAAATTCCAACTGACTTGCTGTCAATACTACAAGGCAAATCTAAGAAAAGGTCCACCCAGGAATCAGAAACTAAAGTAAACTACTTATAAGAAATTATGTGACGTGGTGAACAGGAAAGTGAAACTGTGAGCTTTATAAACCATGTGAGTGTGCAGAGATGTGAAGCTCAGAGCGATCTGTGAACAACTCGAATACTACAGACATAGATTTAGACAACATGTCCCTCAACATTAAGATCATTAATATGACTGAAGATGAGGACACAGCGGCAGTGGAAGCTCATGTACGGGCTTTCGTTCTCTTGGAAGATGCTCTGAAGAAAAAAGACCGGCTGCTGCTGGACAAAGAAATTGAACATGAGAAGAGGCAGGAATTAAATCCCGACTGTCCATTCCTCCACCAACAACTGGTGTTGGATCTCATCCACAAACTAAAGGAGGTCCAACTTCTAAAAGGTGTAGGTTATGAGTACGAGGCTGCCATCTATCCATATCAAGACAGTGTCAATGTTGTCCTCGGCCCATTGTTCTGGAAAAGAAAAGAATACCTGGATCAATGGTCTCGTCCTGGTGTCTTGATCATGTCAGCTAGCCAAATTCTGGGCTACAAGCAAAATATATTGGCCACAAAGGGTGTTGCTACTGTAACCCCCTCTGACATTCATGCTGCTTTTGAAATTTGGATGAACCATAATGGCGTCTACAGAAATGGCATTTATACCTGCTGTGGGGAGGTTGTCCAGGACTCTGTGTGTGAGGAGTCTTCAATGAGGTAAAAAAAAAAGTTCCATGTAAGAGTTACTTCTTTAGATAAGAAATACAATTTTAATGCTTATATTATCCGCTAATGTGCCTATTTACAAAGATGACATGGGCTGTGCTGTGTATAACGCTTTAGCAACTAGGGAGGAACGCTGTGCAATGGCAAATGGCAATGTTTTAAAAAATAACTTCCAGGTTGCTGAGCCAGAACAGTTTGTCCTTCCCTCTATTTTTTTAGCTAAAAAAATGTAAAAAGTTGGAAATTATTATTATTATTATACAGTATTTATAAAGCGCCAACAGTTCACTCAGCGCTGTACATTACAAAGGGAGACAGAACATGCGACAGTACGAAAACAATACAATGTGATACACGAGGGGTTCGAGGGCCCTGCTCTTTGGAGCTTACAATCTAGGAGATGATACATTAGTTCATACAGTCCATGAAAGATTTTATTCTGCAACAACATCCAACACGTCTCGGGTGCTCAACACTTTCCGCTCATCAGGGCTAAAATAAAAAACAATAAAGAAAGAAATATAAAAAAAATATAAAATATAATCTTTTCTTTATCATCTCAGTTTTAGCTCTGATGAAGGGAGATTGTCGAGACCCCGAAACACATTGGCTTTTGCTGCAGAATACAATTTCTTATCGACTGTTCAAACTATTGTGGCGCCCCTATCTTTTAAAATTTTTAGCAAACTCCTCTGAGGGTCCAGTAGGACCTCCAAGCTTGCATACCACATGTAACGTTACAACTAACCAGTACTCCTATAACACAAACAAAAATGACCGCATAGCACCATGGACCCACTTAGAACATGTTTACCAAACTGAACAGTGAATACATTTCCTACAATTTAAAGGATACATATCATAGAAACACATGGAGGCTGACATTCCTCAAAATGCTATCATGCTTATCCCCTGGCTTTATGTTTCAGTCTCTGACCTGGTCTCAGTAAATACTGTATATATAAGGATTAAGGACTTTTTTAAGAATCATCCAATCTATTTCCTGTGAGCTATGGCCTTCATGGACAATGGTCTTCATGGGCAGAGGCTCACAGTACTCCTGGAAAGCACAGTGCTAACATCATTATGTGAGCTCTGTGCTGTCTAGGAGTAAAGACCACCCATGGTGGTTACCAGAGAAGAGGAAATACCCTTGACATCAATGGACTGACAGGTACAAAGGCAGGTATATAGGGATTTTTTAGGCAGTAGAGAGGCTTTGGGAATGAGGGGGGAGCACGGGGATTACGGTTCACAAAAAGTGGAGTTGGGCTTTAAAGTGGTTGTTAACCTTGAAACATGAACAAAGCATATCCCTCTAGAGTGTGTACTTGTCTCAAATAAGAACACATTCTGTCTGCCGCCTCATTCCTCTGCTATCAGCATGAGTCACTGCTGACAAGTTTTCCTGACACCAAGAGAAAAATGGTGACTGGGGAGGGACCTCCAGCAGACGGACAGCCTCAGCTTTGTTCCTGTGAGCTGTGTGAAGGGGGTGTGCCTCTTTCCTCCAATCAGCTCTGAGGTCTCCTCACTGGGCTCTGCAGAGCGTAACTTTATCTTTCTGCAGCCTTTTTTCTGATTTCTCAGATAAGCTTTATAAATTCTGTACTTTGAATTGATGTAGAGAAGAGAAGAGTTCAGATAAACAGGTACAACTTATGTAGGAGAATTTGTTTCATCTCTGTGCATCACCTGAGGCCAGTCACTTCACTAGGTATATGTAAGGCCTCATGCACACAGCGTGTTTTTACTGCCACTTTTATAGGAGTCAGGCGTTTTTTTTTCCTGCTGCCAAATGTCCCTCCAGTTTAGCCTATGCACACATAGACTTTTAGCAGTGTTTAGCGGCAGGAAAAAACACACAGCCTGTGCATCCAGGAGCAGCAGCATTTTGGCAGACAATTGACTCTTGTAAATGTATCTAAACGCGTGTTAATGCTAGGCACGTTACGCACATGAGAGCTAATTAATTTCAATGACCAGAATAATTTATTATTCTAGCCAATGAAATGAATTAACACCCAAGCGCTTGACGCCTGTAAATGCACCAAAATGCTCCAAAAAGACACTTTTACAAGCGTTAGGCGTTCTTTCTGCAAAAACGTTGCTGCCAGGAGATTCAAGGAGAGATTTCAAAACATCCTTTGTGCATGAGGGCTAAGGGTTTACATCCACTTTAAATGGCCCTGAGAGCATTATGGCATCCATGAGACATGAGAAATGAGACTTATGGACACTTAACATTCCTGGGCTGCCCCAATAAGGGACATAAGGCAGTATAGACCTTAAATGGTCCTGTCACATGGAAATGGAAAATATGTAAGCTAAAAACATAAAAGATGGCTGTAATAGGAGTCTTAATACCTTCCCTCCTGGCCCTGGGTGATTCTGATCTTTACCCCCTTGCAGAGCTATGCTGGCCAAAGCATCTTCAGCATCTTACACTTTTGGGTGTATTGGATGCCTCTCTCCCT
This sequence comes from Staurois parvus, assembly GCF_062004578.1. Taxonomy (NCBI): domain Eukaryota; kingdom Metazoa; phylum Chordata; class Amphibia; order Anura; family Ranidae; genus Staurois; species Staurois parvus. The sequence continues at coordinate 209,269 of NW_028319051.1, forward strand.
AGTGTGTGCTGTGGTCCCTTCCACAATGTCAGAACCTTAGTGATGCAGCAGCCAGAAAAATCAGTAATACATTAGAGGGGCTCTAACACTTCCCTACTATATTCATAACAAAATGAAATATTGACTAGTGTTGGGCCCGTTAAAAAAATAATTTAATGAGGTACACAGACAGGGCTGGGACAAGGGGTGGGCAGAAGGGTCGGCCGCCCTGGGCGCAATGGTTTTCTGTAGGGATAGGGGGCGCCATTCTTGTTACAAGGCTGAAAGGAATGGTGACAGTTGGAAGTGATTTTGACAAGCGAGTGACTGAGGGGCGTAGGATCCCCTAAGCTTGCACATCATGAACTGGGAAAGCAGTTTGGCATCTTTGCCTTGGGCGCTGGATGACCTTGTCACGGCACTGCACACATTTTACAATTTACCACATAATGTATTGTGTCAGTGTGTGTAAACACTGCAGGAGACTCTCCACATCATACTGTACTTCCTTATAGAGTGATGTAACAATGAAAAATATTCACTAACGATGTTCTGGTTGTTTCGGTGTCCCGTGACGGGAAGTCCCAACAACCACTTCTCCTCCCTTGGAAAGTCCCTGGGTTAGCAGTATAATTATTTATAGTATGATGGCTGTACCGAAAGTAATGTAAAAGTGGGCATACCTTTTTTCCTTTTTTTATCACTTGATATTAGTTGTTTAAATTTCACATGTTGGTAGAGAATAGCAGACAGCTTTTTTCGTTCAAAATTAAATAAACGAGCGCTGGGTGAATGAATATGTGTAGGATAGCTACTTGCATAAAAGGTGAACGTCTGGGACCTCTTCAAAATATATATAGACATAAATATAGGCAGCGCTAAAAACAACAGTAGTATTAAATAAAAATATTAGCCATATAGATGCATGATTATCGATTAAAAACGTGCCAAGTGTAAATGGTGCTAAATGGCGCTGAGACAAATGATGTGAAACAATGTCCAAGGTGCATTGGTGACAAAGTCAATCTAGCCAATAGTAATAAGGCATGGTGAAAAATCTGTGACTCCTGTGGCTTTGAAAAATGGATGTTGATTGCAGTAACCAGATAGCGCAATCTCTTGCGCATTGGAGTATATTAATACCTACTCCTGTCATCTGGATCTGGAACACTGCAACATGAAGGGTCATCAGGCCAGCAACATCCAGGCAACACATGTCAGAGGAGGATAACCCATCTCCAGGTATACAGTCATCAGCCACCAGGGGGACCATCTGGGGTTTATTTACTAAAGCTGGAGAGTCCAAAATCAGACTCCCTTCTGCATAGAAACCAATCAGCTTCTAACCTCAGCTTGTTCAATGAAGCTTTGGCAATGAAACCTGGAAGCTGATTGGTTTCTAGGCAGAAGTGAGTCTGATTTTGCACTCTCCAGCTTTAGTAAATAAACCCCTATGCGTTCTCATACATCAGGTCAGCAGATATCACCTTAGGAGACGGGGGGCTTGCAGAATAAACAAGCCCAAGAGGGAAGTCTCCAATAGTGTAGTAATTTATTGAGAAATATAATAGATAAAAACAGGTGGATAGACTTACATCAATAATATCCAAGATGGCCACCGGTCGTCCATATGAGCCGTGCGGAATGTGGTCACTGCATAGGGGCACCTCCCTAACGCGTTTCGTGTGAGTACACTTTCTCAAAGGGACTTTTCGTTCAGCCAGTTCAGCTGTTCCTCCATCCATACATCTGAGGTGAATGGGGAGGATTCTTCTCGCTGTGCTATTGCGTTCTGACAGGGGGGAGACTTCCCTGCTGTCAGAATAAACAGAGCAGTGCTTCAGCAGTGGATCGAGCGGCTATTATCCGACAGGGTGGCCGAATAGAAGTTAATCGGTAGAGTAACTTCTGCTCAACTGCAGTGGATACACATAGATGGAAATTAGGCCGATCTCTGCTGAATTGGCCAATTCAATCCATCTATGGCCAACTTAAAGTGGTTGTAAAGGCATGAAGGTAAAAAAAAAACCTTCTGTGTGCAGCAGCCCCCCCCCAATACTTACCTGATCCCCCTCTCAATCCAGCGAAGTGAACAAGAGCAGCGGCTCTCCCAGGAATCTCCCTCCTCATTGGCCATTGGCTCCTGCTACTGTCAATTACAGCCAGTAAGCCAATGAGGAGAGAGCAGGGGGTGGGGCTAAACTGCTGCTCTGTGTGAATGAACAAGCAGAGCAGAAGCTTGGGAGTGAGCCTGCTTGGATGCTCATATAGCAAGCTGCTTGCTATGGGGGCACTCAGCAGGAGGTTGGAGCCAGGCATGACGGTGGGGGACCCAAGAAGAGGATCGGGGCTGCTCTGTGCAAAACCATTACACAGAGCAGGTAAGTATAACACATTTATTATTTTAAAAAATGCCTTTAATATCATTTTAATTCTATAGTAATGCCTTTTCTTTTTTCACTGCAGGTAAATAATAGATTTTGAGCAGTAGCAGAGGTGCCGTCATTGGGATGGATGATTGGAAAATGAAAGCTGAGCTTCATCTCATTTACTAAGCTCTGGAGCAACTGCAGTTGCAAAGTGCATCGTCTATTTGCCTTTAGTAAACCCCACTGAGTTCTTGACAAAGAAAGGGTGCAGGCTCTCCAACATCCACAGAAGGCTACTGAATGTTTACAGACATGACACCATTGATAAGAGCAACATCTTGTCATTGGTGACTCTTGTCAGTGGTATCATCTCTGCAAACATTCTGTAGCCTCCTATGGATGTCGGACAGCTTGCAACCCTCCTTTGTCAATAATACAGTGTTGGTATTTTGCTTCTGCTTCAAATCTAATATTTACTTGCAATGAAAAAGAAGAATCACTATAGAGGAGGAGTTACTCTACCAACATGTGAAATGTGAATGACCTATGTATGTTAATAAAAAGGTTATGCCCACTTTTGCATTACTTTTGGTACAGTTCTTTTACACAGTGGGGAAAATAATTATTTGATCCCCTGCAGATGTTGTACGCTTGCCCACTTACAAATAAATGGTCTATAATTTTTATCATAGGTGTATTTTAAATGATAGAGACAGAATATCAACCAACAATCCAGAAAAAAAACACATAATACAAATGTTACAAATTGAGTTGCAGTTCAGTGAGTAAAAAAAGTATTTGATCCCCAAGCAAAACATGACTTAGTACTTGGTGGAGAAACCCTTGTTGGCAAGCTCAGAGGTAAGACTTGTAGTTTCTTGTAGTTGGTTACCAGGTTTGTACACATCTCAGGAGGGGTTTTGGTTCACTCTTCTTTACAGGTCTTCTCTAAATCCTTAAGGTTTGTTAGGTGTCACTTGACAACTGGAAGTTTCATCTCCCTCCATAAATTTTCTATAGGATTAATGTCTAGAAACTGGCTGGACCACTCCATGACCTTCATGTGCTTCTTCTTCAGCAACTCCTTTGCTGCTTTGGTGGTATGTTTTGGGTCATTGTCATGCAGGAAGACCCATCTATGACCCATCTTCAGTGTTCTGGTTGAGGGAAGAAGGTTCCCATCCAAGATTTTACAACACATGTCCCTGTCCATTGGCCCCTTAATGCAGCAAAGTCGGCCTTACCTTTAACAGAGAAACAGCACCAAAGCATAATGCTTCCACCTCCGTGCTTGACTGTACAGATGGTGTTCTTAGGGCCATAATCCGCATTTTTCTTCCTTCAAACACGGCAAGTCGAGTTAATGCCAAAAAGCTCAATTTTGGTCTTATCTGACCACAGCACTTTCTCTCAATCCTTCTCTGAATCATTTAGATGTTCATTGGCAAACTTCAGACAGGCCTGTACATGTGCTTTCTTGAGGAGGGGGACCTTGCGGCACTGCATGACTTCAATCCATGGTGGCGTATTGTGTTACCAATGGTTTGTTTGGTAACTGGTCCCAACTGCCTTGAGATCATTCACAAGCTCCTACTGTGTAGTTCTATGCTGATCCCTCACTTTTTTCTCATGATCAACTTCACCCCTTGAGGCGAAATCTTGCATGGAGCTCCAGACCGAGGGCGATTGATGGTTATATTGTATTTCTTCCATTTGCAAATAATAGCTCCAACAATTGTCTCCTTCTCAACAAGCGTCTTGCTGATGGTTGTGTAGCCCATTCCAGCCTTGTGCAGGTCTACAATCTTGTGCTTGACATTCTTTGACAGCTCTTTGATCCTGCCCATGATGGTGAGGTTTGAATGGAACAAAGACAGGACAGGTGTCTTTTATACACATAACGAGTCATTCAGAGCACCTTCTTAAATTGACAGGACTAATCTGTGTACCACATGAGCACATAGCCAGTCTGTGGGAGCCAGAATTATTGTTGGTTGGTAGGGGATCAAATACTTATTTTAGTCACTGAAGTGCAACTCAGTTTATAGCATTTGTATCGTGTGTTTTTTCTGGATTTTTGGTTGATATTCTGTCTCTTTCCTATGATAAAAAATATAGACCTTTAATTTCTTTGAAAGTGGCCAAACTAACAAAATTTGCACAGGATCAAATAATTATTTTCTCCACTGTATGCCTGGACTGGGCTGCAGACCTACCGGATTGTGGCATTCAAATATATTGCAAGCTGGAGAATAGCCACACTGGGTTTAAATGATGAGGATTTACAAGACATGACAGGGGTGTAGCTCTTCCAATTCTCTCCATCATTGCCTTGCTGCCTGTGGGACAAACTGTATCTAGTTGAGAGACACAGGCTAGTTTTTCCAGTATTGAGGAGGACATAAGTTGGCTTTAAACCTGTAGAATTTTGTTTGAACATTCAGATATGCAAGTGCCATGTCAATAATTTTTGTAAAAAGTTTTCGTAGAACGAACTTTCTACTTCCGGATTAAATTTGACAAATGCATGCTCACAAGACTAGTTACAATTTTTTCTTGGATAAGTGCAACAATTAGAAGTTTGTTAATTCCCGTTACATTCAACAAATATTTTCCATCCTTGTCCCTTGATTTTGTTTGTTTGCTCAGATTTAAAATCGCTTGTCGAACCGCCCACTTTAAAGTGGTTCTAAAGTCTTAAGGTTTTTTTTTACCTTAATTAATTCTATGCATTAAGGTAAAAAACCTTCTGTGCTGCAGAATCCTCCCAGCCCTTCCTCCCCTTAAACTTACCTGAGCCCGATCCAGCGATGTATATGAGAGCAGCGGCTCTTGCTGCTGACTCCCGCCTCTCTGGGCAGATTGATAGCAGTGGGAGACATTGGCTCCCAATGCTGTCAATCACATGCCTAGCAGAGGGCAGGTCCAAGCCGTCCGGTCTGTGTCAATGCATAAGTGCCCCCGTAGAAAGTGGCTTTCTATTGGGGCACTCCCTGAACAGGAGGAGCCTGGAGCACCGGTGGGGAACCCCAGAAAAGGAGGATCGGGGCTGCTCTGTGCAAAACCATTGCACACAGACAGTAAATATAACAAGTTTATTATTTTAAGAAAAAAGTTGAAGGTTTAATGTTACTTTAACTCTTAGATAAATAAATCAATGAAAAGGACAACTTTCAAACAAATTTCTACAGGTGCAAGGCCAGCTTTATTGTCTAGTGTAGAGTTTGTGGGGACATGTTATATTCCATTCTCTTTTCTAGGCACTGGTTGGTTTTGATATCTTTTTGATGTCACATTTGCTAACTTTTTTCAATGTGTATTTCTAGGGTGTACACCAATATAACATTGAAAAAACCTTAATAAACAGAATGTATATTAAAAAAGTGTATGCCTGGGTAAAAATTAAAAAAAAACTCATGCAGCATCTTTCTGTACAATTCATACACATTTCCCTATGTTGTTTCCTAATAAAGATGCCACAAGTACAGAAAAAATACTTTTATATCCTGCCAAAGATTTGTTGAGCTGCTAATTTCCTGTAGTCAGCTGACAACGCTGGACTGAAATTCCGAGCAGTGTTGTCATCCCTGCCGCATTACAGATCACCTCCTCCTCTCCTCATTTCCATAACAGAGGAGGTGTTCTGTTGTCCACCAGGGAAGAACTCAAGCAAGATTGATAAAACAGCAAACGTCAAATTCCACTGACCATAGTGTATATCTGAGGGCCAATAGTAAATACAGTTGCAAGAAAAAGTATGTGAACCCCTCGGGATTACGTGGAGTTTTGCATGAATTGGGCATAAAATGTGCTCTGAACGTCATCTAAGTCACAACAATAGAAGAACACAGTCTGCTGAACATAATACTACACAAACATTAGATGTTGCCATGGTTTAATTGCACATAACATGTAAACATTCACGCACGGATGTCATTGTACAATAGAGTTCCCGCACGGCCGTCATTGTACAATAGGGATCCCGCTCGGCCGTCACTATACAACAGTTTTCCCGCACGGCCGTCATTGTACAATAGGGTTCCCGCACGGCCCTCATTGTACAACAGGGATCTCGCTCGGCCGTCATTGTACAACAGGGTTCCCGCACGGCCGTCATTGTACAACAGGGTTCCCGCACGGCCCTCGTACAATATGGTTTCCGTATAGCCGTCATTGTACAATAGGGATCCCGCTGGGCCGTCATTGTACAATAGGGATCTCGCTCGGCTGTTGTTGCACAATAGGGATCCCGCCCGGCCTTCATTGTAGAATAGGGATCCCGCTCGACCGTCATTGTACAATAGGAATCCCGCTCGGCCGTCATTGTACAATAGGGATTCTGCACGACCGTCATTGTACAATAGACTTCCCGCACGGACGTCATTGTACAATATGGTTCCCGCACGACCGTCATTGTACAATAGGGATCCCGCTCGGCCGTCACTGTACAACAGTATTCCCGCACGGCCATCATTGTACAACAGGGTTCCCGCACGGCCCTCATTGTACAACAGGGATCCCGCACGGCCCTCATTGTACAATAATGATCCCGTATAGGCCTCATTGTACAATATGGTTCCCGTATAGCCGTCATTGTACAATAGGGATCCCGCTCGGCCATCATTGTATAACAGAGTTCCCGCTTGGCAGTCATTGTACAATAGGGATCCCGCACGGCCGTCATTGTACAATAGGGTTCCCGCACGGCCGTCATTGTACAATAGGGTTCCCGCACGGCCGTCATTGTACAATAGGGTTCCCGCACGGCTGTCATTGTACAATAGGGATCCCGCACGGCCGTCGTTGTACAATAGGGTTCCCGCACGGCCGTCACTGTACAAAAGGGTTCCCGCACGGCCGTCATTGTACAATAGGGTTCCCGAACGGTTGACACTGTACAATAGGGTTCCCGTACGGCCATCATTGTACAATAGGGATCCCACTTTGCCGTCATTGTACAATAAGGATCCTGCTCGGCCGTCATTCTACTGTAGGGATCCCGCTCGGCTGTCATTCTACAATAGGGATCCCGCGCGGCTGTCATTCTATAATAGGGATCCCGCTCGGCCGTCATTTTACAATAGGGATCCCGCTCGTCCGTCATTCTACAATAGGGATACCGCTTTTCTGTCATTCTACAATAGGAATTCCGCTTTGCCGTCATTCTACAACAGGGATCCCGCTTTGCCGTCATTCTACAATAGGGTTCCCGCACGACCGTCACTGTACAACAGGGTTCCCACACGGCCGTCACTGTACAACAGGGTTCCCACACGGCCGTCATCGTACAACAGGGTTCCCGCACGACCGTCATTGTAAAATAGGTATAATGGAACCAATCCAGGCTGCGCTTGGGTACTTCTGTTAGACTACCACTACCCTATCCGAACACCGACAACAGACAACACAGCAATGGCTGTCATTGTACAATAGGGATCCCGCTTGGCCGTCACTGTACAATAGGGATCCCGCTCAGACGTCATTGTACAATAGGGTTCCCGCTCAGCTGTCACTGTACAACAGGGATCCCACTCTGTCGTCATGGTACTACAAGGATCCCGCTCGGCCGTCATTGTACAATAGGGATCCCGCACGACCGTCATTCTACAATAGGGTTCCCGCACGGCAGTCATTGTACAATAGGTGTAACGGAACAAACCCCAGGCTTTGCTTGGGTACTTTGCTTTGCTTGACTACCACTACCCTGTCTGAACACCACAGCAATGGCTGTCATTGTACAATAGGGTTCCCGCACGGACGTCATTCTACAATAGGGTTCCCGCACGGACGTCATTCTACAATAGGGTTCCCGCACGACCGTCATTGTACAATAGGGATCCCGCTCGGCCGTCACTGTACAACAGTTTTCCCGCACGGCCGTCATTGTACAACAGTGTTCCCGCACGGCCGTCATTGTACAACAGGGTTCCCGCACGGCCCTCATTTTACAATAGGGATCCCGCTAGGCCGTGATTGTACAATAGGGATCTCGCTCGGACGTTGTTGCACAATAGGGATCCCGCTCGGCCGTCATTGTAGAATAGGGATCTCGCTCGACCGTCATTGTACAATAGGGATCCCGCTCGGCCGTCATTGTACAATAGGGATCCCACTCGGCCGTCATTGTGAATGTGAACCTTTGAACTTAATAACTGGTTGACCCTCCTTTGGCAGCAATAACCTCAACCAAACGTTTCCTCTAGTTGCAGATCAGACCTGCACAACGATCTGGAGTAATTTTGGACCACTCCTCTTCACAAAACTGTTTCAGTGTAGCAATATTCTTGGGATGTCTGGTGTGAATCGCTCTCTTAAGGTCATGCCACAGCATTTCATTCGGGTTGAGGTCAGGACTCTGACTGGGCCACTCCAGAAGGCGTATTCTGTGCTGTTGCAGCCATTGTTTTGTTGAATTACTTGTATTCTTTGGGTCATTGTCCTGTTGCATCACCCATCCTCTGCGGAGCTTCAGTTGGTGGACAGATGGTCGTACGTTTTCCTGCAAAATGTCTTGATAAACTCTGGAATTCATTTTCCCATCAATGACAACAATCCGTCCAGGCCCTGAGGCAGCAAAGCAGCCCCAAACCATGATGCTCCCTCCGCCATGTTTTACAGTGGGGATGAGGTTTTGATGTTGGTATGCTGTGCCTTTTTTTCTCCACACAAAGTGTTGTGTGTTCTTCCCAAACAACTCAATCTTGGTTTCATCTGTCCACAGTATATTTTGCCAGTAGTGCTGTGGAACATCCAGGTGCTCTTTTGCAAACTTCAAACGTGCTGCAATATTCTTTTTGGACAGCAATGGCTTCCTCCGTGGTGTCCTCCCATGTACTCCATTCTTGTTTAATGTTTTCCTTATTGTAGATGTGTCAACAAAAATGTTAGCATGTGCCAGAGATTTCTGTAGGTCCTTAGCTGACACTCTGGGATTCTTCTTTACCTCATGCAGCATTCTGCTCTGTGCTCTTGCAGTCATTTTTACAGGACGACCACGCCTAGGGAGAGTAACAACAGTGCTAAACTTTCTCCATTTGTAGACAGTCTGTCTTACCATGGACACATGAACATCAAGGCTTTTGGAGATGCTTTTGTAACCCTTTCCAGCTTCATGCAAGTCAACAATTCTTGATCGTAGGTCTTCTGAGAGCTCTTTTCTGCGAGGCATGGTTCACATCAGACAGTGCTTCTTGAAACCAGTAAACCCAAAACATGTGTGTGTTTTTTAAGGGCAGGACAGCTGTCAGCAACACATCCAATATCATCACACTGATTGGAGTCAAGGTTGGCTCACTCCTGGCTCCAATTAGCTCTGGGAGAAGTCATTAAGCTAGGGCCTCACATACTTTTTCCTCCCTGCACTGTGAATGTTTACATGTTATGTGCAATTCAACCATGGCAACATCTAATGTTTGTGTAGTATTATGTTCAGCAGACTGTGTTCTTCTATTGTTGTGACTTAGATGACGTTCAGAGCACATTTTATGCCCAGTTCATGCAAAACTCTACGTAATCCCAAGGGGTTCACATACTTTTTCTTGCAACTGTAAATCAGACCATACATATATTTCTCTGGTTTTAATTCTTTTTGAGTTCTTCCAAATCCTCGCTACATTGTTCTAGGCTCTACAAAAGACGTTGTTGGTGGTGGTGGGGGGATTTGTCAGCATTTTCTGTTTTTCATCTAAGGAGGGGCCCCAGAAGAAATTTAAAATTTCTGTTCATAAAGAATGTAAAATATGAGCAGGGACTTGAGTGGGTAAGTAGTGTTCTGTCTGCAGAGGTCCCCTACTGAGTTAGACCTATAGCTCTGCAATCAGCAAATCTAATGCTCACTGCTGATTGGAGAGGTCAGCCTTTGACTTTGCAGGGGTGTGTTGGACCTCTGCAGAGAAATTACTGTTTACCCACATAGAGCTAGCATCCCACTTTGCAGCATGCTGGTAAGACAAAGGCTTTTCTACTCAGATACCTGACATTATTATTATTATTATACAGTATTTATATAGCGCCAAAGGGTATGCTCAGCGCTGTACAGTAGCAGGGGGACATAACATGAGACAAGACAGTAACAATACAATACACGAGGGGTTCGAGGGCCCTGCTCTTTCGAGCTTACAATCTAGGAGGGAGGGGAAGGTGGCACAGGAGGAGATGGCTGTGGGGGATGGAGTGGTGGGTGGAGTGGAGGAGGTTAGTTGTTAGGTGAGGTCGGGTGTTAGGTGAGGGTGGGGTAGGCTTCCCTGAAGAGGAGGGTTTTCAGGGTGCGCCTGAAGGTGAGGAGGGTAGGTGACATTCTGATGGATTGGGGTAGGGAGTTCCAGAGGATGGGGGAAGTCCTAGAGAGGTCCTGCAATCGGGCGTGGGAGGAGGAGACCAGGGAGCTAGAGAGCAGGAGGTCCTGTGAGGAGCGGAGGGCACGGGTAGGGTAGTATCTGGGTATCAGGTCAGTTATGTAGTTTGGGGCGGCATTGTGAATGGCTTTGTAGGTCAGGGTTAGCAGCTTGAACTTGATGCGTTGGGCAATCGGGAGCCAGTGAAGGGATTGGCAGAGGGGGGAGGCAGATGTGGAGCGCTTGGTGAGGTGGATGAGTCTGGCCGCTGAGTTTAGGATCGACTGGAGTGGGGATAGCGTTCGTTTGGGTAGGCCAGTGAGAAGGGAGTTGCAATAGTCCAGGCGTGACACTTTCTTCCAGTATGAAAGCAATGTAGCTTGGTCAAGGACCTGCCTAGGCTAATCCTTCCCTATGTTAAAAAAAAAAAAAAAAAAAAAAAAAATGGGGTGGAGTTCCATTATAGCTTTCAACCATAGCAAAAGGATGCCAAATCTGACAATTATAAACAGGAGCTTTTATTGTACTAAATTGGCAGCACAGTGGCTAACTGGGTAGCACTTCCACCTAGCAGCACTAGGGTTGTTGGTTTGAATTCCAACCACGGCATTACCTTAGTAGAGCTTGCATGTTCTCCCTGTGCCTGTGTGGTTTTCTTCAACACTCCAAAGACATGCTGGTAGGTAAATAGTTCTAGTATATGTAGGAATGTGAATTAAGAACCTTAGATTGTAAACTCCTTGAGTATTAGGGACTGATGTGTATGTTCAATATACGCAAATGTAAAGCGCTGCATAAATTATTTTTGCGATATTAGAACTTGTAATAAACTAAATGACTTATGTTTTCTCTTTAGCCATTCTTTGCTTCCCTATATGAATGAATCTGATGAGACAGACCTAAAGCAGGCAACTCTGGATATCCTCAGGGACTGCCAAAAGAAATGCCTCCTGGTGGAGTTTACAGAAGAGCCACCAGGTCTACTGGCCTTACCCGAGTTCCCCATCATCACGACAAGTCTGGTGAAAGAGCTCCTAAGTAAGCTTAAAGAAGTCAAATTTAAATGTGACAACAGAGCTGACTGTATCAAGATAGCCTACACAGATCCCAGAACCGGGAACGTCATTTATGTGAGCAAGCTCTTCTGGGAAGAAAAAGATTACCTCTGCTTAGGATCCCGTCCAGGCACAATAATCCTTTGTATGGCACAACTGCTCGGATACCCACATCTTTTTGATGGTGCCACCCAAGACATTACAACAGAAACAACATTGGAACATCAAGAAACCCTAAACAAAAATATTCACAATCATAATAAAGGACCACCTCTTACCTTAAAAAGTTCCACCCCCTCAAACATTGGAGACTCACTGTTCAACAGATCTGAGACCCCTGGTAAATGCAAAAACACAGCAGATACAATTTGTGCTGCATTTGAAATATGGATGAGGCACAAGGGAAACTATGAGGATGGATCATACACTTGTTGTATGGAGACTGCTCGAAACTCGGTGTGCAAAAACTCTGTTATGAGAGCGTGTTTAAATGAACTACATTTATGTTTTATGGATGTTTTGTAGACAAGATAAAGCTAACCTAAAGACCATAAGGCCCCGAATCACATTTTTCATGCTTTTTTTGCGTGTTTTAGTGGCAGCACCATTTATTTTGATTGGGCATCTCTCTAAAACGTGCCAAAGAAGCTCCTGTACCAGTGTTTGGCACTGAGTAACGTGTGTTTGGTGTTGTGTGTTTTGTTGCATGACAATCTCGGCAAAATCACACCATGTTGGAGTGCCATGAAGAAATAATGGTGCTGCAAGCGCTTTGCACGTTTTGCTGCAATTCTGGAATCACGCTATTCTAATTACTATTCCAATACCCTGAAGGCCCCTGTTAAGGTATTAACGGGGCCTCAAGCTTTGGATTAGATAAACCAAACAAGACTTCTGTCATATCAAAGTACGAAGAACTTCATAGAATCCAGTTGACTAGAGGTGCGGCTAGACGACCTTATGAATGGACATCAAACATATCTTTCTGGGGCATTAGAGACCCTCCTGTACTTTCTCCAGAAAGTAAAAGAGTTTCAGCTACTTACAGGTTCGTTCGAGAAAGCTCATCTTCATATCAATTAGAAGGTTCCCTCATCTGTGAAAGGATGATCCATTTAACTACTAGGAACCGATTGTTATAATCAGACTAATTCAGAGGAACAGTACCATAGACTCATCAGACCTGTGAGATACTATAGACCCACCTGACTTTTGAGATACTATAGACCCACCTGACTTTTGAGATACCACAGACCCACCAGGCCTATGAGATCCAGCAAGACCTGTGATACACCATAGACCAACCACAACTGTAGGATACCATAAACTCACCAGATTTGTGATATATATAATAGATCCACCAGACCCATGAGATTTGCATTTCTGTGGTCATCCTTTAAATTTACAGACGGTGTAACAATGTAATTAGGCCAGCTGGTCTCTAGGCCTACCTCTGTACAACAATCACTTTGCACCCCCGATATACTTACTTTTAAGCAAGATTGACTCAGCCTGGTTCCCACAAACCACTCTTCTTCCTGTTTTGCACAGCTCCATGAAGGATGAATCAGTTACTCTGCCTCACACACAGCTGAAAATGCAGAAGGAAGACTGCAGAAGACCATTAACGTAGAACTATGGGAGAATGAAAAAATGCCACATGAAAAAATGCTGTATTCTGTCGCTAGCATTACCACCATTGAGACCACTTGATTTTTCTCTGCTGCCATTTAGTAACTCTCACAGGTCTTGTCCTTCCCCTAAACTGTGATTGGACAGAAGCAGCAAACTGATTAGCTGTCAATGTGTTCCTTGTTGGCACATGAGTGCTGCGGCACAACTGATGGGCACTTATGCTGCCTCTTCCAATCCCAGTCTTGGTTCTGCTGTACAAGGACTACAAAAGGCTGATGCACAATCCAATTTAGGTACTTACACTGCTTGCATTTCAAGAATAAATTTATTGATGCATTAATGATTACAGCACCGCATTCATTTGTGCCTTTTAAATCTGCCTTCATCATTAAACATCTTTAAACAGCAGCAGTTTTTATTTCTTTTGGTAAAAAGGTTGGAACCACATGAATAAAAGGTGCCCATTATGAGCACCCCAAGTAGTGTTACATGGTTTGACCCAACCTCCTGTAAATGCCACTTTGCTGGGCAGCTACGTCTGTGTGTAAATGTGAAGAAAAAAAAAATCAATCAAGGTACATAAGATAAAATATAGTAAATATTATCCCGACTTCTTTTATGTTGTTTCCTCCCTTCGGTCTCTTTGCTATTAAATAAAAGCTGCTTTAGGGGTTCGTTCACACCAGTGCATTGCAGGAAAGTTGTGCAATTGCCTACAAAAATGCACTGCTCCTTTGCAGACATGTGGTACCATTAAGGCTAGGTTCACATATGTAGGTTCACATATGTGCGGATCCGCACAAAAATCCGTGCAGCCGCACCACCCACACAGAAGAATGCGGACCCGTGGGCTGGTGCCATTAATTTCAAAGGTATGCCGCCCGTACTGGAAATTGCAACCGTACTGGGAACCAAGGTTCTTGTGTGGGCTGCGTTTTCAGAAGAAGTGCAAGGACTTGTGTGTCCTGGGGCACGGGAGTCCATTCAAATGAATGGGCTCTCGTGCCCACGCAAAACGCAGCCCGCAGGAATGCGGATATGTGAACCGGGGGTAATTCTTAATGGCACCCCCATGCAACCTGAAAACACGCATACATTTGTCGAAAGGCATGATACTGTGGTACTATGTGGTTTGATGTATCATGCGGGCACTTTTATTGCACTGTCTTGCACATAGGGCAGCTCATTGAAATTAATAGACTGCCCAAAATGGAAAGCACGAAAAAGTACAAAAAAAGCGTGCAAGTTCAGTCGTACCTCCTCATGTGAACCGACCCCTACAGTTTTGCTGGGAATACAATAGCAAATGCTTCTACACAGACGTACCGTGGTCTGGCTTGCAAGCTTGAGTGTGGGTTCAGACTTCACATGCAGCCTCTCTCCTGAGACTCTGCAAGCTGCATTGTGCTTGCCCATCATTTACAGTCAGATTTGTTTGATTCCATTAGTCAATTCAACTGTACACAAAGAAGAAGTGCCCGGACAGGTTCCATCTCCAAGATGCGGAATGGTGCCATCTCCTCTCCATCAACGCTTGGCTTAGATAGGCATACAGTCCTGCCCTAAGTAGGCATGTGTAAGCCGTGTACCGGGGTGGGCTCCCCAGGATACAGTGAAGTCAGGAACGAGGAAAGCAACCCCAACACCAGCTTTTGCCACAACAGAATTTTACTTAGATGTGGCAAATAAACACAACCACAAATGCTGGAAACATACAATAAATTTACATCCACCCAGCCCAAAGGCTGAGACCCTTGTGCTGCACAGCACGGCGCCTCCTGATGGATGAAGGTAGAAAGTGAAGTAATTTACCTACTGGGGGGCACAACTAAGCTGCCACACCTTACCTGTTATTACCCTAAAAGAGCAGGAATCAGTGTATGGGTGTATGGTATGGGCTAGCCTGCGGTGCAGCACAACAGCTTACAATCTTACACAAATCTACAGTATTACCCCTCCCATAACTGGTCCTGTAGCACGTGCCTGAGTATTCCTTCTGAGCAAAACGCCAGTCTGGCTTGAGTTTGTAGGATGTTATCAGCTCTCCAATGTGAAATGTCACTTTAAGTTGTGGAGTCCTTCCAATAATCAGTAACAACACTTGTGGCCTGACACAAACAGAGACCCTAACTAACTAACTATAGAAAAAAACTAAAAAATTCTTCCTGCGCCAAGTGAAACACCCTACTACAGGATCTATCCTGCCGCTGTGCAATGTGGTGAACACAAAATGTGATAAATATAAATAAACAGCGCAAACATAGACCTCTATATCAAATCAATATACAAAGTGCAAACATATATAGAAAATTATATTAATAGTGAAGTCCATCATGGTTAATAGACAACAAAAGTTCAGAAATCTCAAAAAATATTTTGTGCAAAAAATTTTTTTCAAATTCTTCTTCTAATGTAAAGAAAAAACTTCCACCTTCCACCCGTGCAAACCAACATCAAATGCACTCACCAGATTTAGGTGAATGAAACGCCTTTTAGGAATTTATATGGGATCCTAAACCCTCTTTTGTATCCACTCTATAGGAATCCTCACCTTCAGTGTAGGCTCCACCATACAACCGGGGAGAGAAAAATCTCAGATAGTGTAATATTGCAAAATACCATTTAGGAATAAAATCAAGGATTAAGGCCACTCACATTTAAATCACTTTAAAAAGGCATATTTATTAGGACAAGCTTCTTCCAAATGGACAATGAATGTAAGACAACCTCCCACGGAATCTCACATCACAGCTCCAGGATACAGCAGAAGCTCCACAGAGACCAAACATGCACAGATCCCAAAAGATGGCCGCTGGAACGCACCGCTCGGCGAAAGAGGGTTTAGGATCCCATATAAATTCCTAAAAGGCGTTTCATTCACCTAAATCTGGTGAGTGCATTTGATGTTGGTTTGCACGGGTGGAAGGTGGAAGTTTTTTCTTTACATTAGAAGAAGAATTTGAAAAAAAATTTTTTTGCACAAAATATTTTTTGAGATTCTGAACTTTTGTTGTCTATTAACCATGATGGACTTCACTATTAATATAATTTTCTATATATGTTTGCACTTTGTATATTGATTTGATATAGAGGTCTATGTTTGCGCTGTTTATTTATATTTATAACTAACTATAGGCCTGGACTCAGTCTCAAGGCGCCAACACTGAAATGAGGTGCGTGCACGATCTTACCGACCCGGGTCTGCTTTGCATCCGCTGGTGACTCTGAACAGAACAAATGTTGCTTAGTTCCTCTGCTCTCATCAGCCTTCCTGGCAGCAATCTTATCAGTATTCCTGGCAACAATCTCATCAGCTTCCTGGCAGCAATCTCTGGTTAGTGAGGGACGCATTCACACCTGGATGTCATCGGATTCTCAGCTCACACGGCCCCTTCATTCAGCATCGTCCAAAACATGGCTGCAGTCTCTTCTTCCTGTTCACTAAAACTCCAACTCTGTGTGAAAACCCCACCTCTTCATGAATATACAAATATCTATGCAGTCTGAGCCTGTGTTAGAAAAACAGTGACATCTTGTGGCTAAACCGCAGAATGTCAGTCAAAACATCAATTTACTTCCACACAGTGTTCAAACAATGAGGGGTGTTTCCCCATCTCACACATGGAGGGCGAACTGCACATAAATTCCCATTTGCTTTCTTTCTAACAGCCGGGTGGTGGGTGGTTGTGCATACGCAGTGAGTTCTTCTGCATCGGTTGTGAACAAGGAGCTGTGTCGGCATATTAGACCGCAGTGTGACAGCGGTAGCAGTCAAAGCAGACCAAGCAATGACTTGTTGGAAGGGAGGTCACAGTGTGCTAGTTATCAACCACCTATATAAAGCATGCAATGTCCCCCCTGTCCTGGCCCTACATATGAGCATTCCTGCATGATCATGAAATCTGAGTTAGTAAAGTCAAGATGCATAAAAGTAAAAAACAAGGGGCAATAATTAATGAAATAAGAAAACGCCTAGCAATAAAAATAGTAATGAATAGTTAGATCACAAATAGAAATGGTGAAAAAGGAGAATTTTTGATGTAAAAGTATCAGGAACCCCACAACCTGCATCTTAACAAAGGCTGCAGGAAAATAGAAAATCACAACTGACCCCCTCCAGACAGAGGGGTAGCAGTGTTCAGGGGTTGAGTAGGAAGGTTTCATTTTGTACAACTAATGTGTATTTTCTGACAATCTTTATTATTGTGTGAGGAATAAATCAATAAAAAAATGTGAAATTGCCAATATGGGCACAATTGTGTGTTCTATCTTTATATATTCATGGGAGGTGTATCTAACTTGCAGATATAAGTTGACATTGGCTATTGATCTGTGTGGGGAAGCAACCCAACAATAAGAACCCTATAGAGGTTCTGAAGGAAAACTTATTGGTTGGAGCTCCACTTTAATACACTGACAGATTACAGCTGACCTCCACCCTTCCCTTGGAATTTTAATGGCATCCCAGTCTTGGTCCGTAGGGTTCAATATTGAGTTGGCCTCGCCCTTTGCAGCTATAACAGCTTCAACTCTTCTGGGAAGGCTGTCCACAAGGTTTAGGAGGGTGTCTATGGGAAGGTTTGACCAGAAGGGCATTTGTGATGTCAAGCACTGATGCCGGACCAAAAGGCCTGGATCACAGTCTCCACTCTAATTGATCCCAAAGGAGTTGAGGTCAGGACTCTGATCATCCATGTCTTCATGGACCTTGCTTTGTCCATTGGTGCGCAGTCATGTTGGAACAGGAAGAGGCCATCCCCAAACTGTTCCCACAAAGTCTGGAGCATGAAATTGTTCAAAATGTCTTGGTATGCTGACGCCTTAAGACTTCCTTTCACTGGAACTAAGGGGCCAAGCCCAACCCCTAAAAAACAACCACACACCATAATCCCCCTTTCCACCAACCTTTACACTTGGCACATTCCAGTCAGGCAAGTACCGTTCTCCTGGCAACCGCCAAACTCAGACACGTTCATCGGATTGCCAAACAGAGAAGCATGATTGGTCACTCCAGAGAACACATCTCCACTGCTCTAGAGTCCAGTGGCGGCGTGCTTTACACCACTGCATCTGACGCTTTGCATTGCACTTGGTGATGTAAGGCTTGGATTTGGCCACAAAAACCCATTCCATGAAGCTCTCTACACACTGTTGTTTTGCTAATCTGAAGGCCACATGAAGTTTGGAGGTCCCTAGCTATTGATTCTGCAGACAGTTGGCAACTTCTGTGCACTGTGCGCTCCAGAATATACTGACCCCGCTCTGTCATTTCACGTGGCCTACCACTTGGTTGCTGTTGTTCCCAGTTGCTTCCACTTTGTTATAATCCCACTAACAGTTGGTCGTGGAATATTTAGTAGCCAGGAAATGTCACGGATGGACTTATTGCACAGGTGACAACCTATCACGGTACCACGCTTGAATTCACAGAGCTCCTGAGAGTGACCCATTCTTTCACCAATGTTTGTAGAAGCAGTCTGCACGCCTAGGTGATGATGTTATACACCTGTGTCCATGGAGGTAATTGGAACACCTGAATCCGGTGATTTGGAGGGCTGGCCCAATACGTTTGGCAATATAGTGTGTGTATATATATATATATATATAGAGAGAGAGAGAGAGAGAGAATTGACAAATCACATTACTCTGGCAATCCGATGAACGTGTCTGGGTTTGGTAGTTGCCAGGACGGTACTTGCCTGACTGCTTGGTACCACGTGTAGAGTTTGGTGGAGGGGGATTATAGTGTGGGGTTGTTTTTCAGGGGTTGGGATGGCCCCTTAGCACAAGTGAAGGGAACTCTTAACCGCTTCCCCTCCTCCCTATAGCAGATATATTGCAACAGGGCGGCAGGGGTGGTCAAAATCACGTATACATACACGTGATTTCGCATTTCTGGGTAGGGGGCACGCGCAAGCCACGCGTGTGCCCTACTTGCACCGCTATCCCAGTATCTATACCGCCATTTGTAAACCCTATATCTTTCATGTAAACCAATTAATTTTCACTTATTGGGATTTTTTTAGCAGAAACAAAGCAGAATACATTTTGGCCTAAATTTATGACGAAATGTGATTTTTAAAAATTTTTTACTGGACATGTTTAATAGCAAAAATTCAAAAATATTGTTTTTTTTCTTAAAATTGTTGGACAATTTCGTGCTCCCAACTTTGTAAGAACAGTTTGGGGATGGCCCCTTCCTGTTCTAAGATGACTGTGCAACAATGCACAAAGCAAGGTCCATAAAGACATGGAGGAGCGATTTTGGGGTGGAGGAACTTGACTGACCTGCACCTCAACCTGAACCCGATAGAACACCTTTGGGATGAATTAGAGCGGAGACTGCGAGCTAGGCCTTCTGGTCCGACATCAGTGCCTGACCTCACAAATGTGCTTCTGGAAGAATGGTCAAACCTTCCCATAGACGCCCTTCTAAACCTTGTGGACGGCCTTCCCAGAAGAGTTGAAGCTGTTATAGCTGCAAAGGGCGGGCCAACTCAATATTGAACCCTACGGACTAAGAGGTGGGAAGCCTCACTTTTATCATTCACTGTGTGTGCTGCTAGTAATATGGAGTCATGTCAGAGTTTACTGAGCTTCAAAGAAGGCAAATTGTTGGTGCCGCTTAGCTGGTGTCTGTGTGACTGAAGCTGCCAAATTATTTGCCGTGTGATGAGATACAGTATCAAAGGTTATGACAGAATATACAGTTTCTGGGAAAATGTCTGATAAGCATAAGCGCGGTTGACATGGTCAACTGACCAAAAGAGACAAAAGGACATTGTACAGGGTTGTGACCCGAAATAAGAAAACATGTACTGCAAAAGCGACTACAGACCAAAGCCCGTATCCACAAAAACTATGTGGAGGGAATTCCATAAGCAAAACTTTCTCGGGTGAGCTGCAATTTTCAAACCATTAGTGACCGATATTAATGCTCAGAAGAGGAGAGAGTGGTGCAATACCCATAAATCGAGGACTATCAATCAATGGAAAACTGTAATATGGTCCAATGATTCGTGCTTCACACTGGTCCCAACCACCGGATGTGTTTACATGTAGCAAACACCCTCCAAAGCATACGACCAGGACTGTCTTGTGCCAGGGGTAAAGCATGGTGGTGGTGCAATCATGGTTTGGGCAGCCATATTTCGGTATTCTGCACACCCCATCGTCAACTTGAAAGGTAGTCACTGCAAGCGACTATGTTCAAATTTTGGCCATTTATTAAAATGATAATACACCAATTCACACAGCTGGGGTAGTTATTTCCTGGTTTGACGAGCATGCAGACAAAGTCTCGCACCTCCCCTGGGTACCACAGTCGTTGGACCTCAGTATCATAGAGCCACTATGGTCAATTTTGGGGAGGTTCTGGCTCGTTTTCCGGCATCTCTGTGAGAAATGGAACGATTTTTACATTAGAAGTGGTATCAGCTTCTATTATCCACCGTCCAAGACTTATATTTGTCAATGCCCAGGGGAATTCAGGCCATCTTGGATGCCAAAGGCAGTTCAACAGCATATTAGGTAATGATTTTGTTCTTTTACCTGGTGTTTGTAAAATTTTATCCAACCCCAGGGTTGTGTGTGTGAGTGTGTGTATATTATAATCGAGATACCCCCAAATGTTGCAGCAAAGTTCAGGTGAAAGGGTCCATAAGGATGATCACAATATGGCATTTGTCTTGGTGCAGGAAACCAGAAGACAAAATCTGCAGTGATGAGGAGACCCTCCAGCTGTTACCCAAGCAGCTTTTCTTCAGCAGGAACTGTGGTGTAACATTGGAACTCAGTCAATCTACTATGCACTATGCAGTCCCTAGTAGTTTCTAATCTGTCATGCAACCGAAAGTAACTACCATAAGTAGCTGTTGGATGCCTAATCTGGCTGTAGCCCATGCTGGTTATTGAGCCCTGAGCCAAAACTAGCTATAGAATCCCAGACCAGATGGGACAGGGTTAACTAGAATAACAGGAGCTGTACATAAACTCTACTGCAATAAACAGATTCACCTACCAATACACACATATAGTAGAACAGACGTAGCTATCTGGTGCTGTGTGTGAGATAATAAAAATAGAACCGACTCGCCTATCACAAGGATTTAGATAATCAAGAAGCTATGGGAGCTGCAGTTAAAATACTGTATTAGAACATAGGATTAGTTGCCTAATATATTTTGGTCTGGGTGAAATATGATGGTAGTCTGAGAAGTTCGCGGCCTAACATAGAAAGATTGGCCACACAGACATGAAACTTCATCACTGCACAAAGCCACTCTTCCAAATGTTCAGTGCTTAAAAATGGTGAATGCAGGCTTCATGGTTTTAATACGCTCTTTGCAAACAGTTGGCACCCCCCCATTGTCAAGTTAAAAATAAAGAAAGTGGAAGAAGGCTGGAAGTGTTAATACAGAAAGTGGAAGAAGGCTGGAAGTGTAAATGGAGAAAGTGGAAGAAGGCTGGAAGTGTTAATGGAGAAAGTGGAAGAAGGCTGGAAGTGTTAATGGAGAAAGTGGAAGAAGGCTGGAAGTGTTAATGGAGAAAATGGAAGAAGGCTGGAAGTGTTAATGGAGAAAGTGGAAGAAGGCTGGAAGTGTTAATGGAGAAAGTGGAAGAAGGCTGGAAGTGTAAATGAAGAAAGTGGAAGAAGGCTGGAAGTGTTAATGCAGAAAGTGGAAGAAGGCTGGAAGTGTTAATGGAGAAAGTGGAAGAAGGCTGGAAGTGTTAATGGAGAAAGTGGAAGAAGGCTGGAAGTGTTAATGGAGAAAGTGGAAGAAGGCTGGAAGTGTTAATGCAGAAAGTGGAAGAAGGCTGAAAGTGTTAATGGAGAAAGTGGAAGAAGACTGGAAGTGTTCTATCAACAGGCATAGTGATGGCAACAGTCTTCTGCTGCACACCCTCGGAATCCCTGGAAGACTGTTGCCATCACTTTGCCCGCTGATGGAACACTTCCAGCCTTCTTCCACTTTCACCATTTCCAACTTGACTACAGGGGTGCCAACTGTTTGCAAAGAGTGCATGAAACCATATAGCGCATATACGTAATTTTCAGCTATGAAAATCCAGAAGAGTGGCGGTGTGGTGATAAAATTTCATGTCTGTGTGGACACTCCTTCCGTGTCAGGCCATGAAGTTTTCAGACTACTCTTGTATATGCAGCTCCTGGGTGTAGACATGAGGTCTCCAAAAACCTCTATCTACTTCCTTCCTCTGGGGTTTTTTATCTCTGCCTCCCAGAGACATGAAGCGCATTTATAATTAAGTGCATATATTAAAAACACAGGTAATTACAATTACAGACACCAGAGGGCAGCAGACTGCCACACGTGCAATGGCAAGCGCTTAGTTGGTCGGTGCAATCATGTGACCATGATGATCAATGAGAAGCGATTTTCTCCTCTGCAACGCCTTACTGGAAGAAGCTGCCTCAGATATGCTTCTCATTGGTCATTGTGAGCATTATGATAGACACTCACTTCAGGGCTGTGGATTGTGGTATACAGCCTGCAGCAAATGGCATCATCTCCAGAGGGGCAGCCAGGATATTTAGAGTTAGTTCACATTTTCATTATTTGTGAAAAGGTGCACTAACCCTTTAAAGCCCAACTCCAACCAAAACTTCTTTTTTTTTTTATAAGACATGGGGAACACATGAAACCCCCGTCAAGTTTTTGTTATTGCATTGTGTGTTCATATTGAGGAGATTTCCCATTGGGACACAGACTGCAATAAAACCTTTTTTTCCAGTGAATTGGGGAAGGTTTAGAATCTATTTCAGGTTATTACTGTTTCCTGCCACAGGCTGTCCAAGGGACAAGAAGCAAAGTCCAATTTTCCAGATAGGGTCACAGAAAATAAAAAATTGTTTTCCAAGTCTGTTTAGCTGGGGATGGAGTTTGCAGATTTGTCTCTTTAGACCTGAAGATCACAATAATAAAAACCTGTCAGGAATTCTACACATTTCCCCTGTAGGAAAAAAAAATTGGTTGGAGTTGCACTGTAACCACTTGCTGTCCAGGGAAATTTATAAAAAATATTCATACATATAAAAATCAGATTTTTTTTTGCTATAAAATTAGAAGCCCAAAACGTTATACACTGCTCAAAAACATTAAAGGAACACTTTGAAAATACGTCAGATCTCAATGGGGAAAAATATCATGCTGGATCTCTATACTGATATGGACGGGGTAATGTGTTAGGAACGCAAGGATGCCCCATCATTTGATGGAAATGACAATTATCAACCTACAGAGGACTGAATTCAAAGACACCCCGAACGTCAAAGTGAAAAAATGATGCAGCAGGTGAGTCCGTTTTGCTGAAATTTCATTGCAGCAACTCAAAATGGCCCTCAGTAGTTTGTATGGCTCCTACGTGCTTGTATGCATGCCTGACAACGTCGGGCCATGCTCCTAATGAGACGACGGATGGTGTCCTGGGGGATTTCCTCCCAGATCTGGACCAGGGCATCATTGAGCTCCTGGACAGTCTGAGGGGCAACCTGGCCGCGTCAGTTGGACCGAAACATGATATCCCAGAGCCGTTCTATTGGACTTAGGTCAGGCGAGCGTGGTGGCCATTCAATGGTATCAATTAATTCATCCTCCAGAAACTGCCTGCATACTGTCACCACATGAGGCCGGGCATTGTCGTGCACCAGAAGGAACCCAGGGCCCACTCCACCAGCGTAGGGACTGACAATTGGTCCAAGGATTTCATCCCGATACCTAATGGCAGCCAAGGTGCCATTATCTAGCCTGTAGAGGTCTGTGCATTCCTCCATGGATATGCCTCCCCAGACCATCACCGACCCACCACAAAAACAGTCATGGTGAACGATGATACAGGCAGCAGAACATTCTCCACAGCTTCTCCAGACCCTTTCATGTCTGTCACATGTGCTCAGGGTGAACCTGCTCTCATCTGTGAAAAGCACAGGGCACCAGTGGTGGACCTGACAATTCTGGTGTTCAATGGCAAATGCCAACTGAGCTCTATGGTGCCGGCAGTGAGCACAGGGCCCACTAGAGGACGTCGGGCCCTCAGGCCACCCTCACGAAGTCTGTTTCTGATTGTTTGGTCAGAGACATTCACACCAGTGGCCTGCTGGAGGTCATTTTGTAGGGCTCTGGCAGTGCTCATCTTGTTCCTCCTTGCACAAAGGAGCAGATACCGGTCCTGCTGATGGGTTAAGGACCTTCTATGGCCCTGTCCAGCTCTCCTAGAGTAACTGCCTGTCTCCTGGAATCTCCTCCATGCTCTTGAGACTGTGCTGGGAGACACAGCAAACCTTCTGGCAATGGTACATATTGATGTGCCATCCTGGAGGAGTTGGACTGCCTGTGCAACCTCTGTAGGGTCCAGGTGTTGTCTCATGCTACCCAGTGGTGACACTGACCCTAGCCAAATGCAAAACTAGTGAAAAACAGTCAGAAAAGAGGAGTAGGGAAAAAAATGTCAATGGCTTCCACCTGTAAAACCATTCCTGTTTTGGGGGTCGTCTCATTGTTGCACATCTAGTGCACCTATTAATTCCATTAACACCAAAGCAGCTGAAACTGATTAACAACCCCCTCTGCTACTTACTGACCAGATCAATATCCCAGGAGTTTCATTGACTTGATGCTATACTCTGATTAAAGTCTTCCTTTAATTGTTCTGAGCAGTGTATATTTTCTGAAACCAAAGGCCTTGGAGAATAAAATTGTGGCTGTTGGAATTTTTTTATGTCACATGATATTTGCACAGCTGTTTAACAGATGCAAATTTTCAGGAAGAAATACACCAAAATTAATGTTCGTGTACAGAAACAGTAAAACATAAAAGATGACATGGTGATGAAGATACCAAACATGCTAGGACTCAAGATTGTGCGTGCCCTTGAAATGGCAATAACTACAGCACCTACAAATTACAGCCAGGGAGCCAATGAGGAGAGAGGGGGTGAGGCCAAGATGCAGCTGTGTGTGGGAATGGACACGCAAAGCAGCAGCAAGCCTGCTTGGGTGCCCCCATAGCAAGCTGCTTGCTCTGGGGGCACTAAGCAGGAGGGAGGGTCCACGAGCATTCAGCGGGGGACCCGAGAAGAGAAGGATCACGGCTGCGCTGTGCACAACCCTATACAGAGCAGGTAAGTATGAAATTTTTTTTTTTTGTTAAATCATCTATAAACAGGACTTTAAACACAGGGCATGGTAATTTAAATTTTTTTATACTTCGTGTTATTCAATTAACTTTATTGGGATCACAAGGGAGCTAATAAGCCCCTTATGTTATAGATTTGGGTAAGTGACAGGTACTCTCTATGGAGGCATCATGGGTCTATTAGATCCCAATGTCTCCCCTGTCCTCCGATGCAGCTAACCAAGCACCGATTGTGCTTAATTAGCTGCTTCCCTGGCTGTAACAGCCAGTGAATGACAGCTTTGAAACCAGAAGTAACAAAATCATTCTCACTTCTGGATTCATTAGTTACAGAGGAAATAGCCAGAATAGCGAGCTAAAGAGAAGATCAAGGAGCATCCCGACAGGAACTACCACAGGCAGTAGCAGGGAAGGGGGTCTGGCTCTTCTAACTACAGTAAAAGTGATCGGGTAGTTGTAGAGCTGCCCAGATCCATTTTACTGAAGAGCTGATTGCCGTCTGTAAAAAAAAAAAACAAAAAGCCATGAGCTTGTTATAAGGACTTGCATTCAGGCCACTTTTATACATTCAGAAGGCAGCAAGTGGTTAGAGCTTGCCCTGCAAAGGGCCTCATGACCTCCTGATTACTCCACAGCTGCCAGAATGACAGCAATAAGGGCCATCATTCACGGTTAAAGGCTTTCAAAGCATTGCCTTCTGGCAAATCTGTTGCCTTTTCTCTGGCATGTGCTTACAAAAAATTGGGTTTTACATTGTGTTTGTGTACCATAAAATGTTTTACTGAAAAACGTGTTTAATAATCATGGCCACTAACATTGTGTGGTATGAAGAAAAACACTTGAAACTGTCTCTATTTTATTCTTCAGGATGTCCTCTTTCAGAAAACATAAAAATTTGTTTGGGAGCGTTTTCACTCATTTTCAGTCCTAACTTCAGGTTAAAGAGAATATTCTATTTGTGCGCACTGCTACATGATCCCTTCTCCAGTTATTTGACATTAGTCATACTATTTTCATGGTTTTCAGTCATACTCTTTACAAAGATTTTATTGGGTTTGGAGGAAGAACCATGAACAGGAACACAAATATTTAAAGAAAAGGTAAAATTGCACCCTATAAACCGAAAAACAAATTGTGTAAAATTCAAAGCTGAATGTTAAAGTGATTCTGAAGGCATTCTTTTTTAACCTTAATGCATTCTATGGATTAAAGTAAAAACCCTTCTGTGTGCAGCCCCCCTCCTCCACCACCACCCCCAAATACTTACCTGAGCCCAATCTCAATTAATCACCGAATACGAGAGCAGTGGCTCTCTCCCACCCCACTGGACAGAGGCAGCAGTGGGAGCCATTGGCTCCCGCTGCTTTCAATCACAGCCAGCGAAGATAGAGCAGGGGGCGGGGGCCACGCCACAATGTGTATCAATGGACACACAGAGCCAGCTTGGGAGTGAGCATGCACACGAGTACCCCTATAGCAAGCCATTTTCCATGGGGGCACTCGGCAAGGCGGAGGAGCCAGGAGTGCCAGCAGAGGGTCAAGGCTGGTCTGTGCAAAACCACTGCAGTGAGCATGGATGGCATGACAAAAAGAAGAAAAAAAAGACACACGCACAACCACAAATTCGCTTGCCTTTAGAACCACTTTCATCTACTTATATTTTGCCTTTCCTGGATGCTATACATCGCTTCCTGAAAGCATTACAGCACCCTGCCGCAGTGAGCTGGCTCTTGGGAGGAGTTCTGCAAATATCTAAATGCCTTAGAGGGTGGACGTTAGTCTGGACCAGGGGCGGACTGACAACTCATGGGGCCCCTGGGCAATAGGGGATCATGGGGCCCCTGTGTCCTTGCCCAAACTAAAAAAAGCCTATGAAAAAGGTACCAGGGGCATCTCATGGGGCCCCCTACTGACCCCGGGCAGTGCCCAAGTTTCCAAATGGTCAGTCCGCCCCAGGTCTGGAGGAGTGGGTGTTCCTAGGAAAGGCTGCATTTGCATGTAGAATGGGTCACACGTGGTCCAGAGCCTCCATGATTGAAAGAATCAAGATCTAATAAATGAATGAGATAAGCCAAGGACAGTAGGCCTGGAAAGGAAAGGATTAGACTATGCTGGACATCCTCCAGCCAGAAAATAAGACAGGCTCTGACTTGCTGCAGCTTCTAATGCACATTGTGAGCAGCTCCCAGTATGCAGTCAAATCAGAGCAAGCTATTTAGGGTCCAGGAGAGGAGCCGGTACATCAATCTTGTTCAATAGCAAAAACAGAAGAAAAAAAATTAAACACAACAACAAATAAACAAAAAAGATCAGTAAGTATTTGTTGCATTTTTATTAAAGTAGTATATTTCAATCAATTGACAAAACCCCAAAATATTAAATAGATAATATAAAAACAATTGCTTCCAAGAGGCGCCTGCGGTGTTTCAGATTTGTAGTAGGAAAAAAAAAAAAAAATCTTCGGGATAATCATCTCCTTCTGATTCAGGAAAGCAGGCCGGCACCTCCTTCGTCCCCAGTGTAAGATCAATACAGCCAGTTTCAGATGGGCCTCCACATCACTCGAGGGAACGGCAATGAGGCCAACTACTGCAGCAGGCAACGAACGTCAAGGATGGATTCAAGTGTAGAGAAAAGACAAACCTAAAACATGTGTCGCCCGCAGCCCGGAACACAGAACACACATCTAGGGCTAGAGAAATGCAGGATGAGGGACTGACAGGTCATACACAGCAATTGCATCAGGCTTGGTCTATTAACAGGGCTGAAAGCTGCACGTGGGGTTGGCTGCTGTGAATTCTGGTTTGTTCTCCTGAACCGAGCAGTTGTCACCAGTAACAAAATTCCATCATGTACTGCTCACGCATCAGTAAAGTGAACTTTAATTGGTTGTTATGGGCTACTGTACCTCCTGCTAACAATCCTGACCAGTTTACGGATTACTGATGTTGTCACTGTAATTGAATGTATTTAGGGCCCATTCGCACCTTTGTGGTTTGGTATGGTAATTCGATTTGATTGACACCCAAACGCACGTGCGTTTTAGCACACCAAACAGCGCAGTAATGCTCTACCATGCCTTGTGGTGAGCTGAATTGTAAAAATGGAGATTGTTCATCTTTGGGGACATTGTGGTGCGTTGCCAGCCCATTCACTATAATAGTCTGCCGTAACACATAATAAAGTGGAACTAAACTGCTGAAGAAATGGCCTTTCTTCCACGCCGTCATCCTAAAAACGCACGTGTATGTGCACATATGCATGCCTGGAATCCTCTTGGTATAAAAGGACCTGGCAAAGACTGATGGTGCATATGCACGCACAGGCGCTGCCAGCTTCTAGAGGATTGCCACTATACCACCCGGGAGCACGTGCCACACAGTTGTGGCTTAGGAACACACTGCCTCCTGGGATAAGTGTAACAATTCTAGAAGGCAGCAGGGCCCAGCCTAGGCCAGAGAACTGGCAGTGCACAAAAAGAAATGAAGAAAAAAAAATGGAATATGTTTTAGCTTTGGTGTAAGCGAGAGAGGGAGAAATAAAGTAAAAAAAAAAAAACAGTTGTTGCAGCGAGTTTTGTTGCACTTTAAACACATGAAAACACCACAGAGGTGTAAATGGACCCTTAAAGAAACTAGAGAGAAAAAAAACAAACAAAAACACCATACTAACAAAAAAAAAAAGAGCTGGAAAGGATTAAGAACCGTACACTTTTTTTTTTGGCGCTCCCAACTGCCTACTTCCTGTTTTGGTGACAACACCAAGTGAAGGGAATTTTCCAGTGGTCAGACAGACACCAATATGAGTGGGGAAAGGATTCCTTCAGCTTTCAACTGCCATGTCTGTGCAAATTTTCCACAATATGGACACAAACAGTTATAAAAAACAAACAAAAAACAGATAGAATATGGAGAATCTCTATCAAATAACAAATACAAGGTAGGAAAAGCAGGAAGCTGCACGCAAATAGTGAGTTGCATAAAAACAAACTTTATTGATCCTGCAAATGAGGACACTTTACCCACACCTACATGTTTTCACCCACTGCTGAGGCTTAATCATAGAGCTTATCAGTTAAGCCCCAGCAGGGGGCAGAAGGAGTTAAAGGGAGGCGTGGATGGAGTGTCCTCATTTCTGTTGGATCAATAAAGTTGTTTTTAAGCCGCTCCAACTGGCAGTATGCAGCTTTGTGCTTTTACTCAAGTTTGTTACCTTAAGTACCGAATCCCGGAGGTGGCGTCTGAGACAGATACAGCTGAGGACCTTGGAGCAGTACCGTACTTAGAGTTGGGTTTGAGTGTTTCAAGCAGATTACATCTCTTAGAACAAACTTTACACTTGAAGTTGCCAGTTTGGAAGTGAATGAGGGCCAAGAGATGAATGAACAGAGATGAGAAATAAGTGCCATCCAGCCTGACTTGGTATTGACATCTGTAGATGTGAAAAAACGTGAAGGAAACCAATTTATAAGCTGAAGGCTAAAAACCGTTAGAAGTCAGATGAACCATTTGTACAATGGAACAGATTACATTTGAGGACATTGTTTTTGAGCCCCTGGAGCAGCAAAGTCACAAGCCCTTGTCTCCCCATGAATTGAAGAACTAAAAAAGGACACCACTACGTACTCTACAAACAGAGATGGTGCTACATACTTTACAGCACCGGGGCGGCAAAGGTTTACAACAAAAAGTTTATTATTTCCGATCACCTATATAAAATAAAATCTATCCCGTAAAACCAAATGGACCACAGAGTTAAATTAAAACGTTCATGAAAACAAAAACAAGACAATAGACCATTTGGGATGTTTGTTCAAGAGTTCTTTGGATGAGGAACCATGAAGGAGGAGCCCAAGGGTTGCAGCCCCTCTCCAGGAAGGAGCAACGTCAACAGAATCATTGACAGTTCAGCAATTATTGCAGAGTGGGGTGCTGCACAAGCACAAAAAGACAACACTGTCAGCAGTCCATGTTGAAGGGGAGGTCCCCTCACGTCCAACGGTAAGAGTTTTCAAGTTTTTATAGAGTCTTGATTCAAGATGAAGCACACACACTTGGTGCTGTACTGTAATGAGGCCAGTAAAGTTCTGTTTCTGGCACCTACATCGGTGTCCTGGTATGTAAAAAGGAGTCCGAGGTCTCTAACAAGGCCCCACAATCTCAACAAAGCCGTCAGTTTTAAGGCTCTGGTCAGGTGCTGTTCCCTTGCTCCTGCTCAAACAGAAGCATGGCCAGCTGGGAACGAGAGCCCAGTCCTTCTAAATTGCTCTGCACGCACCGATGGTAAATTTCCTCACTGAGGCGTGGGTTACAAGAACGGGTACGGTAGGACTGAAGCAGGGCTGGTTCCACTGCCCGGAAGACGTGGAGCCCCGAGTAGCGAATAAACATCTCGTATATGTCGAGCATTTCCACGATATCCTCATTCTCCTGAGCGTCGGCTGCCATTTTGGTGCGCGCTGCCATGTAGTCGGCGTTGTAGAAGCAAGCCTCATCGAAGACGTCCCTGTCGAATCTGCCAGCATCACGCAACAGTTCCAGGGTACCGGAGGGAGACTGCTGCCCATGTTCAGACACCTCGGGGTTGTAACCTTGGAAGTGGATGGGGAAGAAGACCTGCCAGTTGTTGATGGTGTTCATGCGACAACGGTTGAGGAACTCGGAGCTGACGTGGCTCCCGACACCGGCCAGGAAGAATAGAGTATCCACAGGGTGCTTTTTGGAGATGATGTCCATAAGCCGGATTTGGGAAGGCGCGTCTGTCTTCACGCTGATCCATGGGATTTTTATGTCGCGGTATTTGCGCTCGTACTCTGCAATTTGGCTTTTGACTTGGCTGAAAATATCATTTTGGCTGACCTGCTGGGCCTGGAAGGGGTCATATATAAACAACAGGGTGAGTAGAGAATTTTCATTGCCCTGGATGTCTGTGAAGGCCTTAAGGAAGGCCCCAGCATGTTCTCGGTCTTGGGCAGTTAGGGGTAGGATGATATTGATACGGCTGGCCTCGGTCACATATGGCATGGGGATGATTTCCACCTCACTGAGCGGACGTACCAGGTGGACCCTCTTGGTGATGGAACGGCTGTGGCCCTTCTGTGTCACCAGCTCCAGCTGTAGGTCCAGTGTATACTCCATGCCACGTGTTGGATCAAAGCGGCGATAACCATTCAGGAGCTGCTGCTTGCGCACGTGTAGCACCGGCTGGTACTTGCGGTTGAGCTCATCGACAGCTGTGCTGATGACATCGGTGACATCGGCAAGATCAGCTCCAATCAGCTCGCACTTCGGAGAGTCATCGATACAAGAGAAAGCCTGATTCTCGGTGAAGTAATCCCAGCGCAGGACCTCAAAACGCGTACGGGGCTGGAATGGGGCACTGATCCCAAGAGGCCAGGTGGCAGACTGCTCTCCTTCCACAGACAGGCTGCTGGTGTTCTTTATCTCCCGCTGAAAAAGAGAAAACAGATGTAAGATTTACTTATCCACTTAACAGGTAACGGCACATTAAAAACAGTTCATACAGACATTTTTGGTCCTGTACTCCATACAAAGTTCAAATCCAGACAAATATATAACATTTTCCCCTACCCATCTCTATATGTACACACATTTTTTGCCAGCAAAACAACGCCTTGACTTCCATGAGTCCACCCACAGACAGTATGTAGGGAAAGGGTTCCTGGGAGATGTAGTTCTGGGCGTGTGGCCATGTTAGGAACTGACCCCCAAATAGCAACCCCTTCAAGAATTTTATATGCCTGGTGATAATATTACAGGGAGCAATAAAAGTGGATTCCCGATACAGGAACACAATAAAAGAGAAATAATGCAGGAACACACTGCAGGTTTAGGTCTCATTTATACTTGCAGTTTTTACCATTCTTCACCCGCTCCTCCTTTAGCTGGGAAGACAATGCTCAGTGGTGTGCACATGCCATGGCAGTGATGCTTTGCTCAAAGGAGAAGTTCACCTTTCGTAACATGTTAGGCAGACCATAGACGGGCCGTTTATCGGCCGAATTTTCGGCCAATAAATGAAAAATAATCGGTCGGCCCTGTTGCCGATGCTGCCACCCATGTCCATGAAAAATGGCAGTTTTTCACGGATTTTTCAGCATGACCGATAAAAATAAATGAGGAGATCCACCTAAAACAGGCAACGGGCTGGCCCCACTAACGGCATGATTATCGGACGATTTTTTGTGTGGACGAAAATTCAGCCGATAAACGACCCGTCTATGGCCTGCATTAGATCCATATTCAGGGTGTAACATGTTCCGTTCAAACCGGCCCTGGCTCCCCCCCCCATTCTGACAGCTAGCGGGGGGATCTTCTTCCCACTCACTAGCTGTCAAATTTTTAAAAACCCGTGGACGCACGGGGGTTCTGCCCACACGGCCGCGTCATTCATTCACAGTCATCTGTGAATGAGAGAATACAATTCCCAAAAGCCTTAGCGGCTGTCAGTTTGTAGTCCTCAATGAACTTCACAGCGTCGTGGTAGTTCATTCATTCTTCCTGTCAGAATATCTCCTTGCTCATAAAACCGGTACGGCAAGCAGAAATTCTGAAGGTCTGCAGGGGACCTGCATGGCATCAGCGATCTACTGATCACTGGTGCAATGCTTTCAGGCTCCTGCAGACAAAAATAACGTATGCATTCGCCTCTGTGCAAAAACACAAGGGGACAGGGGCGTTTTAAAAATAAAACAAATATGGTTTTATTTAAAAAGAAAAAAAATGTTTTTTATTTTTTTTTTTTTACACTGTTTACTAATGGGTTTTGCTTTTTTTTTTCACTTTTATGACTATCATAAGAAATGTAAATAACCCTTGTGATAGAAATAAGGCATGACAGGTCCTCTTTATGGAGACATCTGGGGTGACCACAGATCTCTCCTCTACCTTGGAAAACATGAGATGGGAAAAAAAAAAAAAAAAAAGGAAAAAAAAACCCCCAAAAAACTATTCATTCCAGAAAAAAAAAAAAAAAAAGTGTTTAAATTTGCCCTAACTGGAAATGCCGAAAATGCTTTTTGCTTCCGGTCTCATAGGCCATAGGGGTGATCGGAAATTATCTGGTCTCCGAACACCTCTATTGTAGGTTGGAGCAACTACAGGATCAGATCAAAGGCTCCCCGTTGGGACAAGAGAGCCCAGACAGTGGTGGTGGGGGGGGGGGGGTAAGACGACGACGATAACAGGGGATTAGGGGACCCACTTCCGATGCTGTAAAAGCAAGCCAGCAGCTAATTAGCCACTAGTATTGCCATTACCTTGTACAGCATCGCCGGCTGAGGAAAACAATACTGGGGTTATGGCTAAACACTTGTAGTCAATCACGGACATGTACACGATTTGGTGGCAAGTGGCTATACACAGCTGAACCAGATTCTGTGTGCTCCAGGTTTAATAAATCTCCCCCAATGTGTGGAAGGGGGGGGGGGGGTCGAAGTTTCCCTGATGTGAATTCTTGCTGGCAGAGAAGCTAATTGCCCACACAATGGAGTTCCATATTCCTTCCATAGCATGCAGTACCCTCAGACTGATACAAGGTGGCACTATAGATCTACCGATGAACAGATTTCTATACAGTGTGTGGGGGAGCCTATCCTTCATGCTACTTGTAACACAATTATTATTCATTCCACAAATCCATGAACGTAGGAAGACACAATGAGAAAAACACTTGCTAACAGTGATAACATTTTCTTCTTCCCTTTTCTGTGATTTCACATATACTCTAGCCAGTGTTTCTGTGCCAATCCCTTCCAATATCAATTTATTTTCCTGAGTACAGTGAACATTCTGCTGGAACGCCTCGGAACACAGAGATAAAAACGGACGAGTTAATAAAACACGAGAGCATAAAATTCATGGCAGACGCTTCAGAAGGCGAAAAAAAGAAAGGAAAAAAAAAGTTCATTAAACTGGCCAGTGGGGGGCAGCACTGACCACCTTCAGTGAGCGGAATGGCGAAGACAGAGCTGCTACTGTCTCTGGGCCTACTACACTGCAAGATGCCGAGAAATGACTCTACGTGAGAAACTGGAGCCAGCTGACCAAATACAACTGCCAGATTGTTAGCTCACATGGACGTCTCGTAAAAAAAACTGATATTTCAGTTATAGGTGGAGGAAGGCAAGCCAACTACCCCACTCTGTTTATGTCACTCTGGGTCTAGAGGCCACATTTTTTAGATCCGTCGTCTTTTGGAAAGCCCAATAAGGGCGTCTCGCTCCTCCTGCTGCAAAATCTTTGTACGCAAGATGGAAAATGGTGCAAAAAGTCCTTCTTCCTATGGGAGCCTAAAATGCCTCCATCAACAGCAAGACTAATAGGGGGTACATATGCCGGGCACAGCGCCTCGAAAAGCTGGATGTCAGCCACTCCTGGACATCAATCTGCTAAAGCATTATGAATATGGGCAAAATTGCCCCCAACTCCAGTACAGGGGCACCAGGAGCTCCTTAGGTAAAGTGGAATTCCAGCCTACACCCAACTAGCCATACAACTGCCCACCTCGAACACAACTGCCCAAAACAATACAGGTGGAGAACAGGAGCTGAAGCCATCTTTAGCCATCTCATTACATTTATACAGCAGGGAGTCGGTGCCGGTGTGCAGACGGACAACATTTTGTTGACATCACAAAATATTACAAAGATCTACTGAGGGGAGACCTCTGAAGGATCTGACTGACGGGGTAAAAGTAAAAAAGGTATTTTCATTCTTCTTTAACCTTCACTTTTAGATGAGGTACGAGGTTAGCTGGTTAGTCACCTTAACAACGCACACATTACGAAGAATCCCGATGCTGACAGTGGACAGGTTGTACATATCACCGTGTAATGGTATGTAGTCATACTGGTTCTCTTCTATAGCAGGTGAACATTACTGGGTGTTGGTGAGCCATGTGAGAGGGCCATCGAGTACTACCTAAAGCCAATATGACCTTTTCTTTAGAACACGGTTACAAAAAATACCAAACATCCTACACGTGTGACAAATGGTTGGAAGCAATTCAGTCACTACCACCTTGGGTGCTAGCTTTAAAGTGTTCCTAAACCAAGGACCCCGCATTCATTATATCCGCTCTCCCCGCACTCGCCACATCCGCTCTCCCCGGACCCCGCACTCGCCACATCCGCTCTCCCCGGACCCCGCACTCGCCACATCCGGGCTCCCCGGACCCCGCACTCGCCACATCCGGGCTCCCCGGACCCCGCACTCGCCACATCCGGGCTCCCCGGACCCCGCCACATCCGGGCTCCCCGGACCCCGCCACATCCGGGCTCCCCGGACCCCGCCACATCCGGGCTCCCCGGACCCCGCCACATCCGGGCTCCCCGGACCCCGCCACATCCGGTCTCCCCGGACCCCGCAGTCGCCACATCCGGTCTCCCCGGACCCCGCAGTCGCCACATCCGGTCTCCCCGGACCCCGCAGTCGCCATATCCGGTCTCCCCGGACCCCAGCAGATCACTAGTTAAAGCTTGTAGGAGTTTTCATTTTGCTCTAGGGGGATGCAGAACCTCTGACCTGTCTGGACAGTGCTGATCACATGCACTCTCCCAAGAAAAAAAAAAAAAAAAAGAAACCTCTAGCAATACACACCAAACTGAGCATGTGCAGAGTGACTCCACACAATATAGGTCTTATCAGGAGATTAGAGGGGGACATTGGAAGAAGGGGAGGATCAGAGAAGTCAGGCTCAAACAGTGTTTTTACACAATGCAGAGGATTAAACCCCTTAGGCTGCACAGTGAGTATAACAAGCATGCTTTACTGCATCTACAGACTGATTGTACTGTTGTGGGTTTAGTAACACTTTAATATCAGGGCAACACTTTATAAAGAGACATGGGACAGAAATGAAGAATTCCAAGGTGTCAGGAAGCCAGTGTGCCTAAACATAAGAGCTTTTCCCTTATGCAAGCTTCTTTTATTAAGGTGTATGTAAGCACTAAAGCTTTTTTTTTTTCAGTATGTTTGGCATCAAACCATATTCTGTACTGTTTTCTAAACCAAAGCATTTACGTGAATCTAGTAAACAGAGAGAACTCCGCTCCCCAAACCATCGTAGCCCATGTATGAGGATCGGCTTCAGCCTATGTGGGGTGTGGTTTCTTGGCGATGACACGTAGGCCGAAGCCAATCCTTATACACAGGTTATGGTGGCTGGTTGGGAGAGTTACTTCACACATTGCTCTGGATGGGCCTGTTGACATCTTGGCACCCCTTCACCATTGGATCATGGGAATGGAATCCCTGGCTTTGAGCGGCATTCTAATCTCGGTCCAAGGTCATTTCTGTGCATCTGTTGCAAAGTTTATTTTCTGGAGAACCTGCCAGTCACCGCACATCCTGTTGCAGGATGACAACGATTACTCACTGCCTTACAAACTGCAGCAGTGTTGTCAGGGTGACATGTGCAACCATTCAGTTGTACACTGGGCTGCCTGTCTGATCTATCAGTCAGGCAGCCCAAAGGCCAACTGAAGCAGCTTGCATGACAGACAGACAATGCTGCCCCATTTGTGAGGTAGTGGCTTAACATTGTCAGCATCTCCAGAAATTATGCAACAGATTCACAAATGATCATTTGCTTAAGGAAACTGTATACAGGGCGTACATATACTGTATACAGGGCGTACATATACTGTATACAGGGCGTACATATACTGTATACAGGGCGTACATATACTGTATACAGGGCGTACATATACAGTACATAGGGCTTACATATACAGGGCGTACATATACAGTACACAGGGCATACATATACTGTATACAGGGCATACATATACAGTACACAGGGCATACATATACTGTATACAGGGCTTACATATACAGTACATATACAGTATACAGGGCGTACATATACTGTACATAGGGCTTACATATACAGGGCGTACATATACAGTACATATACAGTATACAGGGCGTACATATACAGTACATATACTGTATACAGGGCGTACATATACAGGGCTTACATATACAGTACATATACTGTATACAGGGCGTACATATACAGGGCGTACATATACAGGGCGTACATATACAGGGCGTACATATACAGGGCGTACATATACAATACACAGGGCATACATATACTGTATACAGGGCGTACATATACAGTACATAGGGCTTACATATACAGGGCGTACATATACAGTACATATACAGTATACAGGGCGTACATATACAGTACATATACTGTGTACAGGGCGTACATATACAGTACATATACAAGGCTTCCATATACAGTACATATACAATACACAGGGCATACATATACTGTATACAGGGCGTACATATACAGTACATAGGGCTTACATATACAGGGCGTACATATACAGTACATATACAGTATACAGGGCGTACATATACAGGGCGTACATATACAGTATACAGGGCGTACATATACAGGGCGTACATATACAGTATACAGGGCGTACATATACAGTACATATACAAGGCTTCCATATACAGTACATATACTGTATACAGGGCTTACATATACAGGGTGTACATATATTGTATAGAGGCTGTACATATACAGGGAGTACATATACTGTATAGAGGGTGTACATATACAGGGAGTACATATACTGTATAGAGGGTGTACATATACAGGGCGTACATATACAGGGCGTACATATACTGTATAGAGGGTGTACATATACAGGGCGTACATATACTGTATAGAGGGTGTACATATACAGGGCGTACATATACTGTATAGAGGGTGTACATATACAGGGCGTACATATACTGTATAGAGGGTGTACATATACAGGGCGTACATATACTGTATAGAGGGTGTACATATACTGTATAGAGGGTGTACATATACAGGGCGTACATATACTGTATAGAGGGTGTACATATACAGGGAGTACATATATTGTATACAGGGCGTACATATACTTTAAAGAGAGCATGTCACATGACCCACACACTTTAAAGAGGAACTCCAGGTTTGACTTAACTTTAAAAAGTTAATTTGTTTTTTTATCAGCTTGGTCCAAATGAATCCTCTTCTTCACCAATAGATGCGTCCGCTGTCAGCACTGTATACAAACTGTATGTAACATCAGCTTTATACAGTATGCAGTGCTCTGTAACAGCAGCGGGATAGAGACTTTCCATTCCATTCCCGGAACAAACTCAAGCCAGGCTGAGTGCCCCTCAGCCATTCAGAAGCAGCTTTAAATTTTAAAAAAAGAATACAGAGTTTTCTCCGATTGGCTAAGGTAGAGATTCTGATGTCATCTGCCCACCTCTTTATTCACAGGAAGCCTTGTATTCATTCAGAAAATACCAAGCTTCCTCTGAATGACTGAGCGGTGCTTAGCTCAGCTCAATTTTGTTCCTGCAACAGGATAGGAAATCGCCATCCCACTGCTAGAACACAGTGCTGTATACCTCATGTAGCGGATACTACTTATAATGTATACAATGCTCCCAACAAGCACATGGGTTAGTGAAGGAAATCGTTTGGACCAATTTAGCTCAAGCAAACAATTTAAATCAAACCTGGAGTTCGGTTTTAATCAGACCATGTCATGTTGTCCAATCACAGCTAAAAAGACAGGCTCTCTTTAAAGCCCACCCCTCACCACCTAACACTCACCTTCACAACCCTCCCACACTGATCCTTCATCCACCACAACAGCAGCAAAATAGTCATTTTTCAAACTTATGTGGGCTGATGATGTCACCCCTGTCTTGTAAGATTGTTCAGGCCTACTGAACGCCACGTGTGTCCTGGCTACATACAGCAAATGGATTCTGAGGGTTACACAGCAAACAATGAAGTCAAGGGTATACGATGAAGTCAACAGGCTCTCTGTTTACAAATGGAAGCTGCTGGCACCAAGCTGGAGGTCAGCAGACCCATTCATCAAAGCTCAGCCTTTCAGATCACCAAGGAGGCTTGCATTGCAGAAGGGGTGTGGGGGGCTTGCACTGCAGAAGGGGTGTGGCGGGCTTGCACCGCAGAAGGGGTGTGGCGGGCTTGCACCGCAGAAGGGGTGTGGCGGGCTTGCACCGCAGAAGGGGTGTGGCGGGCTTGCACCGCAGAAGGGGTGTGGCGGGCTTGCACCGCAGAAGGGGTGTGGCGGGCTTGCACCACAGAAGGGGTGTGGTGGGCTTGCACCGCAGAAGGGGTGTGGCGGGCTTGCACCGCAGAAGGGGTGTGGGGGGCTTGCACCGCAGAAGGGGTGTGGCGGGCTTGCACCGCAGAAGGGGTGTGGGGGGCTTGCACCGCAGAAGGGGTGTGGCGGGCTTGCACCGCAGAAGGGGTGTGGCGGGCTTGCACCGCAGAAGGGGTGTGGCGGGCTTGCACCGCAAAAGGGGTGTGGCGGGCTTGCACCGCAAAAGGGGTGTGGCGGGCTTGCACCGCAAAAGGGGTGTGGCGGGCTTGCACCGCAAAAGGGGTGTGGCGGGCTTGCACCGCAAAAGGGGTGTGGCAGGCTTGCACCGCAAAAGGGGTGTGGCAGGCTTGAGACTTTGGAGTCAAAATTTGCATACACATCTTTATTTGTTCCAGGCCAGCAACTAAAACTAAGTGAAGCTAAGGGGCTGCCACTGCTTCCCACTCAAAAAACTGGTGGTAGAAAGGAGCTCAAGCCTTAAACACCAAAGCAGAGAACAATGAAGGTGATGTCCAGAGCAATCTAAAGCTGGCTGTCATTTTTTCTGTGTAGGTGAAAAAAAACATAAGCCAAATGAGGATCGCTCACTTCCGGCAGGAACCCTCCTTTTCCAAGCTCAAGTTACATTCGCCATTGCTCACCTGCAGCTGCTCGATCTCCAGGTACGTCTTCTCCAGCTCCACCTGTGCAAAGTGTTTGTGGAGGCGATACATCTGTACAGGGTCCAGAACAGGGTGGGCTGTGAATGCGTTCTTGAAGCGGGGGTCACCTTCTCTTTCAGGGTCTGCATTCTTCCCAAGTTCAAAGTAGCGGTATCGGACCCCCTGCAGAAATTACAAAGAAAAAAGTGATTCTGAGGCCCCCAATAGCTATAGGAAGACAACGCACAGCAGAGTAAAAAGTTAAATGGAAATATTGTACCACCTAGAAAAATATATTGTATAGGACACTCAAGTTCTCCAATGCCTTCCAACATGGCTGGAGAAGAACTCAGGCTACTATTTCGTAAGGATTGGAGTCCACCTGCCTCTACAGTCCATTGCAACATTCCACCCAGCATAGAGCTCTGCAGTGCAGTAGAGGTAAGTGCCATGCAACAGGATCAGAGTCCTCAGCAAGGAAATGTAAAGCGGATCTTGGACCTCAGTGATAAAGTCTGCTTATTCAAAGTACACCCCTCC
This sequence comes from Staurois parvus, assembly GCF_062004578.1. Taxonomy (NCBI): domain Eukaryota; kingdom Metazoa; phylum Chordata; class Amphibia; order Anura; family Ranidae; genus Staurois; species Staurois parvus. The sequence goes on from NW_028319051.1 coordinate 250,141, forward strand.
CCCCACCACCTGCCCAAAATGGTGAATAATTTTAAGAGAAGTTTTTTTTTTTAAATCATACTTGCCTAGGTGGATGCAACATCGATCCGAATTTGCATCTGTCCTTCTCTGGCTCTAAAGGCGAGAACTGAATGATCAGACACCACTGATTGCTCAGTTCTCCTCGCCGCTCTGAAGGCGCAGGACCAAAGCCCTAAGCCGCTGAGAGCCTGAACCTGAGCCACCCTAACCCCCCCCCCTCCCCCCAGAGTTCACTGGGGTGCAGGGATGTGAAGGGGGCAGCTGGCTCAGGTTCAGGCTCCCAGCGGCTTGGGCCTTTGGTCAAGCGCCTTCATGAAAGAGCTAAATCTGAAAATGGGTCACAGGAGTGTACAAAGACTGCACTCCTGAGATCCACAGACGAACAGCCAAACAAGCTTTGCTGCACTTCTCCTTTAATCGTCGGGGAGAAGTTAGATGCTATACTTTTCCTTGCAGAGCCTAGGCAATGGGGATATCCCCTCCTTCAAGACCGATCTCGGGAGAATGCTGAGTAGCTCACTGTACTGCGCCATCTTCGCCTGAGATTCGGGATACTCAGTGCTTCCTGGGATCTTTTGGTAGGAAAAAGGACATCACCCCATCCACCAGGGAAGTTGGGGAGACGGAAGTATATTAAATATTGCCCCCCCATTTAAAGGCAGAACGTCACTCTACCAAAAAACACGGAATTTAAAAAATATTCTATGCTGCTAGCATTAGTATGTCATATTTACTTTAACGGCTTTCCCCACATTTCTTCATTTACTTCCTGGTTTCCATGCCTAGGCAAATAATGTCATACATCCCAGGGGTCTTCATGAGTGGAGGAGGGGTTTCTTGGCTAAGCACACCCTCCTGCCGGCATGCCCAAGTACAGGGAAGATGAATGCCAGGAAGTAAACCCTACTGCCCTTACTCAAGATTGCTGCAGCCAGAAATGCTGGGGAATGTTTTTCAAAGTGTTTTGTCAGCAAGATATATCATGGAGACATGGATGGATGGAGGAGTTTGTTTTGAATATTAAAAAAAAAATGAAATAAATTGCATTTTTAGTTTGTGGTGCTCAGTTGCAGTGTAGTTCCACTTTAAGAAAAGGGGCGCACTGAAGTTGCAGACCTTGCCTGAGGTGCAAGATCCACATTTAAATGAATGAAGCGAAGGCCAGTGTGGAAGGTCTGGAACCCCCATCAGGTCTTTATGGCTGTCCCGTGTCCCCGCTAGAGAAAAATTGCTCTTTTTGCCGGTGACCAAAATTTTAAGCGGTCACCAGAACAGAAATATGGAATAGAGGGGAATCTTTCAATGGGGACCCCTTTAACCCTTCCCTACTCTAATCAAAATTTGAACATACAATTGGCTTTGTAGACCATTATGGGCCCTTTTCTATTGAAGTTTGGTTAATGCAGTGTTTCTCAACTCCAGTCCTCATGGACCCCCAACAGGTCATGTTTTCAGGATTTCCATTATTTTGCACAGGTGATTTAATCAGTTTCATTGCCTTAGTAATTACCACAGCTGTTTCATCTGAGGGAAATCCTGAAAACATGACCTGTTGGGGGTCCATGAGGACTGGAGTTGAGAAACACTGGGTTAATGTAATGCAGAATATACGGTAGCTAGAATTGTATTTATCTATCTGCACGTTAACTGATCCTTCCTATACAGACTGGTTTATGTCACCCTGACTATCATTAGTTGAACTAGTATCATCCTGTACATCTCTTCAGATAAACTGTGCACTGAGGCAGGCAACGGGCTGCAAGAAGAAAAAAAATTGCTCCGTTTCCCCATCAACAGTTAATGAGGGGAACCTTTCCTGCCACCAGAACACAATGATTACTGCTAGCAGCTGGCAGTAGTAGCAGGTAAAAAAAATCCAACATAGAAAAAAACAAAACGGCGCATTCTCCTCGTGCATTAACGCAAAAACCAAAAATGTATTAAAAAGATGCAAAAAACACATACTCACAAGCCATAAAAGTCATAAAAACAGACAAGTCAAAAGGTGCCAATCATGGGCAGCATGTGTGGACCTTCATCTATTGCTCTGAGGAAGGGAGTTCGACTCCCGAAACGCGGTAGCACTTTAATCCGAGGATGCATGCTGTACGCATGCTCTATGCCCAGCGCTGGGATCGTTCAATAGTTTCTCAGCACCCCGGAAAAGTTTGATTATTGGCACTGGCTATCAACTCTTAGTATCACTGGGAAGATCACCCAATCCCCGGCTACGCACCTGATTATACCTGAGGGACCAGGGCATGTCCAGGAGCTTATGATACAACGCGCTTTTCATTAGCGCTTCCGTGAGTGCGCAATCTATATGTCTATGTATATTCATCCAAATGGAATCAGTATTCTGGGACTATATAGAAGTTTTTTGAAGATATCATCAGCTTTAAGAAGTTCATACAATTTTGGACATTTTATATCTTTGTACTTGTCACGACTATATGTTTCTCATAGGTATTTGCATTATTTTAATATGCTCGTTTTCTGAGTAATATTTCTCAGTATTATTCGCATCACAAAACACATCAATCATACACATGCGTTTGGGAGATGACACTCATTATTCATTTAGCGCTGCACTATTTTTTTATTGATACCTTTGACTTCTTGTCTGTTTTTATTACTTTTATGGCTTGTGAGTATGTTTTTGCATCTAATAAATTTTAGTTTTTTGCGTTAATGCATGAGGAGAGTGCGCCCTGTTTTGTTTTTTTCTGCTAGTATCAAAGATTCCCCGATCTATCAAGGGCAGCACCTCAGCAAGTGCACTATTCCATTTTGAGTGCAGCAAAGAGATTTGAGCGCCGGTTTCTGGTTACTGTTGAAAAACAATCCAACAGGCTGTTGTACCCAAGTCAAATCGATGGATCGACTTTGGTACAATCAGCCTACTCATAAATGGGTTGAATCTCGGCCAGTCTGACTGAGATTCAATCAATCTATGGCCGTCTTAACAAATATACAGGACCTAGCAGTGATGCTTACATGACTTCTTGCTCCTTACCCATGGAAGGATCAAAGCTACATTTTTATGTTTGCTGCGGCTGAAAATCATCCATGCATGCTGCAGACGGCATCATTCTCAGGAGTAGTGCGAAAGACCGGATTGTGAAAGGTATAGGGCTGATATACAGCGCCAGGAGGAATGCAGATCCTTCGTGTAACAGCATCTCTTCCGCCACAAGAGTCAGCAGCACATTCCTATACACAGAGAGACAATGTGCCCCATTCAGAGGGCTGGACATACACACAGCCATAGGAAATCTATATATGGCAAACGTTCAATTGCAGGGATGGCGGAGCAGAGAACTCCGGCTATACTCTACAATCACTGGCACACCCAACCCCCTAGCTGAACAAATTGGACATCTGCAATAAGCAGATACATTACACCGATGGCATCCAATAAAATGTGAGACCACTGCAAGGAGGCTGCATAAGGTTTCCTTTCCCATGGTGATCATATGCTTGATTATATCTAAACTCAAGCATAACATTCCAACCTATTGCAGTTTACCAGTCCCTGGATGTGGTGGCTGCATTAGGATTGCTTTTTTTTCAAGCTTTTTCTCCTTTATTTACACCTGATGATCCTGCCAGAAACACACTTCCTCTCTCTTCTTGTCTATGCTTTTCCTCCACTGTGGAGGGAGCCATGGCTGTCATGGACTTCCAGCATGTCTGCCTTTGTTTACTAATCCCATCAATCCATCATATAATGGATGTAGTTTAAACAATAAAGAGAAGCTCACAAGTGAAAAGGGACACTATTTCTCAGCACAATCAACAGGTATTTTCTGTACTTGCTGAAAACGTTCTCAGAGGTTATGGCTGCAGTCGTTTTTACTTTTCAGGTTAAAGGACAAGAAAAACTCCAATAAATATTGGGTTTAGAAACACATTAAAAGCATTAAATGTGATCTCATCATCCTCTGATCATTCTATGTTGTCACAAACACACAGTAATGCAGCATGCTTGTTATACTGACTGTGGAACCTAAGGGGTTAATCCTCTGCATTGTGTAAAAACGGTTTGATCCTGACTTCTCTGATCCTCCCCTTCTTCTAGTGTCCCCCTCTTATCTCTGGATAAGACAGATCGTGTGGAGTCACTCTGCACATGCTTAGGTTTGATGTGTATTGCTAGAGAGTTTTTGTTTTTCTTGGGAGGGTGCATGTAATCAGCACAGGGCCAATCAGCACTGTCCAGACAGAGGTCAAGTGTTCTGCGTCCTCCTAGAGCAAAAATGAAAACTTCTCCTTCAAGATTACCCAGTGCTCGGCTGGACACCGATAGAAGTCACAAGACTACTCGAACTGCTGATAAGAAAAGGTAAGAAAAAAGGTATGTAGCAGTTTATATTTACTAAAATAATTGCATTTCCATGTTCTGTGTACTGTGGGAGACCGGATATAGTGAATGCAGGGTCCGGGGAGACCGGATATAGTGAATGCAGGGTCCGGGGAGACCGGATATAGTGAATGCAGGGTCCGGGGAGACCGGATATAGTGAATGCAGGGTCCGGGGAGACCGGATATAGTGAATGCAGGGTCCGGGGAGACCGGATATAGTGAATGCAGGGTCCTGGGTTTAGTAACACCTTGAGCACGTTACTGCTTATAAAAACGGCGCTCAGAAAAACACCCTTGGGCAGCCAGCACTCCTTTGAATGGCTATGACTTGAGCTGTCATAGGATGGCTCAGATCAGAGGGCACAGTGTACAGAGCAGATCCAAGCAGCCCTGTACCTTGTGATTGCCATGATGACCAGACAGCAATCGCAAATGTAAACACTCCCCTGCGTTTACATCCAAGAGCCTTCCCATTTCCCTCACAATGGAGGAAGCGGAGGGAAAATGTAATTGAGGATTGATGAATCAAGATATTATAGACAGCAGAATCATGCTGGGGATTTTAACTAACTAGGTTTGTTTATTTCTTCACTCCCTCTTCTGTACAGCTCATCTCCATCCTGCCTCTCTATGTGGCCTGCTTATTAACCAATCACCTACCTAACCCTACAAATAAATTCCCTTTATGACCATCCTCCCACTTAGCAACCTAGTGCACCATTACCAAGTTCTGTGTTTTAAAATGAAAGCAAAGCCAGGTTTTGCAACATTTTCTGACAGACAGGACATTTAAAAGACATAAAAGACCCTGTTGGCCCTCTTCTCTCTTAAAGGCTTCCTCCTGCCTGTTAGTCGCCGTGTACACAGATCTGCCCATGTGCAGCTCTGTGTACATTTATGTCCCCGGATCTGTGCTGTGGCAATGCGACTCCTTCAAGCATGCACGGCAGTGACATCATTGCAGCCCAGCTATTTAAGATGCTGAAGACAGAGAATCCAGAAAGAAGACCGGGCAAAGATTAAAATGCCTGGGATCCACCAGACTAATAACACCGCAGTGCTTGAGGGCTTCTTAGACAGGCAAGTTTGCCATAATGTGTGAATATACAGTGCATACTAGCCCATTATGGCTTATACCTGCAGGGTGCACCTAAAAAGAAAAAAAAAAAAAATTACAATGAACTTTACTACTGCTTTAACCAATTCAATACGGTATGCTTTTTCAGTTCTAAAAAAACTGTGGCAAAAAAAAAACTTTTTTGGAAAAGTAGACTAGTTAGAGTTTTCCTTTCTTTAAATAAAAAATGCCAGAACATTAACCTCCTTGGCGGTATGATTCTTTCCGATTTTTGGTGCTGAAAGCGGTACCATTTTTTTGCATGGAAATATGTTTTTTTTTATTGTAGGCTGTAATTCTTAGGAATAACTCACTGAAATCTGTCCGAACAAGAGTCTAGTAAACATCCCGGGTATGATAAAATTTGAAACACAAAATCATAAATTATAATTTAATAAATAATCATAAAAAATAATAATATAATAATACATTTAATTCAATAATATAATCAAACCAAAAACACTGAAATGTGAAATATAGCACCAAGTTCGCACATCACTGAGCAAAATCGTTTTCAGTGTCTGATGACGATTTTCCCCACGAATCATTATCACTCAATTCTGCAAGTAGTTCTGATTTACCATCGCTGTTCTCTAGCCGGTCTAAAACCGCTTTTGACCTAAAGGGACACTTTTTGGACGCCATGGACGTTTCTCAGTTTCCAGGCAGAAAGAACAGACAAAATGCAGGCAGGGCGCAGGACAAAGCATTAGGGACAAAATGTATGTGAAATTGGTTGAGACAGCAATGTTTTACTAAGTAAAATGTAAAAAAAAAACAAAAACATTTTTTAACATTTTTAAATTTCCCGCCGCCAGCGGCGCCCGTATTCCGACGTCACAGGGACAGGACACAGAAGCCGGATGCCGGCATCGGTCGGAGGAGATGGCCAGGGACGCTGCAGGGCATACATCGCAGGAGTGCAGGGTAAGGTAAGTGAAGAACAAATGCCGGAGCAGTGCCGCATGGTATTCCCGAGTGTAGCTCGGGGTTACCGTTTGTGGTACTGAAATGTTATCCCGAGCTACACTCGGGAATACCGCCAAGGAGGCTACAAAAGGAAAAAAAAAAAAAAAAAAAAAACAATATTTTTGGAAAACTAGACAATCCAAGGTGATTGTGGCAAAAAAAAAAAAAAAAAAAAAAAAAAAAAAAATCACCTTGGATTGTCTACTTTTCCAAAAATATTGTTTTTTTTTTCCTTTTTTAAATGTTCTGGCATTTTTTATTTAAAGAAAGGGAAACTCTAACTGGTCTACTTTTCCAAAAAAGGTTTTTTTTTTTTCTTTTCTTTTTTAAATGTCCTGGCATTTTTTTTTATATAAAGAAAGGGAAACTCTAACCCCCTTTATATAGTAAAAGAAGTAGTTTTTAACAACTGCTTAAAGAAAAAAAAAAAAGATATAAAATTAATTTGGGTAGTGTTGCATGACTGAGTAATCATCAAATGATCGCAGCCCTGAAACACGTACTGATAATGAAGGCGTATATACAGTCTGGTATTCACGTGGATAAATGAAAGGAGAGACCAGAGAAAAGAGGGCAGAAGTTCCGGCAATGGCTCTCTGCAGAATCCACAACAACTGCACATTTTAAAAACTCTCATCACATTTTCTCTTTAAGAGCAGCCAGCCGGCCAGCAGGCGTCTGCTGCTGGAACCCAATGGGAAATCGGCCAGAGCAATTGTGCAATGATCATCTCATGGTTTCACACTTTGAAATGCATCTGCAAGTGATACTGACTGATAGAAGGCTGAAGCAATAGTGGAGCTGGTGCCTATAGCAAAAACAGAGCACCTTTTAAATTGAAAGCTGAAAAACTAAATAAAAAAAAAGAAAAAAAAAAAAAAAAATCCTGACCATCAAACCGTTTCATCTGTGCTCCATTTAGTCTGCATCAGGACATCTGTATTCCTTCCTGGCCACTCCAGATCATACCGTTCCAGCAGACCCGGCATCGTAGCTGCAGTCCGTCAGCAGAGTATACAAAGCTGGCCTTATATAGGAGCGGCTGGGAGGCCACAGGACCCGGGAACAGCACGACTCCTCTTCTTCATACACACAGGAGCACACGTACCTATATTTTGCTTACACATACTGTCTGTTAGACCGAGGAACATGCCGACACCCCATCCAACAGTACCACTATCTAGATTAACCCATTAACTGCACAGCAAAAATGAACCTGTCATAATTAAATTCCCCAGGGATCATTAAAAGCTCTATGGTTAAAGCCAAACTCCCGAAAGAAAGAAATTTCATTAAAAAAAAAAAAAAAAAAAAAGAAGGTATTCTTGCAGTTGGGCTCCCCCTATACTGTAAGGGTTAAATGCTCATTTTTGTCTAGCGGAACATAAAAAAGCAGTTTTACTTACCTTATCCCTTGCTCCTCTGACAGCAGGTGCCCTCCTCTTCTCTATGAGACTCTAGGTTGGTGGATAGGCCTTTAGCACCCTGATTTACAATGCAGGGCAGCTGAATATGCACTTTTTTTTTAGACCCCACAGGATGCCAATAGGCAATAGCCACTGGTGTCTTAGCAATAGGGGGGATGCCAGGGAGCAGAGAGCCACCTGTGTTCTAGTAAATCGGATGCTTGGCAGTAGGAAGCCTCCTATATGTTAGCAACAGAGGGACACTAGGCAGCAGAAAGCAGTCTGCATCCTAGCAACATAAGAATGCTAGGTGGCAGAAGCTGCCTGCATCCTAGCAACAGAAGGACTCTAGCTGATTCCTACAGAAACCACTCATGTCCTAGCAGCAAAAGGACTTTAGGCAGAAGCCTACATCTTTGCACTGTACGCATGTAACCATTGATCAAACTTTACTTATTACAGAGCACTTTTCACAGCATCTTGCTGCCAACTTTTGCCAGCAAAATCCTGCATACCGGTTGCCATGATTTCATTTGCCCTTGTGCATGAGCCCTAATCAAACTTAATGTAGCCAACACATTTTAAGACTGGTAAGCTGCAATATATTCTGTTTTGAGTTTAGATAGGCTTTTAAAATACCCAGACTCATAGTTAGTCTTACATAGTCTGGCTGAAAAAAGACAAAAGTCCATCCAGTTCAACCATAGACTCCGTGTTATATTTATTATAACCAGGGAGATGTGTAAATAAATGATAAATTAAAGAACCTACAGCCTACACCAGGGGTGGGCAAACTTTTTGACTTGAGGGCCGCAATGGGTTCATATATTGGACCCGGGGGCCGGACCAAGAGTAGATGAATGATGTGTATGTGTCATCCATAGTAAGTATAGTAATATTCCCCCATAGTAAGCATAGTAATTCATCCCCCATAGTAATTCATCCCCCATATAGTAATTCATCCCCCATATAGTAATTCATCCCCCCTATAGTAATTCATCCCCCATATAGTAATTCATCCCCCATATAGTAATTCATCCCCCCTATAGTAATTCATCCCCCCTATAGTAATTCATCCCCCCTATAGTAATTCATCCCCCCTATAGTAATTCATCCCCCATATAGTAATTCATCCCCCATATAGTAATTCATCCCCCTATAGTAATTCATCCCCCCTATAGTAATTCATCCCCCCTATAGTAATTTATCCCCCCTATAGTAATTCATTCCCCATATTAATTCATCCCCCATATTAAGTCCCCAAGTCCCCTCTGTGTCAATTCACTTACCTTTGCTCCGCGCGCTCCTCTCGCCGTGTTCCCGCGCCGTTCCGGTGTAGCATGAAAATCTGTCTCCTATGAGGATCTGTCCCCCTCGACGTATCTGCGCATGTGCCAGTTTCAGGCATTAGCAGCCGATCGGCGATCTCCGGCACATGCGCAGATACGTCGAGGGGGACAGATCCTCATAGGAGACAGATTTTCATGCTACACCGGTCTTCAGGGCGGACTGTGAGAGGAGCCTAGCTCCGCGGGCCGGATTAAAAGGTCCGCCGGGCCGTATACGGCCCGCGGGCCGTAGTTTGCCCATTGCTGGCCTACACGGTACAAGAATAAAATATAAAAGACAAAGTTAACCTTTGTCTATTTAGGAGGTCTTAGGAACGATAAAGCATATTCACATGAAGCAGAATTCATCCTATATTAGAGGGAGAACAAATACACAGTTCAGTCTGTTACCTCGTATTCCTCCACGCAGTTGACGTCGGTGTAATCAATGATGCACCTTCCCAGCCACTCGTCAGGCCTGGCACTCAGGATATCGTTGCGACAGTGCTCAAGGTGGGGCTGCAGCTTCTTCAGAAGACTTCGAGACAGCAAGTAACCAAACCCGCCATAGCAGTATAGTCTATTAGTGTCGCCTGCAATGAACTCCTCTGGTCTACCCAGGTACAGATCAGCATCGATGCTGAGATGAGCGGCCAGACGGGAGATTCTGTGGGCCTCGGTGTACGTGTCATCCTGTACCAGGTAGAACCAATCATACTCCTGAATATAGTGATCCAGAAGATGCTTAATCGTTTGGTACATGTTCCAGATGGGGCGGTCATCCCCGTGGGTCACCACTGTCATTCCATGGGGCAGTTTCCGGCCTCGCATACCTGTGAAGTACATCAGTTTCTCCAACCTGTGGCCGAGTGTCCGATTTACAGCGACTGCCAGAGTGTTCAGGGTGGTCTTGGAGGTCAGGACCCCAACAAACAACCGTTCCCTAATTCCAAGTTCTGTGCTTATATAACGAGATCTGCAAGGAGAGAGCAAAAGCCAAAATGTAAGAGAACTGAAGGAAACTAAAGACCATAAGTCAACTTCAAGCAGCTAGACCGAAAGTCTCCAAACTGTCCTTCAGACTTTAAGGGGGCCAAACTGTACCCAGTGGGAGTAAACAATGCCCGATCTTTGGTATTAGGAGGAGAAACAGTTGGTGTCAGTGGGAGGAGTCGTGACTCATTTATGTCGGCAGTGGAAGGAATAGTGCCCCACTGTTGGTGTCAGTGGGAGGAATAGTGCCCCATTGTGGGTGTCAGTGGGAGGAATAGTGCCCCATTGTGGGTGTCAGTGGGAGGAATAGTGCCCCATTGTGGGTGTCAGTGGGAGGAATAGTGCCCCATTGTGGGTGTCAGTGGGAGGAATAGTGCCCCATTGTTGCGTGTCAGTGGGAGGAATAGTGCCCCATTGTTGCTGTCAGTGGGAGGAATAGTGCCCCATTGTTGCTGTCAGTGGGAGGAATAGTGCCCCATTGTTGCTGTCAGTGGGAGGAATAGTGCCCCATTGTTGCTGTCAGTGGGAGGAATAGTGCCCCATTGTTGCTGTCAGTGGGAGGAATAGTGCCCCATTGTTGGTGTCAGTGGGAGGAATAGTGCCCCATTGTTGGTGTCAGTGGGAGGAATAGTGCCCCATTGTTGGTGTCAGTGGGAGGAATAGTGCCCCATGGTTGGTGTCAGTGGGAGGAATAGTGCCCCATGGTTGGTGTCAGTGGGAGGAATAGTGCCCCATGGTTGGTGTCAGTGGGAGGAATAGTGCCTCAAGGGCCAGATAAAGGCAAGTAAAGGGTGGCATCCAGCCCCAAAGTTTGGAGACCACTGAACTAGACCAGAGCAAGAACTAGCAGGACAGAATGATAATGAAGCCCGATTTAGTTCCTTTTGTGTCTTCAAAAAGGGGACTTCATAGATATGTATAAAACCGATCAGGTCTTTATAAAGTTTCAACTGTTTGTGCTAGGTGAATACAAAGGCCAAAAGGGGACACCAAGTCTATAAAGGACAAAACAAGCAACAAAACGTGCCAAGAAAGGGATGGTTTTACCAACTAATACTGGTAGGGAACCCATTAGAGAAGAGCCCAACCAGATATAAATGGACTGGATGTTTCCTTACATTAAATGGGTAGCATGGAAATGTTTGGGTTAATGGAATTATCTACCCCTTCTGGAAATGGAGAATGTCCCAAATAATCAGGACCACTGATGTCAAACTTTTTGGCAAAGTTCCTTTCTAGCAATAACACGATAATATTCATACACAAAAGACTGAGCATATTTAGATGAGTGGGCATGGCCTAAAAGCAAACTAAAAAACAGATATAGGTTACCTTACCACTATCCTAGCAGACTAAACAACCAAGCAGCTTCTTACACATACTTATAATTATTATTATACAGGATCTATATAGTGCCAACAGTTTGCTCAGCGCTTTACATTATAGTGGGAGACAATACAGCAATAATACAGCAACAATACAAGAGGGATTTGAGGGCCCTGATCCTGGGAGCTTACAATCTAGGAGATGGTTGTTTCTTTCTTCCAAAAGCCGATTTCACCAAAGGACTATTCCTAGAGATGGAACGATAGTTCCTGGTGAACAATTCAACTAAAATGTACTTTTTTCTGGTTGTTACAAAGATTTGTGTGATAATGAAAGGTCCCCTTTTGTAAGAATTTAATCCATGATTGCTTAGACTACTATGTAGGGATCTCCATGCTGCAGTTCTGCCTTCTCTCATGTCACAGGGGCCTGGCTATCAATGTTGTCACTTCTGATTTAGAAGCCTGTAGTTTGTCAATCAGCACCTAGCCCCACCCACTGCTTTCCAGATTGACAGCGATCCCTTGGTTGCTGAAACCATCCCACTATGAGCTGCAGTGTCTGGGAGGGGAAACGTATGAGACACAAATAAAGGAGGATTTAGCTCAGCCAGGAAAGGTACATTATGTTTTATGGTAACTTTATGAGGCTTGTGCATCACATAGTAACTGGACCTGAGGCTTGTTTAAAAACGGTCATATAGGAGCCTTTAGTTGTACTTTAAAGAGAAATATCAGGTATGGGTATTTTATACATAGTTACATTGGTCCAAGCCGGATTAATGTAACTATGTATATATCATACCTGGCTGATGCCCCGTGGAAGTTGGAAATCACTTAAGTAGACACTGCTACTCTAGTGAGTGCCATTTGCTTCCAGGCCCCAGCTACTTTCCTGCATTTTGAACACTGGAGGTGGTCTGCTTGGCACAGGCACCAGAGATTCCGCCCCTTGAGGACGTCAAGTGACAAAACGCGTTGGGCCTGGCCTAGTGGACGTGACGTTGGAACGTTCCTCCCAGCTGTCAACTGTGTTGATCGCAGTGCAGGAGGTTCGTCCCTTGGTTTTTCCTTTGTGGATGTGGCATTTTAGAGGCTGTCATTGCTGGTGTCGGCTAGACACCTTTGTGAGTGCAATACTTTAGTAATAAAATTTTACTGGTTTTAAACGTACTGCACCATCATATCTCTTCTTATTCCTCGAGCTTTGCCCATGTTATTGGAAGATCATTTGCTGCTTAGCTGTTCCATATGTGCTGATTGGATCACTATTGGTTGCTGTTCCTCTACTGGGATATCCTGCAGATCATCGCTCCCAGAGCAAAATGCTATCATGCTGGTTTATAATATAATCAGCATATAGCTCTGGTGAGTGTATTCATTTCATCTGGTGTCGGATTTGCACATGGGTGCTTGTTTTCAAGATTGACATTAAGTTGATATTGGACTATCACTGTTATGGTGGCTGGACTTATGTTTATATTTATGAATGTATTTATTTTTATTATTTATCCTTGCATGTTTTGTGAATAATTAGCGCACTTTTTATTTGTACACCATTCAGAGATTGCTTTGCATTTTCTGAAAAAAAAAATGTAAAATGTTCTACCATTGGACGAGGAGAGTATGCATTCACCACCCAGCCTCTCCACCTCATCCAATCAGAGAATGCTTTACATTCTTTCAGTAAATGCAGAGCATTCTCTGGATGTCTCCTGTGCGGAGTGGCCAAATTTCTGTATTCAGAATGTAGCAGGGCAGCTGCTCACCATTGGACCCGGAAGATAGTGGAGATCCCTGGAGTAGCGGTATCTACTTTCCAGCTTTCAGGGACATCAGCCATGTATGGTATATTCAGTTACATTACGCCACGGTTGCACCAATGTAACCATGTAAAAATATACCATACCTGGAATTAATTCCGGAAAAGGGAAGCATTTCAGTTCTTCCTATTATCCATTCCAGAAAGCCTGTTGACATTGTTAATAACAATATGTATAGTTCTACTTTAGCTATATAATATTTATAAAATGCACCAAAACCCATCATAATCCAGAGAATACAAATGTAAAAAACTTGAGCCCCGCTCTTGCTGCCTCTCAGTATTTTCAGCACGTTCACCTAAGTACACACAAGGCTATGAAATAGAAATGTTGCACATTCAAATGATCCCTTCCATTCTGTTCACTAATCCATGAGGATTGCACCAATGCCAGTCTTCAGAATGCACCAAGACGGTTGGCAAACATTCCTGGTCATTGTTAATTCAGCAGGATAATGGGCTTGTGAAATATATGGCATTTCCTCTTCCACATGCCAGTGAGCCATCACATCCGATGGCATTTTCTGCAAGCCAAGAGACACAAGCTGCAATCCAGGAGGCTCTGATAACAAATGCTATTACCCATCCATCTCCCGCTCGCCTGCTGGCAGAAGACGGGGGAATTTGATGCTACATTACAAAGTTAAATGCAATACTGTATAGCAACAGCCCAGGCCTGCAACTTCTACATGATGGCGAAACCCCAACGCAACACTAGCAGAGGCAGAGAAAGCCGCTTATTCCAAGAGATACTGCAAGAGCAGATTAAGCAGCTTCCTCATGTCCAGCTGCTAATCAGAGAAGCCAATTATGTAAAGTGCATCAAGAGGAAAGGAAAATGCAATTTCTTTCTACAATAGATCTTGTTTGGTGGCATTCTTGGGTCTCATTCACACTGGTTTATCTTTTCTAAATGGAGGAATAGTTATTTGGGAAGTAAACTTTTGTGCCTCCAGATCACTTTTTTCCTGCGTTGCGTGTTGCTTTTAGGCATGTTTATATGCGTTTACATGTGTTTTGAGGTTCTAATCGGGTTCTGGACACAGACTTCTATTTTGTCTTTTTACCAGCTAAACGAACTGCACCTAAACACAAGTAAGGCCCCTTTCAAGGGTCTGATCAGGTCCACCTGTCAGTTTTTCAGGCAGACCTGATTGGACAGTTTATTCACCTCTATGGGCCAGCAGATGTAAATGGGCTTGTGTCCGTTTACACCCGCCTACTGCCCGTCTGATCCAAAAAAAACAAAAGCCAAGAGGATCTGTTCCCCTCAGTCTGGGCAGATCAGATCAGAGGGCAGTCAGGTGTAAGGCCTGATTCACAGCTATACGTCTTGTGTTTTTGACATGTTTTTTCTTTTTTTGGCCAATAGGAAAGTAATTTTATTTATTTCAGGTACTTATATAGCACCGTCACTTTACGCAGCGCTTTACATATATATTGTACATTCACATCAGTCCCTAACCCTCAAGGGGGGGATAATCTAAGGTCCCTAACTCACATTCATTCATACTCATACTAGGGACAATGTAGACAGGAGCCAATGAGCCTACCAGCATGTCTTTGGAGTGTGGGAGGAAAGCGGAGTACTACGCAGGCACAGGGAGAGCATGCAAACTCCAGGCAGGTGGTGCTCTGTAGTTGGGATTTGAACCAACGACCCTAGTACTGCCAGGCGGAAGTGCTAACCATTTAGCCACTGCAAGTAATGAGTGTGAAGTTACACTCTCTGAAAAGGTTCCTGCACTACTTTGATGCAACTTTGAATTTCAAAGTCACAGCGACTTGAGCATTTGGCACGGTTCCATTGAAGTCTATTGCACCAAAAATGCAATCTGCTGTGGGGAAATAGAACATGCTGCATTTTCTCTGTGCTGAACTTTACTGGAACGTGGTAAAAACACATTTAAAAAAATGCACCAAATCGCACGTCTTTATTTAAAGTTCAGAAAAAAAAGAGAAAAATGGAGGAGGTAAAAAAAATGCACCGGAAAGCATCAAAAATTTGCATGCAGAAACACATCCGAGACACTTTTTTCATTTTTTTTTAGTTTTGTTTTTAAAGGCTTTTAAAGTGTCACCTGTGAATAATAAAGTTTACATCTGTTGCCACTGCATGGGTGTGCGCAATTTTAAAGTGTAATATGTTTGGTATCTAGTTACTCAGCCTAATATATCTTTTGGGAACGTTACATGTTCCACCTATTTTTAGGGTGGAACATGTACCATGTTCCCAATACAATACTGCAGCCACTGCTCTGTATGAGCATGCAGATATTCTGACAGGTCTGCAGGAGACTTGCATGGCACCAGCGATCTGCTGATCACTGGTGTAATGCTTTACAGGCTACTGCAACAAAAAATAAATGCATTTTTTTATCAAAAGATGAACTTAACATTTCAAAGGATAATATATTGCGTTTTTGGGCATGAAGATTCAAAAAAGAAGATTCCCCAAAAAATTGCATTTGAAAAACCGCCACACAAATACCGTGTAACAAAAAAAAAAAAAGGCAACAGCCACCATTTTATTCTCTAAATAAAAAATTTCTTTAAAAAAAATATATTTGGGGTTTCTAAATAGTTTTCTAGCAAAAAAACAACAGATTTTTACATGTAAACAAATAGTTAGAAAAGCATGGCTTTAAAGTGGTTAATTTTGCCATGGCATGTGTACAGCACTGTCTGGCCACAATGCTCAAATTTAGATGGGTGAACAGGAAGGGGAGGGCAGCGGCAAAACCGTGGCTCAAACAATTTTTGAGTTTATACGCTCAATAAATCATCCGCTTCTGGATGAACTCGCTGAATCTCGACTATTATCAAGTGAGTAGTGTGGTACTTTTGGGCTCAGAAGACAGTAGCGATATAGGGGCTGGGGGGCCTCCCCCCACATTTCCCCCATTTCTGATGTATACACTTGAACTGTTTCTGCTGGTAGGGCACACTTGGCGTCAGTACAGGTATCCATTAAGCTGGAAGGCCTGAGAAGTCTACCAAAATCAGGAGCGAGCTCTAACAATAACAGTTTGTGTTTTGTTCCTTTTATCGCTTCCCAAGGCCGGCTGCCATCTGCGTTTTGTCTTGGCTGTAAATAGTGTCTTTTAGTTGGAGAAGCAGCCAAGCTGCAGAGCGCAGTCCTGAGAGCGGGAGGGGAATGGTAGGCATCCACCATAAGGCAGAGCTAAACCCCCCCCCTCCCCCACTGCAGAACAATCACCTGCTTGTAGAGGACCTGAAGTAAACTTTAACCCTGTGCCGCTAAATTTAGAAGCGGAGTTCAGATCCATCAACATACATAGGTGCCCATTGTCAACATTGTACACATCCACAATCCCCCATCTAAAGGCTCGTTCACACCAGTAGACACGCTGAATGCATGCCCTGGGTGTGCGTTGGCAGAAACAGTACCGGAGCACCGATCCCGGCGTACACACCGATCCATTACATTAACTGGACCAGCACAACTACCTCACAGCTATTTATAATGGACATTCAGTAACCGTACAAGTCTGAATCCATTTGTTCCCACGCTATCACAATACGGGAACAATAATCATTTTTGAAAAAAAGGTCCACTTTTATCAAGGATCCATTCACACTTGAGCAACCGGTCATGTGATTCTGGACACAGTCGCATGACAAGTCGCAGCCCATGTATTTCAACAGAAGCCGTTCGAATCTATGCAACAAAGTTGCAGTGACTTTAAAAAGGTGCGACTTTAAAGTGGAGCTCCACCCAAAAGGGGAAGTTTCACTTTAACCTCCCTGGCGGTATGATTATTTCAGGATTTTTGGTGCTGAAAGCGGTACCATTATTTTGCATGGAAATATGTCGTTTTTTTATTGTAGGCTGTAATTTTTAGCAATAACTCACTGAAATCTGTCCGAAAAAGAGTCTAGTAAACATCCCGGGTATGATAAAATTTGAAACACGAAATCATAAATTATAATTTAATAAATAATCATAAAAAACAACAATATAATAATAATAAATTTAATTCAATAATATAATCAAACCAAAAACACTGAAGTTTGAAATAGAGCGCCAAGTTCGCACATCGCTGTGCTCAGTCGCAAAATCGTTTTCAGTGTCTGATGACGAATTTCCCCCACGAATCATTATCACTCAATTCTGCAAGTGGTTCTGATTTACTATCGCTGTTCTCTAGCTGATCTAAACCCGCTTTTGACCTAAAGGGACAGTTTTTGGACACCATGGACGTTTCTCAGTTTCCAGGCAGAAAGAACAGTAAAAATGCAGGCAGGGCGCAGGACAAAGCACTCGGGACAAAATGTATGTGAAATGGGTTGAAACAGCAATGTTTTACTATGTAAAATTTGTTTGGAAAAAAATGAAATTTTTTAAAATTTCCCGCTGCCGGCGGCGCCTGTACGTCCCGACGTCACAGGGACCGGAACACAGAAGCCGGATGCCGGCATCGGCCGGAGGAGATGGCCGGGGATGCTGCAGGGGACACATCGCGGGAGCGAAGGACAAGGTAAGCTCTGCAGGGAATCCCTATGCAGTGCCGCATGGTAAGCCCGAGTGTAGCTCGGGGTTACTGCTTTTGGTACTGACATTTTACCCCGAGCTACACTCGGGAATACTGCTAGGGAGGTTAAGGACTGCTCCCACGCTCCCCATTAAGGATTGGCACCTTTGCGGGGCGAGGGAATGGGTAACCCGAATTTCACAGGTACCTGTCCCCACTTCCGGTCCGATCGCCTAGGCTAGGGGTAGGCAACCTGAGAGCCGCTGGACTACAAGTTCCATCATGCCTCTGTAAGTCATAGCTGTAACTGTCAGTTTTGTAATCTTTGCAATGCCTCATGGGAAATGTAGTTCCACAACAGTTAGAGAGCCGCAGGTTGCTTACCCCTGGCCTAGGCGATCGGAAACGAAGGTGACAGGTCCCAGAAGACTACAGGACCATTCATGAAGCGCAGCGCTACTCGCGCATGCGTAGTGGGTACCCGGCTGTGAAGCCGCAAGCTATCACAGCCGGGTGCCCAGAGTGAAGATGCCGGCCTCCTGGAATACAGGATGGCTGGTGAAACGGGCTGCGGGGGACACACCACAGGACCAAGGAACAGGTAAGTAGCTGTTTTTAAAAGTCAGCAGCTACAGTTTGTGTAGCTGCTGACTTATTTTTTGACAGGGTGAGTGGAACTCCGCTTTAATGTGACTTTCAAGCGACCTGAATGCCATGGACTGCAATGTAAACTCTCAAAAGTCCCATGAAAGTTGCATCCTAAAGTGGAACTTCACTTTGTCTGATCATCAAACCAAACACGCAGTTTAATTCATTTTTAATATTCAATGCAAACTCCCCATCCACCCATGTCTCCATGCTTTATTTTGCCGAGAAATGCTGAAAAACACACCCTAACATTTCTGGCTGTGGCCATCTTGAGTAAGGGCAGATGATTCGTGTAGCATTTACTTCCTGAAATCTATCTGCCCTTAGCTCATCCATGCAGACAGGAGGGTGTGCTTTGCTGAGAAAACCCCTCCTCCCATCCTGAAGGCTCCTAGGATGTATGACATCATTTGCCTAGGCATGGAAACCAGAAAGTAACTGAAAAAAAAGGGTTTAAAAACAAGTAAATGATATACTTTCCTATCTATGCACTAATGCTAGCAACAGAAGGATTGAAAATAGTCAATGTTGACTGAGAGGGCGACGTTCCACTTTAATGTTATCAATGCGAACGTTGTGCAACAGTCAAAGCCAAAGTCACACCCATCCAAAGTTGCATCAAAGTCGCAATGTAAATCACACAACTTTGGAGTCACACAAGCGTGAATGGAGCCTTAAAAGCAACCCCTGAGCTCCAATCAAGCGACTATATCAAGGCCAAGAGGCTGTCATCAGTGTGCTGCAGGCAAGAGGAGACATTTCATCAGTCTCCCCTTCCCCAAAGATCAGGTAGCAACACTGTAACCTTGTATAACTCACAAGGTGATAGGCTGATACAGGGCCTGATCTGTGTCAAACATTCGTGAACACAACCAAGAAATGCACAGGCACCAGGATTAACGTGACGGTTTCATCTCGGAGCAAAGCACCCCAGTCCAGGAGGTAGAGGGAGATCCCAGATCATGCCTGAACAATAATGAGATCATTCTTCTGGAGAGAAAGGTAGATTAAGGCATTGTCAGGGGGAGTAGGGTGACCTCTGAGAGGCAATACCTGGAAGTGTTACACTGACATTACTGAGCATGCACAAACCTAACAAGAAAACATATCTGACGTGGAGTCCTGTAGCTGCCATTGCCGACTCCTCGCTGTTCTCAGCTCCAGGCTTGGTTGGGGAACGTGTCATTTACTCAATACCACAGTGAAAGTTATTAATAGATGGAACAAAGTGCTCAAGGGCTGCAAATAAAAAGGTCACATCTGACACATGATAGTCATTGTTTCTATGATATAGGCCTAACTAGATCACAACAAATGCGTCATTAATGCTGCCTGCGCAAGACAGAAGCAGGGGCCCGCAGGGTTCTCTCTCATCTCGAAGGGAACAATCTATGTCCTAAATATGTGTGCGTGCCATCAGACCTACTGAAATCTCAGCACCTAAAGACTTTATTCTTTGAAATAGTGGGAAGGAGTGGGATCCATTTTAAACTGGTGTCCCCATTAGAGAGTTTCTTCTTCACTATCTATGACCCGTCACCTGAAAAGTGAGGAAAACAAAATGCTACATTGAGTTGTCACCAAAACAAAATCATCCAATGGGAACAACCGAAACCCATCGGCCAAATGCAGCCCGCTGCAAGATTTTATGCAGCCCTATAATGTAAGGAGGGGGGGGGGGAATGAGATGGATGGAGACTCGGATGTAAGGGATGGGGGGGAAATGAGATTGATGGAGACCTGGATGTAAGGGATGGGGGGGGGGGGGGGGGAAATGAGATTGATGGAGATCCGGATGTAAGGGATGGGGGGGGGGGAAATGAGATGGATGGAGACTCGGATGTAAGGGATGGGGGGGGGATGAGATTGATGGAGACTCGGATGTAAGGGATGGGGGGGAAATGAGATTGATGGAGATCCGGATGTAAGGGATGGGGGGGAAATGAGATGGATGGAGACTCGGATGTAAGGGATGGGGGGGGAATGAGATTGATGGAGACTCGGATGTAAGGGATGGGGGGGAAATGAGACTGATGGAGACCAGGATGTAAGGGATGGGGGGGGGGGGGGGGAATGAGATTGATGGAGATCCGGATGTAAGGGATGGGGGGGAAAATGAGACTGATGGAGACTCGGATGTAAGGGATGGGGGGGGGGGGGGGGAATGAGATGGATGGAGACCTGGATGTAAGGGATGGGGGGGGGGGGGGGGGAATGAGACTGATGAAGACTCGGATGTAAGGGATGGGGGGGGGGAAATGAGACTGATGGAGACCAGGATGTAAGGGATGGGGGGGGGGGGGGAATGAGATTGATGGAGACTCGAATGTAAGGGATGGGGGGAAATGACACTGATGGAGATCCGGATGTAAGGGATGGGGGGGAAATGACACTGATGGAGATCCGGATGTAAGGGATGGGGGGGAAATGACACTGATGGAGATCCGGATGTAAGGGATGGGGGGGAAATGACACTGATGGAGATCCGGATGTAAGGGATGGGGGGGAAATGAGATCGATGGAGACTCGAATGTAAGGGATGGGGGGGAAATGAGATCTATGGAGACTCGAATGTAAGGGATGGGGGGGAATTGAGATCTATGGAGACTCGAATGTAAGGGATGGGGGGGAATTGAGACTGATGGGAGACCTGGATGTAAGGGATGGGGGAGAATTGAGACTGATGGGAGACTCGGATGTAAGGGATGGGGGGAAATGAGACTGATGGAGACCTGGATGTAAGGGACGGGGGGGGGGAAATGAGACTGATGGAGACCTGGATGTAAGGGACGGGGGGGGAAATGAGACTGATGGAGACCTGGATGTAAGGGATGGGGGGGAAATGAGACTGATGGAGACCTGGATGTAAGGGATGGGGGGGGGGGAATGAGACTGATGGAGACCTGGATGTAAGGGATGGGGGGGGGAATGAGACTGATGGAGACCTGGATGTAAGGGATGGGGGGGGGGGAATGAGACTGATGGAGACTCGGATGTAAAAAGGAGGGAGCTATGGTTAGGGGAGCAACTCTGATGGAGACCTGGATGTAAAGAGTGGGAGAGGACAGCTTTTTACTCTGATGGAAATCGTATGTAGGGAAAGGGGGGGTGGGGGGTCCCTAAAGGAGACCTAGATGTAAGGACTCTGATGGAGATCCAGATGAGGACTCAGATTTAAGTGGGGGGGTTCAGGGTGGAGACACTGATGGAGACCTGGATAATGGGGGTAATCTTATGGAGATCAAGATGTAAAGGAAAAGGGTGAGAGGCCAACCCTGATGTAAGAGGAACTTCAAATAAATGAGGGGCTTTGATGGGGGCTCAAAGGGGGACTTTGATGGGCTCAGCGTAGTCTAGGGGAGAGGAGAAGCACTTTAAAAATTTACCTGAACTTCTGCTCCCCTATGCTCCAGCAGTGGACTATCACTTGGCAGCATTATCATCGTCCATTGGAGGGCTATGGACCCTGCAATGGTTTTGACGACATCAAGATTGACAAAGCATGGGAGAGAAGACAGTGAAGGGAACATTCCAGCAACATAGGAGCCAAGATCAGGTAAGCAGGTCAACTGTTCTATGTCTCCAAGACCTAAACATGCAAATAACCATCAAAGTGCAGGTACAACCCCTGCAAATACTCATCTTTAAGTTTCCCCATAGATGGGAATAGATCACAGGGAAATGTGCATGCATTTCTGAAATGTACAAAATGATTTTTTTTCCCTCCACTTTGCCTTGATACACCCTGACTGCCATGTGGGCATCACTCTCAGGCTTAGTAATTTGATTATTCAAGCCCGGTACTCACAGAATCATTGGAAAAAGGAAAAAAAAAAAAAAGAAGGAAACCTTCTTGGTCCCCACAGATATCCAAGGTTAAACGGTGGTTTTATATAAAGATAATGTCGGATAACGTGATCAGTGAATAAGGCGCTGCAGCAATAAAGGATATTTTTATTAAGTACGGGAAGTTCAGACAAGTGATATCCAGGGATTTTATAGTGAGATAAATGTCACGGAGAGATTGATGACATGAAGAGCGAGCTGAAATGCCTTCGTATAGAGAGCCCGTATAATAATATGTACTTCCACACCGTCCCTGGGATCGTTAATACCCACCAACCATTCCTTGACTAGATTCCACGTCTCTTCGTCGTATTATCACAGCTCTGAAAGTGAACTTGTAGTTTCACTTCAATAGTTTTAAACTAACAAGAGCAAAGCAGGTACCACGAGGGGTCTGCTCGCACCACTGCAGCTCATCAAAAGTATTTTTTAAAAAACTGCCCCCACCCCCGGGGCTGCAGAATCTTGCTTGTTTTGTCATTGAGATGATCCCACGCTGAATTGGGCCAGTTCACACCACATGCAGTCCAGTGCGCTTTTTTTTTCTTTATCAAAAACGCATTGATAGTACAGGGATGTGCAAGTCCTATAGCTGATACTCGGGACATGCAGTTCCGGGCACAAGGTTTTTCCTTATATTTAGCCCTGCTGCGGGGAAGCAGCAGGAATTAGAGCGGACGGTCGGTTCTCTTGTAAAAGAAATCCGAGCGGCTGGATCGCTTATACAAGCATGAGCTGTCCTGTCGCACCAGGACACCCGATCAACCATCTGGTGCTTCCACCGGCTGATCATAAAAGGTGGGCAAAAATCGGAACCGCTCTGTCCGCCTCTATGATATAGGAAACAGGAAGAGATGAGATGTAAATGGCAGTATTTTTAAAAATGGAAAGCATTTGATCACATCGATCTTGTGTGATCAAATGCTTTTAAGGGCAGAGGAGGGATCTGGGATCTTATTGACCCCAGATCTCTCAATAAAGAGCACCTGTCACTGCATATTGCTGTCACAAGGGATGTTTAAATTCCTTGTGACAGCAATAAAAAGGTATCAAAAAAGAAAAAAAATTAAAACCGTGTTAAAATAATAAATGGAAAAAAAAAAAAAGAAGAAAGTTTTAAATAGCCCCCATCCCGTGCTTTTAAGGGCAGAGGAAGGATCTCGATAAAGAGCACCTGTCACTGCATATTGCTCTCACAAGGGATGTTTACATTCCTTGTGACAGCAATAAAAAGGTATCAAAAAAGAAAAAAAAAATTAAAACAGTTTTTAAATAATAAACGAAAAAAAAAAAAAAAAAAAGGTTTTAAATAGCCCCCATCCCTGTGTGCAAAGGTAAGCGAATGTGTCGGTCCTGCAAACAGCATTCAATCCACACATGTGGTGCATCACCGAAATGTCAGCTCAATGGGCAGTAATTCTAGCACCAGTCCTCCTCTGTAAAGCTAAGGTGGGAACCTGTAAAGGCTTTCAAAGCATCGCCTACAGTAAAATTTACGTTTGTTGCAGCTGCATGCGCAATTTTAAAGCGTGACATGTTTGGTATCTATTTATTCAGAGTAACATCTTTTCTATTTTTCCAAAAAAATTGGGTTTATAAAATTGTGGTTTTTTTAGATTAGAATGAAAAAAAAGTGTATTTTTACCGAAAAAACTGTTTGAAAACCCACCAATTTATTCTCTAGGGCCTCCGCTTTAAAAAAATAAATAAATTAAAATATATACAAATAAATTAAAATGTATATATATATATATATATATATATATATATATATATATATATATATATATATATATATATATATATATATTTATTTCACGGTTTATATTTACTAAAATAACTGCATCTCCATGTCCTGTGTACTGTGGGAGACCATAGAGAGTGAATGCAGGGTCCTGAGTTCAGTAACATATTAGGCTTTTCCGTGGGCACCTAGAGAGCCACCATAAACATGAGCAAACATTTCTTTTAGAAATACAATGGAGGTGGGGCTGAAGCAACTGCATGGTAACCAATCCGCTTCTAGCTTTCATTTTCAACAAATGAACAAAGTTGAAGACAGAATCTGATTGGTTGTCATGCACCACTGCTCAAGAGTCTGTCTGCTCCAGTTTTGGTAAATTGCCCCCTATATCACTTAGCCCTAAATGGGCAGTGATATTGGACAATCAGTGACAGGGACTCTTTAAAAAGATATAAGCAGACAGTTTACAGAACCTCTTTTGGTTGGGCTGCCATTACTAAATTATACCCTTTTCCAGTACAATTTTTTAAAAAATAAAAGCTTCGACGTAGTCAGTGTAATAGTTAGCAATGATTTACTATGCGTCCTCCTGTCTGTTCTACAAGATGAACATATGATGGTATGCGAACATACCTGGAGCGCCCAGGGCGGACTTTAACAATAAGCTCTTAAAACGCAAAGATCAAAGGAGGCAATCTTACCCGGGGCTCGTCTGCTTTCAGTCTGTACAGAAGATGATCATTAGGGAGAGAGGAAATCTCGCAGGACACTTATTATTTTTATGGTTTATATATGCCGATGCAACAGAATCTGATGATAGATTTATAGCGGTTCAGAACTTAAGAGGCCTCTATAGCCTTTCTGAAGTTCTTATGCAACTCCACTAGGTTTAGTCAAATGTAATTTGCATTGATTAAAGGAAAAGTGAGCTTCTATTGCACTTCTACATTTCGGCCCCCTCCTCCCCAAGCACATCCAGTGTATATCACAGTTCATCGCCAACCCTGTGGCACTGTGCCGCCAGCCATCACTATGTATCCTCAGCCCCCAAACCTTTCTTACTCAAAACTCCAATAAAATGTACTGTGTGTATGTCGCAGAAGGCCAGATCATTTATCAGCAATTGCTTTAGCTTTTAATGGGAATAGTCGCCATGTTTATGTTGTTTCACTCCTCT
Source organism: Staurois parvus (assembly GCF_062004578.1). NCBI lineage: Eukaryota > Metazoa > Chordata > Amphibia > Anura > Ranidae > Staurois > Staurois parvus. The sequence goes on from NW_028319051.1 coordinate 275,398, forward strand.
ATTGTATGCTGAGCCTCACCAATATGTCCACAGTGGGATCTACCAAGTCATTGTGGGGGAAGCACCAAGTCATTGTGGGGGCAGCACCAAGTCATTGTGGGGGGAGCACCAAGTCATTGTGGGGGGAGCACCAAGTCAGGGGCGGCACAGTGGCTTAGTGGTTAGCACGTCTGCCTTGCAGTAAATGGGTCATGGGTTTGATTCCCGACCATGGCACATCCTGCATGGAGTTTGCATGTTCTCCCTGTGCCTGCGTGGGTTTCCTCCCACACTCCAAAGACATGCTGCTAGGTTAATTGGATCCTGTCTAAATTGGCCCTAATATGTGTATGTATGAATGTAAGTTAAGGAACTTTAGATTGTACACCCCTTGAGGGTTAGGGACTGATGTGAATGTACAATATACAGTATATGTAAAGCACTGCGTAAATTGACAGCGCTATATAAGTACCTGAAATAAATAAATAAAATTGTGGGGGAAGTACCAAGTCATTGTGGGGCAAGCACCAAGTCATTGTGGGGCAAGCACCAAGTCATTGTGGGGCAAGCACCAAGTCATTGTGGGGCAAGCACCAAGTCATTGTGGGGGATGTACCAAGTCACTGTGGGGGATGTACCAAGTCACTGTGGGGGATGTACCAAGTCATTGTGGGGCAAGCACCAAGTCACTGTGGGGGATGTACCAAGTCATTGTGGGGCAAGCACCAAGTCACTGTGGGGGGAAGTACAAAGCAATCAAACATTTCACACATTCAACTAGAGTCCTATCAGTCACAATCAGCAATTGCAATAGAAAGACATGTGTCTGCAGAATGTGGTCAGCTCTATTTGGCTCCACCAAGCTCTAGAAGATTTGTTTTATTTATTCAGGTACTTTTATAGCACTGTCCATTTACGCAGCACTTTACATTAATATTGTACATTCACATCAGTCCCTAACCATCAAGGGGGGTACAATCTAGGTATCTACCTCACATTCACATACTAGGGCCAAATTAGACAGGAGCCAAGTAACCTATTAGCATGTTTTGGAGTGTGAGAGGAAACCAGAGTACGCGGAGGAAACCCACGCAGGCACAGGGAGGACATGCAAACTCCAGGCAGGCAGTGCCATGGTTGGGATTAGTAACCACTTACCTACTGTTGTTTTAAAACTGCTTATCAATGTGTTAAATGTTAAGTTGTGTACTTGTGATGTAGAATTTCTAAATTGTACTTTACACAGGGGCAGCCATATTGACTCTCTATGGTTGTGCTTTAATTTTTCTCCCACAATGCAAGTCTAAGAGAAAAAAAAGAAAAATAATACACTTCCTGTGTGGCAGATATCTCAACAGAAAACAGAAACTGAGAAATTAAAGGGCTTGTTTAATTGGGGGGGGTATGGGGTGGTAAAAACTTCTGCACCCAAACCTCCCTCCTCCCCACCAGCCTGGGAAGATGCACACAACCACCTTGATGAAATTTAGGGAGATATACAAGATTTGAGTTTCTTTCAGGTGGCAGGGAAAAAAAAACAAAACTGATCAATTGCACCTTCAACACAGCCTCAGAGCCAGTTCACACTACATGCGTTTCAGTTGCTTTTTTTTTTTTTCTTCATTCAAAAACGCACAGAAAGTAGGTTATATGGTTGCCAATGTCACAGTTCACATCAGTGCTTGCAGTTACAGTGCGATCCGGTTGCAGGAAAAAAAAAAAAAAAAAGAAAAAGTAGAACAGGCTGCATTTTTCCTGCACAGAACTGTACTAGAACACGGTAAACCACATAAAAAATGCACCATAACACACCAAAAGTGCACTGGAACGCACATGTACCAGTACGCATAAAATAAAATAAAAAAAAAACACTATTGGAATGCATCAAAAGCGTGCATGCGGAAATGCATCTGGACTGCGTTTCTATAGTGTGACCCTCACACAGAGCAGTGTTGTGCTGGTGGGGATCTTTCCTAGCCTGCAGAACACAATGATTACTGCTAGGAGGGTATAATTACATGTCAAAATCCAATAGGCTGGTGGTTGTACCCAAGTCGATTGATGAATTGACTTGGGTACAATCAGCCTGCCCATTGGTTTAATTTCACCCAATCCCTGAACCAGATGAGATTCGATCCATCTATAGCTGGCTTCACATCAGTGCCTCCGCTGTCAGTCCCCTTTTCCCATCAGAGCCCTACCTTTTGGCTCCAGTGACGCAGCAGAGGGCAGGTTTGGAGGAGGTGGATTCTGTCCTCTCCTAAATGCTGGAGATGGGCAGACATGCTGCCTGCCCTGAATCAGCATCATGAGCTGCCACGGTGCAGGTGAGCTATCTGCCAAAACGCCATAGCAACACGACACCTTAAAATGATACTAAACCTAAAAATGTTTTTTATTGCTTGCATTAAGGTAAAAAAACATTAAGTTCCCTGTGGGAAGGGGAAGAGAGGAGAGAAGAGGTCAGCGCTGTGCACAGCTACATCTATTCTCCCCTCACTTCCTCTTCACACAGGGACTCGACCACCAACAGGAGCCATTGGGCCATGTCCCGCTGTGTGCATCTATGGAGCACGGCTCGGGAGTGAGCATGCAGCGTTTGTCCCCATAGCAAACGGCTTGGTATGGGGACACACAAAGAAGAGGAGGAGCTAGGAACACTGGTGGGGGGCCCCCGAGAAGGATTGGGGTCACTCTGTGCAATACCACTGCACAGAGCAGGTGAGTAGAACATGTTTGCTATTTTCATTTTAAAATATTTAGTAACACTTTAAATCCTGGCCCTAGAGCGTCATTGATTGTTATGGTGTTAGCAGCTTGCCCACTTGCAACTCATGACACTGATCCAGGTCAAACTGGATCCCTGGGGGGAGGCAAAAGGGCACCCCAGAGTGCCGAAGCATTCTGGTTGAGAAACACTGCCATAACCAACAGTGAAGTGCGGTAGGCTATAGAAGGGAATGGGCGTACCCCTGAGGATGTGCACGCGCACGAAACGCGTCGGGTGGAGCAACATTGCTGACGTCACATTGCCCGTGCCGAAGGACGGAGCGGCGGACATTTTGGTACCTGTTATTTTTACCTTTATCACTGCTTTGCGAATTCAATAAATTACTACACTATATACGAATTTCTAGCTCTTGTGGTTGAGCTATCTTCCCTAGGACAAGGGTTCCTCCTTCCACCTATGCCTTTGATGGAGCAGTACGTTTAACCCCCTGACTGCCTCTTCACCTCCAGATGTGATATACCTTATGCCTGTTATCATATACCGTCTGGTGAGTGTACATCCGTCCAAGGTGGTGGATTCCCGTGTGATTTATCTCATGTTCACAGCCTGCACTTTATAAATATAAGGACATTATCTGAAAGCAGTTGTTGATGGACCTAGGATTATATTACTACACAAATCAATTAAGTGCAACCGTGAATATCATTTATATTACTATCAATTCATTATATTGCACTTATCACTTTTACTCACAGACATTATTTTCCTACCGTTTGCTGATTTTCTGTTTTTATAGATTTGCAAGTTTTCTATATATTTATATGTTGCACTTTATTGTTCCACTTGATACATTTACTTTGGGTTTTAGCGCTGCACCTTTTAATACATAGGCTATAGAAGCGGACGTCGCTGTTTGGGTTACAAGACAGAAGAACTGAAGAGCAAACAAGAACACAAATTAAATATGCACTGTATATTAAACATGCGTTGTAACATATTTTTTTCTTCCTCTCATGTCACCTTAAAAGGTTCCCAAGATAAATTAAACCATTACACACACAAAGTATATACAAAAGACTAAGTATTTGTGGTCAGTACTGCCCAGCATGCGCTGTTCGCTGGAAGAACATTTAACCAGCCATCAGCTAATATTTGTGAGACTATCAACACTCCTTGGCTGCCTGAACAAGCAAGTTGGCAGGATTTGTACCTTTTAGCTACAGGGTGCTGTAATACCGCAGATGGGGCCATCGCCAGGTTAATCCTGTAGGTGAAAGGAAGAAAAATGCGCAGCAGGTAATGGCAGGCACTCCATCAAACAAAAAAAAAGGTCCTTCAAAATAGCTGCCAAGTAGCCGTGCCCTCACGTACTCTGAAAAATGCTGGTTATACAAACGGAATTGTGACGAGGGCTGAGAGGTGCTTATTAACTGACCGGCTAAGTGGCGGCTTCTCTTCAGCAGGCAGGAAGAGCGAGCGGCTCCCCTTGTTACAAGGATAAGCTCTTCACGTCTCTCTGCACAATTCCTCCTCCTCCTCAAAAGAGAGACAGTTATAAAATAATTATTACTGAACCTTATACTCAAATACCGGCTTCTGGAAGTTGCTCTGAAACCGGCCACGTTCTCCAAATGTGGAATGAGCTATTTATATCATCAGCTGAATAAAGAAAGAACAGAAATAAAATGGATCCTAAATACAGACCTGGCGACTTCTAGAAATTGTAATTTAAAGAATGAGTCAACCAGACTTCCAGTTTAGGGTGGGTGACATGCAGAACTGTACTCCTTCTGCAAGTTTCCTAGGTAGGAGAATGGAGCTCCAGTTCACAGCTCTTTCCTTTCACTATTGCCAATAAAATGGGGCTCACACGTGGATTTAGATTAAAAAAAAAAAAAAAAAGGGGGGGGGATGTTAATTAAATGTGTATTTATTAAAATGTTTCCAAAAAGGGAAAAAGTTTTTGTTTTTTTTTAAACCAAATCTTTCATACTTTCCTGCTCTGTGCAATGGTTATGCTTGCACAGAGCAGCCCCGATCCTCCTCTTCCGGCTCCTCCTGGCTCTTCCTCCCTACCGAGTGCCTCCATACCAAGCCACTTGTTATGGGGGCACTTGTGCGAGCTTGATCCCGCCTTCCCTCTCTCCTCACAGGCTGTGATTGACAGCAGCAGGACCCAATGGCTCCCACTGCTGCATCCATGGCCAATGAGGGTAGGGAGCAGAGAGCGCCAGTTCTTGGGCACAGAGCTGAATCGTGATCAGGTAAGCATGGTGGGGGAAGGGGCGCTGCACAAAGTTTTTTTTTTTTTTGCATCAAATGCATTAGGGGAAAAAAAAACCTTCTACCTTTACAACCACTTGAAATTTTTTCAGCAAGACCTGTAGAGCAAGGAAAACCGCAATCAGGGCATCACTGGTGCAATGCACAGGCTCCTGGTCTGTACAGAGGTAAGGAGGGATTCACCGCCCTGCTGCCGCTGCAACCTGGGAATCCCTCTGCGGTTCTGTCAGATGGGTCTTCCCATTCACAGATCCCCAAGAATCCAAGACACAGCTGGGAGGGCAGAGCTACGCAAAGCTGTGCTAAATGTAAAAAAATAGATGTGATTGGGGGGGGTCCCCAGGTAACACGGTTTGAGGGTGGAGGGCTGGGGAATGTATAACATTAAGGGCTCGTTCACACTTGACTGTTTTTCCAACTCTTGCCAAACGCCCCTATAGCGTTTGCCAAGCGTTGGTCCGGCGTTTGCGGAGCGTTTTTAATGCTCCGCAAACGCAGTTTAGCGGCGGTTGCTAGGCGTTTGCCAAGCGTTAAAAACACCCCACAAACGCCTATAATGAAGTTTGAATGGTGTTACCGCTCCGCAAACTCCTCGCAAACGCACCGCAAACGCCGGAGCGGCACCATAGACCTGAATAGGAGCCTTCAACTCCTCCTGACTCAACCAGGGACGTCCGTTTTGCCGCGACGCTAACGCTCCAGTTTGAACAGCACTATGTGTTGCAATGTGCAGAATTTTCCCAGGCATTTGGGAAACGCTAAAAATGCTTCCCAAACGCCTGTCTGCCACTTGCTAACAAGGCTAGTGTGAACGTAGCCTAACACAGCATTAGCCAACTACCATAGGGCCAGATCAACAGTTATTCTTCTGTACCTTAGATTGTACCCCCCTTGAGGGTTAGGGACTGATGTGAATGTACAATATATATGTAAAGCGCTGCGTAAATTGATGGCGCTATAGAAGTACCTGAAATAAATAAATAATAATAATACTCACAGCATTTTTAAAAGTATAAAACATGGGGAGATGCGCATCTATTGCAGAGATGTATTGGGAAAAAAAAATAAATAAAAATTTTTTTTTTAAACCTTCCTGTGAAGGACTCCTATAGTGTCTCCTCAATATGCAGAAATCCAGCAGCGGAGACGGTTCCTGGAATTACCTTACCCAGCACTGTACAGATGTTCTCACTTATATGTGAACCTCTGACTAGCAGCTTGTCCACCATGATCAGTGGATTGAGAAAGCATCTGCTAATGAGTCAGTCCTCAGAGGGCTTCCAGGATGATGAATTACATGTGTCGGAAAGCCTCAAACACATTAATACAAGTCTGGGTATTAGCCTCTTGTCTTTTGCAGCAGCTTTCAATGTCTAATGTTATGGGGAAGTTGTAAAACTTCTACAATACAGGCTTTTCACAACACCTTTGAACTTCAGACAGGGTCTACATTATAAAATAAATAAATAATGTGGAAGAAAGGTGTTGCCTATAGCAGCCTCAGGAATCTCAGAGAAATCTTTTTCTGGCTCTCTGAAAGCATTAGAGACGTCTGAATTTGTAACAAGACCTGGGATTTAGGTTGTACAAATAAAGTACTCATTTTTGGTAAAACAGGTGTCCTAGACAGTCAAGATGCTCCTTCACAGGATCGCACAATTTTATTATCAGTTTGACTGAGCTGCATTCTCAGTGCAGAAGTATATTCTGGAATTGCTACAACAGAGGCAAAGAAGGAGGTGGGAGAAGTGGGAAAAGAGCCTAAGAGCACCACCTGCTGGTCAGGAAAAAAAAACTTTGTAATATTCATTATGGACGCAAGTGTTGCCTAAAGTGACCAGAGCACTTCACATTTTGATAAATTGTCATAAGGGGGTTATTTTACTAAAACTGGAGAGTGCAAAATCAGGTGAACTTCTGCATAGAAACCAATCAGCTTCCAGGTTTTATTGCCAAAGCTTAACTGACCAAGCTGCGGTTAAGCCGATTGGCTACCAAGCACAGGTGAACCAGATTCTGAGTGAACCAGTTTTAGTAAAATCTCCCCCATGGTGACACATTGTGATCTTTTAGAACAAACGGCAGCCTGGCCATTGAGATTATTTGCAATGGTGTCTCACTACAATTCAAAAAACTTCTCACAATCCCATCTGAACAAAGATGGGAAAAAGAAGGATTAGAGCCATGTAAGGCTTTTTTTGCTATCCAGGTCTGTTCATGAGATTGATAGAGAGAAATGGACGCAACATCATCACTGGGTCTCTGTGCTTCTCTATGTAACACAGGCAGACCATGGCTGGTGGGAGGAGTCCATAGCATCCAGAAAACATCACTGCATCCAGAAAACATCACAGCACCCTACTTCAGTACTTGTCTCAAAAGCCCTCAGCCCTGATGCAAAGAGTGGACTGGGTCTTTGGAAGGAGTTATGCCAATATCAAAATGCCTTGATGGGAAGGATGCCAGTCTGGAGGACTAGGCAGGCTGTTAGTTGCATTCAGACAATCCTAGATCGTGCCCGTATGTGAAGCTGACCCTCCATTATTGAAAAAAACTGAATTCAATGAATGAAAAGGGCAGGCTAGCTCACACGTGCAGAATACGGCCCACCAAGTCATTTCATGTGGCTCTTGCACCTCTCCTGCAGCTGTAGCACCCACCTTGTCTCAGCAGTCTGCAGCAGAGGAGGCCAGAACTCCTCCTACCTTTCCTGCACCTCCCTGTGCAGCACTTCCTCATCTCCACCACCCCTAGTCTCAGCATTCAGCAGATTGACAGCTGACTCCAGCCCTCCTCTGGTCCTGCTCCAGACCCTGCACTTTCTGCTTCCTGGCTCTGCCCCAGCTTCTTCCCGGCAGCAGCACAAGGTAAGGGGGGCATACTGTGATGTAAGGGAAGGTGTGTGTGTGTGTGTGTGGGGGGGGGGGTTCTTGACTTCTGACAGTGAGGGAACTCTTGACATCTGATGTAAGGGGAGGGTGGGGATGCTATGGTCATCGTATCTTACAGATACTTCTGGTCATTGAAGGCAGCCATATTGCTGATGAGGTCCACAATGAAATTGAGTTTGACACTTCTGGTCTAGATGAAGCTGGACATCCTTCAGCCAGGAAATGAAGTTGGTTCTTGCAGCTGCTTTTATTGCACACTGTGAGAAGCCCACAGTGTGCAGTGGAATCAGAATAAGCCATTTCAGTCCAGGAGAAGAGCTGGTACAACTGTGCAAGACTGGAGGGAAGGCTGAAGGTCAAGTTGAAGATTTTCCTTCACTCCCTTTCACATGAAATAATTTGTCACCGGGACAGGAAATCTCTATAAAAAAAAGGAGCCCAGGATATCCAAAAAAAACCCTGGCAGGGGTTTCGCTCCTTCCCCGTTTTGGCTGGACATGGATTTTACTGTAGATCCTCCTTGGCGCATTCCACAGGGCTGAGAACTGAGCAGACGTTCCTGGCAGCCAATCAGAAGTCATCATGCAGAATGGAGACTGAATAAAAATGAAAGCAGCAGATGACACATGATCATTGCTCTTTGCACTGCGACCGAACACTCATGTACAAGTCAATGCAACATGACATGAAATCCCACCACCTCCTGTGCGCAGAATGACGGCTCGGCCTCTCACACGGTACAGAGGAGTCTGCAACAGGAAGTAATTAAAGCTAACGAGCACCATCTTCATCCTGGGCTCAGGACTCCACTAAAGAGGCCCCCAGTGACAGGAAAACAGACTCCACATTGACGTGGCTCCATGCGGAGGTCACTCCGCCAGCACTGGAAATCTCAGGGGCACGCGTCTTCCTCGTAGGAGTTAAATGCGGGACCCCCTGTATACTCGATACAAGGAAATGTTTCATTCACAAATGGCTTCCTGAAGTGCATGCCACCGGCTGGACAAATAAATATGTCAGAGGCTCAAAAAGGGAGAGTGACGGAGCTATAGGAAGTGAGCGGATGTATCCAACACACAAGTGTGAGAAGAAGTCAGCATTCATCATACTGACGCTTTCAGGATTTTATTACAGTGTAGCTAAACCCAATGTAAAATAATCGCAGCTCACCAGTCTTTACATATTGGTGGCTGCATTAGTTTTCTATTCCCCCCCCCCCTTTTTTAATTTTCACCTTGTGATCTCACACACACACACTTTAGGGTGACAACACTCACTTGCTGTACTGTATCTATAGTGCAACATTGTCACCGTAGGGCAGCACAGTGGCTAAATGGTTAGCACTTCTGCCTGGCAGTACTAGGGTCGTTGGTTCGAATCCTAGCCACAGCACCACCTGCCTGGAGTTTGTACGTTCTCCCTGTGCCTGCGTGGGTTTCCTCCGGGTACTCCAAAGACATGCTCGTAGGTTAATTGGATCCTGTCTACATTGGCCCTAGTATGTGTATGTATGAATGTGAGTTAGGGACCTTAGATTGTACACCCCTTGAGGGTTAGGGACTGATGTGAATGTACAATATATATGTAAAGCGCTGTGTAAATGGACGGCACTATAAGTACCTGAAATAAATAAACAATGTAGATCAATCATCATCACATAGCGAGTAGGTGTTCTGTAGTTCACAGAGATCCGGGCAGGGTTGATAACTAGGGTTGCACTGATACGGATATCGGTGTCGATATTAAGCATTTGCACAAGTACTAATGCTCAGCTACCTGAAACAGATACCTTTGCTGTGCGGTCTAAGTCCATACAAAGTGAATGGGCTCAAATCGCACTGCAGAGAATCACATGCCATTTGATCAGGAATGCGGTTGGGATTCCTGTCCAAATCACATGCCGTTTCCCCTCCAAATCACATGCCTTTTCCCTGCGGGTACAGTGCGATTTGAGCCATTCTTTTTGTATGAGCTCAGATCACACCACAAAAAAGTATCAGTTCAGGAATGGGAGCATTAGCACAAGTACTTGCACTGCAAGTATTGGTAATTGGTCTGGAAGAGTACTTGAGCACAAATATCAGTACTGGTATTCACCCGATTAATAAAAAAAAAAAAAAAAAAAAAATGGTATTGGTGCAACCCTACCGATACCACTGCTTGAGATTTTAGGCCCCCATTTCACATAAGGCAATTTGAAATCGTGGGCTGAATCGCAGCAATTCCAAAATCGCAGCAGAATGCACACAACTTTGGGTGCTATTATTCTTCATTGGCATTCCAAATATGGAGCGATTCTGGCACAACGGTCACGTGACAGAATTGTGCAGCAAAACACTAGGTTAAAAAATTACTGTATTTAAGATGCAGCTGACCATAAGACGCACCTAGGTTTTAGAGGAGGAAAACCAAGAAAAAAAAAAATATTCTGAACCTATGGACTGAAGACACAGTGCAGGAGATGACCCAAGACTGCGGACACAGTGCAGGAGATTTATTTATTTATTACAGGTACTTATTATAGAGCTGTCAATTTACACAGCGCTTTACATATATATTGTACATTCACATCAGTCCCTAACCCTCAAGGGTTACACATACTAGGGACAATTTAGACAGGAGCCAATTAACCTACCAGCATGTCTTTGGAGTGTGGAAGGAAACCAGAGTACCCGGAGGAAACCCACGCAGACACAGGGAGAACATGCAAACTCCAGGTAGGAGGTGCCGTGGCTGGGATTCGAACCAACAACCCTAGTACTGCCAGGCGGAAGTGCTAACCATTTAGCCACTGTGCTGCCCTTAGAGATGACCCGAGACTGCGGACACAGTCCAGGAGATGACCCGAGACTGCGGACACAGTCCAGGAGATGACCCGAGACTGCGGACACAGTCCAGGAGATGACCCGAGACTGCGGACACAGTCCAGGAGATGACCCGAGACTGCGGACACAGTCCAGGAGAGGAACAAACACTGCGGACCTTTGGGGAGCAGGTACCCGAATTTGACAGGTACCCGCTCCCACTTTTGCTGTTCTCCCTCCCCATCTTCTGGGACACGACAGGTCCCAGAAGACTGCTGAACCATTCACAAAGCGCAGCGCTTCTCACGCATGTGCAGTGGGCACCTGGCTGTGAAGCTGCAAGCTGTCACAGCCGGATGCCCACACTAAAAATGCTGGCCTTGGGATAAGGACGGTGAGGACAGCCCTGGAGTGAGGAAGAGGTATTACCAAAGAGCACAGAAGAGCCGAACGGCCGGCCCGGTATTCTAACACGGCGGCAGTGGGAATTCCAAGCCGGGCGCTCTATATTCGCTTCACAAGATGCGCAGACATTTTCCCCCATTTTTTGGGGGGGAAAAAAGTGCATCTTATGGAACGAAAAATATAGTAAATAAAATATTATTGCGCTAAGGTTGTTGCCCAAAAAGGAGCAAGTATGGTATGGGGAAACTTCCCCACCGTCAGAACACACGGAACAGAACCGCAGGCCATAGCTGCCAGTGCTGATCAAGAGGAAAATTTTCTAAAAGGCTGGTTGTACACATGTCGATCGATACAATCAGCCTGCTCATATACAGATTGAAATTCGGTTAGTCCCCGCTGAACCGGACAAATTTGTGCTCCATGCATGGCCAGCTTTAGTAAAGAACGCACAACACTCGCCCCACTGAATCCTGATTGTATATGGCCTCAGAAAGGCAATCTCTTTATTCTGTAGAATGCAATAAAAGTGTTCAGCTGCTTCCAGAGAAACCTAAATTGATGACAGCTGCAAACAGCCCTCATTGCTGACCGTCTATTCTGAAAGGTTGTTGGAAGCCTGCCCCACGACTGTTCACAAAACACAGTATTGAAACAAAACTTGGTAATCATCGTCTAATGTCCGGAGCGACAAATCCATGCAGCTTTTTGCTACCCAGGCGAACACGGAAAAGGCTGGACTCAAACGTTTGCCTTGCACTGACATGTATTGAGAATTCTGCTTACCCCGCAGTCCCAACATAAAACAAAAAGTCCTGTTCCAGATTATTATTATAATACACTCCCGGCATTTGCTCTCCTTCACATTTGTTCTTTTGATGTTCCGTTGGTCCTCCTGAAAGGATGGCATACCTGGTACATGGGTATGGGGGCACACATGACTCCCTTCTTTCTCCAACTAAGGGATGGTAAGGGTAAGCAACAGGCCAGCATTTTATTGAACCTGTAGCTTTCCCCAAAGAACAGGATCACTTGCAGGTTCCCTTTTACTATGAAACTAAACTCCCCTCGCTTCTTGGACAGCACAAGGTCTTCTCCCAGTCTTGGTCTGGCATCATTGGCAGGTCTTAATGACGTAACTCCCATACATAGACATTCACTCCGGCACCTAGTTGTGCTGAGAAGATGCAGTGGAGAGCAAATGCCGGGAATCTAGCTACAGACAAGCATTCCGGCAATCCCGTCGCTTTGCCCTGCATGGACAAAAAAAAAAAGGAAAAGAAGAGTTGACGATTCCGGACTCCACATTACTCAGTACCCAACGCTTTCAAAAAAAAAAAAAAAAAAAAAAAAGTAAAAGTGCCTCGTCTCCATCTGCCCAACAACACGATGTGTGGCTTCGCTTGTGACAGTGGACAAAATACAATTCCTCCTGCGCTCCAGGACCCAGGCCGGTGGCGAGTAGGTGAAATCAAACCCAAACGAAACGACCACCAGAGCATGAAAGGTCGTGCAGCAAAACAAGGCTGGGGAAGCCCGAACAATACTGCAAAGTGAAAAAAAACAAGAAGCGCACCAACCTTGCGCATTACCTCAGTAACCAACATTTATTAGTAAAGGAATGGTACTCACAAACAGCGAATAAAAACGGGCATGTAAGTCCTCCAAGGGACTTCAGAGACAAGAGTCCAGCGCGAATCCCATCATGGGGGTAGACACTCAGTACATCTGACGCGTTTCGTAGGTCGTACCTTCTTCCTCAGAGCTGACTGGACTGAGATTGTATGTTCCCATTTATACCCATAGACTGAAATTAAGCCCTCCCCTATGGGTTGGGCAGTCTTAGGCTGGGAGGAGGGGCCAAGGTGTCAACAGAGTATAGTGTCTAGTCATTAAGATATTACTCAACAAATATAAAATAATTACAATATATATAAAAAATAGCTTAAAAATGACAATAAATAATTTGTTACTAAATGCAGCTTGTGAAATATAAATGCGTAATACATAGATTAGACCGATGGTGAGATACATAAAAAGTGGAGAAAGAGGAACTCATAATTGCATGAACCAAGAATGGCCAGTGATTTATAAATTATAAATGAAGGGTGGGCAATTTAGCCAGAATATTTGCTTGAACTAGTGATATTACTAGTAATGGTAGTGGTCATAATAATTGGAAGTACTGCAACATTTCATATATACAAAAATATGTGAATAAAGAATATGGACAATCATGTATGTTACCAGGCAAGGGCATGATTCATGTAGGTAGGATGGAGGAAATGTGACAGATTCGCAACACAACCTACAAGCAATTAGTTTCACAAAATACATACAGCTGTGTGCAAAGCTTCATTCCTCCGCAAGGAAAAGTATCCAGAGCGATATTAATGACATATTTACAGCTGGAAGACACTTAATAGCGGCTGTGATTTCAGGCTGTGTTGAAATGATTTCAGATCTGCTGCCAGCGATCTGTCACACAGATTTTAGTCTGGAGATGACAGCGCTCATTCATAAATTACCAAGCAGCTCATATGGGAAACTATGCAGAAGGAAACGTGTTTACACTTTGTAACAACTACAATGTACACTGGAGGAAACCCACGCGTCGCGCTCCCGTCATGCAAGCTGGGAATCGTCTGCAGCAACAGGAGAAATGTATTTATTTATTTCAGGTACTTACAGTTGTGTCCAAAATTATTCAACCCCCAATGCTGTAAAGGGGTTTAGGGACTATAGTGTACATTTGGAATTGTATTCAGAATCAAATCCTACAAGGACGTTGTAACTACCCAAATGCAACTAAAATGACATCAATTGTTTATGTAATACAGTAGTAAATGGTTCTTATGTGGTTTCTTCATTGCCACAATTATTCAACCCCTTAAAGACTACCACTCTGAAGAACAGAGGTTCATACAGGTGCTTTCCATCAGGTATTGAAAACACCTGTGGATGTCACCGAGCAGCAATCAAGCATAATAAGCACCAATTAGGCAGCTTTAAAATGACTGTGATACTCAGCTCCTTCTAGACATTTACTGGTGTGGTTACAAACATGGTGAAGGCAAGAGAATGGTCCAGGAAGACAAGAGAAGAGGTGATTTCTCTTCACAGGAAGGGCAATGGCTATAAGAAGATTGCAAAGATGTTAAACATACCAAGAGACACCTTAGGAAGCATCATTCGCAAATTCAAGGCAAAGGGCACTGTTGAAACGCTACCTGGTCGTGGCAGAAAGAAGATGCTGACTTCGACTGCTGTGCGCTACCTGAAGCGTAGAGTGGAGAGAAGTCCCCGTGTGACTGCTGAGGAACTGAGAAAAGATTTGTCAGATGTGGGTACAGAAGTTTCAGCCCAGACAATAAGACGCACACTGCGTAATGAAGGCCTCCGTGCCAGAACTCCCAGGCGTACCCCCTTGCTGTCTCCAAAGAATAAGAAGAGTCGACTGCAGTATGCCAAAAGCCATGTGGACAAACCACAAAAGTTGTGGGATAGTGTTCTGTGGACTGATGAAACAAAATTAGAACTGTTTGGGCCCATGGATCAACGCTATGTTTGGAGGAGGAAGAACAAGGCCTATGATGAAAAGAACACCTTGCCTACTGTGAAGCATGGTGGAGGGTCAATCATGCTTTGGGGCTGTTTTGCTTCTGCAGGTACAGGGAAGCTTCAGCGTGTGCAAGGTACCATGAATTCTCTTCAGTACCAGGAGATATTGGATGGAAACGTGATGCAGTCCGTCACACACCTGAGGCTTGGGAGACGTTGGACCTTTCAACAGGACAATGATCCCAAGCATACCTCCAAGTCCACTAGAGCATGGTTGCAGAGGAAAGGCTGGAACATTTTGGAGTGGCCATCGCAGTCACCAGACTTAAATCCGATTGAGAACCTCTGGTGGGACTTAAAGAAAGCAGTTGCAGTGCGCAAGCCTAAGAATGTGACTGAACTGGAGGCCTTTGCCCATGAAGAATGGGCGAAGATACCCGTAGATCGCTGCAAGACACTTGTGTCAAGCTATGCTTCACGTTTAAAAGCTGTTATAACTGTAAAAGGATGCTGTACTAAGTACTAAGATTGAATGTCACTTGGGGGTTGAATAAAACTGATAATGCTGTGAGCACAGAAAAGACATTTGTGGTTATTTCATTATAACTGTTATGTTATATTTGTCTGACCTACAAGTGCCTCTTTAATGTAAATGTAAGCAAGATGACTGAATGATCAAAAGCAATGTCAAACTGGCCAAAACACTCAATTTCAGTGGGGGTTGAATAATTTTGGACACAACTGTATATAGCGCCGTCCATTTACGCAGCACTTTACATATATATATTGTACATTCACATCAGTCCCTAACCCTCAAGGGGTGTACAATCTAAGGTCCCTAACTCACATTCATACATACACATACTAGGGACAATTTAGACAGGATCCAATTAACCTACCAGCAGGTGGGAGCAAACCGGAGCACCAGGAGGAAACCCACGCAAGCACAGGGAGAACATGAAAACTCCTTGCAGGAGGCGCCATGGTCGGGAATCGAACCTATGACCCGTTTACTGCAAGGCAGATGTGCTAACCACTAAGCCACTGTGCCGTCCAATCAATGCAGAATTTAGGAGCCAGAAGAGAAGTCTGGGATTTGGGACTCGTTCACACTACATGCAGTACGAGTTTTTTTTCCTGCATAAAAAAAAAAAATGCATGGAGAGCAGGCGGTATGGTTTCCAATGGCACAGTTCGCACAAGTGCAGTCAGACCCAATGCGTTCCAGAAGAAAGACAAAAAAAATGCAGCACATGCTGCATTTTTCTACATTGAACTGTACTAGAATAAAAAAAATGCACTGAAACGCACGTAAAAAAACAAAACAAAAAAAAAACCAGAACAAAAACACTGGAATACATCAACAACACGCATGCAAAAAACGCATCTGGACTGCGTTTTTTATGGTGTGAACCGAGACTTAAAAACATAACAAATATATACCCACCCAGGTGGATGCTGCATCTGTCCCTCACCGCGTCTAGACCAAGAACTAAGCGATCAAAGACCGCTGATTACTCGGTTCTTGGTCTTCATTGAGAACCGACAGTCACTGGCTCTCTGCTCTGCCCCTCCGATGCTCACTGGAGCGATGGGCTGTGGAGGGGATGAGAGCAGCTAGCTTAGTCTCCCAGCGGCTAAGCCAATCAAATGCCGGTTCAGGCATCTGTGAGGATCCCGACATTAAAGTTGGGATATTTCCAGAGCTTAGACCAACTGAATACGAGTCACAGGAGTGCAGAATGAAATGCACGCCTGTGACCTACAAGAGACGTAGGGCCAAAAGAGCTTTGGACCTACTTCCCCTTTAAGAGGACATTTATACAAACAAAAAATCCAAAACTTTATCTTTGACTGATTATTAATAAAGGGTTGCCCAATTTAACCTGTTGCCACCTGTGTAATACATACAGGCAATGGCAAACGGTGGGCTGTACCACCCACACACTGCATATATATGTCACTGGGCAGCCGATGTTCCTGTGCCGAGTCCGCTGCGTCAAGGACAGCTCTCGGTCCCCACTAACAATTGGCAGCTGGTGGGACTGGATTCTGATCATGTGAGCACTGTGACAGCCAATCACAATGGCCACATGATCACTGATCGTTCCCAATGGGGACACAGATAGGAATAGGATAGAGGTCCTCACTCTTCCATACTCTACCCAAACCCAGAATAATGTTCTGAAAGAAGGTCCACTTTAAAGAAAGTACACATGTAAAAGTGATTAAAGTGGTTGGAAAGGCTCAAGATTGTTTACCTACATGTATTCTATGCATGAAGGTTATAGAAAATAAAAAAAAAAACCTGTGTGCAGCAGCCCCCCTTTAATATCACTTTTAGGGTACTAGTCAAGCACCATGAGGTCCCTGCAGGAACTCTGATTAAAGCCAGTCATACATGGATCAAAATTCAGCTGATTCAGCAGGGACCAGCCAAATATCGATCCATGTATGATCGGTTGATGAACCTCTGTACAACCAGCCTGTTGTGTTTTTTCTGATGGATCAATGCCACTGGCTATAGTCGCCAGCACTGATCAGTGAATTTTGACAGGAAATCAGGGAAATCTTCCCCGCTGTCAGAACACAATAGCTCAGGGGAAGCGATTCCCCCATCCTCCTTGAAATGTATTGATGGGGGGGAATCTTTTTTTTTTTTTTCCCAACCCACTGTTTGAATGAAAGAAAATGATGTATGGATGGCCACAGATTGAAAATTCTATTCATCCATGGGCAGCCTGGTTGTACTGAAAATTGATCCATCAATCTTGTGGCCTAATCCGCAGATCTTGCACCACGCACCCCAGGAATTCCCAGACACAACTTATACAGAGATTGGACTTCTACTCCAGCTCAGAGCCAAAGTGACTGGTGATCTATCACTAAAATGATCCTCAATTTATATCCGGCTTCAAAGCCATTGAAGGGGAAGTGCACGTTTAATGTCTTTTCCATTTCGAAACCAACCACATGTGACAAATGACTTGCAGCTTTCTCACAGAAGTCGTCAGAAGCGATCTTATCCTTTACCAGGGAGAAGTGGGCAGACCAGCGTCCCCAAAGTCAGGAGATCCAATTCAGGAAGCATTATGAAGATTTGTGATTGAAACCACTCAGCAGACCGAACCTGCACAGAATACATGGACACAGCCTACAGGACTCCGAGCAGTCCCTCCTCCCCTAATGAAAAGCGTTGTGCAAACATCAAACCATCAGTCATGTGATCCTTCACAAGTTATGAAACCTTTTCTCTCAATTAATGCAATTAAACAATTTCTGTCTTTATTCAAGTTACCACACAGCAGCCTTCAGCTAAAATCAAGCTTGTAGTCCTGCGTCTCCTCTGTAGCATGATGATTCAGAGGGGGAATACCTGGGAGGACTCTCTCTAGTCATTCTATTTTCACTAGATCAGTGGTCGGCAAGCCGCGGCTCGCGAGCCACATGCGGCTCTTTACACACTTCAATGCGGCTGTTCTGTGTGCCGGGCGCCCGCTCCCCTCCCTCCTCTCGGGCGGCCGCCCCAAAAGTCAGGACTCTGCAGCTAGCCCAGCAATGGGCAAACTACGGCCCGGCGGACCTTTTAATCCGGCCCGCGGAGCGTGGCAAACATTGGCTGTCAGGATGTAGGCGGGGCAGCGTGACGAACTCCTCTCCTCTCACAGTCCGCCCTGAAGACCGGAACGGCGCAGGAACACAGCGAGAGGAACGCGCGGAGCAAAGGTAAGTGAATTGACACAATATGGGGAATGAATTACTATAGGGGGGATGAATTACTATGTGGGGGATGAATTACTATAGGGGGGATGAATTACTATAGGGGGGATGAATTACTATAGGGGGGATGAATTACTATATGGGGGGATGAATTACTATATGGGGGGATGAATTACTATATGGGGGATGTATTTTCAGTTTTAAAAATGTGGCTCTCAAAATAAATTTCAATCGTGGTTTTGGCGAGATTTGGCTCAGTTGAAAAAAAAGGTTGCCCACCACTGACCTAGATGATGTACACCCTGCTCTTAGGGCCACTTCACACTGGGAATTGCACAGGATGCGCGGTTTATCCCACTGCAATTCACATGCAGTTCTGTACAATGGGCTGAAATCATACACCAAAAGTGCACCAAAAGTAGAGCATGCACTACTTTTGGAAATTCACTGCAAGTGGATGGCATGGTACTTCTGTGCCATGCAATGCAGTGCAGGCAAATGCACTGCGTTTACGACCCGTGTTTTGAATATTGACACCTCAAGCAGATTGCAACTTCAGTGCGCGGATTTCCTGCACCACACTATGTGAATGATTGCACCAACTGTTGTCACCTTCTCACCAAGCTGCTTGGCGATAGTTTGGTAGCCCAGTCCAGCCTTGTGTAGGTCTACAATCTTGTCCCTGACATCCTTGTACATCTCTTTGGTCTTTGCCATGGTGGAGAGTTTGGAATCTGATTTGTTTGATTGCTCCTGTGGACAGGTGTCTTTTATACAGGTAACAAAATGAGATTAGCAGCACTCCCTTTAAGAGACTGCTTCTAATCTCAGCTTGTTACCTGTATGAAAGACACCTGGTAGCCAGAAATCCTGCTGAATGATAGGGGATCAAATACTTATTTCCCTCATGAACATGGAAATCAGTGCATCGTTTGTTAGACATGCATTTCTTTTGAATTGTTTGTTGCTATTCTGTCTCTGTGTTACAATACACCGAACATTCGATTTTTAGACCGATCATTTCCTTGTGAGTGGGCAAACATTCAAAATCAGCAGGGGATCAAATACTTATTTCCTTCACTGTACACACACATATATTATATACAGGGGCGGACTGACCATTTGGAAACTCGGGCACTGCCCGAGGGCCCGGGGTCAGTAGGGGACCCCATGAGATGCCCCTGGTACCTTTTTCATAGGCTTTTTTGAGTTTGGGCAGGACACAGGGGCCCCATGATCCCCTATTGCCCGGGAGCCCCGTGAGTTGTCAGTCCACTCCCGAATAATATATACACACATACACACACACACACAGTGAGGATTGAAATTTTGGGCACCCCAGCTAAAAATTTGTATTAATGTGCATAAAGAAGCCAAGGAAAGATGGAAAAATCTCCAAAAGGCATCAAATTACAGATTAGACATTCTTATAATATGTCAACAAAAGTTAGATTTTATTTCCATCATTTACACTTTCAAAATAACAGAAAATAAAAAAATGGCGTCTGCAAAAGTTTGGGCACCCTGCAGAGTTAATATCTTGTACGGCCCCCTTTGGCAAGTATCACAGCTTGTAAACGCTTTTTGTAGCCAGCCAAGAGTCTTTCAATTCTTGTTTGAGGTATCTTTGCCCATTCTTCCTTACAAAAGTCTTCCAGTTCTTTGAGATTTCTGGGCTGTCTGTCACACACTGCTCTTTTAAGGTCTATCCATAGATTTTCAATTATGTTGAGGTCAGGAGATTGTGAAGGCCATGGCAAAACCTTCAGTTTACGCCTCTTGAGGTAATCCCCCATGGATTTCGAGGTGTGTTTAGGATCATTATCCATTTGTAGAAGCCATCCTCTCTTTAACTTCAGCTTTTTCACAGATGGCATCAAGTTACCATCCAAAATTTGCTGAAATTTTATTGAATCCATTTTTCCTTCTACTCGTGAGATGTTCCCTGTGCCACTGGCTGCAACACAACCCCAAAGCATGATTGATCCAACCCCATGCTTAACAGTTGGACAGAGGTTCTTTTCATTAAATTCTGTGCCCCTTCTTCTCCAAACGTACCTTTGCTCATTCTGGCCAAAAAGTTCAATTTTAACCTCATCGGTCCACAGAACTTGTTTCCAAAATGCATCAGGCTTGTCTATATGTTCATTTGCAAAGTTCAAACAATGATTTTTGTGGTGAGGACGTAGAAGAGGTTTTCTTCTGATGACTCTTCCATGAAGACCATATTTGTACAAGTATCTCTTTATAGTGGAATAGTGTACCACAACTCCAGTGTCTGCCAGATCTTTCTGGAGGGATCGTGCAGTCAAACGTGGGTTTTGAATTGTTTTTCTCACAATCCTGCGAGCTGTTCTGTCTGATATTTTTCTTGGTCTTCCAGATCTTGCTTTAACTTCCACTGTTCCTGATGACTGCCATTTCTTAATTACATTCCGAACAGAGGATATTGACATCTGAAAACGCTTTGCTATCTTCTTATAGCCTTCTCCAGCTTTGTGAGCGTCAACTATTTTCAGTTTCAGTTTTCTAGACAACTGCTTAGAAGAACCTATGGTGCTGATTGTTGGGGCAAGGTCAGAGGAGTCTGGGCATTTAAAACCTTTGAGATTGACATAACCTGGTCTTCCCAGACGATGATTGAGAACAATCCATGACACTGGCAGGTCTCAGCTTTGCAAAGGGGGCAGTGCATGCTATAAATTCTGCAGGGTGCCCAAACTTTTGCAGACGCCATTTTTTTGTTTTCGGTTATTTTGAAAGTGTAAATGATGGAAATAAAATCTAACTTTTGTTGACATATTATAAGAATGTCTAATCTGTAATTTGATGCCTTTTGGAGATTTTTCCATCTTTTCTTGGCTTCTTTATGCACATTAATACAAATTTTTAGCTGGGGTGCCCAAACTTTCGATCCCCACTGTATATATAGTGTGTGTACAGTGCAGGAAATAAGTATTTGATCCCCTGCTGATTTTGAATGTTTACACACACACACACACACACACACACACACTTCAGCCCCAGTGACAATGTAATGATTGCCTTTTTATTCTCTAGGGTCTCTGCTTAAATAAATAAATGAATGAATAAATAAATATAATGATTGGGGGTTCTAAGCAATTTTCTAGCAAAAAAAACAAAAAAAACGGATTTAAACAGCTTGGGGCTGAAGTTGATACAGATCGACACAGATTATAAAAAAGAAAAAAAAAAAAAAACCCACAACCGGTCCCTACTCAACTGACTGAATTTCGATCCATTTATGACATGCTTTATTATTATTATTATTATTATACAGTATTTATAAAGCGCCAATAGTTCGCTCAGAGCTGTACATTACAATGGGGGACAGTACATGTGACAGAACAATACAATGCAAAACATGAGGGGTTCGAGGGCCCTGCTCTTTCGAGCTTACAATCTAGGAGGGAGGGGATGGTGGCACAGGAGGAGATAGCTGTGGGGGATGGAGTGGTAGAAAGAGTGGAGGAGGTCGGCAAGTTAGCAGGGGGTGGGGTAGGCTTCCCTGAAGAGATGGGTTTTCAGGGTGCGCCTAAAGGAGAGGAGAGTAGGTGATAATCTGATGGGTTGGGGCAGGGAGTTCCAGAGGATGGGTGACACCCTGGAGAAGTCCTGGAGGCGGGCAAGGGAGGAGGAGACCAGGGAACTAGAGAGAAGGAGGTCTTGTGAGGAGCGGAGTGTGTTGGGCGGTACTTGGATATTAGGTCAGTGATGTAGTTCGGGGCAGTATGGTGGACGGCTTTGTACGTCAGTGTTAGGATTTTGAATTTGATCCGTTGCGCAATCGGAAGCCAGTGGAGGGATTGGCAGAGGGGGGTGGTGGAAACGGAGCGGTTGGAAAGGTGAATGAGTCTGGCAGCCGTGTTCAGGATGGACTGAAGAGGGGATAGCCAGCGGCGAGGCAGGCCAGTGAGGAGGGAGTTGCAGTAGTCGAGTCGTGATATGATGAGGGAGTGGATGAGCTGTTTAGTGGTTTCTGGGGTTAGGAACGTGCGGATTTTGGCGATGTTGCGGAGGTGGAGTCTGCACGAGTTTGTTAAAGATTGGACTTGGGGCTGGAAGGATAGATTGGAGTCCAGAATGACACCAAGTACTCTGGCCTGCAGGGCGGGTTTGATGGTGGCGTTGTTGGATGTGATGGAGAAGTCAATGGGGGGTGGTGTCCGGGCTGGGGGGAAGACAAACTCGGTTTTGGAGAGGTTCAATTTAAGGAAGTGGAGTGACATCCAGTCGGATATGTCGCTCAGTAGGTGTGTGATTCGGGCTGAGACCAAGGGGGTGAGGTGGGGGGTTGAGAGATAGATTTGTGTGTCTTTAATCTAACAATTGAAGCACACTGGGCTTACATGATGCGGTATTTCCCGGCGCTAGCCCACACATTCCAGGTACAGCCTGGCATACAGGGCGAGTGGCTGTACTTGGCCATGCGCTTGTAGTGCATGTGTGTTCAATGTATTTTCTGAATGCAAACGTTTTGCACATTGGATAGCATTCAAAAATATATGTCGGATGCGCAAAGACGCATCCGTGTTTATGAAAGTACAGCTTTGTACAGCCAATTGCTTGCTTGGCAGCCTGTACACCACATGTGCGGAGACCAGTGTCAGCCGTGTGAGCATGAACCCTCACCCCAAAATGGCTATATGTACATTTGTGTGACCTGAACAGTTCACGGCTAAGCTCCAAGCCAATATAAAAAAAAAAAAAAAAACACACAAATACAACTCGGTATTCATTAATGCATAATAAAAACTTTGTTTTTAGAAACGAGGAATTGACTTGGTATCGGATTACTGCAGTCCCTGTACAGCAGAGCTCAGACAGAGTGAGAAGCAGCAAAAGCCAATCAGTTGCTCATGCACCAACAAGGAAAATGCTTCTAGATGGAGAGCGACAGAGAGATGAGCTTATCAGTCTCACTTCTCCTGTCACTGTCCAATCACTGGCTGGCAGAGGGACCAGATTTGTAACTTAATTTATTTGCAGCAGAGAAAATTCAATTCCCCTGCCCTACCCGACAGGGCTGTCCTGTGTGAGAGCAGTGTAAATCCCAGGACTGGATGGACAAATACAAGTTTGACAGGTAAATTAGCTCCCATGTACAGTATGTTTACTGAGCAATTTGCCTGGAGTTGGGCTTCAGAATAAAATAGACACTTTGTTTTGAAGCCGAACAGGAAATATGTAAATGTCATTGCCTCCACTAAGCAGTCTACAGTTATCTGTATCTTCATATTGCCACAATTTCCCACGAGACTCTAGCAGCTGGTACAAGCAGAACACCAACACAATAGCAAATTTGTCACAAATTGGAATGACACATCAGCAGGCTCATGTAAAAGAAGCTTGCAAGGAGCACATGTGGGCTAACACTTTGGCAAACATATGCTGGCAATTTGGCACCAGATGGATTTTTCTAGTTTCCATCTATTGCAATTCCTGAAATTTGGAAACATTATTATACAGGATTTATATCGCGCCAACAGTTTGCGCAGCGCTTTACAATATAAGGGAGACAGTACAATTACAATACATTTCAGTACAGAAGGAATAGGAGGGCCCGGCTCGTGGAGCTTACAATCTAAAAGGAAGGGGAGGTGATACAAAAGGTGATAGCTGCGGGGGATGATCTGGTGGAGGTGATTCAAGTACAGTTCTTAGGTGGAGGTGGGGTAGGCTTCCCTGAAGAAGTGAGTTTTCAAAGATCGCCTAAAGGCAGACAGGGTGGGGGCTGACCGAACATACTGTGGTAGGGAGTTCCAGAGGAAGGGAGAGGCTCTGGAGAAGTCATGGAGGCGAGCGAGGGAGGAGGTAATGAGGGAGCTAGAGAGGAAGGTGTCTTGGGAGGAGCAGAGTAAACGATATCTGTGGATGAGATTGGTGATGTAGCTGGGGGCAGTGTTGTGGATGGCTTTGTAAGCTGTGGTTAGTATTTTTAATTTTATATGTTGGGTTAGTGCAGTGTTTCTCAACTCCAGTCCTCATGGACCCCCAACAGGTCATGTTTTCAGGATTTCCATTATTTTGCACAGGTGATTTGATCAGTTTCACTGCCTTAGTAATTACCACAGCTGTTTCATCTGAGGGAAATCCTGAAAACATGACGTGCTGGGGGTCCACGAGGACTGGAGTTGAGAAACACTGGGTTAGTGGAAGCCAGTGGAGGGATTGGCAGAGAGGGGCAGCAGTCGCTGATCGGTTGGTAAGGTGTATATTCAGAATAGACTGAAGGGGGGGGATAACCTGTGTAACGGTAGACCAGTGAGGAGGGAGTTGCAGTAATCAAGGCGGGATAAAACCAAGGCATGGATAAGTTGTTTTGCGGTGTCACTGGTAAGAAAGAGGATGATTTTGGAAATGTTCCAGAGGGAAACATGCAATGTCTAAAGATTTAGAGCCTCAATCCCACATCTGGAGCACTTTCACAGATGTCACTGACAGTTCGGTACCAACAGCCATAACATTTTGCCATACAATATTATCTCATGCAAATGGACATTTTCCTGCGATTGAAACTCACATCAAATGCAGATCATTAAAGTCCCATTGAGTTCAAGGGAGTAGTGTCAGCTCAGAGGACGAGTTCCATCTACTTTGTGCTTCAGCAGGTCCTACTCACATGCATTTGAATTGCAGCAAAGTAGATCAAATTACAGCCTGTTCTCATCAAAAGCTGAACTTAGAATTTAAATGTAAATTGTAAGTAGCTCTGCATTCATATGGAAAGGGATGCATTTGAGACAAATTCCCATCTACAGAAACCCCAACACGGCCCTGATCCCATTTCCCTTTAAAAACAAAAAGGAAACCCAAATGCAGCACAAATAGGACTTGATCTGGCGGCTGGAAAATGTGTTCCACTTCGACAGAAAATTACCAGATGCCAAAGCAACTTCCAAATCGCTGCGTAGAATATTTGCCCCTTAGAATATTTTTATATTTCTTACAGTAGACTTTAGAAGGTACAGCAACAGAAGACGGTCATGGCTTAATACTGAACTGCTGCTCCTCCAAATTGGAGATTAAATATGAATTCCTAATACGGACCAGGGTGGATAAAAATCAATGATTTAAAAAAAAAAAAAAAAAAAAAATCCGATTTTTTTTATTTAAATCGGATTTTTTTAATTTAAAAATCGGATTTTTTTTTAAATAAAATGCTTTTTGAGGAAAATATATTACCATCCAAAGGTTATTCCATCATGAAATAAAGATTAGTTTTTTAATTATGTAGAATAAGGCTGTATATGTGTAATTTTTTTGGTAAATAAATTCCATGAATCCATTCACAATGTCATGCTCTTCCAGAGGTTTTTGTAAGATTATTGGGCAGTTTCTCTGCCTACAAGATATTATCACAGATGTTGGTTTACTTTTGCAGTTCTCAAAACTGAATTTGACTCAGCGGAGATCACATGCCTCTTCTTCACAGCAAAAATGTTATAACATGAACAGAGTTAAGAAAAAGACCTTCATCCTAACTTCTACAATCCTATGAATACAGAATCAACCCCTTCACTGCTAAGTTTCAAGAAGTTCAGTGAATAGAATAGAAACAATATTTTTCTGATTGTTTGGAGTGGAATAGATCTGCACAAGAAGAAAGTGAAACTAAGTGTGAGGAGGAAGGGGCTGACAGTCTACGTTTCTTAAAATATATATATTTTGTTTAGCCAAATTAGTTACCAAACATGGATGTTTAAGCAAATCACATATGCTGGAATGTTATTGTTTCAGTTGACTAAAACTATTTAAATTGTTATTATTAAGGTAATGATTATTTTTCTCCTTCCTAAGTACAACAGAAAAGTTGTCCAAATATGAATGATTAACCTATTAAACTGGGGATAAAAAAACTAATATGAAAAGTTGTTATTCTAAAAATCTTCATCTACTTGCATATTAAAAGTTATACCAGCAAGAATTAGTCTTTATGTAGAAAACTAGGATTTACATCAAGCCTTACTGACTAGTGATTTAAATCAAATCCACCCTGATACGGACTATAAAACGTGCCATTAAAGAAAAAAAAAAAAAAAACACCTACTAACTGCTCATTCCAATCGTTTCTATAGAAATTGTTGGCGTTAGATGGCTTGAACAGTTCGGTCATATTTTTCACCGAAATTGATCAGTTTGGTTAGAGTTTCTAAATCTATCAAGTCAAAAAGAGAAACCATTAAACTATTGAAATTGTTGGTATTAGGTTGACGAACTCAGTTTGGTCATCATTGCTATCAAAATTGTTGTCCTTGGGTTGACTTGACTAGTTTGATGATAGTTTCTAGTGAAATTGTTGGCGCTGGAAACTGACCAAATTGATCAAGGGAACCAAAGGCCACCCACTTCAATAAAAAACTATGACCAAACAGGTCAAGGCAACCTACAGAAGCTGTTGCCCAAACTGAACCAGGAAAGCTATTGCCATTGTTTCTTTCCAAATTGTTGGCCTTGAATAGTTTCTACTGAAATTGCTGGCATTAGAAGCACGTACCAAACTGAGCAAAGCAACCCAACACATGCAGTTTTGAAAGAAACTATGACCAAAACTGATAAAGGCCAACCATTTTGATAGCAACTATGACCAAATTAATCCAACCCAAGGTCAACAATTTTGGTCGAAATAATGATCACTTATCAAGGCAACCTATTGAAAATTATTGACAGTAGGTTGCCTAGATCAATTTGGTCATAATTTCTATTGAAAATGTAGGCATCAGAATCTCTGACCAATCAGATCAAGGCAAACCAATGCCTACAATGTTATTAGAAACAGCGTACAAGACCAATTAAGGCAACCCAACACCAACTATTTCAACAGAAATTATGACCAAACTGATCAAGGCACCCAAAGACCAACAATTTTCATAGGAACTATGACCAAATCGATCCTACTGAAACTACTGGCAATAGATCAGTCTTACCATTGTTTTATTGAAATTGTTGGCCTTGGTCGAATTGATCTTAGTTTTTACTGAAACTGCTGGCATTAGAAGCGCTTACCAAACTCAGCAAAGTAACCCAACAAACAGTTTTTTAGAGAAGCTAGGACCGAAATCTGATCAAGGTCAACCATTTTGATAGTAACTACGACCAAACTATAATCCAAGGCAACCCAAGGTCAACAATTTCGATAGAAACAATGATCAAAATGATCAAGGTAACCTGTTGAAAAATGTTGGTGGTAGGGTTGCCTGGGTCAATTCAGTAATAATTTCTATTGAAAATATTGAAATGAATCTGACCAATCTGATCAAGGTAACCCAATGCTAACAAAACTAATCAAGGAAACCCAACTCCAAATGTTTCATCACAATCTATGACCAAACTTGGCAAGGCTATACAATTGTTGGCAGTAGGCAACCTAGGTCAGGTTGGTCAATAGGTCTATAAAAACCATGAAGTTCTTGATGCGTTGGCATGCTTTAATCTGTAAAAGATATGCAACGCCAGACCTTTTTCTTAGTTTTAGAGTGTGGAAGACTTAGAACCCCTTTGCCAAGTTCTTATTGTTGTTAGTGCCCCCCACTGGGGAGATTCACCCTATTTATCTGTGTGACCGTTTTCACCCTGAAAAAGTTATGGGAAATGCAAAAATTTAAAGCGGAGTTCCACCTGGAAAAAGAAAAATAACAGTCAGCAGCTACAAAAACTGTAGCTGTTGACTTTTAAAATACGACACTTACTTGTCCCTCGGTCCAGCGGTGTCCTCACAACCGCTGGTTTCACCGGCCATCTTCTCTACCTGGCCCCGGCACCTTCAGTGTGGGCACCCGGCTGTGACAGTTTGTGGCCTCACTGCGCATGTGCGAGAAGCGTGCGCTTTGTGAATGGCCCCGTAATCTTCTGGGACCTGTCATGTGTCCCAGAAGACTACAGGGAGGGAGGGTAGGAAGACAACTTCTGCTTCCGATTGCCTAGGCGATCGCAGCAAAGGTGGGAGTGGGTACCTGTCAAATTCGGGTACCCACTCCCCCAAGGTGCCAATCCTTAATGGGGCACGGGAGACAAGAGCTTAAAGTGGAACTTCCCCTTTTGGGTGGAGCTCCGCTTTAATGTTTTCATTAAAATAAGGGGTGATGGTAAATCATCCAATGGGGGCACCTGTTCTGCTGACAACTGTCAGAGGGGAAATCCCCCCTCACTTTTTTCACCTTTCAGAGATTAACTCTCACTTCCTGTTGGGTCTCCAGGGAAGGACTAGTGAAGATAAATCTCCCGAAAGGAAAACAGGCAGCAAACAAAAAAAAAAAAATAATAATTATATATATATAATTTTTTAAAGTTTTGGCTAAATATACACTTTGAACAGTTTCAGGACAGCATGAGGCTACATTATTATTAGTATACAGTAGTTATATAGCGCCAACAGCTCGCTCAGCGCTGTACATTATAATGGGAGACAATACACGAAACAGTACAATAACAATACAATACACGAGGGGTTCGAGGGCCCTGCTACATGCATGTGGGTGTCAGGGAACATCAGTATGTTCCTTCTTTTAGAGCAGTGGTCGGATGTGGTCCTTTGCTTGCTTTTATCTCGCCCTTGGGGTGCTATTTTATTCATGGACACCAATGAAAGGGCACAAATCCTCCCAATGACATCAACAAAGGGGCACAACTCCAACCAATGACACCAACAATGGGGCACAACTCCAACCAATGACACCAACAAAGGGGCACAACTCCAACCAATGACACCAACAATGAGGCACAACTCCAACCAATGACACCAACAATGGGGCACAACTCCAACCAATGACACCAACAATGGGGCACAACTCCAACCAATGACACCAACAATGGGGCACAACTCCAACCAATGACACCAACAATGGGGCACAACTCCTATCTCCATCTTAAGGACAGTCAACTGGCCCTTTGTTTAGAAGGTTTGGAGACCCTGCTTAAGGCTAGGTTCACACCTATGCAATTTGCGTTTGATCTGTTTCTGCAGTGCTTTTTGAAGTGTGTTTTGTGTTCTTTGCACGTGCGTTTGACAAGTTTTGATGCCTTTTGCAGGGGGTTTTTCTTGTTGCTAGGCAGAATAAAACGTAAAATGCATCAAAAACGCACTACATGCTTTTCTGCAGCATCTCTATTGAAGTCTCCAGAACCAAAAACGCAACATTTTGCGTTTAACAAAGTGCCTGACCCTTTCCAAAAGACACACCGGATGAAAACGCGGAGATGTGAGTTTGTCCCATAGGAAATCATGTTAAATGGACTACTGTGAGTTTCCGCAAAATGCTGCAGAAAAAGCATAGGTGTGAACTTAGACTTAGGCTACGTTCACACTAGCGTTGTGTGCAGGCGGCAGAGAGGCATATGGGAAGCGTTTTTACCGCTTCCCAAACGCCTCTGGCAATTCTGCACATTGCAGCACATGGTGCTGTTCTAACGGGAGCGGTAGCGCCACAGCGTGGCAAAATGGATGCCTCTGGACGAGTCAGGAGGCGTTGAAGCCTCCTATTCTTGTCTATGGTGCCGCTCCGCAAACGCCCAGCCGGCGTTTGCGGCGCGGTTGCGGGGCGTTTGTGGAGTGGTAACACCATTCAAACTTCATTCTAGGCATTTGTGGGGCGTTTTTAACGCTCGGCAAATGCCTAGCAACCACCGCTAAACCACGCATGCGGCGTTCGCAGAGCGTTTGCTGAGCATTAAAAAAAAACGCTCCGCAAGCGCCGGACCAACGCTTGCTAAACGCTATAGGGGCGTTTGGCAAGCGTTGGTAAAACAGTCAAGTGTGAACGAGCCCTAAGGGTATTCCAATCGAAGCTGCATTTAGCCCGGGTTCACATTGATGCAGTCTGGAATCTGCAGTGTTTTCTGTGTGAATTATGCATCAGAATTGCACCCTGTTCATGCAAACCACTACAGGATGTGTATGTTACGTTAACAACACCCTGAAATCGGTCCGCAAAACGCGGTGCGATGTGTAGAATCGGATCGCATCAGTATTCTAGTGCAGACCAAAAAAAAAGGGTCCTGTACCTTTTTGGTGCGGTGCGATTAGAGCCATACAAAATGTATAGCTACAATCGCACCGCACACAAGTCGTATGTGATACGCACAGGAATGCGGTGCGGTTCCTGTGCGAATCACATGCGATATACCGCACCGCATATATGTGAACCCGGGCTAAACATCAAAGAACATGGTCAGGGCTTTGGCGCTACATGTAACCTTTAGAGTCCATTGCCAAATGGACATCTACACACACCTGCTACTTTAGGCAACAGATAACCTCTATATTGAATATAGGTGGGGCAGCACAGTGGCCAAATGGTGAGCACTTCCACCTGGCAGTACTAGGGTCGTTGGTTCAAATCCCAGCCACGGCACCTCCTGCCTGGAGTTTGCATGTTCTCCCTGTGCCTGCGTGGGTTTCCTCCGGATACTCCGGTTACCTCCCACTCTCCAAAGACATGCTGGTAGGTGAATTGGATCCTATCTAAATTGTCCCTAGTATGTGTATGTATGAATGTAAGCTAGAGACCTTAGATTGTACGCCCCTTGAGGGTTAGGGACTGATGTGAATGTACAATATATATGTAAAGCACTGCGTAAATTGATGACGCTATATAAGTACCTGAAATAAATAAATAGGTAGGTGCTGCACTTAACGTGTTAAATGCGGCTCAACAGGAAGTACAGTACTCAAGTTTAGCGCAAGTGACTGCAAAGATTTGCATATCATCTGTTTTTACAATAGGGAGTGTACAATATATATGTAAAGCGTCGCGCAAATTGACGGCGCTATACAAGTACCTGTAATAAATAAATAGTCGATTTATTAAAGAGGCTCCTCCCTTTGCAAAGTGGATGTTAGTAAATAGGTTGTGTGGTGTTCACGTATGTCTGTGGAAGGTTAAATCAGGAGACAAGATAAGGGGAATTTGTTCAAAATATGGTAAAGGCTTCGCTTTGAGGCTTGGTGGACACCTAACCTGTGGAGGTGCAGGGCATGTTAATGCACGCTGAGATAGGCATTCAAAATGCATAGGTTGTCAGGCACCTCAGCGGCCCAGAAATCAGACCTGCATCTGACAAACAGCGCACCTACGTCGGCAAGGTGCCATTCAGAATAGTTGGCACTCCATCACAGGCAGTATGCAGTGCCTCGTGCTGCAGAAACGCTCATAGGACCATGAAGGTCCCCATAATGCAATAATGTGAATAATGCCTAAAGGGTATCTGCTGGAACATGATTGGTTTGGTGAAGCGAACATACAAAAGCTGAAGGCCTCTGCCTCTTTAGTAAATCATCCCCATCGTCTCCGAAGTGGAAGCGTCATACAGACAGAACCCAGGCACCAGAGCGCCCGCGCTGACAGATCGCCATTTGCTGCAGCTCACATCCCCTTGGAAAGCAGTCATAACCAGGGACAGGGTTAGTCATCCCCCAGACATCGCTTACAGTGTGATTACAAGCAATTTAACTTTCCCAACACAGAAAGTAATAGACCTTCAGACAGAAGACTTTAACCTGTCCTCCTTTCACCTCAAAGTACAGAAGGAATGCCCGAGGGCAGACCAGCATAGGAAAACGAGAGTCATACTCACCGGACAGGTTTTTTCTGAAGCTTCGAAGGGTCCGGCGGACTGTATGGAATGATCTTCGGCTCAAAGCTCTCGTTGTCCATGCCGGCCGGGACCGAATTGGGCTTCCTGATGCCACTCACATCGACCCTCAAGTCAGAGGCCACCCCAGGGCTACCGGGTATCCGCGGGCCGCTTCCACAAGGTTCCTCCACCCAGGTGACACTTAGCAGGCTGAGTGTGAAGCCCAGGGAGATGCCGATCACCACAGGGCCCACGGGCCGCAACAGGGACAGCACCATGGACAGTCTCATTGCCAATGATAACTCCAGGATGCTCCAACCAGTACTGGACCTCAAGAATTGCGTTGTGTAGGCTGTGTTCACCGGTCACTGCGCCAAACTCATCCCTAACTGGAGGAACCCAATGAAAGATGTAGTGCAGGTAGGACAGTTGAGTGATGGAGAGGACCCAAGAAGGGTTAGGGAGTTACTCTAGGTAGGTGAAGAATCTAGAAGAGGTGTGTAGAGGGATGGGCGTTACAAGGTAGAGGAAAGTTAAAGGAGTTGTACAATGATGAGGGAGTCCAAAGAGATATGAAGCAGAGGATGGTAGGAGTTTATCGGAAGACCAAGGACTTCCTAATAGGACAAAGACCAGACCTGGGGGGATTGAGTAGATGAGGATGGAGATGGCAAGAGTTGTTCAAGGACCAGGAGTGGTAAGAGAGAGAAAGCAGAGGACAGGAGTCTATCAGAAGACCAGGGGCTTCCTAACAGAACAAGAATGGATAGAGTAGAAGAGGATGGAGATGAGAAGAGTTGTAGAACAACCAGGGATGATAGGAGAGAGGAAACGGAGGACGGTGGAGGTCAGAAGACCAAAGACTTCGTAGTAGAACAAAGACGAAGGCCAGGAGATGGACAGGATAAAAGAGTAGAAGAGGACGGAGATGACCGAGTCGTATAATGACCTGGGCCAACGAGAGTATAAAAAGACAAAGCAAAGGATGGTGGATCTACATGGAAAGACTTTGTAACAGAACAAAGGCGAAGGCCGGGAGATGGGAATAGAGAAGAACGAGGACGGGGATGAAGTGAATGGTTGTCTAGGGTCAACAAATAGAGGGACGAAGCCGAGGATGGAAGGCGTAGATCAGAAATGTAGAAGGAAGATGGGGACGAAGAAGACTAGGACGGGGACAAAGAAGACAAGGATGGAGTGGACAGTTGTCGTAGTTTGGAGGACAGTGGGTATCTAATAGATGGAAGGTGTAGATCAGAGATGTAGTAGAAGACAAGGATACAGACGACAACCTTAAGAGTTGTATGGATGAGAAAAGGATGAAGATGAGGTAGCAGAGGGAGTGATAGAGGAGAAGGATGGAGCTGAGAGAGCAGGGATGGCGCAAACAGCAGCAGTAGCGTTGTACAGACACAGAGGAGGTAGACTGGGCTCTAGGCAAGTGGCAGTCAGGCAGCAGGAAGGTGACAACAGTCCAGGAGGAGGTCAGAGGGGTAGTCAGCTCTGTGAATGGCCTCTAAAAGGAGCAGTCCATGTGTCGGTTGTGTCCTCAGCCCGCGGCCCCTCAGCCGGTCAGTCCCGATGTCTCCGTCCCCTCACACGTCCCAGAGCCCGAGTGCCATTCACTCTTCTTCCTCCTCCTCTTCTAATCGCAGCTCCCAGCAACCCGCCTGACGTGTCACCTTTCCGCCCCGCCCCTTCCCGAGTCCCTGTCCTGCGTCATTGTCCCTTTTCCCCGCCCAGCCCGGGCTTCATGGGGAGGCCTGGAACGCAAAGCCGGGCAGCGTGGGGCTGAGGCGGCCTGTGGGTTGTGATTGGCTGAGCGGGCGGAGAGGGCGTGGTCCGGGTGGTAGCTGTGCGAGGGGAACGAATAGAGAGGGAGATGATAGAATTAATCTTTATTTATAATTACACCAGTCAGCCTACAGATACACAGATACAGTGCCCTGGGCCGCCATTGTCACCTTGGCCAGGTTTAATCATAGCATAACCAGAGGTGGAGGCCTGTAATGGCAGCCTACTTACCTCCCTCAGGTGTACCTTATGGAATCCCCCCCCCCCCCCCATGAAGGGTCATGTATCCAAAACACAGCAAATGGTGTCCATATGTCATTAACATGGAACATAAAGCAAAGCCTTCACTTCCTGCCCCATAGCCAAAACAGGAAGGGAGAGGAAATCTGTGGTTGTCCCCAGAACTAGCATCCCCATTGGAAGATTTTCCCTCTATTCCTGTTCTGATGACAACCACAAATTTCCTTTTTGGTGATAATGGTAAACAGGACTAATAGGATGAATCTCCCTAATGGAGGTGCAGACAGCAATACAACCTGACAGGGCTTGTCATCTCTCTGCACTCCATCCAAAACTACAAAATAAAGTGTTGGCTTCAGTTATACTTTAGGCCCCTTCACACCATAATGCATTGCTTTGCCCAATGCAGACCCCTGTTCAGCCTGCCTCGTGGCCTGTGTGTTCAGTGTACAAATCCCCATTGTGAGCTGTGACCCCATAGACTTCAATGGGAGCGCCTGAAAATTAGGGCTTCTCAAGCCCAGACAGCCATCTCCTCCTCCCAATAACTAGCTTTTTATTTCCTAAAACAAAAACACTCAAAGCCTGAATACAACTAAAAGCTTCAAAACTGTCTCTAAATGCTCACACTGAGGTGTGACCGAGGCCTAACCTGCACCCAGTAATATACCTGATATCCTCTTCTTACAGTGTTAGGCTCAGTTCACACTAGCTTTGTTAGCAGGCTTTAGGGAAGCATTTTTAGCACTCCTCAAATGCCTATGAAAATTCCACACATGGCAGCACACAGTGCTGTTCACACTGAAGTGTTAGGGTCGCATCGCGGCAAAATTGACGCCTCATGTCAAATCAGGATGAGTTGAAGCCTCCTATTCAAGTCTATGGTGATGCTCCTCAAACGCCTGGCAGGCGTTTGTGGAGCAGTAATACCATTAAACATCATTTTATAGGTGTTTGTGGAGCGGTTTTAAAGCTTGGAAAACGCCTATCAAATGTCTCAAAACCTCACATAGGGTGTTTGAGGAGCGTTAAAAAGCACTTCCCAAATGCCTAATGCTATAGAGGCGAGAGTTAGAAATTATCAAGTGTGAACGAGCCCTAAGTCTGAATTCCTCCACCTTCTACCTGCGTCAATCAAGAGACGGTATGTCTGAACTCTATTTTTCCTTAACCCAGGTAGGTCCGAACTCAGGTATGTTTGAACCCAGATATGGCTGAACCCAGATATGACTGAACCCAGGTATGACTGAACCCGGACATGACTGAACCCAGATATGACTGAACTCGGGTATGACTGAACCCAGACATGACTGAACCCAGGTATGACTGAACTCGGGTATGACTGAACCCAGGTATGACTGAACTCGCGTATGACTGAACCCAGGTATGACTGAACCCTGATATGACTAAACGCGGGTACGACTGAACACAGATATGACTGAACCCCGATATGACTGAACCCCGATATGACTGAACTCGGATACGCCTGAACCCGGATATGACTGAACCCAGATATGACTGAACCCGGGTATGACTGAACCCAGATATGACTGAAGTCGGGTACGACTGAACCCAGGTATGACTGAACTCGGATACGCCTGAACTCGGATATGACTGAACTCGGATGCGCCTGAACCCGGATATGACTGAACCCGGATATGACTGAACCCGGGTATGACTGAACCCAGATATGACTGAACCCAGGTATGACTGAACCCAGATACGACTGAACTCAGTTACGACTGAACCCAGGTATGACTGAACCCAGATATGACTGAACTCGGGTACAACTGAACTCAGGTGTGTTTGAACCCAGACATGACTGAACTCGGGTACGACTGAACCCAGATATGACTGAACTCAGGTATGTTTGAACCCAGACATGACTGAACTCGGGTACGACTGAACCCAGATATGACTGAACTCAGGTATGTTTGAACCCAGACATGACTGAACTCGGTTACGACTGAACCCAGATATGACTGAACTCAGGTACGACTGAACCCAGATATGACTGAGCTCGGTTACGACTGAACCCAGATATGACTGAACCCAGGTACGACTGAGCTCGGGTACGACTGAACCCAGATATGACTGAACTCGGGTACGACTGAACCCAGATATGACTGAGCTCGGGTACGACTGAACCCAAGTATGAATGAACCCAGATATGACTGAACCCGGATATGACTGAACCCAGATATGACTGAACCCAGATATGACTGAACCCAGGTATGTTTGAACCTAGATATGACTGTACTCGGGTACAACTGAACTTAGGTATGTTTGAACCCAGATGACTGAGCTCGGGTATGACTGAACCCAGGTATGTTTGAACCCAGATATGACTGAACCCAGGTATGACTGAACCCCGATATGACTGAACTCGGATATGACTGAACTCGGATATGACTGAACCCGGGTATGACTGAACCCGGGTATGACTGAACCCAGATACGACTGAACTCAGGTACGACTGAACCCAGGTATGACTGAACTCGAGTACGACTGAACCCAGATATGACTGAACTCAGGTATGTTTGAACCCAGACATGACTGAACTCGGGTACGACTGAACCCAGATATGACTGAACTCAGGTATGTTTGAACCCAGACATGACTGAACTCGGGTACGACTGAACCCAGATATGACTGAACTCAGGTATGTTTGAACCCAGACATGACTGAACTCGGTTACGACTGAACCCAGATATGACTGAACTCGGTTACGACTGAACCCAGATATGACTGAACTCACGTGCGACTGAACCCAGATATGACTGAGCTCGGTTATGACTGAACCCAGATATGACTGAACCCAGGTACGACTGAGCTCGGGTATGACTGAACCCAGATATGACTGAACTCGGGTACGACTGAACTCGGGTACGACTGAACCCAGATATGACTGAGCTCGGGTACGACTGAACCCAGGTATGAATGAACCCAGATATGACTGAACCCGGATATGACTGAACCCAGATATGACTGAACCCAGGTATGTTTGAACCTAGATATGACTGTACTCGGGTACAACTGAACTTAGGTATGTTTGAACCCAGATGACTGAACTCGGGTATGACTGAACCCAGGTATGTTTGAACCCAGATATGACTGAACCCAGGTATGACTAAACTTAGGTATGTCCGAACTCAGGTATGTTTGAACCCAGACTCAATCCTCTCATGTTTTGCATTGTATTGGTATTGTTCTGTCACATGTTCTGTCCCCCATTGTAATGTACAACGCTGAGCGAACTATTGGCGCTTTATAAATACTGTATAATAATAATAATAATTTGACTAAAGTCAGGTACATCTGAAAGTAGGTATGTTTGAACCCAGATATGACTGAACTCAGGTATGACTGAATTCAAGTATGATGAACCCAGGTATGTCCAAACTCAGATATGACTAAAGTCAGGTATGTCTGAAATCGGATATGACTGAACCCAAATATGACTGAAGTCAGGTAGGTCCAAACTCAGGTATGACTGAACCCAAATATGACTGAACTGAGGTATGACTGAATCCAGGTAGGTCTGACCTCATGCATGATTGAACCCAAATATGACTGAAGTCAGGTATGTCTGAACCCAGGTAGGTCCGAACTTAGGGATGTTTGAATTGATATGACTGAATTCAACTATGACTGAACCCAGATATGACTAATGTGAGGTATGTCTGAACTCGGATATGACTGAACCCAGGTATGTCTGACCTTAGGTATGTCTAAACCCAGATACTGTATGAATGAACTCAGGTATGACTCAACCTAGATATCACTGAACCCAGGTAGTTCCAAACTCAGGTATGTTTGACCGATTTTCGACTCGATGATGGTCAAACCGTAGGATTGTTTTTCCAAAAAAAATACTGTTAAAAAACTCTGTTATACCTGAATTCAGGTGTCCTCCAAGATGTCCCAGTGATTCCAATTAGCACTTGCATAGTTTACTCTGGGCCCTCTGAAGTGGGGGAGGGGGCTCCTTTATTTACTATCTGCTGAAACAAAAGGTTAGCTATAAATGGGCTATTCTGACGAAAATCAGGTAATGTCCTTCCCAATGCTAATTGAAACCTCTATTGCATGATAATCCTCCTTATTCCACACACTAGGCCTAGTAACAATGGGCATGATAATTCAGAATTGAGTGTATGGGGAACCCCTCACAGGTCAAGTTTGCCTTATCTCACCCCACCCCCACCGTATCTGCTGGGTAATCAGAGCAATCTCCATTGATAGGACAGTTTTTGCATGTGAAGAGGGTCTGAGCCTATCCCTCAGGAGTCGGGGTTTGATGAGAAGACAATATGGCTTTATATGCCTGGAAATCAGACACTGTGAACATACAAGATGACAGTAGACTTGGAGCCGCCATGATCTGACCACAGCCTGCTGAAGGACCCAGAAAGGTCGAATAGCCATAACTTCTCTTCCAATCAGATTAGATCTAATTTGATCAAACCGAGTCAATGAGCCGGGGTGGAATATAGGTAGTATGTTTGCGTCAATTGACAGCACTGAGATTCTGATTGTATCATACACGTTAATACAATCGTATTTTGATTGATCAGATTATGAGATTACATGGCAGAAACAGATATACTCAATAATTTACATTAATCAATCATATTACCGATCGAAATCCACTTGCTCGTGTGTGGCATATCAGTTGAATGGGTTCCTATCAATCGGGTTTATCTATCCAAAATCAATAATTTATCGAATCGTGTATAGCCACTGTTAATCTTCCTAGGGGGACACTTGTTCCAGTGACAACTGCCCAATGGTGGCCACACACACACACACATTATTATTATTATTATACAGTATTTATAAAGCGCCAATAGTTCGCTCAGCGCTGTACATTACAAAGGGGGACAGAACATGTGACAGAACAATACCAATACAACGCAGAACATGAGGGGATCGAGGGGCCTGCTCTTTCGAGCTTACAATCTAGGAGGGAGGGGATGGTGGCACAGGAGGAGATAGCTGTGGGGGATGGAGTGGTAGGAAGAGTGGAGGAGGTCGGCAAGTTAGCAGGGGGTGGGGTAGGCTTCCCTGGAGAGATGGGTTTTCAGGGTGCGCCTAAAGGAGAGGAGAGTAGGTGATAATCTGATGGGTTGGGGCAGGGAGTTCCAGAGGATGGGTGACACCCTGGAGAAGTCCTGGAGGCGGGCATGGGAGGAGGAGACCAGGGAACTAGAGAGAAGGAGGTCTTGTGAGGAGCGGAGTGTGCGTGTTGGGTGGTACCTGGATATTAGGTCAGTGATGTAGTTCGGGGCAGTGTGGTGGACGTCTCTGTATGTCAGTGTTAGGATTTTGAATTTGATCCGTTGCGCAATTGGAAGCCAGTGGAGGGATTGGCAGAGGGGGGTGGCGGAGATGGAGCGGTTGGAAAGGTGAATGAGTCTGGCTGCCGTATTCAGGATCGACTGAAGCGGGGATACATTTTGATCAATTTCTTTTCTGATCGATCTCTTCCAATAGATAAAATGAATCCATAGTACACAAACCATTCAATTAATATGCCACTCCGGAAGTAGGTTTTGATTGACAGTAAAGATACATTTGTAATTTACACTAATAATTGATCGATCACATCTCTGCTTCTGCTATATAATCTCAAAATTCAATCAACCAAAATACGATCGTATTCATGAACAAAGTATCTCAGTGCTGCGGATTGATGCAAAATGATTAATATTATTCTGCCATGGAAGATTGACTTAGTATGATTGAATTCAGTCAAAATCGATCAGAAGGGAAGGTGTAGCTATTCCATTGTGGATTTGATCATTTTTATCAGATCGCACATCGTTTGGATTAAGAACGTGTACAGGGGCACACTGACCATTTGGAAACTCGGGCACTGCCCGAGGGCCCGGGGTCAGTAGGGGGCCCCATGAGATGCCCCTGGTATTTTTTTCATAGGCTTTTTTGAGTTTGGGCAAGGACCCAGGGGCCCCATGATACCCTATTGCCCGGGGGCCCCATGAGTTGTCAGTCCACCCTGAGCGTGTAGTATGGCCACCATAAGAGGGGATTTCCTTCACATAGGAGAGATTATAGTGGTTAGCATGTCTGCCTTGCAGCACTGGGGTCCTCAGTTTGATTCTGGCCAGGGCACTATCTGCATGGAGTTTGTATGGTCTCAATGTGCTTGCATGGGTTTCTTCCCACACTCTTAATACACACTCCTTCAGGGCAGGGTCTGATGTGAATGAATAGTATGTAAAGCTCTGTGTAAATTGTTGGTGCTATATAAATACCTTTTATCATTTCCTATTATTTCCTGTTGTCTCTGCTGGACAGTAAGTGAAAGCAAGTGTCCCCAATGGGCTATTGACAGGAAGAAAAACCTTACCGAGGTTATCACCAATCCTTACTTTACCGAAAACTGAAAAACAAAATTGCCATTAGTTATACTTTAAATGTGTTCATCTAAAATGGACCAAAAGTTACAAATCGGTTGGGTTCCTTTGCTGTTAGGCTGCCCAAACACTAGCAGAATTTCAATAGATATTTTAAGTTTTAGGAACATTGGTTTGATTTTCTAATCATTAGTGGGGTCAAATCAATATTCGTTTGTGACCGCAGGGATAAGAAAATTTAAAGGAGCAGGACGGAAACTTTTTCTCGTTTTCTAAGTGTATGAGGTGTTTAATCAGGAAATGTTGAAAGCAAACAAAAATTTTGAAGTCGTTTCAAATGACATTCATCGAGCTGTCAAATGTACTAAGAATTTTGGTACAAATGACTGAACAAGCATTTATTTAAAAATCTGCTCATTTATGGTCCCTTTCGGGGGGAGGGAACAATGATGCGGACCCTGATATATGGGGGACAATGATGGGGACCCTGATGTAAGGGGGACAATGATGGGGACCCTGATGTAAGGGGGGACAATGATGGGGGCCCTGATGTATGGGGGGACAATGATGGGGACCCTGATGTATGGGGGGACTATGATGGGGACCCTGATGTAAGGGGGACAATGATGGGGACCCTGATGTAAGGGGGACAATGATGGGGACCATGCTGTAAGGGGGGACAATGATGAAGACCCTGATGTATGGGGGGACTATGATGGAGACCCTGATGTATGGGGGACTATGATGGGGACCCTGATGTAAGGGGGACAATGATGCAGACCCTGATGTAAAAGGGGGCAATGATGGGGACAGTGATGTATGGGAAACTATGATGGGGACCCTGATGTAAGGGGGGACAAAGATGGGGATCCTAATGTAAGGGGGGACTATGATGGGTTCCTTGATGTAAGGGGGACAATGATGGGGACCCTGATGTAAGGGGGACAATGATGGGGACCCTGATGTAAGGGGGACAATGATGGGGACCGTGCTGTAAGGGGGGACAATGATGCGGACCCTGATGTATGGGGGACTATGATGGGGA
The DNA here is from genome assembly GCF_062004578.1 of Staurois parvus. Classification (NCBI taxonomy): domain Eukaryota; kingdom Metazoa; phylum Chordata; class Amphibia; order Anura; family Ranidae; genus Staurois; species Staurois parvus. The sequence goes on from NW_028319051.1 coordinate 316,821, forward strand.
CCTTGATGTAAGGGGGACAATGTAGCAGACCCTAATGTAAAGGGGGACACTGATGGGGACAGTGATGTATGGTAGACTATGATGGGGACCCTGATGTATGGGGGACTAAGATGCAGACCCTGATGTAAAGGGGGACAATGACGGGAACACTGATGTATGGAAGACTATGATGAGGACCCTGATGTATGGGGGCATATGATGGGGATCCTGATGTATTGGGGGACTATGATGGAGACCCTGATGTATGGGGGGACTATGATGGGGACCCTGATGTAAGGGGGACAATGATGTGGACCCTGATATATGGGGGACTATGATGGGGACCCCGATGTAAGGGGGACAATGATGCAGACCCTGCTGTAAGGGGGACAATGATGAGGACCCTGATGTATGGGGGACTATGATGGGGACCCTGATGTAAGGGGGACAATGATGCAGACCCTGATGTAAAGGGGGACAATGATGGGGACACTGGTGTATGGGAGACTATGATGAGGACCCTGATGTATGGGGGACTATAATAGGGACCCTGATTTATGGGGGACTATGATGGGGACCCTGATGTAAGGGGGGGGCAAAGATGGGGATCCTAATGTAAGGGGGGCAATGATGGAGACCTTGATGTAAGGAGGGACCCTGATTTAAAGGGGTACTCTGATGGGGATCCTAATGTAAGGGGGGACAATGATGAAGACCTTGATGTAAGGAGGGACTCTGATGGGGACCCTGATTTAGGGGGGAAATCTGATGGGGACCCTGATGTAAGCAGGGACAATGATGGGGACCCTGATGTAAGCAGGGACAATGATGGGGACCATGATGGAAGCGGGGACAATGATAATGATGGGGACCCTGATGACTCTCAAAATACCCAAACAGTGGCTACCTGTGATTGGTTACAATTACTGCTCAGCAGACAATTTTCCTCCCATCTCCTGTGTCAAAAGTCACTTAAAAGATCAGAGTGAACAGGACCACCCACAGCTCAGATTTTAACTGATTTAACAGGAATCATCTGAATTTCGAGCCCTCTATGGCAGCATGTGTTCCCATCAGTCTTTCATCTGGCTGTCTGCTCTCCATTGTTCTCCATTATCAGCAAATTCAGATCTGAATCCCCCCTGCAGTGTCTGTCCATAGCCTTGTTATCACATAGCCTTGCTGTCTGCTACAGAAGGGGAGAACATTGCTTTTTCATTTGAAATGCTAATAGTATTTATTTTGCAAAAAAAAAACCCTTCTCATTATAATGATCCTTTACTGTTTGAAATTTGCATATTGCATTCCAGGCACTGCTATGTGCCTGGAATTTAGTAAGCTCTGGAGCAACTGCACTTGCAAAGTGCACAGTCTTTCTGCCTTTAGTAAACTCTGCAAGACAACCATGTATTCTGATTGAGGTTTGTCTGTATTTCTTAGGTCTCCTGTACACTGCAGCTGATAAACTCACCTTTAGGAGCTTTTCTGCATTTTTTTCAGCAGCCCCTGAACTCTCCCTAATGTTCTCCTATGTGTCCATGTACACATTCATTTACAGGCAGTTGAATTTACAATCGTTATTTTGAACACACCAAATTTACATTCAGGAGTAGATTTTATCAGCGTTCCAAACGCTTGTAAATACTTGTAATCATGGCTAACCACATTTATAAGCGTTTGCGTTTAGAAGCGTTTTTTAACTGTTCCATGTCCAGATGCTGTCCGGAGCCTTTGTTCATCATCAGAAATGCATGCAAAGCGTTTTCCATGTATTCAAATGGACCCGGTACACCAGCGCAGTCAGTTCCAGGTTTTGCGTGAAGGAAAAAATGATAGAACGTGCCGCATTATGCTCATGATGGGATCCATAGTGAATACAACCAGAAGAGACAGGTCATCTCAACACATACTGCTCTCTGCTTCTGCTCTCTCTATATCTCTCAAAATGTCTGAAATTGTTAATTTTTTACTTTTTTTCAGTGCATTCTGGGCATTTGGGAAGGTCTCCCGAGGTTATCTTTAAAAAACGCTTCTAAACGCAAATGCGCATAAATGCGGTATGCAAACGCAGCTAAACAGACATTTTTTAACCCACGTTTTCCAGCAGTCAGTTTCCATCGTTCAGAAGTGTTTTCCAAACGTCCCGTGTACAGGGAGCCTTAGATATTACAGAATACAAGGGCATTGGGGTTAATTTACTAAAGGCAGAAAGACTGTGCACTTTGCAAGTGCAGTTGCTCCAGAGCTTAGTAAATGAGGTAAGGCTTCACTTTGCAAAGAATACCCAATCACATGCAAGGAAAATAAAAAAAAAACTTTTTTGCTTGCACATGATTGGATGATGGAAGTCAGCAGAGCCTCTGCTTATTTACTAAGCTCTGGAGCAACTGCACTTTGCAAAGTGCGCAGTCGATTTGCCTTTAGTAAATCAACCCCACAACCTTTCTGCTTCTGAAGCTGACATCTGCACTCAGCCCACATCTCCCATCAGCCATTGCAAAAGATCTATGACATTAGCATGCATTCCGTTGACTACATTTCCCAGACTCCTCTGCAGGGGGCGAAGCGAGGAAGTTGCAGGGCAGGTGAGAAAACACGTTTCTGAACAAGTTTTGCAATTCCATTGCCATATATTAGATTATACGGCGAGTGCTGACTTATATGCGTGTGCAATTAGCTGGGAATGCTGGGACTTGTGGTTCCACGGATGCTGGAGGACAACAGAAAGCAAAAGGTTAAATGATCATTGTAGACAGTAATAAGCTGCTAACAGACCAAGACAGAGACTGATGTGGCTAGTTGTACTCTGAATAAATAAACTCACTGGGGGGGATTTACTAAAACTGGAGCACTCAGAATCCGGTGCAGCTGTGCATGGCAGCCAATCAGATCCTAACTTCAGCTTTTTCAGATAAGCTTTGGTAATAAAACCTGGAAGCTGATTGGTTTCTATGCAGAGCTGCACCAGATTTAGCACCATGCAGTTTTAGTAAATTAACCCCCTCTGTGCTGGTAATTGGAGTTTGACTCAAGAAGCGATTTGCTCTTTAAAGCTGAATTCTGGGATAAGTAACTATTGTCTAAATACATTCATCATGTGTATGGGGTGCTTGGCGTATTTCTTCCAGATCTGTGCAGTAATCCAGTGTGAGACTTTACTTCCTGTAACAAAGACTGCTCATTGCTGCTCTCTCCTTGTGCAGAGTGACTGGTCTGGTCTCCACCCCCTCCTGTAGTTTTCTGTTGGCAGCCTGTAGTGGGTAGGTCCTGCTGGGCCCCTCCCACAGCTCTGCTCACTACATAGACTATATACAGCACAGTGGTGGTGTCACTGCTACCTTTACAAGGTAATATCAGGGTTTGCAGAGGCATTTGGTGCACACATTGTGGATTTACTGTAGCTTACATTTACCAACACAGTTAATCACTCGCCGATCAGTTTTAATGCTACAGGACGGCCACTCTGTGCAAAATTTCGTATATATATGTGATTCTGCATTTCTGGGTAGGGGGGCGAACTACATCCTATCTGTGCTGTCACTGGCTCCTGTAGGTGTCAATCACCAGCGATTTATGGCAATCGACAGAGCACATGACAAGAGAGAGGTCTGTGAATGTAAACAACACAGATCTCTTTTCTTTCAGTAGGAAAGTGCCAGTATTTATCTCTCTGCAAATGGGATAAAGACCAGCACATTCCCTAGTAATACACTACACGTTGCACAGTTCGATCATTCTCCAACACACAGTTAACCCTTTGATCGCCCCAGATGTTAATCCCTTCCTACCCAGTATCATTAGTACAGTGTTAATGCTTTTTATTAGTACTGATCACTATATAAGTGTCACTGGAGAAGTGAGTGGCAGTTAGTCAGTTCCCACCCAGCGTCAGTTAGTGTCAGAATGCCCACCGTACTATCGCAGTCCTCCTATAAGCAGCTGATTGCCACCATACTAATAATAAAATAAATGAAAATTCCAGTATACTGCCTTTTGTAGACGCTATAACTTTCATGCCAAACCAATCAATATACACTGATTGGGAACGTGCGTATGAAGAAATTATTTTTTTTATTGGATTTGTTTTATATCAAAAAGTAAAAGGTCATGAGGGGGGTAAATCTACCGGAGGGCAAGTGGTAAATTACCGTGCCCAGCACTTCACCCTGCATACCTCCCAGGGGAAGCAGGTACAAGTTACTAGGATAGGTCAGCAGTAGTGAGATGTAGTGGTGGGCTTCATGTTCTAGTCTAGGGGTAGGCAACCTGTGGCTCTCTAGCTGTTGTGGAACTACATTTCCCATGACGCATTGCAAAGATTACAAAACTGATAGTTAAAGCTCTGACTTGCAGAGGCATGATGGAACTTGTAGTCCTGCGGCTCTCAGGTTGCCTACTCCTGTTCTAGTCGAACATGGGCCTTTCATGTGTTCTTGTGCATTGTGATTGGCCAAAGCACTACACCTGACCTGTGCTTTGGCCAATCACAGCACATGATGACGTTGCAAGGGGATGGGGTGACCCCGCCCCCTTACGACATCATCACACTATTTAAGAACTGTCATCCCGGCGCAGCTGTCAGATGGCGAAAGCCATTGTCTAGAGCGGAGCGTTTTTTTTCCCTTTTTTTGGTACGGCTGCGGTGGCGGACATCGTGATTGATGTTGGATCTACTTTGGGGAAATTTTTTTTTATTTTTGTTTTTAATAAAGGACTTGTCAAAGACTGTCTACTGTCATTCTTACCCTACAGTTTTTATTGTGAATGAGTAGCGGTACCATGTACTCCATATTTGTTCATATGGGGGGAGCAGGATCTGGGGGCCCCCTTGTTAAAGTGACTTCCAGATTCCGCTAAGCCTCTTGCCCACAGACCCCCACAACCACCGGCCACGGTTGTGGGGAAGAGGCCATTGTCCCCACCAACATAGGGACAATGTGCTTTGGGGGGGGCACCCCAGCCACAAAGCACCTCCCCCATGTTGAGGGCATGTGGCCTCCTAATATGGTTCAATGGTACAGGGGTGGGGGGGGGGGGGCAAGTGAGCAGCTAGCCTGACCTGCTGGGCTGAATGCTCAGATAAGGGTCCGGTATGAATTTTGGGGGGACCCCCACGCCATTTTTTTAAAAATTTTGGCATGGGGGTTCCCCTCAAAATCCATACCATTTTTTTCTTTAATTTTTTTAATTTCCAGGCAATGCCGAACCCCTCTGACAGCTGAAACATGAAAGAATGTTTCATTACTACAAAACTGCATGACTTAATAATATAACCCAGTTAGTAGCTGTGCGGTATCATCACGTACTCAGATGCGGTAAGATATCCCTTAGTGAACTGTTCCTGATTGAAGTTCACGGTCGATATTTTGGTAGGTTCGAATGTTCGATCTCAAACCGAACAGATGGGGTGTTTGGCCCATCACTAGTAAGCAGAGGGGAAGCCAATCCATTTTTAAAGCTTTACTTTCATAACTTTATAGGGATCTCCTGCAGGGCATACAGCTTCTCACCAATATGGCAGCAGTCATCGGCACTTTCCCAGGTCGGGCCATCAAGGTTCTGTCCCCCAACTCCTTCCTATCCAGGGTACCAGAGCCTCTCCAGCTTCCCAGCTGGGGAATACCAATTATTGGGAACACTACATTTCTGTAGAATAGGCCCCACCAAGTCCCATGGGGGCCAACTTCGGACTCCCATTCCTGTTCTGTCAACTTCATGCCTGAACTCCTCCCACCACCTCACGTAACTCACTATAGAAAGGTCACTGCCTAGTGGCCAAAACAGGTACCAACACCCTCTTACTCCTTGAGCTCCCAAACCTCTCCTATCCCCCCACTTTTCCGCTTATTTGTAACAAGCAGTGCATGTTTATTTATTATTTATGGTACTTAAATAGCGCTGGCAATTTACGCTTCCCTTTACATATATATTGTACATTCACATCAGTCCCTAACCCTCAAGGGGTGTACAATCTAAGGTCCCTAACTCACATTCATATACAAAGGCCAATTTAGACAGGATCCAATTAACCTACCAGCATGTCTTTGGAGTGCGGGAGTACCCAGAGGAAACCCACGTAGGCACAGGGAGAACATGCAAACTCCAGGCAGGAGGTGCCGTGGCTGGGATTTGAACCAACGACCCTAGTACTGCCAGGGGAAGTGCTAACAATTTAGCCTCTGTGCATGTTAGTTGCAGTCGTGTGCACTGCTCTAAGTACACTACAAATCCCATAGTCCTTTGTTCATAATTAATCTTGGGAGCCAGCAAGGGAGGGTGGCTACGTTCCTATATACAGTAGGACTTTGGAGAATGAATGTGGCAACCCTCTAACACAGTGGTTCTCAACCTTTCTAATGCCGCGACCCCTTAATACAGTTCCTCATGTTGTGGTGACCCCCAACCATAAAATTATTTTCGTTGCTACTTCATAACTATAATTTTGCAGTGGGAGGACTAGCACCCCATCACTGATGTCAGTGGGATGAATAGTGTCCCATCGTTGGTATCAGTGGGATGAATAGTGCCCCATCGTTGGTATCAGTGGGGGGAATAGTGCCCCATCATTGGTGTCAGTGGGATGAATAGTGTCCCATCGTTGGTGTCAGTGGGATGAATAGTGCCCCATCGTTGGTGTCAGTGGGAGGAATAGTGTCCCATCATTGGTGTCAGTGGGAGGAATAGTGCCCCATTGTGGGTGTCAGTGGGAGGAATAGTGCCCCATTGTGGGTGTCATTGGGAGGAATAGTGCCCCATCATTGGTATCAGTGGGAGGAATGGTGCCCCATCATTGGTGTCAGTGGGAGGAATAGTGTCCCATCATTGGTGTCAGTGGGAGGAATAGTGCCCCATCATTGGTATCAGTGGGAGGAATAGTGCCCCATCATTGGTATCAGTGGGAGGAATAGTGCCCCATCATTGGTATCAGTGGGAGGAATAGTGCCCCATCATTGGTATCAGTGGGAGGAATAGTGTCCCATCATTGGTATCAGTGGGAGGAATAGTGCCCCATCATTGGTATCAGTGGGAGGAATAGTGTCCCATCATTGGTGTCAGTGGGAGGAATAGCGCCCCATCATTGGTGTCAGTGGGAGGAATTGTGCCCCATCATTGGTGTCAGTGGGAGGAATAGTGCCCCCATCATTGGTATCAGTGGGAGGAATAGTGCCCCATCATTGGTGTCAGTGGGAGGAATAGTGCCCCATCGTTGGTGTCAGTGGGGGGAGGAATAGTGCCCCATCGTTGGTGTCAGTGGGGGGAGGAATAGTGCCCCATCGTTGGTGTCAGTGGGGGGAGGATAGTGCCCCATCGTTGGTATTAGTGACACCAATGATGGGGCACTATCCCTCCCACTGACACCAATGATACTTACCTTGCTGACCCCTGCTCCAGCCTGGGCTCGCTCTCTCCCTCTCCCATCTACAGCCAGCATACCTGGCTGCAGCAGCAAAATTTGCACTTACCTGTCAGCTGTCTTCCTTCTCTGGCCGCTCTCCTCTTCACTTGCTCCTGCAGCTCCCTCGATCTTCTTCGATCTCCGCGCTGCCACTCGGCTCCTCCTCTCCAAGCTCCACATCCTCGCCGGTGATTGGCCGCCTGTGTGCCTCTCCTGAGCTACAGTTCCGGTGGCCAATCAGCGGCGAGGAGGCGGAGCTGTTGAGCGATCCCGGAGGTGTGGCCAGGTGACAGGGGCAGCATATCATCCCGCCCACAGATCGCCTGAGACAGGAGCGGTGTCTCGGTTCCTAAGACCAACGGAAATATGTGTTTTCCGATGGTCTTAGGCGACCCCTGGGAAATGGTCGTTCGACCCCCAAAGGGGTCGCGACCCCCAGGTTGAGAACCGCTGCTCTAACAGGAAGTTAGATCCCAGCAGCAAAAAAATGGAATTAGGAGATCTTGAGAAGGCTGAGAGCAAAAGAAGGGAATTTGTTGAGTTAAAGCATAGCTAAGCCTAACATTTAGAAAAGTACAGTGGGGCAAAAAAGTATTTAGTCAGCCACCAATTGTGCAAGTTCTCCCACTTAAAAAGATGAGAGAGGCCTGTAATTGGCATGATAGGTATATTTCAACTATGAGAGACAAAATGAGAAATAAAATCCAGACAATCACATTGGCTGATTTGGAAAGAATTTATTTGCAAATTATGGTGGAAAATAAGTATTTGGTCACCTACAAACAAGCAAGATTTCTGGCTCTCACAGACCTGTACCTTCTTCTTTAAGAGGCTCCTCTGTCCTGCACTCATTACCTGTATCAATGGCACCTGTTTGAACTTGTTATCAGTATAAAAGACACCTGTCCACAACCTCAAACAGTCACACTCCAAACTCCACTATGGTGACGACCGAAGAGCTGTCGAAGGACACCAGAAACAAAATTGTAGACCTGCACCAGGCTGGGAAGACTGAATCTGCAATAGGCAAGCAGCTTGGTGTGAACAAATCAACTGTGGGAGCAATAATTAGAAAATGGAAGACATACAAGACCACTGATAATCTCCCTCGATCTGAGGCTCCACGCAAGATCTCACCCCGTGGGGTCAAAATGATCACAAGAACGGTGAGCAAAAATCCCAGGACCACACGGGGGGACCTAGTGAATGACCTGCAGAGAGCTGGGACCAACGTAACAAAGGCTACCATCAGTAACACACTACGCCGCCAGGGACTCAGATCCTGCAGTGCCAGACGTGTCCCCCTGCTTAAGCCAGTACATGTCCGGGCCCGTCTGAAGTTTGCTAGAGAGCATTTGGATGATCCAGAAGAGGATTGGGAGAATGTCATATGGTCAGATGAAACCAAAATAGAACTGTTTGGTAGAAACACAACTCGTCCTGTTTGGAGGAGAGAGAATGCTGAGTAGCATCCAAAGAACACCATACCTACTGTGAAGCGTGGGGGTGGCAACATCATGCTTTGGGGCTGTTTCTCCGCAAAGGGACCAGGATGACTGATCCATGTACAGGACAGAATGAATGGGGCCATGTATCGTGAGATTTTGAGTGCAAACCTCCTTCCATCAGCAAGGGCATTGAAGATGAAACGTGGCTGGGTCTTCCAACATGACAATGATCCGAAACATACCACCCGGGCAACGAAGGAGTGGCTTCGTAAGAAGCATTTCAAGGTCCTGGAGTGGCCTAGCCAGTCTCCAGATCTCAACCCCATAGAACACCTTTGGAGGGAGTTGAAAGTCCGTGTTGCCCAGCGAAAACAAAACATCACTGCTCTAGAGGAGATCTGCATGGAGGAATGGGCCAACATACCAGCAACAGTGTGTGCCAACCTTGTGAAGACTTACAGGAAACGTCTGACCTCTGTCATTGCCAACAAAGGATATATAACAAAGTATTGAGATGAACTTTTGATATTGACCAAATACTTATTTTCCACCATAATTTGCAAATAAATTCTTTCCAAATCAGCCAATGTGATTGCCTGGATTTTTTTTTCTCATTTTGTCTCTCATAGTTGAGGTCTACCTATGATGCCAATTACAGGCCTCTCTCATCTTCTTAAGTGGGAGAACTTGCACAATTGGTGGCTGACTAAATACTTTTTTGCCCCACTGTATGAGCATGCCATGTCTCTCCTACAATAACCCCCCCCCCACCTTCCTGATTCTGAATTGTAATTGCTCTGATTGGTCTCAGAAGCCCTAAGGATAGACAGGGAAGAAGAGCAGGGGTTTCAAACCCACTGCCTGGGCACTGACAGTTCATCTGCCATGGAGGCAAGTACAGTGGGTATTAGTTGACCTTTCATTTTATGTGAAAAGGTGAGCTTAAAGCGGTATTAAACCCAAAACCAAAAATGTATTATGTTACTGCTCACCAATCTTTAGATGTGGTGGCTGCATTAGTTTTCTTTTTTTTAGGCTTTTTACCATCTGTTTTTACCTGGTGATTTGCCCAGTAACACACCTCCTGTATTAGAGCGCCCCCATTCTGGATGAAGGAGCACAGGGGGCACATTTGGACAACAGCATTGTTAGTCAGGGGGGGAGGAGAGTGTTAGACGTACTAGCAGATTTAGATACTTTAACAAGTTGAAGCCAAACTCTAGCACATACTGCAGTTACAAAAGGAAGTTTTTTTTTCCTTTTGGGATAAAGATTTTAAATGAATAAATAAATGCTGATCATTGTAAACACCCCTGTCAGTGATAAATGGTTTGTCTCAACACTCTAAACTGCTACATTTACAGGACAACTTGTTCTGTTGAAAAACAACAGACTTATTGACCAGATCACCAGTTGAAAATAAAAGAAAGAAAGCAAGCCTAAAAACAAAACAAAAAAAACTAATGCAGCCACCACATCTGAGAATTGGTAAGCTGCAATATAATAAATGTTTGCTTTTGGGTTTAATACTGCCCTGAAGGCTGTCCTTGTTCTCTTCATGGCCTTAGGGTGTCAGAAGTATTCTGTTGTGTGTAAATATGCTGTGCATGCTTGCACAAAATGCCAAAGAGAACCGTTGAATCTCACCACTGCATTCTTGAGCGCTGACTTTCCTGCATTGAGGGGTCAGTGGCCGCTCTGCTTATTGAGGAGAATCCAGCTTTGATGGATTTCAGTAAGCACTTCTTTCCAGTTTTCTAACTGGTCTCAGGGCTCTGTATTGTGTGCCCACTCACCGCTCCACACTGCCAACCATGGGCAATGTCAGCTTAAGGGCTCATTAGAAACTGCATATTTACTGCATTTTTTACTGCACATCTGAGTGCTTTTGCTGTGCATTTTTATGCGCATTTACATACCGTTGGTGTGCGTTTGCATGCAGTTGACGCACATTTTTCTATTAGCATTTTTCCTTTGAGGTCACTTCCTTCTCCTTCCTTTTCTTGGGCTTCTATGTACACTGTGATGCGTTTCATTGCGTTTGCACATGTATTTGCTTGTTTGTGGTATGGGAAAATGCAGCATGCTCTATATTATTATTATTATACAGGATTTATATAGTGCCAACAGTTTGCTCAGCACTTTACAAAATAAAGGGAGACAATATAATGTAAAGCGCTGAGCAAACCTTTTAGCTCTTTATAAATCCTGTATAATAATAATAATAATACAGCAACAATACAGTTCAATACAAGAGGGATAGGAGGGCCCTGCTCCTTGGAGCTTACAATCTAAGAGGGACGTGCTAGTGGTAGAAAAGGTAGTAACTGTGGGGGATGGACTGGTAGAAGGAATAGAAGATTTTGTTATTAGCTGAGGGCAGGATAGGCTTCCCTGAAGAGATAGGTTTTCAGAGATCTCCAAAAAGTGAACAGAGTAGGCGATAGTCTGATAGATTGGGGGTAGAGAGTTAAAGGGCGTAGGGGAGGCTCTGGAGAAGTTCTGGAGACGAACATGGGAGGAGGAATCAAGGGAGCTAGAGAGCAGAAGAAGAAGTGGAGAGGACGGTTTGGGTGATATTTGGAGATGAGATCGGTGATGTAATTTGGGGCAGAGTTATAAATGGCTTTATATGTTATTGTTAGTGTTTTGAATTTTATCCGTTAGGCAATGGGAAGCCAGTGGAGGGATTGGCAGAGTGGGATGGAGGGCACTGAGTGGAGGTCAGTGGAGGGATTGGCAGAGAGGGATGGAGGGCACTGAGTGGAGGTCAGTGGAGGGATTGGCAGAGAGGGATGGCGGACACTGAGTGGAGGTCAGTGGAGGGATTGGCAGAGAGGGATGGAGGGCACTGAGTGGAGGTCAGTGGAGGGATTGGCAGAGAGGGATGGTGGACACTGAGTGGAGGTCAGTGGAGGGATTGGCAGAGAGGGATGGCGGACACTGAGTGGAGGTCAGTGGAGGGATTGGCAGAGAGGGATGGCGGACACTGAGTGGAGGTCAGTGGAGGGATTGGCAGAGAGGGATGGCGGACACTGAGTGGAGGTCAGTGGAGGGATTGGCAGAGAGGGATGGCGGACACTGAGTGGAGGTCAGTGGAGGGATTGGCAGAGAGGGATGGCGGACACTGAGTGGAGGTCAGTGGAGGGATTAGCAGAGAGTGATGGCGGACACTGAGTGGAGGTCAGTGGAGGGATTGGCAGAGAGGGATGGAGGGCACTGAGTGGAGGTCAGTGAAGGGATTGGCAGAGAGGGATGGAGGGCACTGAGTGGAGGTCAGTGGAAGGATTGGCAGAGAGGGATGGCGGACACTGAGTGGAGGTCAGTGGAGGGATTGGCAGAGAGGGATGGCGGGCACTGAGTGGAGGTCAGTGGAGGGATTGGCAGAGAGGGATGGAGGGCACTGAGTGGAGGTAAGTGAAGGGATTGGCAGAGAGGAATGGCGGACACTGAGTGGAGGTCAGTGGAGGGATTGGCAGAGAGGGATGGCAGACACTAAGTGGAGGTCAGTGGAGGGATTGGCAGAGAGGGGTGGAGGACACGGAGTGGAGGTCAGTGGAGGGATTGGCAGAGAGGGATGGCGGACACTGAGTGGAGGTCAGTGGAGGGATTGGCAGAGAGGGATGGCAGACACTGAGTGGAGGTCAGTGGAGGGATTGGCAGAGAGGGATGGCGGACACTGAGTGGAGTTCAGTGGAGGGATTGGCAGAGAGGGATGGCGGACACTGAGTGGAGGGATTGGCAGAGAGGGATGGCGGACACTGAGTGGAGGTCAGTGGAGGGATTGACAGAGAATGATGGCGGACACTGAGTGGAGGTCAGTGGAGGGATTGGCAGAGAGGGATGGAGGGCACTGAGTGGAGGTCGGTGAAGGGATTGGCAGAGAGGGATGGAGGGCATTGAGTGGAGGTCAGTGGAAGGATTGGCAGAGAGGGATGGCGGACACTGAGTGGAGGTCAGTGGAGGGATTGACAGAGAGTGATGGCGGACACTGAGTGGAGGTCAGTGGAGGGATTGGCAGAGAGGGATGGAGGGCACTGAGTGGAGGTTAGTGGAGGGATTGGCAGAGAGGGATGGCGGACACTGAGTGGAGGTCAGTGGAGGGATTGACAGAGAGTGATGGCGGACACTGAGTGGAGGTCAGTGGAGGGATTGGCAGAGAGGAATGGAGGGCACTGAGTGGAGGTAAGTGAAGGGATTGGCAGAGAGGAATGGCGGACACTGAGTGGAGGTCAGTGGAGGGATTGGCAGAGAGGGATGGCGGACACTGAGTGGAGGTCAGTGGAGGGATTGGGAGAGAGGGATGGCGGACACTGAGTGGAGGTCAGTGGAGGGATTGACAGAGAGTGATGGCGGACACTGAGTGGAGGTCAGTGGAGGGATTGGCAGAGAGGGATGGAAGGCACTGAGTGGAGGTCAGTGAAGGGATTGGCAGAGAGGGATGGAGGGCACTGAGTGGAGGTCAGTGGAAGGATTGGCACAGAGGGATGGCGGACACTGAGTGGAGGTCAGTGGAGGGATTGGCAGAGAGGGATGGCGGACACTGAGTGGAGGTCAGTGGAGGGATTGACAGAGAGTGATGGCGGACACTGAGTGGAGGTCAGTGGAGGGATTGGCAGAGAGGGATGGAGGGCACTGAGTGGAGGTCAGTGAAGGGATTGGCAGAGAGGGATGGCGGACACTGAGTGGAGGGATTGGCAGAGAGGGATGGCGGACACTGAGTGGAGGTCAGTGGAGGGATTGGCAGAGAGGGATGGAGGGCACTGAGTGGAGGTCAGTGAAGGGATTGGCAGAGAGGGATGGAGGGCACTGAGTGGAGGTCAGTGGAAGGATTGGCAGAGAGGGATGGCGGACACTGAGTGGAGGTCAGTGGAGGGATTGGCAGAGAGGGATGGCGGACACTGAGTGGAGGTCAGTGGAGGGATTGGCAGAGAGGGATGGAGGGCACTGAGTGGAGGGATTGGCAGAGAGGGATGGTGGACACTGAGTGGAGGTCAGTGGAGGGATTGACAAAGAGTGATGGCGGACACTGAGTGGAGGTCAGTGGAGGGATTGGCAGAGAGGGATGGAGGGCACTGAGTGGAGGTAAGTGAAGGGATTGGCAGAGAGGAATGGCGGACACTGAGTGGAGGTCAGTGGAGGGATTGGCAGAGAGGGATGGCAGACACTGAGTGGAGGTCAGTGGAGGGATTGGCAGAGAGGGGTGGAGGACACGGAGTGGAGGTCAGTGGAGGGATTGGCAGAGAGGGATGGCGGACACTGAGTGGAGGTCAGTGGAGGGATTGGCAGAGAGGGATGGCAGACACTGAGTGGAGGTCAGTGGAGGGATTGGCAGAGAGGGATGGCGGACACTGAGTGGAGGTCAGTGGAGGGATTGGCAGAGAGGGGTGGAGGACACGGAGTGGAGGGATTGGCAGAGAGGGATGGCGGATACTGAGTGGAGTTCAGTGGAGGGATTGGCAGAGAGGGATGGCGGACACTGAGTGGAGGGATTGGCAGAGAGGGATGGCGGACACTGAGTGGAGGTCAGTGGAGGGATTGGCAGAGAGGGATGGCGGACACTGAGTGGAGGTCAGTGGAGGGATTGGCAGAGAGGGATGGCAGACACTGAGTGGAGGTCAGTGGAGGGATTGGCAGAGAGGGATGGCGGACACTGAGTGGAGGTCAGTGGAGGGATTGGCAGAGAGGGGTGGAGGACACGGAGTGGAGGGATTGGCAGAGAGGGATGGCGGACACTGAGTGGAGGTCAGTGGAGGGATTGGCAGAGAGGGATGGCGGACACTGAGTGGAGGGATTGGCAGAGAGGGATGGCGGACACTGAGTGGAGGTCAGTGGAGGGATTGGCAGAGAGGGGTGGAGGACACTGAGTGAAGGTCAGTAGAGGGATTGGCAGAGAGGGATGGCAGATACAGAACAGTTAGTAAGGTGGATGAGTCTGGCAGCAGCATTCATGATAGACTGAAGAGGGGATAGCCTGCGATGAGGTCAGCCAATGAGGAGGGAGTTACAATAGTCAAGAGATATAACAAGGGAGGGAATAAGTTACTTAAGCAGGCCCTACATGGTTCGAATTCCGAACGATTTTTCATCCAAAAATCAAAATTGTCGTTCGCTCAGTAATCCAATGGTGCCATCAATGATTTCAAAAATCGACCGACCAAATAATAAAGTTCACCCAATATAACAGGCGAAACTTCCAGGTCACGGCGCATATTTTTTTCGGAAAAATGATCGTACGATTTGACCATCATTGAGTCGAAAATCGGTCGTTTTTCACGAATTTTCCAAGATGCCCGATCACTGAAAAGGGGAGGACCCACAAGAATTGGTCAGTGCCATTGACCCACTAACAGAGCATTTTTAGGTCCGATTTTCGGATGAAAAATCGGTCGAATTTCAACCCATGTATGGCCGGCCTTAGTGGTTTCGGTGGTTAACAGCGGGTGTATCTTGGAGATGTTGCGGAAGTGAAGTCTTATTGTATTTGTTTCTTACTGCACTGCAGTGGTGTGAACTATGCCCAAAGGATAGTCTGGATTTTGGAGTGCATCCCGCTGTACGTGGTGTGAAAGGGCTCTTAGACGAACAGCTTTTGCTTTTTAGATTGCACGGTGCCAGTACTAATCCTTTTTATTGTGGAAATAATCATTTGGTCGATCTTGTCATCATAGCCATAAATACAAAGAAGGTTATTGATACGGTTATGTAGTAAATACCAAAGTATTCTTTTTTATGGGGCTGTATATTGAAATCAACAAGGTGATAAGAACAGGAAAGACACAAGTCAGCAAATCTTTACAAATGATTCACACATTAATGATTCCCTAGGATCCTAAACACTTACACTGAACCCTGGTACACACGGGCAGAATGGCGGGCGAGATCAGACTGTTCAGTAGAAACCAGCCGACATTCGGCCTGTGTGTACAGCAGCCGGTCCGACAGAAACCAGGGAAGAACAGGGCATGAACGAAAAAAGGTCTGCCAATCAGCTCCTGATCAGCAATCTGAGCCAATGGCTGAGCGCGCTGACCGGAGTGTTCTGGTGACAGCACCCCCGTCAGCACAATAGCACAATGGGGCAGATCGCTGTACAAACATCAGATAGTTAGCGGCTCCTCCTGAGCTGTCAGTTCAGCCCGCTGGGTTGAACGAAAAAAAAGAAAAACCTAGTAGTGTGTTCCAGGCGTTACTGTATAACCACTTCCACCTGCCCTATAGCAGAAACATTGCTACAGGGCAGTACGGGTGCGCAAAATCACATATATATACATGATTTTGCATTCCCAGGTAGGGGGCGCACACGCCGTACCAGCGCCGCTGTTCGCAGCCACAGCTGATTGCTTGCCGGTGATTGCCGAGCATCTCCGATGGGGAGGAGGACTGTTTGTAAACCAAACAGTTCTCCTCCCTGTTAGCTCGTGAACACTGCTTTGCATGGCCGTGCATAGCACAGCCATGCAAAGCAGTGTGCTTACAATGAAGTACAAGTGTACATTCCAAACGCACACGTTCCTGCGTTTAAAAATGGCTGTGTATATAAGTGGGTGCTGCAGCGACCGTCGGTTGGAACCGAACAAAATCAGCAAGGAAAAAATGTCACCAGCACACCGAGGATCACCAATATGGGTCCAAAGATTTTATTAAACAATCACATAGTTACAGCAAGGCAACGTTTCGGAGTCTCGCAGGACCCCTTGATCAGGCATGTCACATCCGAAACGTTGCCTTGCTGTAACTATGTGATCATTTATTAAAACCTTTGGACCCATATTGGTGATCCTCGGTGTGTTGGTGACATTTTTTCCTTACAATGAAGCACAGGGACACAGACACAAGTATAACAGCACACAGTTAACCCTTTGATCGCCCCTCATGTTAACCCCTTCCTGCTCAGTGCCATTAGTACAGTGTCAGTGCTTTTGTTTTAGCACTGATCACTATATTGGTGTCACTGGGGAAGTCAGTGACACCAAGTCAGTTCCCCCAGTGTCAGAATGCCCACCGCAGTCCCGCTAGAAGTCGCTGATCACCACCATTACTAGTAAAAATTAAAAAAAAAATTAAAAATCCCAGTATCTATACCGCCATTTGCAAACGCTATAACTTTCACATAAACCAATTAATTTACACGTATTGGGATTTTTTTTTAGCAGAGACGTAGCAGAATACATTGTGGCTTAAATTTATGACGAAATTTGATTTTTAAACTTTTTTACATTTTTTTTACTGGACATGTTTAATAGCAAAAAGTCAAAAAAATTTTTTTTTTTGTTATACAGCAAAAAATAAAAACCGCAGAGGCGATCAAATACCACCGAAAGAAAGCTCAATTCGTGGGAAAAAAGGATGTACATTTCATTTGGGTGCAGCGTTGCATGACCGTGCAATTGTCAGTTAAAGTAATGCAGCGCCGTAACGTAAAAAATGGCCTGGTCAGGAAGGGGGGGAAATCCTCTGGAGCGCAAGTAGATAAGCATGGCAACCAATTTGAGCTTCTTGTGCTAAAACCAGGCTGTGTAGATCAAAGTGAACCTGCCTTGTATAATACAATATCCTGCCTAGAAGCCCATTAGCCCTACGTTCACACCTAACATGATTTCCTATGGGACATGTTCACACCTGTGCGTTTTCACCCGGAGTGCTTTTTTTGGGAATGGGTCAGGGACTTTTTTGAATACAAAAAGTTGCGTTTTTGTTTCTATAGACTTCAATGGAAAACGCTGCAGAATAGCATTTATTGCTTTTTTGCTGCGTTTGTGATGTGTTTTGCGTTTTAAATCTGCCTAGCAACAAGCAAAAAAATGTTAAAAAACGCGGCAAAAACGCAATACAGAAACAGCTCTAACACAACCTGCATAGGTGTGAACCTAGCCTAACGCAGTAGTAAACCCAAAAGCAAACATTTATGATATTATAGCTTATCAATTCTTAGTTACATAGTTAGTCTGGCTGAAAACAGACAAAAGTACATCCAGGTCAACCGTCAAAAAACAAACAAAAAAAAAACACAAGTTATAATCCTACACCTACAGTTGATCCAGAGGAAGGCAAAAAACCCAGCAAAGCATGATGCAATTTCCTCCTGCAGGCGAAAAAAGTCCTTCTTGATTCCTCGAGAGGCAATCGGATATTCCCTGGATCACCTTTACCTATAAATAAGTGATATGATGTGAAGGCTGCATTAGTTTTCTTATTTTGGCTTTCTTTCTTCCATTTTCATTTGGTGATCCACCCAGCAAGTGTATTGTTTTTCAAAAGCACAAGCTCCCAGCAGAATGTATCAGTTTACA
Source organism: Staurois parvus (assembly GCF_062004578.1). Taxonomy (NCBI): domain Eukaryota; kingdom Metazoa; phylum Chordata; class Amphibia; order Anura; family Ranidae; genus Staurois; species Staurois parvus. Next base: position 334,937 of record NW_028319051.1, read on the forward strand.
TGGATGAGACAAACCATTTCATAATGGAAGAGGTGCTTAAAATGATCAGCTTTTATGTAAAGTGGTTGTAAACCCTCACACATACCCAGTGATACACAACAAATGAAACAAATCCTTCTACATAAGCTGTACCTGTTTATCTGCAGTCTTCTCTTCTCTACATCAATTCAAAGTCTAGAATTTATACAGCTTGTCTGAGATGTCAGAAAAAAAGGGGCGGAGAACTGAAGTTACATTCTGCAGAGCTCAGCGGGTAAAGCTGATTTGTGAAAAGACACACACGCCCCCTTCACACAGCTTACAGGAACAGAACTGAGGCTGTCAATCTCCTAGAGGTCCCTCCCCGTCACCATTTTTCTCTTGGTGTCAGGAAAACTTGTCAGAAGTGGCTCATGCTCATAGCAGAGGAATGAAGCAACAGACAGAAATAGCACTTAGTGATCTGGATGAAGACAAGTACAAAGAGGGATATGCTCAGTTTATATTTGTTTATGTCTGAGGTTTGCAACCACTTTAAATATTATATTATGTAAAACCTTTATCGCTAAAGGAAAAATCTGTTTGCAGTAACAGATTATAAAGTAACAGCTGGAGTTTGTCTGTAGTTTGTTAGTGTATTTAAATCCGTGAACACATTTAACACTCCGCTCCCACAGACTGACAATGCTGCTGTCTTGTGTTCCTCCTGTGCTCATTCCTCCAGAGTCGTGTCTCACTAATACCGGAAGTGTGTTACTGGACAGATCACCCGGTGAAAACAGAGAGAAAAAAATCTAAAGAAAAAGACGACAAATGCCGCCCCCACATCTAAGGATTGGTAAGCTGCAATATATGACATTTTTGGTTTTGGGTTTAATAAAGCTTTAAATGGTGAAGTCTAGCAGTGACATTTACTGCAAAGGTACAATGGTCCAGCTAGGCGCAATGTAACCCCCGGTTCACATATATGTGGCCGTGCGTGCTGTGTTTTGCGTGGGCACCAGAGCCCATTCATTTGAATGGACCCCCGTGCCCCGTGACACACTTCTTCTGAAAACGCAGCTCACGTGGGAACCTCGGTTCCCAGTACGGTTGTGATTTCCAGTGCAGGCGGCATGCCGTTAGAATTAATGGCACCCGCCCGCGGGTCCGAATTCCTCTGTACAGGTGGTGCGGCTGCACGGATTTTCATGCGGATCCGCAGCCGCACCACCCGCACATATGTACACCTATTATTATTATTATACAGGATTTATATGGCGCCAAAAGTTTGCTCAGCGCTTTACAATATAACGGGAGACAATACATCTACAATACAGTTCAATACAAGAGGGATAGGAGGGCCCTGATCCTGGGAGCTTACAATCTAGCCTAAGTATGCATATCTTATACTACAGGGGCCGCTGGGGAAGCTGTCTGTGCTACTACAGACGAGATCCTCCAGGTGGTCCCTAGTGCACACGGACCACAGGGGGTCACTCACTTGGCACCACCTCCATTCACAGATTGTGTGTATTTTCTTCAGTGAATACAAGGCAGAGAGGAGGGGCGTAATGTCACGATCTCCACCTCATCCAGTCAGAGTGTGCCTTGTATTTACTGTGAAAGATGCAAGGTGTTATGGGAACGGTGCAGAGGGAGCAAACCCGTGTGTTCAGGCACAGGACCTGGAAAATCGAGGATATCTATGTAGTAGCACCAACTTCTACAGTGATTGTCAGCTTCACCAGCTGTGCCTCAGGTATGAGATAAGTATGTTAACATTGTGCCAAGCTGGACCAACCTAACTGTGCACAGTGCTTGCTTTTTTAACCCCTTCCCGCTGGCGCCTCCCAGCCCTTTAAGAGTTTCAGAAGCCAGGAGGCGGGGCAGGGTTTAGGGACATGTGACCGCCATGACGCGCCGTCACGGCAGTCACATGATCGGGAAAGGTCCCGATCAAAACAGGAGATCGGGACCTTTCCGTGAGTACCGGACATGTGTGCTGGGAGAGCGTAGGGCGCGTGCTCTCGGCACATATGTCCTTTTTTATTAGAATGCCGCTCGGCGTCTAGGCCCAGATGCCGGGAGGCTGCAGATTTGCGTTCGGCCGACTTGAAGAGGTTAAAAAACAATATTACACTTGATCATTTCATTCTACAATGGGCATAGAAAAGAATCACCCCTTTAAAATAATCACATTTTGTTGCTTTGCAGTCTGAAATGAAGACAGTTTTTTTTTTATCCAGCTGTATGCAACTTATAACATCCAAGTGAAAGATATAACACCAATCTGTCAGAAAAAAAAAATTCAAAAACAAAATCACTGAGTTGGAAAAGGATCACACCCCCCCCCCCCCCCTCCTAAAATGACTTGTAAACACAATCAGGTGTAGCTAATCAGCTTCTCAATGGCACACAAAGCCTTTGACTTTCAGCTGGTATCAGCTGTGGTCATTTTGATTAGCTCAGCATGAAAAGAGCTTTCCTGGGGCATTTCAGTCCCAGGTAGTGCAACTGAAGCAAACAAATCAGCTATGGGTGCAAGGCACTGTCAAAAGATCTTGGGGATACAGTTGTGGACAGGCACAAGTCAGGAGATGGATACAAAATCATTTGAAAGGCTTTAACAATGCCTTGAAGCACTATGAAGATTATTAATATGAAGGGGAAGGTATTTGGTACAACACGGACCCTCCCTGGATCAGGATGAAAGAGCCAGGAGGAAACTGGTCAGAGAGGCTACCAAGGGGCCTACAGCAGCTCTGAAGTAGTTGCAAGAATTGATGACAAAGAGTGGTCATTGTGTGCAGGTGACAACAATATCACAAATCCTCCACAAATGTGGCTTGTACGTGAGGGTTGCAAGAAAAAATCCACTCCTCAGGAAAGGCCACATGCAGTCACCACTGAGTTTTGCCAAAACTCACCTTGAAGATTCTGAGGCTGCATGGAAGAAGGTGTTCTGGTCAGATGACACTAAAATGGAATGATTTGGCCTCAACACTAAACTATATGTTTGGTGGAAATCCAAAACAGCTCACCATCCAAATCCCACCAATCCTACAGTACAGCATGGAGGTGGTCATATCCTGTTATGGGGGGTTCTCTGCAGCAGGGACTGGAGCACTTCTCAAGATAGAAAGAAAAATGTTTGGAGCAAAATACCTACAAATTCTTGAGGAAAATCTGCTGCTCTCTGCTAGAACGTTGTCAATGGGAAGAAGGTTCACCTTCCAATGTGACAATGACCCAAAGCACACAGCAAAAATGACCATACAGTGGTTGAGGGAGAAAATGGTGAACGCCCTTGCATGGACTAGTCAGAGCCCAGACCTAAACCCCAATGAAAATCTGTGAAATGACTTGAAGACTGCAGCCCACAATTGGTCACCATTACATTTAATTGTACTTGAGCAGTTCTGCAAAGAAGAGCGAGCAAATATTGCAAAGTCTAGATGTGCAAAGTTATTAGAGACATATCCCAACAGACTAAGCCTGGGTTCACATACGTGTAGCTCTGTATATCGCATGTGATTCGTACAGAAACCGCACTGCATTCCTGTGCAAATCACATGCGATTTGTGTGCGGTGCAATCGGAGCCATACATTTTGTATGGCTCTATTCACACCGCACCCGCACCAAAAACGCGCAGGACCCTTTTTTGGGTCCACACTAGAATCGGATTGCATGGGTATTCACACCTATGCGATCCGATTCTTCACATCGCACTGCGTTATGCAGACCGCTTTCGGGGTGTTGTTAACATAACATACAAACCCGCAGCGGTTCGCATGAACGGGGTGCGGTTCTGATGCGGTGCGGAATTCGCACTGAAAATGCTGTGAATTCCGCACTGCATCAGTGAGAACCAGGGCTCTAGGCTGGTTCAACAAAATACTGACACAAGGAGTGATCCTTTTTCCAACTCGGTGATTCTGTTTTTGAATTTTTTTTAAATTTGTTTCTGACATGTTGATGTGATATCTTTCACTTGGATGTTATAAGTTGCACAGTAAATACAGCTGGATAAAACAAAAAACTGTGTCTGTCATCATTCAGGGTGCAAAGCAACAAAATGTGAGGATCTTAAAGGGGGGGGGATTCTTTTGGATACCCACTCTATGTGCACCAGCATGTTGCTATGCGCAAAAATGCTACATGTCATACTGAAGCAATAGAGGCAGATTCCTTGTCTATGTGATGAGACCAATCCAGCCCAACGAGGCAGATGTGAACGAGCTCAAGAGCAGATACGCTGGATACCTGTTATTACCTGGATTGGCCAGGACAGGCTGGTCTGTGCTCCACTCTGATTTAGTGTCCATTTACACGGGCATTCCTTTTTTTTCCTTCAGTTCAGTCACGTGTGGCCCTTTTTCCAAGAAAAAACAGATGAGTGTACATCTGTTTTTTCATCCGTTTACATCCGTTTTTTCATCCATTTACATCCCTTTATCATCTGTTTACATTGGTTTACATCCGTTTTTCATTAGTTTACATCCGTTTTTTCATCCATTTACATCCCTTTATCATCTGTTTACATTGGTTTTCATCTGTTTTTCATCCGTGTAGATCTGTTTACATTTGTTTTTCATCCATCTACATCCGTTTTTGGTCCGCTGACATCCATTTTTTGTCTGTTCTGGGTTTTTTTGTAGAAGAAAATTGGGTTTACTTCTGTTGAAAAAAAACAGATGTTAACGGATGCGGACATTAACGGATGTGAAAAGACGTTTACATCTGCAAGTCCATAGAAATACACGGGGGTCCGTTTTTCATCCGTTTAGATCTGTTTACATTAATTTTTCATCCATCTACATCCGTTTTTGGTCTGCTGACATCCATCTTTTGTCTGTTCTGGATTTTTGTGGAAGAAAAATAGGGTTTTCTACTGTTGAAAAAAACAGATGTTAACGGATGCTGACATTAACGGATGTGAAAAGATATTCATCCGTTTACATCTGCAAGTCCATAGAAATACATGGGGGTCCGTTTTTCATCTGTTTAGATCTGTTTACATTAATTTTTCATCCGTCTACATCCGTTTTTGGTCCGCTGACATCCATCTTTTGTCTGTTCCAGTTTTTTTTGTGGAAGAAAAATAGGGTTTTCTTCTGTTGAAAAAAGCTACTTGGTGCTGCACTAATTCAACTGATAAATGCGCGGTCATGCAATGCTGCACCCAAACGAAATTTACGTTCTTTTTTTCACACAAATAGAGCTTTCTTTTGGTGTAATTTGATCACCTGTGCGCTTTTTATTTTTCACGCTATAAACAAAAAAAGGCCAACAATTTTGAAGAAAAACAATATTTTTTACTTTCAGCTATAAAAAATATATAGTAAACTCAAAGTTGGTTATAAATTTAGGCCAAAATGTATTCTGCTCCATGTTTTTGGTAAAAAAAATCCCAATAAGTGTATATTGATTGCTTTGTGTGGAAGTTATAGCGTCTACAAACTATGGTATAGATACTGCAATTTACGCCATTTTTCTGCTATACAGCGCTGCGCTAGTTTAACGGACAATTGCGCGGTCATGCAATACGGTACATAAATGAAATTTACATCCTTTTTTCCCCACAAATTGAGCTTTCTTTCAGTGGTATTTGATCGCCTGTGCAGTTTTTAATTTTTGCGCTATAAAAAAAAAAGGCTGACAATTTTGAGGGAAAAAAAACAATATTTTGTGCTTTTTGCTATAAAACATGTCCAGTAAAAAAAAATGCAAAAATCAAATTAAGTAATAAATTTCTGACAAAATGCATTCTGCGACATGTCTGCTAAAAAAAAAACCCAATACGTGTAAATTAATTGGTTTACATGAAAGTTATAGCGTTTACAAATGGCGGGAAAGATACTGGGATTTTTAGTTTTTTTTTTATAATAATAATGGCGGCGATCAGGGACTTATGGCGGCGATCAGCGACTTATGGCGGGACTGCAGGACTGCGGCAGACATTCTGACATTGGGGGGTACTGACTTGGGGTCACTGACATCCCCAAAAACACTAATACAGTGATCAGTGCAAAAAAAAAAACACTGACACTGTACTAATGGCAATGGGGAGGAAGGGGTTAACTTTATTTTGCAGGGAAGGGTTATAGGAGTGAGGGGAGTGTTTTACTAGGGGGCGGGGGTGTGTACTGGGCGGGACAAGGCTGATCGAGAAAGAGAAACTCTTCTTTCTCGATCAGCTCGTCCTCGAGCTGACAGGGAAGTGACAGACAGCACAGCTACTGCAGCTGTGCTGTCTGTCACTGTTTGCCGCCGATCGCCGGGAGATAGCCGCTAAGGAGCGGCTGTGACCCGGCGACTGACATCTGAGGCGGTGATTGGTGGGACAGATAGGGTGGCGGCGCGCCTCGTGCGCGCCCCGTATTTGTTTACAAAACACGCGTTTTAAAACGTGGTTTTGCCTGCCAGTGCTGCCCTGCTGCCGTATATCTACAGTGGCTGGGCGGCAAGCAGTTAATGGATGCGGACATTAACGGATGTAAAAAGATGTTCATCCGTTTACATCTGTAAGTCCATAGAAATACATGGGGGTCTGTTTTACATCCGTAAACGAACAGATGAAAAATGGACATACGGAATGCCCGTGTGAAAGAGGCCTTAGTTTGACTTTGTAATGGAGCCCTGACCTGCTGCTGTTTTGCTGAGACTGCTATGACCAGTAAGGCAGGCCATAGACAGACGAATCTTCAGCCGATAAATGAAAAATCGGTCATCCCTGTTGCAGATGCTGCCACCCATGTCCACGAAAAACGTCCCTTTTATGCAGATTTTCCAGCATGACCGATAAAAATAAATGAGGAGATCCGCGAAAAACAGCCGACAGGCTGGCCCCACTAACGGCGTGATTATCGGCCGATTTTTCACGCGGACAAAAATTCGGCCGATAAATGACCCGACTATGGCCTGCATAAGGTTGCATTCACACCTTAACCCTGGGTTCACATATGTGCAGTGTGGTACATCGCATGTGATTCGCACATGAACCGCACCGCATTCCTCTGCAAATCGCATGCGATTTGTGTGCGGTGCGATTGGAGCCATACATTTTTTTGGGTCCGCACTAGAATCAGATCACATGGGTATTCTCACCTATGCGATCCGATTCTACACATCACACCACGTTTTGCGGACCGCTTTTGGGGTGTTGCTAACATACACACTCGCATCGGTTCACATGAACGGGGTGCGATTTTGATGCGGTGCGGAATTTGCACAGAAACCGCTGCGAATTCCGCACCACATCAGTGTGAACCAGGGCTTAGTGTTCCAGGAACGCGGGCACAGACACACGTTTCTGCCCTTGTTCCAGAAACACACAAAAAACACATCAAAACGAACATCACGCTTTCGGTGCCATTATTTCTTATTGGCACCCCAGACATGAGTAGAAGTCCTTAATTTTTTTAAAACACTGAAAAAAGCGCATCGCAAAACACGCTGGGCTCAGTGCCAAAGACATGAGCTACTTTGGCACACATAGGGAAGCCCATTCAAGGGAATGGGGTGCCCTATGCTGTCATACCAAAGCGCGGCAAAAAAACAACCAGCTGCGTCACAGCCTAAGAGCGTTCTCACTGCAAGGCAGTGGTAGCTGGTGGCCTTGAAGTCAAAGTGAAAGCCAGTGAAACTATATCAGAGGGGGGCATATAAAAAGACTTTCGTGCTAACAGTAGTAATAACAGGCATCATGGTCAATTTCTGTAGCAAGCATGCATCCAGTGTGCACAGCCTGGACTTCTGCCCCTTATTTATGTTCCACATCTGTAAAATATTGGGTTGGATTTAATAAAGGCAAATAGACTGAGAACCTTGAAGGTGCAGCTGCTCCAGAGCTTAGTAAATGAGGATAAAGTGTTACTAAACCCACAACAATAAAATCAGTCTGTAGATGCAGTAAAGCATGCTTGTTATACTCACTGTGGAACCTAAGGGGTTAATCCTCTGCATTGTGTAAAAAAGCATTTGATTGTTCATGTCTTATCTCCTGATAAGACAGACTGAACCCTAGCCATCCTGCACACGCTCAATTTAGTGTGTATTGCTAGAGAGGTTGTTTTTTTTACTTAGGAGAGTGCATGTGATCAGCACAGGGCCAGTCTGCACCGTCCTCACAGAGGTCAGGGGTTCTGCATCCTCCTAGAGCTGAAAGAAAACTCCTACAGGCTTTAATTAGTGTTCTGCTAAACACTGATAGAAGTCACAAGACTGCTCTAAGTGCTGATGAGAAAAGGTATTTGGCAGTTTATATATACTAAAATAATTGTACTTCCATGCTCTGTGTACTGTGGGAGACCAGCTATAGTGAATGCAGGGTCCTGGGAGACCGGATATAGTGAATGCAAGGTCCGGGGAGACCGGATATAGTGAATGCAGGGTCCGGGGAGACTAGATATAGTGAATGCAGGGTCCGGGGAGACCGGATATAGTGAATGCAGGGTCCGGGGAGACCAGATATAGTGAATGCAGGGTCCGGGGAGACCGGATATAGTGAATGCAGGGTCCGGGGAGAGCAGATATAGTGAATGCAGGGTCTGGGGAAATCGGATATAGTGAATGCAGGTTCCGGGGAGACCGGATATAGTGAATGCAGGCTCTGGGAAGACCGGATATAGTGAATGCAGGGTCTGGGAAGACCGGATATAGTGAATGCAGGGTCCGGGAAGACCGGATATAGTGAATGCAGGGTCCGGAGAGAGCAGATATAGTGAATGCACGGTCCAGGGAGATCGGATATAGTGAATGCAGGGTCCGGGGAGACCGGATATAGTGAATGCAGGGTCCGGGGAGACCAGATATAGTGAATGCAGGGTCCTGGGAGACCGGATATAGTGAATGCAGGGTCCTGGGAGACCAGATATAGCGAATGCAGGGTTCGGGGAGACCAGATATAGCGAATGCAGGGTCCGGGGTTTAGTAACACCCTAAGCTTTGCTGACTTCCAACATCCAAGCATGTGCAAGTAAAATTGCTGTTTTTTTTTAAATTTCCTTACACGTGATTGGGTATTCTTTGAAAAGTGAAGCTTTAACTCAGTTACTAAGCTTTGCACTTGCAAAGTGTCTATCTATCTTTAGTACATCCAGCCCATGTTGTCACCATAATGTGGCTGGTTGTGTTGTGTGGTTGAGCTCTTGTATTCCTCGGGTCATGTCATTGATAAGATTGAATTTCACTTATCACTTGACCTATCATGGCTTGTACACCCAGCATTGTCTGCAGTGGAAGTGTTGCTTGATGCCAAGTAACAGCCAGCACTTGTCCCAGGACACACAGCGCCCCCTGCTGTACATAGAAGATCTTTGTTTCTGACTTTCAGGCCCTTTTCACACCTGAGCGAATAATAGCTGGGAGCTCCAAAACACTTGAGGAGAAAAAAATCAATTATTCTCAGTGGAGATGGTTCACATCTCCACTCCAAGTCACCTGAAGCCAAATGCCTGAAGCTCAAACAAGTTCTGGAGCTTTTTATTGTTGCTCAAACTGGGCAGAGTTGCGTGTTTTTGAGCGTTTTTAATTCTATATAAATAAATGGAAATGCACAATTCACGCGTTTTGTCGCATTTTTGCGTGATTTTCTGCTCAAATGGACAAAATAAAAAATAAAATAGTAATAGTATATGAATAAATAAATGGAAAATAAATACACAAATAAAAATCATCATAAATTAATATGTAATAAATAAGTACCTGTAATCAATAATAAAATAAATACCGTATTTTTCGCTCCATAAGACGCACTTTTTTCCCCTCAAAAAATGGGGGAAAATATCAGTGCGTCTTATGGAGCGAATATGGAGCGGCCGGTCCGGTATTCCCGCAGCCACCGTGTCAGAATACCGGGCCGGCCACTCGGCTCTTCTCTGCAGCAGAGCCTTACCTGTTCCTTGGTCCAGCGTTGTACAGTGTTCTCTCCCGGCACCAACATCTTTAGTTTGGGCACCCGGCTGTCACAGCCGGGTGCCCACTGCGCATGCGCAAGAAGCACTGCGCTTTGCGAATGGTCCGGCAGTCTTCTGGGACCTGCCATGTGTCCCAGAAGACGGGGAGGGAGGACAACTCCGCGGGAGCGGGTACCTGTCAAATTCGGGTACCCGCTCCCCCTCCCTCCCCAAAGGTCCGCAGTCTCTGATCATCTCCTGTGCTATGTCCACAGTCTCTGGTCATCCCTTGTACTGTGTCCGCAGTCTCTGGTCATCTCCTGTACTGTATCCACAGTCTCTGGTCATCCCCTGTACTATGTCCGCAGTCTCTGGTCATCTCCTGTACTGTGTCCGCAGTCTCTGGTCTTCTCCTGTAGTATGTCCGCAGTCTCTGGTCATCCCCTGTACTGTGTCCGCAGTCTCTGGTCATCTTTACTGTGTCCACAGTCTCTGGTCATCTCCTGTACCGTGTCCGCAGTCTCTGGTCATGTCCTGTACCGTGTCCGCAGTCTCTGGTCATCTCCTGTACTGTGTCCGCAGTCTCTGGTCATCTCCTGTACCGTGTCCGCAGTCTCTGGTCATCTCCTGTACCGTGTACGCAGTCTCTGGTCATCTCCTGTACCGTGTTTGCAGTCTCTGGTCATCTCCTGTACCGGGTCCGCAGTCTCTGGTCATCTCCTGTACCGTTTTCGCAGTCTCTGGTCATCTCCTGTACCGTGTCCGCAGTCTCTGGTCATCTTCTGTACTGTGTCCGCAGTCTCTGGTCATCTCTTGTACTGTGTCCGCAGTCTCTGGTCATCCTCTGTACTGTGTCCGCAGTCTCTGGTCATCCCCTGTACTGTGTCCGCAGTCTCTGGTCATCCCTTGTACTATGTCCGCAGTCTCTGGTCATCTCCTGTACTGTGTCTGCAGTCTCTGGTCATCTCCTGTACTGTGTCTACAGTCTCTGGTCATCCCCTGTACTGTGTCCGCAGTCTCTGGTCATCTCCTGTACTGTGTCCGCAGTCTCTGGTCATCTCCTGTACCGTGTCCGCAGTCTCTGGTCATCTCCTGTACCGTGTCCGCAGTCTCTGGTCATCTCCTGTACCGTGTCCGCAGTCTCTGGTCATCTCCTGTACCGTGTCCGCAGTCTCTGGTCATCCCCTCTACCGTGTCCGCAGTCTCTGGTCATCCCCTGTACCGTGTCCGCAGTCTCTGGTCATCTCCTGTACCGTGTCCGCAGTCTCTGGTCATCCCCTGTACCGTGTCCGCAGTCTCTGGTCATCCCCTGTACCGTGTCCGCAGTCTCTGTTCATCCCCTGTACTGTGTCCGCAGTCTCTGTTCATCCCCTGTACTGTGTCCGCAGTCTCTGGTCATCCCCTGTACTGTGTCCGCAGTCTCTGGTCATCCCCTGTACTGTGTCCGCAGTCTCTGGTCATCCCCTGTACTGTGTCCTAATAATAATAATAATAAAAAATAGCAAACACCCAAACCTAAACAAATAGTAATAATTATTATTATTATTAATATTATTTTATTTATTTTGTGCTAGGGTTTTTTTTTACATTTTTTCTTTATTATTAATTTTTTTTAAGGGTTGGGGGGGGTTAAGGTTAGGGGTTTATTGTTTATTATTTATGATTTATTTATCATTACATATTATTCATTTATTGTATTTATTATTTATGATTATTTTTATTTATTTTTGTATTTATAGTGAGGAAAATAATTATTTGATCCCTGCAGATTTTGTAAGTTTGCCCACTTACAAAGAAATGAAGGGTCTATAATTGTTATCATAGGTGTATTTTAAATGATAGAGAAAGAATATCAACCAAAAATCCAGAAAAAAAACAAATAATACAAATGTTATAAATTGAGTTGCAGTTCAGTGAGTAAAATAAGTATTTGATCCCCTACCAACCACTGTATTTTACATTTATTTATTTATAATTAATATTATTAGCAGTAGTAGTAGTATTAATGCTCTAACCCTAACAAAAAATAAATAATAATAAAAAGACAATAAATACAATATTAACCCTTAACCTAAACCCTAACCCCTAATCCTAACCTAACTTACTAGGTGTAATCCTAGACTTCCATCTGTCCTTCCAGCCCCAGATCCAATCGCTGACAAAATCATGCAGACTTCACCTCCGCAACATCTCCAAGATACGCCCGTTCCTAACCATGGAAACCACTAAGCAACTTATTCACTCCCTTGTTATATCTCGCCTTGACTATTGTAACTCCCTCCTCATTGGCCTACCTCATCGCAGGCTATCCCCTCTTCAGTCTATCATGAATGCTGCTGCCAGACTCATCCACCTTACTAACCATTCTGTATCTGCCACCCCTCTCTGCCAATCCCTCCACTGGCCTCCATTCAGTGTCCTCCACCCCTCTCTGCCAATCCCTCCACTGGCCTCCATTCAGTGTCCTCCACCCCTCTCTGCCAATCCCTCCACTGGCTCCCAGTTGCCCAACGGATAAAATTAAACACACTAACAATGACATATAAAGCCATCCACAACTCTGCCCCAACTTACATAACCGATCTTGTCTCTAAATATCACCCAAACCGTACTCTCCGCTCCTCGCAAGACCTCCTACTCTCTAGCTCCCTTATCTCCTCCTCCCATGCTCGTCTCCAGGACTTCTCCAGGGCGTCCCCCATCCTCTGGAACTCCCTACCCCAATCTATCAGACTATCGCCTACTCTACTTACTTTTAGGCGATCACATCTCTTCAGGGAAGCCTATCCCGCCCTCTGTTAATACTGGATTCCTCTATTCTTCCAACCACTCCATCCCCCACAGTTATTACCTATTGTACCATTAACCCCTCCCTCCTAGATTGTAAGCTCCAAGGATCAGGCCCTCAAATCAGTCTTGTATTGAACTGTATTGTTGCTGTATTGTCTCCCACTTTAATGTAAAGCACTGAGCAAACCGTTGGCGCTATATAAATCCTATATAATAATAATAACTTTAACTTCTAACTCTTTACCCTAACGGAAAAAAAACAAATAAATGAATAGTAATTAAAAAAGAAATAAAAGCAAATGGAAAATCGAAAAAAAAAATGAAAAACTCAGCAACAAATGATGCAAGAGATGATATTTTTGTCTATTGGCTAATAAAATAACACCAAAGTTTAAATATGCCTGAAAAACGCTGTATGAAAATGCATATATACACAAAACAAGTGCAACAAAACGCGCAAAGAACGCTCAAGTGTGAATGCAGCCTAAAACAAAACTTCACCCATAAAGACTTTACCTTTCCTTCTTCCTCCCTCTTAAAGAATTGGGTGGGGAGGAAGGAATCTAATGGCCCCGCCTCCTCCCCCTAGACTTCAGGACAGGCCCCGAGGACCCACACACTCCATCCTAGTGAGAAAAAACACGCACAAAAGTGAAAAGTGCAAAACAGTGGGGAGAATAAATAAATAAATAAGTGGCCATGCAATTGTGCACTGGCTAGGCCCTAAGGCCCGTAGCAAAAAAATTGCCCGGGACTTAGCCAAAAGTCCTAGCGCTAAAAGGCGCAGTGCAGAAAAAGTGTTTAGAACAGTGACCATGTGCACTTTTCACACTTGGGATCCCACCCCCATTACTAAGAGCACCCCTGAGGTGACCACTCACAGGGGGCACTGCTCCACGGACTCTCTGCCTCCAAGGCCCCTGGCCAGACGAGGTAGACCCACTCAAATCAGGAGGAACTGGGCTTCTTCAGTTTTCCTGGGGGAATTACTCCCGGCCCCAACAGCCTGTGGGCACCTCGATTTCTCTTCCAGCCAGTACTAACCTTCAGAGCCCCCATGATACCAGCAGGGGTACTATACATAGTAAAATATTTGTGCAGCACTAAAATATAAATAATCCTAATATGTATAAACCATATATCTCATGCATAAAATTACAGTCCTGAATAAATATATAAAAAGCTCAAGGTGACTTCAGTATTCCCAAATTCATCAATCTGTAAAATTTGTTGAGAGGCAGGATATGGATAAAATGCACACTCACCAGATGCGCAAAGGTATTGCGCAGTGTATAAATAAATGGATGTCTGCCAGGGAATCCCTCTCAGGATGAAATTGGAGTCAGCCCAGGATGAATGGATATCATCAGGGTGGAAATTCAACTGGAGGTCCTCTTTAAGGACATGGGTGCAGCCACTTCAGTATATTGGGATAGTTACCAGGGGGAGCTCTGGGGGATTTAAGTGTTCACTTCTCTGCTGCTACTTCCACCAACGTCTCCACTCTACTTCCTCCCCCAGCGGAGGACCCCCTACTGGACACTGATAAGAATAGATACCAGAGGCGGACTGACAACTCATGGGGCCCCCGGGCAATAGGGGATCATGGGACCCCTGTGTCCTAGCCCACACTCAAACCACACCCAAAAAGGCGTATGAAAGGTACCAGGGAAATCTCATGGGGCCCGCTACTGACCCCAGGCCCTCGGGCAGTGCCAGAGTGCCCGAATAGTCAGTCCGCCCCTGATAGATACTACACGTGATCTTAGCCAAAAGGCCAAGAAGCGGTAAGTAGAAATGAGCTAAATGATGCTGGACGTTCTCCAGCCAGGAATTGAAGCGAAGCTGTATTTGAATTGCTGCAGCTTCTAATGCACATTGTGAGAAGCTCACAGTGTGCAGTGAAATCCGAGTACGCAATGTCAGTACAGGAGAGGAGCCGGTACAACTGTGCAAGACTGAAGGACAGGCTGGAGATCAGCTGTAAAGAAAAAAAAATGTTGTAGTTGGGCTTTAACATATTTGTCATTTACTTGAAGTCCATCTAACAGTACATGTCCATCTAGGACTCCCCGGTCCTCAAGGTGACGACGTTGCAGTGATTTCACTGCAGAACACACAGCGGTGTCAACCTGCTACAGGAAGTGGATGATAAACAGAACTTCTAGCAGCACCAACAGGTCATCTGCCAGTACTGCAGCTTTCGAGATTTTAATATTTCATAAATTAAACCACATTTTGGTATCTCATTATCTGTCGTCGTCGTAGATTTACATTCTGTTCCCGATGTATTTTTGTTTGCTGAAACCGTTGATATGACAGAAGCATCTGAAAATAACTGAGAGGCAGCAGATTGTCGTGCCGTGTGGGAGAATCTGTTCTGCAGGATTCCATTTCAGGGTCTGGGGTGCAGGTTTGTGTTGGCAGTTTTTTGCATCTCATTGGCATTTTGTTCCAGGAAGATGAAATCTGATGGAGAATGGGGAGACTTCACAAGAAGACAAGACGAGAAATGAGCTGCTAATTATCGCTCACCCTTTACCTACCCGCAGAAATCTGCGTTTCTACATTTTATTTCCTAGGAAAAATGCTAAAATAAAACATTATATAATTATACATTTCCATAAAGGAGGGGTGGCGGTATCCAAACAAGGGGCTAGCTTAGACTTCAGATTTTAGGGGGGCCAGATTGTGACCAGTGGCAGTAGAAATGCCCCAACATTAGTGGGGATAGACAATGCCTCAGGCTTGGTGGTCAGTGGGAGTAAAAAAAAAATGACATAGCGCCTGTGGTCAGCAGGAGGAGGAATAGCACTCCATCATTGGTGTCAGTGGGAGGAATAGTGCCCCATCATTGGTGTCAGTGAGAGGAATAGTGCCCCATCATTGGTGTCAGTGGGAGGAATAGTGCCCCACCACTGGTGTCAGTGGGAGGAATAGTGCCCCATCATTGGTATCAGTGGGAGGAATAGTGCCCCATCATTGGTGTCAGTGGGAGGAATAGTGCCCCATCATTGGTGTCAGTAGCAGGAATAGTGCCCCATCATTGGTGTCAGTGGGAGGAATAGTGCCCCATCGTGGTGTCAGTGGGAGGAATAGTGCCCCATCATTGGTATCAGTGGGAGGAATAGTGCCCATCATTAGTGTCAGTGGGAGGAATAGTCCCCAACATTGGTGTCAGTGGGAGGAATAGTGCCCCATCATTGGTGTCAGTGGGAGGAATAGTGCCCCAACATTGGTGTCAGTGGGAGGAATAGTGCCCCAACATTGGTGTCAGTGGGAGGAATAGTGCCCCATCATTGGTGTCAGTTTAAGGAAGAGTGTTTGATCATTGGCCTAAGGGGGAAGGACAGTGCTCCATTATTGTGGTCAATGGGAGGAATAGTGCCCCATCATAGGTGTCAATGAATGGGAGGAATTATGCCCCATCATTGGTTTTAGTGGGAGGAATAGTGCCCCAACCTTGGTGTCACTGTAAGGAAGAATGTCCTATTATTGGTCTGAGGAGGAAGGACAGTACTCCATTATTGGTGTCAATGGGAGGAATAGTGCCCCATCATTGGTATCAGTGGGAGGAATAGTGCCCCATCATTGGTATCAGTGGGAGGAATAGTTTCCCATCAATGGTGTCAGTGGGAGGAATAGTGCCCCAACATTGGTGTCAGTGTAAGGAAGAGTGTCCTATGTATCACTGGGGAAGGACAGTGCTCCATTATTGGTGTGAGTGGGAGGAATAGTGTCCCATCATTGATGTCAATGGAAGGAATAGTGCCCCATCATTGGTGTTAATAGAAGGAATAGTGCCCCATCATTGGTGTCAGTGGAAGGAATAGTGCCCCATCATTGGTGTCAGTGGAAGGAATAGTGCCCCATCATTGGTATCAGTGGGAGGAATAGTGCCCCATCATTGGTATCAGTGGGAGGAATAGTGCCCCATCATTGGTGTCAGTGGAAGGAATAGTGCCCCATCATTGGTATCAGTGGGAGGAATAGTGCCCCATCATTGGTATCAGTGGGAGGAATAGTGCCCCATCATTGGTGTCAGTGGAAGGAATAGTGCCCCATCATTGGTATCAGTGGGAGGAATAGTGCCCCATCATTGGTATCAGTGGGAGGAATAGTGCCCCATCATTGGTATCAGTGGGAGGAATAGTGTCCCATCATTGGTATCAGTGGGAGGAATAGTGCCCCATCATTGGTGTCAGTTGGAGGAATAGTGCCCCATCATTGGTGTCAGAGGGAGAAATAGTGTCCAATCATTGATTTCAGTGGGTGGAAGGAATTATGTTCCATCATTGGTGTCAGTGGGAGGAATAGTACTTCATCGTTGGTGTCAGTGGGAGGAATAGTACTTCATCGTTGGTGTCAGTGGGAGGAATAGTGTCGCATCAATGGTGTCAGTGGGTGGGAGGAATTATGCCCCATCATTGATGTTAGTGGGAGGAATAGTGCCCCATCATTAGTGTCAGTGAGAGGAATAGTACCCCATAGTTGGTGTCAGTGGGAGGAATAGTGCCAAAACATTTTTTTGGAAAGTGTTCTTTCCCACTTATGTAATTTTTGTTCATTGTTTGAACTGCCTCAGGTTACTATTGATCTGTAGTATGCAGATATCTAGTAGAGGTTTTGGGCCACTACAACTTGAATACCTTTGTGATTTTGTATCCTCTGACTTCCACTCCTGTTTAGTGCTAGTTAGTTCACTCATAGCTAGACCTTCCCTGCTTCTTCTATATTCCCTCAGGTTCTGATACAGCCCTTTTGTTATCATTTAGCAACTTATATAAAGAGAAGTGCAGACTCCTGTAGTGTTGGCTCTGAGGAAGAGATGTGTCCTCGATACGTGTTAGCCAGTTGGTCATCCAGGGTTCCATCTTATGGACTCAGATGTTGTTTGGATCATACATCTTGTTCAGTTTGACATGCCTGTGTTTTTATGTCTATTGTGAGTATGATACTTACTTTGTTTCTTCAATAAATATTTTAAACGATAATGCACTAGGTCGGTGCGCCCTTTTTCTGTTTCTCCATTTGCTTCCCTCAGTCAGTGTTAGTTTTTCTTGGTAAAGTCACTGTCCTCCTTTAACACTTCAAAAGACTTGAAAAACATCCTCTGTACTGCAATTAGATGAGGTAAATTTGCACTATAATTCGCGTCTGTGTCTTAATGAAGAGTTAAGTTGCCTGTGGATGGTACCAAGTCAGCAGATGACCATTTTCAATGCTTAAAGCAGCATTTGAAAAAGAACTGATTGGTTAAAACCCCTGTAAACTCTCCATTGCTACACCTGTCCTGTTTACCAGGGAATGTTTTTTTTATTGCGCTCAATGTATTAAGCTAAAAACACTCAGGTTTTACTACTTTAACTAAGCCAGCTCTGGGAGGACATCATATGATGTCCTCCCAGAACACACCCTCCCGCGCGCCCCCAGGGGCGCGCCCCCGGTCATCTCCGTGATCACGTGATGTGATCACACAGCTGATCACGTGATGTGGTAAAAGGCCAATCACAGCAGCCTTTTACCACGTGATCAGCCGTATCCAATGACACAGCAGATCACCGGGTAAATGCAGTTCCCAGTTATCGGCTGCACTTTCCGCACGTTGTCACAGCCTGAGGAAAGTACTGCCGATAACCGGCAATTGTCAGAGGACGGATCGGCACTGATGATCAGTGCCCAACAGTGCTACCCACCAGTGCTGCCCATCTATGCCCAGCAGTGCTGCCCACCTGTGCCCAGCAGTGCCATCCACCTATGCCCAGCAGTGCCACCCATCAATGCCGCCCATCAGTGCCCAGCAGTGCCGCCAGTCAGTGTCCAGCAGTGCCGCCAGTCAGTGCCACACAGCAGTGCCGCCTATCAGTTCCCATCATTGTTGCATATCAGTGCCAGCTCATCAGTGTCTCCTGTCAGTGCCCATCAGTGCCTCCTATCAGTGCCCATCATTGTTGCATATCAGTGCCACCTATCAGTACCACCTCATCAGTGCCGCCTTTCAGTGCCCATCAGTGCCTCCTATCAGTGCCCATCATTGTTGCATATCAGTACCACCTCATCAGTGCCGCCTATCAGTTCCCATCAGTGCCTCCTATCAGTGCCCATCATTGTTGCATATCAGTGCCAGCTCATCAGTGCCACCTATCAGTACCACCTCATCAGTGCCGCCTATCAGTGCCCATCAGTGCCCATCATTGTTGCATATCAGTGCCACCTATCAGTACCACCTCATCAGTGCCGCCTATCAGTGCCCATCAGTGCCCATCATTGTTGCATATCAGTACCACCTCATCAGTGCCGCCTATCAGTTCCCATCAGTGCCTCCTATCAGTGCCCATCATTGTTGCATATCAGTGCCAGCTCATCAGTGCCACCTATCAGTACCACCTCATCAGTGCCGCCTATCAGTGCCCATCAGTGCCCATCATTGTTGCATATCAGTGCCACCTATCAGTACCACCTCATCAGTGCCGCCTATCAGTGCCCATCAGTGCCCATCATTGTTGCATATCAGTACCACCTCATCAGTGCCGCCTATCAGTTCCCATCAGTGCCTCCTATCAGTGCCCATCATTGTTGCATATCAGTGCCAGCTCATCAGTGCCACCTATCAGTACCACCTCATCAGTGCCGCCTATCAGTGCCCATCAGTGCCCATCATTGTTGCATATCAGTGCCAGCTCATCAGTGCCACCTATCAGTACCACCTCATCAGTGCCACCTATCAGTACCACCTCATCAGTGCTGCCTATCAGTGCCCATAAGTGCTGCCTTTCAGTGCCCATCAGTGCAGCCTCATCAACGCACATCAGTGAAGGAGAAAACTTACCTGTTTGCAAAATTTTTTTTTTCAAAATTTTTGCTTTTTTTTGTTTATAGCGCAAACAATAAAACACCCACAGGCGATGAAATACCACCAAAAGAAATCTTTATTTGGTTAAGCAGCATGACAGCGTGAACCCAGCCTCAGGGCAATTACAGGACTAGTTCCTGGTCATCACAATCTGCTGTATGTGAGATTGGTGCTATTTGTGCTCATCATGAGATGTATGACATCTGTGCTATGTACGTGTTTTACGTCTTTCTGTTTATTGTCCTCCTATAACAGAGATCAAAAGTCTGAAGATAACCGGAGAAGATGGGATAGAGAGGTGACTATGGATGGGAACACAGCATATACGGACCCATCTACTCTCCATCAACAGGGCAAAGGTAAGCGAATAAAGTCCAGAGAGATAACATTGTAGCACAAAGATTGGCAGTGCAATATTCTGATTATCTGTACTGAGCTGTGTGCCTTGTGGAACTCGGCTTCCTTCCTAAATTCAGCAAGAGACACATATCCTTACAGATCTCCTGGCATTGGGTGGCTGTGGTGAGTAGATCTGTGAATTTGTTTGACATACATATAAATGCCTTTGCTGTATGTTTGCATTGGAGTGTGCACCGGGGTAACAAGGGTGCTTATATATATTTTTTATTAACTATTTTTAATTTTTATTACATTTTCTTTAAAACTCCCCTATGCGATGTTTATGGAGACATCAGGGGTCTATTAGGCTGGCCATACACTATATCATTTTTTTTTACAATTTTCTGTCCAATTTCCTTTAGATTTACCTTTAACTATGTAGTGCAAGGGCCTGCCTAATTGGATACAATTGAAAGTGTTGTTTAGGTTTGACCTCCTATTATATGGTTTTTGGTAAATCTAAAGCAAAATTATCAAAGAAAATTGTATAATGTATGGCCAGCCTTAGCCTGTACAATTTTCTTGTACAATTTTCCTTTAGATTTACCAGAAATCATATTATTAATATTATACAGGATTTATATTGAGGCAAAGGTTTGCTGAGTGCTTTGCAAGATAACGGGAGACAATACAGCAACAATACAGTTCAATACAAGAGGGTTAGGAGGTCCTGATCCGTGGAGCTTACAATCTAAGAGGGAGGGGCTGGTGGTGCAAAAGGTATTAACTGTGGGGGATGGACTGGTAGAAGGAAGAGAAGATTCCGTTATTAACTGAAGGCAGGATATGCTTCCCTGAAGAGATTTTCAGAGATCACCTAAATGTGGGCAGAGCAGGCGATAGTCTGATAGATTGGGGTAGAGAGTTCCAGAGGATGGGGGAGGCTCTGGAGAAGTCCTGGAGCCGAGCATGGAAGGAGGAGACAAGGGAGCTAGAAGGTCGTGGGAGGAGCGGAGAGTACGGTTTGGGTGATATTTGGAGACAAGATTGGTGATGTAATTTGGGGCAGAGTTATAAATGGCTTTATATGTCAGTGTTAATGTTTTGAATTTTATCCGTTGGGCAATGGGAAGCCAGTGGAGGGATTGGCAGAGAGGGGTGGAGGACACTGAGTGGAGGCCAGTGAAGGGATTGGCAGAGAGGGGTGGAGAGCACTGAGTGGAGGCCAGTGGAGGGATTGGCAGAGAGGGGTGGAGGACACTGAGTGGAGACCAGTGGAGGGATTGGCAGAGAGGGGTGGAGGACACTGAGTGGAGGCCAGTGGAGGGATTGGCAGAGAGGGGTGGAAGGCACTGAGTGGAGGCCAGTGAAGGGATTGGCAGAGAGGGGTGGAGAGCACTGAGTGGAGGCCAGTGGAGGGATTGGCAGAGAGGGGTGGAGGACACTGAGTGGAGACCAGTGGAGGGATTGGCAGAGAGGGGTGGAAGGCACTGAGTGGAGGCCAGTGGAGGGATTGGCAGCGAGGGGTGGCTGATACAGAACGGTTAGTAAGGTGGATGAGTCTGGCAGCAGCATTCATGATAGACTGAAGAGGGGATAGCCTGCGATGAGGTAGGCCAATGAGGAGGGAGTTACAATAGTCAAGGCGAGAGATAACAAGGGAGTGAATAAGTTGCTTAGTGGTTTCAGAGTTTTGGAGATGTTGTGGAGGTGAAGTCTAGTCTATAATCAAGTCTATAATATGAGGTCAAACCTAAACAACACTTTCAGTTGTATCCAATTAGACAGACCCTTGCATTACATAGTTAAAGGTTAACCTAAGGGCTAGTTCACACTAGATGCAGTTCAGTGCGCTTTTTTCCTGCATCAAAAATGCATGCACAGAGTTTTCCATGTATGCCAATGGCCCTAGTTCACACCAGTGCAGTCAGTTCCAGTCAGTGCAGAAAAAAAAGTAGAACATGCTGCAATTTTTTCTGCACAGAACCATACTGGAACATGGCAAACTGTATCAAAACTGCACCGGAACTGCGTGTGGTGTGAACTCTAAGCAAAAAACGTATCCAGAATGCACCCGGAGTGCATTTTTTTAGTGTGAACTGTCCCTAAAGGAAATTGGACAGAAAATTATTGGAAAATTGTATAATGTATGGCCAGCCTTAGTTCCCCAATGTCTCCCCTGTCCTCCACTGTGGTTAATCAAGCACAGATCATGCTTGATTAGCTGCGTTATTTTCTATAGTAGCCAGGGAATGACAGCTGTGAATCCGGAAGTGACTCAATACATGCTGTTTCTGGGTTCATTAGTCGCAGGAAGAACAGTATTTCCCAGTCACTTCCTGCTCTCAATGCTAAAGGCACTTACTGTGGTCCTGGGCTCCCTGGAGGAACTGCAGAGCCCTAGATCTGCTGCGCACCTTCAGAGTCCTAAAAAGTGAAGTAGATGCCAAGTTAAACATACCTTGGGAGATGAGGGGTTAAGCTCCATTATTCATTAGTTTCCCTAAATTCTAGGTAACAAGAAAACAGACATTCTCCAGTGCCTGGTGCCCAGATCTGGCAATAAGCGTATGTCAACATCTGTTACATATTAAAGTCAGCTTCTGGTCACTGTATGTAGGTAGGACAAGCTGCTTCTTTATTTTAGGGCAGTGGTATCCAAACTTCGGCCCGTGGGTCAGATGTGGCCCTTTGCTTGCTTTTATCTGGCCCTTGAGGCATTATTCCTCCCACTGCAAGCAACAGTGTGGCATAGTTTCTCCCACTGACATCGACATGGGGCACTATTCCTCCTATTTACAACAATGATGGGGCACTATTCCTTTCATTGATATGAACAATGGGACACTATTTCTTTCAGTGATACCAATGATGGGGCACTATTCCTTTCATTGACACCAATGATGGGGCACTATTCCTTTCATTGACACCAATGATGGGGCACTATTCCTTTCATTGACACCAATGATGGGGCACTATTCCTTTCAGTGATACCAATGATGGGGCACTTTTCCTCCCATTGATACTAATGATGGGGCACTATTTCTCCCTTTTGACACCAATGATGGGGCACTATTCCTTTCATTGACACCAATGATGGGGCACTATTCCTTTCATTGATACTAATGACGGGGCACTATTCCTCCCATTGACACCAATGATGGGGCACTATTCCTTTCAGTGATACCAATGATGGGGCACTTTTCCTCCCACTGATACCAATGATGGGGCACTATTCCTTTCATTGACACCAATGATGGGGCACTATTCCTTTCAGTGATACCAATGATGGGGCACTTTTCCTCCCATTGATACTAATGATGGGGCACTATTTCTCCCTTTTGACACCAATGATGGGGCACTATTCCTTTCATTGACACCAATGATGGGGCACTATTCCTTTCATTGATACCAATGAGGGGGCACTATTTCCTCCATTGATACTAATGACGGGGCACTATTCCTCCCATTGACACCAATGATGGGGTACTATTCCTTTCATTGATACCAATGATGGGGCATTATTCCTCCCATTGACACCAATGATGGGCACTTTTCCTCCCATTGATACTAACAATGGGGCACTAATACTCCCCCTAATACCAATGATGGGGCACTATTCCTCCCCCTAATACCAATCATGGGGCATTGTTTACTCCCACTGACACCAGGACATTTTCTTTTCCCACTGGTCACAGTCCGGCCCCCCTAAAGTTTGAAGGACAGTAAACCGGCCCTTTGTTTAGAAAGTTTGGAGACCCCTTTCTTAGTGCTTATCTACATCTGCAGTCCAGTCCTTCCTGACCTCTGAGTTTTGTAACAAATGTTTTTTTAACTTCTTAAAGTTGCCTCCCAAAGGCCCTTGAAGTGGGCTTTAATGCCTGGGATATGTTGCAGCTTTTGTATCATGTGACCGCTTTGATTGGCTCCCACAGTGCCATATGATTGGCGACCTGTCCTGTTGGCACCCGATAAGAAGTTTTGACCGAGAGCTGTTGGTGCAGTGAGCACCCTCTCAGCACACAAACCTTATGACCCCACCTGGACAGATATGTACGGCAGCTGGGTGTTGAAACGCAACTTTCTTGTGACTGCATACATTTACGCTGCGCGGTTGGCAAGAGGTTAAAGTGAACCATTCACAGATTTTTTTTTTTTTTGGTGACCACCCTATAGCAGTTTTACTGCTACAGGGCGGTTGCTGTATGCAGAATTACGTATATCTGCATGATTTTGCACTTCCACACAGGGGGAGCGTGTCCCCGACACACCGCTTCCGTTGTGATTTGTGACAGCAGAAGCCGATCAGCATGTGCCGGCCAATGGATGACCATCTGCACATGCTGATCGGTGATGAGAGACACAGAACACATCTCTGTCTATGTAAACAAGGCAGAGCTGTGTCCTATCAGTGGCGATGTGTTGGGTTTTGTGTCTTTGCAAAGCAGGGAATTAAAATCCAGCATATCCCCTAGTAAAAACACCACACAGTACACACACCAAGCACTGTTAGGCACACATTTAACACTTTGATCTCCCTAGATATTAACACCTTCCTAGCCAGTGTCATTAGTCCTGCTATGAGTTGCTGATCACCACCATTACTAGCAGGGGCAGACTGACAACTCATGGGGCCCCCGGGCAATAGGGGATCATGGGGCCCTTGTGTCCTTTCCCAAACTTAAAAAAGCCTGTGAAAAAGGTACTAGGCAGGGTCGGACTGACAACTCATGGGGCCCCCGGGCAATAGGGGATCATGGGGCCCTTGTGTCTTTGCCCAAACTCAAAAAAGCCTATGAAAAAGGTACCAGGGGGCATCTCACAGGGCCCCCTACTGACCCCGGGCCCTCGGGGAGTGCCCGAGTTTCCAAATGGTAATCAGTCTGCCGCTGATTACTAGTATAAAAATAAAAAATAATTCCAGTATATATATATCATAGTTTGTAGATGCTATAACGTTTGCGCAAACCAATCAATATCCGCTTATTGGGAATTTTGTTACCAAAAATATGTAGCAGAGTACATAGTGGCCTAATTTGTAAGAAGAAATTAGATTTTTAAAAAAATTTTTTTTGGATACGTTTTATAACAGAAAGTAAAAAATATTGTGTTTTTTTTTTCTGTAATTGTCTGTCTTTTTTTGTTTACAGTGCAAAAAATAAAAAACCCAGAGGTGATCAAATACCACGAAAAGAAAGCTCTATTTGTAGGAAAACATGACATGACATAAATTTAAAGCTGTATAGCAAAAAATGGCCTGGTCATGAAGGGGGGTAAATCTGCCGGAGATCAAGTGGTTAATGGAAACCAATTTAAATGATAAATATTAGAAATGATGTTATTATTAGATGTACCTAAGAATCAGCACAAATCATCCTGCCAGGAATATAAGATCTCCAAAACACAACACCACTCTGCATTATGTACCTTCTACTTCCCTGTCAATCATCCCCCTCAAGTGTCCAATGGTGTTTAATAGAGAGTGCTTCCCATACTGTACATTTACATCAGTCCCAGGGGGCTTACAATCTAATTCACATGCATGCCTGAAATTAACCCATTCAAGCACAGGAAGAACATGCCAACTCCATGCAGGATACAAACTGAGTGCCAAGGTACTGAATCTTTTCTGCTGTACTGTCCGGATTTCTGATCCATGTGTGGCCAGCTTTAGTTTTAAGCCCTGGTTCGCGCCGGTGCGACTTGTCAATTTCAAATCACATGACAAGTCGCACCCTATTGTCGGCAATGGAACCGTTCAAATCGGTGCGACTCTGACCTGCACTGTTTTTTGCGATTTCAGGTTCGACTTGCATAGACATCTGTGCATGAAGTAGAACAGATGTCTGCCAGGTTGCACCTAAAGCCGCAATGACATGCGACTTCAAAGTCAGATCCAGTGTGAACTTGGACTAAAAGAGAAGTATGGAAGTGTAAAAAAAATAAACATTTATACTCACACTGCATCTGTCCCCCACCGGCTCTGCATTGAGAACTGAGCGATCAAACACCACAATTGCTCAGTTCTCCCTTCTGAGCAGAGAGACGTGACTGTCAGTCACCGGCTCTCTGCTCTGCCCCTCCAGCGCTCACTGGAGTGCTCGGCTGTGGAGGGGGCAGGAGGAGGCTCTCGTCGGATCGTGGAGAGGCTGAACCAAATGCCAGTCCAGGCTTCTGGGTGGATCCCGACCATATGGTTGGGTTCTTTTCAGAGCCTGGATCGGCTCTGTGACATCAGCTGACAGCAAGCATTAGCTGGCTGAAAATGGGTCACAGGAATGTAGAACAAACTGCACTCCTGTGATCCGTAGGAGAACTACAGCCAAAAAAGCTTTGGCCTTACTTCTCCTTTAAGTGCATGCCATTTAAATCAAAGGATACAAGGCATTGAAAGCTGACAATATAATGAAATGTTGGTGCAGCCATGATTTTTTACATTTTTTTTCAGCTGAAAAGATGATTTTTATACTTCATATTTGTATGACATATACTGTAGATGTGATGCTTTACATTTTTATGCAGATGTGAGTATATGAAAAGTTTTTTGTTTCTGTGCCCCTGGGTCTGCACTGTTTGTGCTTTGATTCTGCTTGCAGTGAGGATTTACAGTCCGTGAGCAGAGAAGGGGGCTGAGAGCGGATATGCTGCTGGGATTGTGGCTGTACTGACAGCATGTGGAAGCCCAGATCTTGGATTGTGCCGTGTAAGCCTGCAGTGAGAGCGGTGAGAGAGCGGAGGCTCCGATTTATTATCAAGCAGGAAATTTCAGGTAGCAGCGGTGCAGAGAACACATTATTTCCGACGAGTAAGAAACACATCTGAACCTGCATAGAAAGGACTCTCTGCTGAGAGCGATCTGAGAGTAAGGTCTCTTTCAGTAAGGTGGCTTGTGGGGCGGTAAAAACAGGCAACTGAGCTGTGGTTTTACTGGCCCCAACCACCCACCTCAACTCTAAACTACAGATGGAGGGGGCTGTTCACATGCAGCAAATTTAAAGCTGCATGTTGAGTTGACAGGCAGAACTGACGGTCAAACTTGGGCACTCAAGTCAATGCAGCTTTGCTGTAAACGTGAGCCAAACGCTTGACTGGAGTTTGCGGGACATTAGTCCTGCTGTAAATTGCAGACACAACGGGACTAATGCCCCACAACCATCAGTCAAGTGTTTGGCTCATGGTTGTGGCATAGCCCCCCTCCCCAAAAAAAACAGGCATTCAGGAGGTGACAGTATCACCCCCTGAACTCCTGATAGTGGCTGCTTAGCCGCACTCTAAAAAGTGATCCACCACAGATCACTTTTCAGAGCATGGGCTAGCATGAACCTAACCTAAAATCTATATTGCTGCAGAATTTACTTAGTTACTATTACTAGATCCTTTTAATACAGCACAAGTTTGACACTCTGGTGTTTATGACACTTAAGCCAGCCATACCTGGATAGAAATTAGTCTGGTTCAACAGGGATTGGCCGCATTATGATCCATGTATAGGCAGGCTGGATGTACACAAGTCATGACTATTGCACCAGAGATAGGCTCGTCCACTTCCCCATTACCACCATTACCGTTCCGCACCAACCCCCTTCCCCTTAACCAATTATACTAACAAAAGACATAACACCAATTTTGGAGTAAATGGCCAACATGGCCTTTTATTAACAACTCAAGTTACAATACACCAACCATTCCTTATAACAGAAACCCACATAATTGTTGTTGGTCTTCGAAGGCACCCCAAAACGATCCGAAATGCACCTGCGGACAACCATATACACTAGGCCTCCAGCCGCAACCAACCAGCTCGGAGACAACCATACCGTCCGCAGTGCAGCACCACCACCTTCCAGTTAAACCTTGGTTAACTGGGAATGTCCCCGGGCATCCCATACCACGGATGGGTCCCACACCATTGTTGTTTACCTTCCAAATAAGAACCGCCTCCAAAGACCAACAACCGCCACCAACCATTCCTTATAACAGAAACCCACAGAATTGTTGTTGGTCTTCGAAGGCACCCCAAAACGATCCGAAATGCACCTGCGGACAACCATATACACTAGGCCTCCAGCCGCAACCAACCAGCTCAGAGACAACCATACCGTCCGCAGTGCAGCACCACCACCTTCCAGTTAAACCTTGGTTAACTGGGAATGTCCCCGGGCATCCCATACCACGGATGGGTCCCACACCATTGTTGTTTACCTTCCAAATAAGAACCGCCTCCAAAGACCAACAACCGCCCATGAACCAACATAATCCCCCCCTCTACCTGGAGGGACCCAAAACTCACCCAAACAGGGAGGGCGGGAGGGAAGCTCACACTCTTGCCATCCAGCTAACTGACTCCCCCTCACAGAACCTCCCATCCTAAGGTGCAGCAAAACCCCACCTACACCAACCTCTACCAATCAGCTACCCCCCACTAACAATAACAAAATCCTCCTGGAGCTACCTTAACCCTTTCTGCTCTTCCTTCCCCCACTCTGGGCCTAGTCATGTATGCCCTGCGCTATTTCTTCTTTCTTTCGCTACGGGCATTTCTTGACTATTGCACCAGAGATAGGCTCATCCACTTCCCCATTACCACCATTACCGTTCCGCACCAACCCCCTTCCCCTTAACCAATTATACTAACAAAAGACATAACACCAATTTTGGAGTAAATGGCCAACATGGCCTTTTATTAACAACTCAAGTTACAATACACCAACCATTCCTTATAACAGAAACCCACATAATTGTTGTTGGTCTTCGAAGGCACCCCAAAACGATCCGAAATGCACCTGCGGACAACCATATACACTAGGCCTCCAGCCGCAACCAACCAGCTCGGAGACAACCATACCGTCCGCAGTGCAGCACCACCACCTTCCAGTTAAACCTTGGTTAACTGGGAATGTCCCCGGGCATCCCATACCACGGATGGGTCCCACACCATTGTTGTTTACCTTCCAAATAAGAACCGCCTCCAAAGACCAACAACCGCCACAGCACGCTGGGTAAGCCCTTACCCATGCGTGCCACGCCACAAACGAACAGCCCGCTGCATGCCATCCTGCAGATCCAGGGACCATAAATCCGTCCCAACCGCATTCAAATGTACCCCATCGCACCTGAGATACCGCCAAGTATCCACCTCCAACTCCAAGCGCCAGACCACCAACCCCCCATGGTGACTAAAGAAACGCCCCACCTCTCTGTTAGCCTTAATCCGAGCCTTGTTGAGCCTCTCTACCGACCGCGCCCAACGCCAAGAGGCACGGGCGACAATGTCGGACCACACCACCACCATCCCCGGATAAGCCCGCCGCAACTGAAGAAAGTCCAGCTTGACATCTCACACCAGCTCCCGCTCAGCGTGCCTGAAAAAAAAACACCCATGCCCCACTGGACGACGGGACAAAAATTCCCGAACCGCCCGCACTGGGCACACCAGCGAAGCCGGAAGAACGAAAAAACGCACCCGACCACCACGTCCCAATTGGTCCGTCTTAGACCGACGTACTAGCACCTCCACCCATTCACCGAAGCACCTGACTTCATCCACCAATAACCCCCCAAGAACCGATTTGGACGGGCTAACGAGCTCCCCAATACGCAACGCCCCAAAAAAGGCTACCGCAAAAGCCGCCCGAAATAAGCACACCTCAAAGTCCGAAGAACACACAGACCACCAATGCACAAACAAAGACCCCAACAACTCAAAAGACACCGGACGACGAGAATCCTTACATCGATGAGCGCTCCGGTAACCCCGGAGAGCCTGCCGAACCCAAAAAATCTTCAGTGAAATCCTGACACCCTTGCAACTTAAAGAAGAATGCCAAACCCGCCAGTCGGCGATCCACCGCAGCAGGTGACACCCCCCGCTCAAAATTCCGCGCCACAAAGTACAATACCGCCCAAAACACCTCCGGCCCCCAGGGATCAATCTCAACCCACTGTAGCAGATCCAGCCACACCCACCAGACCCTAGAGTATGCAGACCAAGTCGCCTCACTCACCGAACGCCGGATCCAGCCCGCAAGGACTCCAAGGCAATCTCCCACAGCCCGTCGGGACAAGGAACCCCGTGTTGCTCCGCCGCCGGCGCCACCTCTCGGAATTTGTCCCACTGAAAGCGAGACAAAGCGTCAGCCACGGTGTTATCAACCCCAGGGAGACGCACCGCATGGAGAAAAACATTCAGACGCAGACAACGCAACACTAAATGGCGAAGCAAGGCCACCACCGGTCGTGAAGAAGCTGAGACCCGATTGATGACCTGAACCACCCCCAAATTGTCACAGTGACAACGCACGTTTAGATTTCGAAAATCCTCTCCCCAAACCTCAACCGCCAACACCGGAAAAAGTGCCAACAACACCAAGTTGCGAAGAAAACCCGCCTCCCGCCAGGAAGCTGGCCACGAGGCCGTACTCCATCAACCCTGGAAAAAGCCCCATAGCCCGCCGCCGCCGCCGCGTCCCTGAACCATTCCAAGTCAAAATTGCTAACAGGGCCAGACATCCAGAGAGCCCGCCCATTAAACGAATCCAAAAAGGTGTGCCACAAATGCAAGTCCTCCCGATGATCCCGAGTCAACCGAATAAAATGTAAAGGGGAGGTAATCCCTGCCGTCGCCGCCGCCAACCGGCGGCAGAACACCCGACCCATGGGCAGAATCCGACAAGCAAAGTGAAGTTTTGCCCAACAACGACTGTAAGGCCCGCAGCTGAATTTTTCGCTTGCCCCAGCACCCCACGTAGTTCCCCTGGTAGAGCCACCAGCTTAACCTCAGGCAAGCGGCACTCCATCGTGCCGGAATCCAAAACAATGCCCAAGAAAGTCATCTCCATAGCCGGGCCCACAGTCTTATCCACCGCCAGAGGAACCCCGAAACGTTCAGCAAAGTGTTGCAAAGTGGCCAGCAAAACTGCACATACTCCGGAATCTGGCGGACCCACGCAAAGAAAATCATCGAAATATTGGATGACCGAATTCACCCCTGAGACATCCCGCACCACCCACTCCACGAATGAACTGAACCTCTCGAACAAAGCGCAAGATATAGAACACCCCATAGGAAGGCCCTTATCAACGTAAAAATAGCCCTGCCGATGACAACCCAAAAAACGAAAACTGTCCGGATGGACTGGCAACAGCCGAAAAGCCGACTCAACGTCCGATTTCGCCATGAGCGCACCGCGCCCATACCGACGGACCCAGAAAAACAGCCACATCAAAAGACGTGTAAGACACCGAACATGACTCCGAATCAATAGCATCATTCACCGACCCCCCTTAGGGAAGGACAGGTGGTGAATTAACCTAAACGCATTCGGCTCCTTCTTGGGCACAACCCCCAAGGGAGAAACAACCAAATCCGAAAACGGAGCGCAAGCAAACGGACCCCCCCATGCGTCCCAACCCCACTTCCTTACGCAACTTAGCCGAAACCCCCTCCTCATGCCGCAAGGCCGACCGCAAATTCCGAGCTAAGGGAGGAATCAAAGTCAAAGTACACGGGATGCGAAAACCCTCCGAAAAACCCGCCGTCAGCAACACTGCAGCTGCGCGATCAGGATACCTCTTTAAGAAAAGCCCCATCCTTTCCACTCGCACCGGAGTCGTCCCTCTTACCAGCATGCTCTCCGGAAAGGCCTCGACCCCGCTGGAAACAGCGCGACAAGGGATGGGAGCCCCCGCACCCGGAACATTTGTGCCTAAAACGGCAAGACCCACCAAATCAACACGTCCCCTCTTGGAACTGCCAGAAGAACCCCTGACGCCTGGAGGCCGATTGTCCCGGGAAGAACGAACCGCCGGCCCCGCTCTGAAAAAACAAACCAGGGGCCCTCGCCGGTGTCATGAGTCGCATCCAGAGGCCAACGTCCTTATGATCCCAACGCAACGACTGGCGAACCGCCCTCCGCTGCCTAAACTGCTCATCGTACCGAAGCCACGCAGTACCCCCATAAACCCTGTGAGCCTCACCAATGGCATCAAGGTAACAGAACAGTGCCGAGCAATGTTCAGGAGCCTCCTCCCTAATCACTAGCCATGATCGCGAACGCCTGCAACCAATTTGCAAAGGTACGCGGGATAAAACGAAAACGCCGCTGCTCCGCTTCCACCTGCCTACGCTCGTCAACCCGGGACCCTCCAAAAGGAAAACGCTTCAAAGGCAAGAGTGAGAATATATCAATGTACTCCCCACTCCAAAGCTACTCCCGTACCCCCGACTGTAAATGCGCACCCAAAGGGCCCTCAAAACACACGTACACTTCGCCCCTGGCCGAGTCCGCCAAGCCGACAGGCCCGGACACCCTCGAATCTGCACCCAACACCGCGGAGGGGGCCGCAGAACCCCGATCACCTGTCGTGGCCGGAACAACCCCTAGCCCAGACCCCGGAGGAGAAGAGACCCCCGGATGCCGCACGTCCCCGCTGTCCTGTACAAGAACCCCGAAACCTTCCCCACTATCCGGCGGGAGCCACGCAGAAGCAGGCCCAGGCGCCCCACTCAAGACGCCGCAACAGGTCCCGCAAACCGGAAATCACATCACCGAGACCCCCACCCATACCCGACGGGGGAACGCCGACAGTGCACGCCGCAGAGGCCGCGCCCACCGTAGCGGCCCTACCACCCCCCAGCAGGTCCCGTAACGCAGAAGAAAAAGAGATAGACCCCAGAACAGGTAACTCACCAGGCTGCCCAGGAGATGCCCCTTCAGCCGCGTGCTCACGATCCACCGTTGTAGAGCGGCCAGCCGTCGCCCCCGCATCGGGTTCCGACAGCTCGCCCTCCGACCTCTCGTCCTCCGCACGCTGTTCAGATGGCCTCCCGGTCCCAGGAGCCACGGGTCCTGCTGGTCTGTGCCGCTCACGACTCCGCCTCCCGGCACCAGACACGCTCACCGCCGTCCCTGGGCTCCGACCTGCAGCACTGCCAGCTGCCCTCCGCCCAGCTCCAGTCTTCCGCTGATGCTGCTGTGGAGCAAGAGCACCAGACCGTCCAGGGGGCCCGCCGGCCGCAGCAGTAGACAGCCCAGCAGCCGCAGAACTCCCTGCTGCACTCCGTCCAGTGCCGATCCCACGCTGCTGCCTCACTGGAGCCGGAGCCCCAGACTTCTCAGGGGGCCCGCCGGCCGCAACAGGAGACAGCCCGGCAGCCGCAGCTGTGCGCCTCCCACGCAGGGCTCCCTCCCTGACCGGCACCTTGTCAGTGGAGGAGCCGCAGATTCTGCTTCTGCCTCCATGCCGTGTGGGCGGGGGGGGAGGGGCTTCCCCCGCACAAGGCCCCGCCCACTGAGCTCCGCCGATGGCGGGGATTCCTCTCGGCTTCCCCGCTAGCAGAGGCAAGGGAGCGCCCTGCAAGCGGAGCCGGAGGGGCCCGAGCGGGGCTCCCATGGTGGTGCTGAGCTCTGGGAGGGGGGGGGGGGGAGCCCGGGCTAAAGCGTTCCGGAGGCCTAGACCTCCGAGCACGTGGGCCCTCCCGCCCCCCTGCTGCAGGAGATGAGCCCGGATCCTGCAAGAGATCCGAGACACGGCTCTGCAGCCAGTCCATCCCCCTGTCCTCTGCTGCCTCCTGCAGCTGAGCCAAAAGGCTGTCCATGGCAGGGCTAAAGGTGGCCTGAAGCAAGGTGTGCTAAACAGACACCAAGCTCACACTCTTGCCGTCCAGCTAACTGACTCCCCCTCACAGAACCTCCCATCCTAAGGTGCAGCAAAACCCCACCTACACCAACCTCTACCAATCAGCTACCCCCCACTAACAATAACAAAATCCTCCTGGAGCTACCTTAACCCTTTCTGCTCTTCCTTCCCCCACTCTGGGCCTAGTCATGTATGCCCTGCGCTATTTCTTCTTTCTTTCGCTACGGGCATTTCTATCTGTCGATCAACTTGTGTATAACCAGCTTGTCGGGTTTTCCTGAATGACCAGTGCCACTGGTCCCCTCCATATCAAATGTGTGAATGGGCAATTGAGGCATTTTCTTTCATTAAACCTGCTGGTTGAATGAAATAAATGCATAATGTATGGGCTGCCCTACAGTATCCAAGTGACAGTTTCTGGAAGACAGTTGATACTTGGCACAAACAGTTGGATTGAAGGTGGAGAGCACGGTGTGGTTTTTGGTATATGTTTAAGTTAATGTGACTTTGGCTGCACTATATTTATTATTTATTTCAGGTACTTATATAGCGCCGTCAATTTACGCAGCGCTTCACATATATATTGTACATTCACATCAGTCTATACATTAGACACGTACGGTTCGTTTTGTTCCTAATCGAAAATCGGCCAAATTTCATGTTACTCAAAGATTTGGATGTATCCAAATTTTTTAATTACAATAGTAACGAATTTAGATAAATTCGAAATAACAAAACATAATTTTGGACGAAATTCAAATCGAATTCAAATACAAAAATAGAAAAAATAGAATGGAAAATAAAGGAATAGAAAAAAAAAAGAATAGAATAGAAAAAATAGAATAGAAAATAAAAGAATACAATAGGGAAGAATAGAGTAAAACAGAGCAAAATAGATTAGAAAATAAAAGAATAGAATAAAATAGAGTAGAATAGAAAATAAAGGACAAGAATAGAAAATAAAGGAATTGAAAAGAAAAAAATTTAATAAAACATAATAGAATAGAATAGAAAAGAAACTAATAAAGTAAAACATTACAGAATAGAATAGAAAATAAAATAAAAGAACAGAAAAAAACAATAGAACAGAATAAAATAGAATATAACCATATAATTTCATGCAGTTGTTGGTATTTTGATTATGGTGGCTCAACAAAACCTTATCTGATTAAAAAAAAGAATAGATTAGAATAGACTAGAATACAAAAGAATAGAATAAACAATAGAAGAGAATCAAATAGAATATCACCGTCTTCCTAAATTTGAATTTTGAATAGAATAAATTTGAATGCCATTTGTAATTTTCCGAATTCAGTCAAATTGAATTCAGAAAATGAGTAAATGAAACCAAATTATTTAAATAATGAATCGAAACAAAATTTTTTCTGCACATGTCTACTATACATACTTGCTCCAGGTATTTATTTATTTATTGATATTGGTATTGATAGGTATTGATATAACGCTGTCAGTTTACACAGCGCTTCATATTTTTTTATACATTCACATCAGTCCCTGCCCTCAAGGGGTGTACAATCTAAGGTCCCTAACTCACATTCATACATACACATATTAGGGCCAATTTAGACAGGAGCCAATTAACCTACCAGCATGTCTTTGCAGTGTATTAGGAAACCAGAGTTCCTGGAGGAAACCCATACAGGCACAGGGAGAGCATGCAAACTCCAGGCCGGTGAGGATTCAAATTAATGACCCTAGTGCTACCAGACAGAAGTACTAACCATTTATCCACTGCACTGCCCCTAGTGTTCAAAGCAGAACTAGAGTCTCCATACTTGCCTATCCAACGGCATCTTCTTCTGAGTGTCGGTGTTTGGGCCTTTTCATTGACCAGCAGGGGATGACGTCACTCCTGCGCATGCGCAAGATACTGAAATCCTGGCACTCATAGACCGGCCTGGCGCTGTAAGCTAAGCTAAGCTCAGTTTACAGTGCCAGAGGAGATGTCGAGCAGGCAGATTGGGGCAATTTATTGCAGTGCATGGTCGTGAAGGGGGAGTCGCTGTCAGAATACAACAGCTTAATGGGAGAGATCCGTGCATCACACATCGTGATGTAGGCATCTGAACATAGGCACCCAGCTTTACTCCATACAGATTAGTGGATTTGTGTAGATAGTTAAGTTAACCTCTTCATGCAGCACACATATGCAGTGGCATGAAAAGTGGCCCTTACCAACCAAGTGTATGTGCCCATGGTGGTCCGAGGTTGTGTGCTGAGAGTACACTCACTGCATGGTCCCAGGACTCTAACTGAGCTTTCACCGAGTAGAATTAGTTGAATTTAGGGGCGCACTGACCATTTGGAAACTCGGGCACTGCCCGAGGGCCCGGGGTCAGTAGGGGGCCCCATGAGATGCCCCTGGTACCGTTGTCAGTCCGCCCCTGGTTGAAATCTTCCATTTTCTGATCTCCACCCCACCTCCACTACCATAATCTTCAGTGCTAGTGGGGGGGGTTAATAGAGCCAAGGGACCTGATATATACACTCTTTAACCCCTTCACGCCTAAGAGTAAAACAAATCTAAATGCCTAAGCACAATTTTGCAACGTTGACATGTGTTAGTAAAACCGTACATATCACCACAACTACTTTGTACATCCAGGTGAATTATACCGTTTTTTTTCAGGACAAATTGCGCTTTCATTTGGTGGTAAAGGGTAATGGATATCTCCTAATTTTTTTTTATTATGAAATTAAAACTTGCCCAAAATAGTAAGAAAAAAAATATTTTTTCTTATTTAGCTGTGTGTTTCTTGTTACTACCATAACCTACCACCAAAAAACAACCCAAAATAAATTCTCCAGCTCTTGATGATCGCAGCGATATCTTATATGTGTATGTTATTTGTTGTTTGCACCCGTAGTACAGCCCAGAAACAATAGTGTGCATTTTTGTTTTTGTCTTTTTTAACCTAAAACACTCTGACACTAACTGACACTGATACCATTTTTTTTTTCCTGACCTTTGACCCTGACCTTTTTGACATTGACCTTTGACCCTGACCTTGACCCAAACACTTACCCTGGCACTGAACTAGATCAAACCTTGATCTAGGTTTTTTTTCTTTAGTTTTTAATATTTATTTATCTTTTTTTTTTTACCAAATTTTTTTCCCCTCTATGCCAGGAGTTAGAGAGATACAATGTATCTCTCTCCTCCATTCATAGAGAGAGAGAAAAAAAAACCAAGGGGGCCGGGTTGTACAGTGACTGATCCCTGTGATAGCCAATCACAGCGATCAGGAGTCTTGGGTCCCAATCATTAGAACGGGACTTGGGGCTCTCAGTGACACCGCAGTCTTTGTGCTGGGAGCACGCCATTCGGCTCACTCCCAGCAGAAAGACAGGTATGCAAAGATGCGGCCCTACAGAAAAAAGCCCAGTTCTGTGAGGCCGCTTATTTTGCTATGTCGGCATCAAGGGGTTAAAGCCGTCCATAAATAGATCAATATTTAGCTGGTTCAGCAGGCACTGGCCGAACTTCAATCCATCTATGGCAGTGGTTCTCAAGCTTCCTAATGCCGTGACCCTTTAATACAGTTCCTCATGTTGTGGTGACCCCCAACCATAAAATTATTTACCCAGTAATTATAATTCATGAAGTGTCATTTTACCTCCAATACTGCTGCTTTCAGCACAGTAGCTGCTTTCAGCACAGTAGCTGCTTTCAGCACAGTAGCTGCTTTTAACAGAGTAGCTGCTTTCAACACAGTAGCTGCTCTTTACACATCAGAAATATGTGTTTTCTGATGGTCTTAGGCGACCCCTGTGAAAGGGTCGTTCGACCCCCAAAGGGGTCGCGACCCACAGGTTGAGAACCACTGATCTATGGGCAGGCTGGTTCTACAGAAGTCGATCTCTTGATCAACTTTTGTACAACCAGCCTGTTGGGTATTGTCACCTGATCAGTGCTGGCGGGTATAGCCAGCAACACTGATCGTTGTATTCTGCCGGCAGGGACGGCTCCCTGCTGGCAAAACACAATAGCGCTCCAGGAGGATTCCCCCATCCACAGCAAATGTGTGGATGGGGGAATCCACATTTTTCTTTCTGTTCAACTGCTGGTACCGTACTATAGCTTCTATGAATGAAAAGTTATTTAAAAATGGAGGAGGTGCATCTTTCTTTTATCTGCCCAATCCTCCCCTCCTGCAGGCTCCTCCTCACTGCCGGAGGAGCCTCTTCTCCCTTGTAATCTGGTAGTTGGATGCCTCTAACGTCACCAAGCCTGATGGAGAAACCATAGCTATGAATTGGAAGTGAGGACACCAAGGGACAGCCCACTGCTGGAGCATAGTGGGCGCAATTTTCTGGGGGAGCAGAGGGTCAAGTAATTAAAAGTGCTCTTACTGTCCCTTAGGCCAAATAAGCATTTAACCCTTGCAGTGTAGGCACAGCCCCACTGCAAGGGAGGACTGTTGGTTTCCCCGGAGTTGGGCTTTAACCTTTCCACTTCTTCTATTAATAATTAACTGAAGGCAGAGTTAATAATAACTTTTATAGTACTGCAGGAGAATATAACTGTATCAGTGAAAACATTTGACTTTGAACTCTAAGAATTAAATGAAAGGCAGTTTGGGTGTCTCTTCACCAAAATGGTAAGTTACAGAACCGAGCTGCTCAAAGGTTAATGAAGCCATAAAAAGACTGAGGTTTACCACACTTTTTAGCTCAGTGAATAAAGACAGAATGACGCAGGTATTTGAATCTCATCCTTTTTGACTGTCTAGGGATCTTCTCCCTCTTCAGTTAGTGCTGGTGCATTTATCTGACTCCTGCAGTTCAGCCTTGTCTGTTTCTGCATTCTGCAATAATCTGTCCAAATTTTCAGATATGATCCTATTATCTGAGCTGTATTGGCTTTGCTTTTGAACCTGTCTATTGGTGGGATCAATTTCTGTTTGTCCGCCATGTGTGTTTGTCTCTGTCGGCGGTTGTCCATCTGGCAATCCCATAAGTTGCATACTGGGGGCTGTCCTACAAGTCCATCTGTACCTTTTTTAAAAGCTCTGGTCTATGCTTCCTATGAGAACCATTAGCCATGAACCACATTCCATAACCTGTCTATACCCATTCTTGCTCTGGTTTGGATTTATATTATACTCCTGTTGTCAAAAAATTTCCACTACCCCCATATATATCCAGTAGTACCCCCTGCTACCCAAAACACTTTTAGAAACTATATGCTGCTTTAACACTTTCATATCTGCAATATGTAAGTTAATATTCCTTTGTACATAGTCCTGTGTAGAGAGAATGGCAATATACAGTATGTTCCCTTTTGAAATTAGCAGCACACAATCATGCATGTTGCTAGTGTAGCGCCCCTCTAGTTAGCCAAGGGAAGCTAGATAGGTTTTCAGCTAGAGGATGGATAGCAGCCTGGTATGAGTCAGCCAGGCTTACTTTAGGTCAGGGCTGAGGTCTCTGCAGGTAAATTCCCTGATACCTCCTCCTGCTCTAGAAGCTTGAGAAGTTTCTAGAAGGCAGTGGGTGGGGATGATGAGGGGATGAGGAGGGGCTGGGTCCCCTTGCTGAGGGATTTCCTCAAGCAGCTGAGTGAAGAGGAAGATTTATCTGTGGTCTGAGGAGGTACACCAGGATGGCTGGAGAGCTCTTTAAGGAGAGACTGTTTGTCTATGGACTTGTACATAGCTGCTATGGAGATTTGTCCTCATGTTCACAGTTCCTTGGACATCCCATACACCCCTCAACCCCTTCCTAGTTCAATACCCCTTAAAAAAAAAAAAAAACAAGCTTAAGGACTGTTTACTGTCTGCAGACTGCAAATGTTGAAAAAAATGCGTGTTGCCTGGCTGTGCAGGACTATAGGGGGACCCAAAACTCAGCGACTCCTAAGGGGGTAGTGCTACACTAGCAGTCAGTAACCAATCAGCATGGCTCCTGATCATGTGATCACTATAGGCTCTATTCACAAAACAAACATACCAGGAGAGTCCTTATTTTTAACAAATTGATTGTTTTTTAGCTGAGTCCAGTAAGATTTGCAAATTGCAGAACACATGGCTAAAATAAAGGTCCTTTTTCTGTTTTAAATGTTTATGAACTGTGCCTTATGTCAACTATGGCATGGTGATCACGTGGCTGTGTTTGTGAACAGCCATGACTGATTGACTGCCATACTGTATTTGGTCTGGACATCTTAGCATTAATGATCTATGTTCACAAGGTCCAAGGTTTAAAGGAAATCTATTCTTAAATAAATATGGTGGGTGCCATTGCTGGCCTACAATGCTAGTTTCTTGGCTGTGTCTGGCTTCAATATTTTAAGACACAAACTGAAACATGCTTGCAGATCAGGAAAGTCAGAAGTAATTTGCATACTTTTTCTGAATCAGTGACTTTGAAAGCTCCAAAGTCTTTGAAACAGCATGGCAACCTGGGAATTATTATTTTTAAAAGCAGAGGTCAGCAGTGACAGCCTCCATACTTACAGGTATCTTTAAGTTGGCATGGTTGGATAGGTGCACCGCGGTGTGGCAGGCAGTAAGCACAAAATCCTGATTTGAAAAGGGCAATGCATTGTAGAAGTAATCAATAGTACAATTGGACCCAGTGGGGAGGCTCACCTGATCAGGAACACTCACAGAACTGCAGTGTAGCGAAAGCGGTATATAGATAGCAGTGATGGCGACAGCGTCTGCTATGAGGTGTGGCCAGTCCAACCCAAAGGGGAAGCTGCCTGAGATGGTAGACGTAGTCCCTGCTCTTTCCCTACTCCTCCAGAACCTTTCCCTATCGCCAGTGCTGTCCCTATTAGACAGGGAACCTATCCCTACTCTAGCCACTCACATAAAGCACACCAATATCCAGGGTCAGAGTTTTAAATAGACTCTGCTTGATCCAAGATGGCCACCAGGGTTGCACAGAAGCAGAGTATCAAACCGGATTACCTGAGAAGATAGATGTAGTCCCTGCTCTTTCACTACTCCTCTGTAACCTTTTCCTATCACTAGCACCGTCCCTGCCAGATGCACAACTTGTTCTTACTCTAGCCACTCGCATAAAGCACGCTAAACCCTGGGTTAGAGTCTTTAATAGACTCTGTTTGACCCAAGATGGCTGCCAGGGTCACATGGGACCAGAGCATCCAACTGATTCACTGTCCTGTGTGACCAAGGAAGTCATAGAGAAACCCATTTTCCATTCACTTCCTCTCCCATCTGCATTGACCACAGTGGCAGTGCAGATGGGAGAGGAAGTGGATGGAAAATGGGTATTCTCCACCTGTATACTACACCTGCCTACAGGCATAGTTACACCGTTTTGTAAACCAGCAACAAAATTTTAACATGTCATAATATAACAAATGTGTTTTTATTTTACTATTCTACTTATTTCTAGGTCCTCTGGAGTCTCCTATTTTCATGGACTCAGAATGTCAAGGCAACCACTCCCCCCGAGTGGTTATAGTTGGTGCTGGATTTGCAGGACTCGGTGCTGCCAGCACCTTGGTGAAGCATGGCATAAACAACCTAGTTGTTCTGGAAGCTGTAGACCGTGCAGGTGGGAGAGTTTTGACACATAAACCTTTCGGGACAGCAGCACTGGAACTGGGGGCCACATGGATCCATGGTCAGAAGGACAATCCACTTTACCACATGGCCAAGGAGAATCAGTTGCTGGCAGATGATGGCTTCAACATGGTGACGTGCCAGCCAACATCGGTTACCCCTCAGGATTACTTTTTCACAGAAGAAGGAAAGCTGCTGCCATCACCCCAGGTTGAGAAAGTCACTTGCTTTTTTGGTGATCTGATGTCCAAGATTATCCAGCAGGACTTTAAACTTGAATGTGAGTCGTGGTCAGTTGGGGAGTATCTAGATCATGAATATGCCTTATCCAGTGTTTCCAAAGCCGAGACCTCAGATGGAGTTTATGAATGGTGCAAGAGAGCGGAATGTATTGATGAGGCTTGTAACTCCATGTATGAATTCTCTTTGAGCCAGCTTGGGTTCTACACTGCATTAGAAGGACCTTTTTTCAACTCTTTGGGCAGCAAAGGCTACCAAGCTTTGCTTGATATTTTGATAGACCAATTACCACCTAATAGCCTACGCTGCCATAAGCCAGTTCGATGCATCCAATGGGAAGGATCTCCTTCTCCAGCCAGCAGAACAGCTAAGTATCCTGTCAAAGTCTTTTGTGAAGATGGTGAGGAGTTTCCAGCAGATCATGTCATTGTCACAGTGTCCCTTGGCTGCTTGAAGGAGAAGGCATCCACTTTTTTTGACCCACCATTGCCAAAAGGCAAACTAGAAGCCATTGAGCGTTTGGGATTTGGCACAGTAGCCAAGATTTTCCTAGAGTTCTCTGAACCTTTTTGGCCAGAGGACTGTGCAGGAATACAGTTTGTTTGGAGGCAGGGTCCTGAAAGTTCAGAGGGATATTCCAAATCACTTCAAAGACATTCCTGGCGTTCACAGTGGTACAAAAAGATTGTGGGGTTTGACTGTGTCCCTTTGCACAGGAGTACACTGTGTGCCTGGATCACTGGACTGGCTGCGGAGCACATGGAGACCTTACCTGAAAGGGAAGTGGGGGATGTATGTACCAAGTGAGTAGACATGCTATACGCTTTCAGTCCTCAGTCTCAACCTTTAGCCCGGGTTCACACTGATGCAGTGCGGATTTTGCAGCATTTTCTGTGCGAATTACGCACCGCATCACAATCGCAAACCCGTTCATGCGAACCGCTGCGGGTGTGTATGTTAAGTTAACAACACCCCGAAATCGGTTTGCAAACCGCGGTGCGAAGTGCAGAATCGGATCGCATGGGTGTGAATACCCATGCAATTCGATTCTAGTGCGGACCAAAAAAAGGGTCCTGCACCTTTTTAGTGCGAATGCAGTGTGATTTAAGCCATACAAAATGTATGGCTCAAATTGCACCACACAGAACATGCATGTGATTTGCACAGGAATACGGTGCACAAGTGCCACACCGCACAAGTGTGAACCCAGGCTTAACCTTCACGTTATAAAATCCAATACAGTCATATTCAGAAGGCTTTACACAGTACTTCTGGTGGGATTGCTATCTAATTACAGGAAATTAACAAGTTGCATCCAGGATTGTTGTACTTTATAGTGGATCTCTAACCCCCTTGGTTTTCGTAACCCCTGCTTACCTGGTTGCGGGTCCTGCACATTGAAGGTACTCACCTGCCCAGTGTATCCAGCACTGTCCTGCTGAAATCCTCTTCTTTTCTGCCCCCTGCCACCGCAATTTACTTCAGTGATGTCATCAGGAAGCATATCCCAGGAGGCACAGCAGGCAAAGTGCACATCATTTGACAAAGTGAATTTTATTTATTTTTCACTGTTTGCATGTACCAGCGGTTGCGTGTGCTCAGGGGTGATACCCAAACCTGGAATCATCTTCCTGCACCCAGGGTCTCTCACCTATCCCTAATCGCATGTGGCTGCTAAGTGTGCAGCTACAAGCGAACAGCGGCGACTCCCCTCAGCCTGCCATTACTTTGTACAGACCGAACGGCCGCCGCTGTTAGCATACACCTGTTATCGCAGCCACAAGAATCCACTGATAGCCCAGGCACAGATGCACTGTAAGTTCAGACACATGCAGCCAATCAATAGCTCTACCTGAAAACTGATTCCCCTTTGACAGCGTTCCCCCTGCCCCCCAGATCGGCCTTGCTTGGGTGCTGGAGACTGAAGGCACCCCAGAGCTCTGTTGGGTAAGAATTTGGCAGCTCTATGCATTAGATGTCATAGGACAGCGGGAGGCTGGAAA
Source organism: Staurois parvus (assembly GCF_062004578.1). Lineage (NCBI taxonomy): Eukaryota > Metazoa > Chordata > Amphibia > Anura > Ranidae > Staurois > Staurois parvus. The sequence continues at coordinate 378,217 of NW_028319051.1, forward strand.
TTAGCTTACATAGTGCAGACTTTAGTTCCGCTTTAATGCTTTCTTGGGCAGCTCTGGCAGAGAACTGCCTGTCCTCTAGTATTGCGTAGGATGTATCGGAAATGCATCCTAGATCCATTGCGTTCTATCTCTCCTGTCTCCGCGCCACTTAGCTAGAGAGCTATTATAAGCCACAAGTTATGTCACACCTCCGTTGTTTCCTCCTGTTTGCGGCTATATTGTTTTTTTTTTCAGCTGTTATCTAGGGAATGCTGAGCTTGGGAATCACCAGCGATTGGGCTATTAATATCCCCCATTATAGTATCTTCTTCCCCACCCTCTCATTTAGCTGCAGTAAGTGATTCACAAGAGTTTCCATCTTTGCAGTAACTGAATCATTAATGCTCCCTTTGTATTCATGGAAATTGTTTCCCAGAAGTATTTAATGTCTGTGATCTGCTCTCTCCTCTGCGCTTTTCTCACTTTAGGTTACTAAAGCAATTTACAGGCTGGCCAGTGCCAGAGCTGCGGGCCGTGCTGAGGTCCACTTGGCACAGTAACCCTTATGTCCGGGGTTCCTATACCAATGTGCCTGTAGGAGTGGACGCGGTGAAGGAGATGACAGCACTGGCAGAGCCGCTTCCATCGACCCATCACAAAAAGGGGCTCCGGGTAGGTATTGCCCAGAGTTAAATTCACCACTCTCCTTTTTCCTTTTATGTTTTTATAAAGTTTTGCGTTTTAAGAATAGTTGACTGCAGGACCAGACTTATGTCAACGAATGCAATAGGGTCTGTGTCCAGGTTTTCCTTTGGCCAAAGTTCTCATTGATTCAGATTATGGTATAGCTTGTAGTAGCTGATCACATTCAACTGGAATTGTCCTGTTATAGATCAGCCTTTTTCAACCTTCTTAACCCAGAGGAATCCTTGAAATAACTTTCCAGTCTCAGGGAACCCGTGCTAAAAATTACTATATGTACAACTCATGATGCATTAGTGTGATAGTCAGTGGGAAGAATGGTCCTTGCACTTGAGGACATTGGGAACAATTACCCCCTTACGTTTAGTTAAAAAGATCAGTGGTGTCAGTGGGAACGTATCTGACAGGCAGAATTTGCTCATTGCTCAAGGAGCCCATAGCAATCCCTGGAGGAACCCTGGTTGAGAAACCCTGTTGTAGATGTTTCATAGAATATTCAAGACACTTCTTCAGTTCTAATCAGTGTCAGGAAAATACCCTGGCATACCCCAATAAACATATGGCCCAACATAGGAGGACCAATTTCTGCTTCCAGAATTCTAGTTTTACTACTCATTATGGGAAAGAAACATTCTTTTGAGGGCAGAGAGGTGTACATTTCGAGCAGAGGACAATTGGTTAAAAAGGGCAGTTTAAGTGGGCATCAGACTGCAACAAGTATCATTCAACGGGTGGGGGCCTTTGACACCATTTGTCTTCCACATATAATGTCATTTTAACACCCTGGCGTTTTGACAGTTCACACCTTCAGCCATGTAAATTGAAGGGTGAAAACCAATGAGGCATTCCTGACACAAAGGATGGGATTATAAAACTAGAACAGGGTGGTTCCACAACTTTCACACCTTCCATTCTGGTCTTGGAGAATAACATCTTCCTTTCCACGATTATTGGTTAAGGCAGTGGTTGTCAACGTATGAGCTAAAGGGTGTCTCAAATGCTGCCCCTGACATCACCAAAGGCCCGCACATAATGTTGAATATATGTAGGGATTGAGAAGCCAGAAGTCAGAATCTGCAGGCCTAATAGAGGAAATGAGGGTGCAAGAGGTTCTCTCCACTTTCTGTCTATAAATACAGCTGGAAGTGGGAAGAAATCTCTCCAAAGTCCCTTCTTAAAGAGTTGTAATAGGAACAAGTGTCCACATTGGAAGATTTCTACTCTTTTCCAGTTCTAGTGCCAACTCCAAATTTTGGATTTCACCTTAGGTCCTGGTGACAGCAGTCAACAGGACAAATATAGAGGATAAGGATGAATCTCCCTAATGGGGACACAGAAAGCATTGAAAACCTGACAAGGGTTCTAATTTTTCCCTACTCCATCCAAAACAAAAAAGGAAAAATAAAATGACTTTAGATATACTTTAAGGTGATTCTAAAGGTTGTAATTACAAAACAAAAGAAAATATTATACTTACCTGCTCTCTGCAATGGTTTTGACACCCCCTGCCGAGTACCCCCAATAGCAAGCACTCTGCCCTGCCTTCCGCTCTCTCCTCTTTGGCTCACTGGCTTTGATTGACAGCAGCAGGAAACAATGGCTTCCGCTCAGGGCCGATTCTTCCACTAGGCAAATTAAACGGCCGCCTAGAGTGCACTGCCACCTAGGGGTACCTGGGCACAGCACAAGCAGGCCACTCTCTATGTGGGATGCCACCACGTCATGAATGATCCTTCAGCTGAGAGGAGGGGTGGCAGAGGGGAGGAAGATGCAGGGTGTCTGGGGCCAGTGTAGCAGCTGAGTTGCTGCTTCTTCCAATGTTCCTCTCAGACTCTTCCCATTCATCAGCAGAGGCGGAGCTACGCTTGCAGAGGAAAGTAATGTCTGACTCTGATGTCTCGTGTCTGTGTGTGACCCGGGCAGCCGGACATCCATCACATGCGCAATGTGTAAGTGAGTAATGACATCATTACGGTCCCACAGCCTGCTCTTCTAGTGCCTGCTGTGCCAGCTGATCTGTGTCAGTGTTGGTGGTGGTGTGTTGTGTTGGATCTGTCACTGTGTGGGATTGGTAAGTTCAGTTGCCTGCTGTCACAGCATTTTATCTCCTCCCATTGCCTGGAGAATTCCAACCTTGGATCTGAAGATCCATCATCCTCCAGTCACTGCAACTGTCACCCTGGCAGTGCCAGCCACAGATATAGTCCATCCGTGACACTGATTTTGTCTTTAATATTGGTGCTGGTGGCATCTTATGCCACTTGTTTTTGCACGCTAAAAGAAATTTAGTAGTTTCATGTTTTGTTGATTTAATAATTTCAACTGTTTTTAAAACGTTTTATTTATCTGGGGGGGAGCAAGTAGCTAGTCTTGCACCGGCCCTGCTTCCGCTGTTGTGTGAGCCAATGAAGAGAGAAATGCTACTCTCATGCACATCGCTGGATCGAGATGGGACTCCGCTAAGTAAAAGGGGTGGCTGAGGTGGGGGAAGCTGCACTAAGAAAGTTTTTACCTTCATGCATAGAATGCAAGGTAAAAAACCTTCTGCCTTTAGAGCCACTTTAATGTACTGATGCCCAACAAGAGACCCAAAGGCCAAATGCAGCCCTTTGGTGTTTGCAGTGTGGCCAATGGACCTGAGCAATCAGTAGTGGGAACGTTGATGTGTTAATGAGCTTTAATAACAGTAATCTCTATTTAGTAGTCTCATGTAACATGTCCCCTGTCTTTTTCCACCCAAGCTTGTAGCACGTCCAGAGTCTCTGACAATTTCCCCAAGTAGGTTCAGTGTCTACAACAGTCTTCTGTGGCAATACATATAATTAATATTATGTACAGCCCCTAGGTGACACCTGGGGCCAAAGTTGGGGTCCATTATGCTTCATAAGTTGACAATCACTGTTTTAAAGGATTAACTAATAACCCAAGAACAAAAATGTATCACATTACAGCTTATCAGCCCTTAGATGTAGTGGTAGGTGATGTTAATTTTCCTTTTTTAGGCTAAGAAAATTTTCAGCAAGTACAGAAAATACCTATTGATTCTACCAGAAATGAAATGTCCTCTAAGCCTCTATAATATCAGTGCAAATTGTGTGTAAAAAAGAATCTTTGGGTCAGACAGTTCCATCTTCTGTTTTTAGTCTGGGCCAATGTTAGGCTTTCACAAAGCTTGCTCCTGACTCCTCTTTTTGTATCCCTTCCTGCAGCTGCTACAGGTACTCTTTGCTGGAGAGGCCACCCACCCAAACTTCTACACAACTACCCATGGTGCCTACATGACCGGGGTGCGGGAAGCCGATCGGATCTTACAGCTGTACGAGTTCAACGCCAACCCCCGTCTGTAATTCACCGTGCAGCCAAGGTATCTTTAAGAAGACCATACGCGTTACTCCAGATGGGCTTCAAAGGGAACCTGTGACTTCAACATATTATTTCATTGATTTGTATTAAAGAGGTAGTTTTCATAATTTATTTATTCATTTCCTTTGCAGGCTGTCACCTAGACTGGATATTTCTGATTTTGGTAGGTGCTGGAGAGTTAAGTGACCTGACCGTTTCTTAGATCTTTCAGGGACTCTGTATTTAGTTACTAGGCTAATTTAAACAATGAAACTATTTATGGTATTTAGTATATGAAAAGTGGAGTTGAAGGACTGTAAAACTGGTACAAATAGATATGAATTAAGCCGTCAGCACACAAGCTTCAAGCTAAACTCCCGGAACTCAGCCACTTTGTGCAATGTGCTAAATTACTAGGTGGTAAGTCAAATGAGGTGCATGCCACGTTGTTCAGTTATGGACCTATCTACCGTATATTTTACCATTTTTATTTTACTGGGAGTGCCGGGAGGATACCTATTTCGCTATACTTCAGGCGCTCCGTTGCTGGACCTTCTGATCTCAGCTACTGTAGCTACAGAGTCGCATGCAGCCGCTGTTCTCCTCCCGCCCAGTCACAGAGTACTTTGTATTATGTGAACTCATTGAGTGTAGTGATAGCTGTGCTCCCAGAGCTCCGTAAAGATGTAAATTGAAGAGATGGGTCCATGAGGTGACATGCACCTCATGGGACTTACCTCAGCATGTCAGCATATTTTACAAAGTGACTGGATTCTTGGAGTTCAGCTTTAACACATACCATAATCATAACCCATAACTAGGTTGCTCCCTTAAATTAAAAATGAAAGTTGAAAGTTATTCCGCTTGTAACAGCATCCCTAGGTCCTCCGTCCTGATCAACATGCTAATGATGTTTATTAAAATTAAATCTTTCCAGGCTCCCTGCTGGCAGAATACAATAGCTTAGCGGGAGTGATTCTCCCATCCACCTAGAATGTGTGGATTGGGAAATCGGTTCTTTTTTTTTTTTTGCTCAGCTCGCTGGTTGAAGGAAAAAAAAAAATAATGTACGGTCAGCCCTACAGTATCAGGAAGTGATTTTCATATGTTACAGTGCAATGGGATTTATGGCGCACCAGACACTGGAGAGGGTTTTTAAAGGCAGGCTGCATGCTTCTACTGTAGAGCCATACCCTACCCCTTAAGTTAACCTTCCTTATAATACATTTAAAGAGACCCTGTCACCAACTTTAAAAGGCACAGAAAAAACAAGCATTTTAAATGTTTAAAGAATGTTTTCAGTCCCATTGATATTTCTTTATTCTCTTACATGTACCTTTAAAATTGCTAGAAAAATTGACTCTGTGACAAGTCAGGCCCCAGTACAGCCCCTCTCCTTCCTTGCACATCAAGGGACCATTCCAGTACTGCCAGGGATAAGCAGGTACACTAATCATTCAAATAATAGTGCCAGGTGCATTCTGGTACATAGACCATTCCAACAGTTGTGCCAAATATATGCTGAGTACATGGAACATTCCAAAAATTGTGCCAGGGACATGCTGGTACATAGACCATTCTAGCAATAAAACAAGGGATATGCTGAGCACATGAACCATTCCAAAAATAGTGCCAGGGACATGCTGGTACATAGACCATGTCAACAATAAAGCCACATACATGCTCAGCATATGAACCATTCCAACAATACTGTCAGGGACCAGCTGGTGCATGGAGCATGGCAGGGACATGTTAAGCACAGAGACCATTCGAACAGTAGTGCCAGGGATATGTTGGTACATAGGCCACTCCAACAAAAGTGCCAGGGATATGCTTGTTCGTTGACCACTCCAATACTAATGCCAGAGATATGCTAATTGTATGGACCATTTTAACAATAGTGCCAGGGACATACTGACTACATGGACCATTCCAACAGTAGTGCCAACCAGGGACAGAGTACACAGAGCACTATACCGAAAGACGATACAATCTGGTAGATTGAAGAGTGCTCACTTTGTGGCAGATGACATCTGTGTTCTGATATTCAGATGTCAGTGACCGTGCTGTCTACTAATAAGCAACCATACTTTGACCCTGTCATATTCAAGGCTCACTTTTTTGAAGTCTTTGCATTTTGAGGAATTTACAAAGACAATTGCTTTCTTCTAAAGGGTTCATGTTTGTGCCTTGGTACATTCACAAGTCAGGTTTGAGGTCTGTATTCTGTCATTCTTCCTTTAGCCCCAGGTCCACATTTTATTGAGCAGGCCCTGCCACAACTTCTTCACACTTCTTAAGAAATGTATTCCCACTTGAGACCAGTTCATGATGCTAGAAAAAGGACCTGCTAGGCATTCTAGCCTTTGTCCTTCAACCCCCGCCCCCAAAGCTTCTTGTCACCACCTGGTAATAAAGGGTTGATTAAAAAGTGCAGAATATATAAATTTAGCATGTCTCCTATATCTTGGAAGACAGTAAGGATTCTTGCCTCCATAATGTCACTATAATCTGCTAATTTGCCATGAGCGTGTTCTTGTATACAATGCATTCCAGTATCAGCAAATTTAATCGGGAATACTCTGAAACACACAATGGAAGCGGCAGCAGTAAATGGAGGAGACAGATGGGGATGTTTACAGCGACAGCAAAGTTAATTTGTTTTCTGAATCGAGGTGGTAGCTGTGCTTTGGATCCAGGGGAATACGCCTGTGGGTCAGAACGATGATTGTAACGGAGTATGGAGTATAGGAACAAATGAAGAAAAAGTCAGTGTATCGCATATGCAGAAGAACATCCTACAGCATTCATGAAGATGAATAGTTTAAGAAAGATAGGACACGGAGGGAAGAGAAGTATTAACAAAATTAAATATTATTGCCAAGAAATAAAGAATATATTGATTGACATTAAAGAGAAACTACACCATATGATCAAAGTTTGGCCTTATCTGTTTGGCCTTGTACATCGCATTCCAAATCCATCAGCATTATTATGGAGTTGGCCCCCTTTACAGTCTCCACTCTTCCCAAAAGGCTTTCCACAAGATTGTGGGGTGTCTCTGTGGGAATTCTCAACTGTTCAGACAAAAGAACATTTGTGATGTCATGTATTGATGTTGGATGAGCAGACCTGGCTCATAATCAGCACTCCTAGTCCTTCTGAAGGTGATCAGTAGGGTTGAGGTCAAGGTTCTGTGCAGGATACTCATGTTCCACCACATCAAATAGGTAAAACCATTTCCTAATAGAGCTGGCTTTATGCACAGGGGCACAGTCATGCTGTAACAGAAGAGAACCTTCTCCAAACTGTTCCTACAAGAATGGAAACTGACAATTGTCTAAAATGTCATTGTATCAAGGTTCAGTGGGTTTGGATTTTTGGCAGGCAGCCAGAATGAGAATCCTATTTAGTCCATATAGCCTGCTACTTTTGTTTTTTTTTATTATGTATGCGTTTCCAAATACGGTCCTGATGTTGCTATCAGTGGTCTTCGACCTCCCATACTTTATCTGTTTGATCATACTCGCTGATGTGTCTGAGATGTCCTAGGCCTATCCCTGCTTTTGTACTTGTATACTAAGATTGTAAACCCACATCTTTTGCTAAATAAAGAATTTCAAATGTCCTTGTAGCTTTATGCTATGTAGCCTTCACTGGAAATGTCTGAATTCGATAATTTTATGGGATTCCCAAAATAATTTTTGCCCTATAGTGTAGTTCCCTGGCTGCTATAGATGGGTCAAACGGTGGCCCTGGTGGGTGGAAAATTTTGGGCCAAACTGTGACTGCATCTGATCAGCTGCAGTTGGGTATTCTGAAAATTGTGGGTAACAGCTGTCAGAATACTGTAGCTGTCAGGGAAGATTCTTCCATCCATGCTGTTTAATATGGATGGAGGAATCTATTAGATTTCTTTCATTCAGCCTATGGGGTGAAAAAATGCAATCTATATGAGTACAGTCAACTTTAGATTTTAATGCTTCCTGAGTTCTTTTTTCAGAACAAGTATGAAGATCAGGAGCTATGCCTTCACATGCCACATATATTTTCTGAGTCAGTGAGTTGGAAAGTATTGAAATCACGGGATCTGTATGACAGCCAGACAACTAACATTTCCATATGCAGACCACAAAATGGTGGTGCCATTAAAATAAACCCATGCTTTGCCCATTCAACAAAAAGCAGCAGGTTGCTCACCTATCCTTCACTCCCTCCATTCATGTATGTATTGGGCCAATCAACACTGTCACATGAGGAGTCCATAGCCTTGTGTAAACTATGACTCTATCGACTTGTAACTTACTCGAAAATCTCCAGCAGAATGAATGGCGGGGGAGCAAAAAACCTTTTGTTTTGCTCTGTGCAGACACATATTAGTGAGAATAATGGCAAGCTTATAGGGTTCAGAGTCCCCGAGTCACAATTTATTGGTGAAGTTCAATGCACAGTTTTACATGTAAGAATGTAGTAGAGAATGTTCGTGTGTGCCATGCATACAGTGGGGATCGAAAGTTTGGGCACCCCAGCTAAAAATTGGTATTAATGTGCATAAAGAAGCCAAGGAAAGATTGAAAAATCTCCAAAAGGCATCAAATTACAGATTAGACATTCTTATAATATGTCAACAAAAGTTAGATTTTATTTCCATCATTTACACTTTCAAAATAACAGAAAACAAAAAAATGGCGTCTGCAAACGTTTGGGCACCCTGCAGAACTTATAGCATGCACTGCCCCCTTTGCCAAGCTGAGACCTGCCAGTGTCATGGATTGTTCTCAATCATCGTCTGGGAAGACCAGGTGATGTCAATCTCAAAGGTTTTAAATGCCCAGACTCATCTGACCTTGCCCCAACAATCAGCACCATGGGTTCTTCTAAGCAGTTGTCTAGAAAACTGAAACTGAAAATAGTTGACGCTCACAAAGCTGGAGAAGGCTATAAGAAGATAGCAAAGCGTTTTCAGATGTCAATATCCTCTGTTCGGAATGTAATTAAGAAATGGCAGTCATCAGGAACAGTGGAAGTTAAAGCAAGATCTGGAAGACCAAGAAAAATATCAGACAGAACAGCTCGCAGGATTGTGAGAAAAACAATTCAAAACCCACGTTTGACTGCACGATCCCTCCAGAAAGATCTGGCAGACACTGGAGCTGTGGTACACTATTCCACTATAAAGAGATAGTTGTACAAATATGGTCTTCATGGAAGAGTCATCAGAAGAAAACCTTCTCTACGTCCTCACCACAAAAATCATCGTTTGAACTTTGCAAATGAACATATAGACAAGCCTGATGCATTTTGGAAACAAGTTCTGTGGACCGATGAGGTTAAAATTGAACTTTTTGGACGGAATGAGCAAAGGTACGTTTGGAGAAGAAGGGGCACAGAATTTAATGAAAAGAACCTCTGTCCAACTGTTAAGCATGGGGTTGGATCAATCATGCTTTGGGGTTGTGTTGCAGCCAGTGGCACAGGGAACATCTCACGAGTAGAAGGAAAAATGGATTCAATAAAATTTCAGCAAATTTTGGATGGTAACTTGATGCCATCTGTGAAAAAGCTGAAGTTAAAGAGAGGATAGCTTCTACAAATGGATAATGATCCTAAACACACCTCAAAATCCACGGGGGATTACATCAAGAGGCGTAAACTGAAGGTTTTGCCATGGCCTTCACAATTTCCTGACCTCAACATAAATGAAAATCTATGGATAGACCTTAAAAGAGCAGTGCGTGACAGACAGCCCAGAAATCTCAAAGAACTGGAAGACTTTTGTAAGGAAGAATGGGCAAAGATACCTTAAACAAGAATTGAAAGACTCTTGGCTGGCTACAAAAAGCGTTCGCAAGCTGTGATACTTGCCAAAGGGGGCAGTACAAGATATTAACTCTGCAGGGTGCCCAAACTTTTGCAGACGCCATTTTTTTGTTTTCTGTTATTTTGAAAGTGTAAATGATGGAAATAAAATCTAACTTTTGTTGACATATTATAAGAATGTCTAATCTGTAATTTGATGCCTTTTGGAGATTTTTCCATCTTTCCTTGGCTTCTTTATGCACATTAATACAAATTTTTAGCTGGGGTGCCCAAACTTTTGATCCCCACTGTAGATATTTGCAGAAAGTTTGGAGTTTAAGTGATATCCTTTTTTTACTAACCTAATGTATTAAAGATGCAAGCTTACTGGGTAAGGGATCAAGTAATCCAGAAATCTTGCATCAGTAATAACTTAACCTCCTGCAAATAGTTTTTTCTCTTTTACAAGCCCCATGGTTCCTAGTAAATACTACATTTAGAGCACATTTCATGGATATTCTGATTGTTATTCTGAGTTCCTCTGAGAGCTACTACTAAGAGAAGGGGAGCTTAGAGACCCACCATGTGAGAGCTTACAGTTGGGAATCTACATGTCACTTGATCATCTCAGCAATATTTGACCATCAATTATGGGGGCCAACACCTTCTGGTGAGTGGGAAATTCAATTATTACTCACAAGTGGTGGAGAAGATTCTGCTGGATCAATGTGAACACTCTCCTATAGGACTCTCATCCATTCACATTTTCTGGACTTTTATGATACCCTATATAAAATTCACTATTACATGTGGTGTTGGGAGAGCATTTTATATATACTTATATTTCAGATTTCATTTTTTATGACACGCAGATATGTTGAAATCATATTCAGCAAGCGCCTAAGTATGGTTTTGGTATTTAGAGATACTATACTGCCAGACATCTCAGCCAAAAGGCCAGATTGACTGTGGAGTGCCCCTACTGGACACTGATAAGAACAGATACTACATGTCACCTTAGCCAAAAGGCATATGTGCGTCAGCAGTGTGGGTGGGCATTAACCTCCTCGGCGGTATGATTCTTTCCGATTTGTTGTGCTGAAAGCGGTACCATTTTTTTGCATGGAAATATGTAGTTTTTTACTGTAGGCTGTAATTTTTAGGAATAACTCACTGAAATCTGTCTGAACAAGAGTCTAGTAAACATCCCGGATATGATAAAACTTGAAACACGAAATCATAAATTATAATTTAATAAATAATCATAAAAAATAATAATATAATAATAATAAATTTAATTCAATAATATAATCAAACCAAAAACACTGAAATTTGAAATACAGAGGCAAATTCGCACATCGCTGAGCAAAGTTGCAAAATCGTTTTCAGTGTCTGATGACGAATTTCCCCACGAATCATTATCACTCAATTCTGCAAATGGTTCTGATTTACTATCGCTGTTCTAAAACCGCTTTTGATGTAAAGGGACGCTTTTTGGACGCCATAGACTTTTCTAAGATTCCAGGCAGAAAGAACAGTCAAAATGCAGGCAGGGCACAGGACAAAGGAGTAGGGACAAAATATATGTGAAATGCATTGAAACAGCAATGACAGCAAAAATGACATTTTTTAAAAATTTCAAATTTCCGCCCGTACGTCCCGACGTCACAGGGACCGGAACACGGAAGCCGGCATCGGCCAGAGGAGATGGCCAGGGATGCTGCAGGGGACACATCACGGGAGCGAAGGACAAGGCAAGTGCTGCAGGGACCCCCTGAGCAACGCCGCATGGTAAGCCCGAGTGTAGCTCGGGGTTACCGCTTTTGGTACTCAAATTTTACCCCGAGCTACACTCGGGAATACCGCTAAGGAGATTAATGCCCATGTGCTGCATCCATGATACACCATATTTCTGCACTGAGATTGCACTCCCAGGACACTGAACAAACTTTCAGTCACCATTTATGATTATGTATGCGCAGGGGCGTACCTAGGGTTGGTGTCACCCGGTGCAGTAACATGTGGTGTCACCACTCCGATGATTCCCCGCAGGATGGATCGGATCTGCGGATTGAGCATAATGGATTGGAGTCCAATCCATTATGCTCCCCAATCCACAGATCTGATCCATCTTGCGGGGATCGTCAGCTTGCTTTAAAACTTTCCTTTTCATGGAGCTCGTGGAGAGAGTCCGGTGGCACCCCCCGCACCTGCCTAGGGATGCCACTGTGTATGGGGGATCATGTGACCTTTGTGAAAGCCAGTAACAGTAGGCATTTAATCGGGAACTCTGCCCTCCCGTCATTCAGAACCCCTTAAAGGGCCAGCAGGAGGCCATAGAATAGGGTTAGGCTAGCCAATAGACGGTGTCACCTAAACTTCAAACCTCCTGCACATGCTAGAATGAAATGTATCTGTCTGAAGCTCATATCTGATTATTGCTTTTAAATAAAAGAATAACTTAAACTGAGTATGCTTTCTGCAAATAGGCTTTATTGTTTTGTGTTTAAATGAAAATGTATAACATAGTAAATTAAAATCTAATTAAATTGAATGTAATACTGTTATAATGACATTTCCATTTGAGCATACAGCCGGTTCTGATTTCCAACAATTGACGAAAAATTTTAATTTTCTTTGCTGTGCAACTATAGCAACAGCATTCTGTTTGTGGAAACCTTTTTTTCACGGATCGTCACCCCCCTGCTCTTGTATTTAGACAATTGCCTACCCCAGATGTTTTCATGGAGATTAAAGTGAACGCGCACTGGTTTTGTACATATTTTCTTTCTTTGTTTAATATGGCTAGGACTAAAAAAAAATTTAATGTATTTTTTGTGGTCCAATAAATATGAAATATTGCACAATTATAGTTTTAGTTTTCTTTTTGAGCCACCAAATGGAACCATAGGCTATTTTCCACATTTTCCTGTATCTCTTTTTTTTACAGAGTTCATTAGTGCAAGTTAAATTGTACACACACAAATGAATGTGTCAGAGCAGTGACTCCGTCGTAGGACTGTGTCCGAGGTGCCATTAGGAGCCTTTGTTCCTAAGAGAACATAATGCTCCGCTATGCTTTGGGAAACCTGTAGTGCTCTAGGAATCCTTTGTAATGGGTAATGGTTTATATGTAAAATATAAAGTATATGTATGTAGTGCTACCCCCATAGTTGCTACAGGATAGGATGGTTCCTCTGTTCTTTGCTTGACCTTTTTAAGAACCTCAGCCCCTCTGACACACCAGGTTGAGTGTACAAAAATACAATATCACAGGAGATCCCTGAAAGTAATACTTAGCAAATATACAGACAGTTTGTAAATATCAGCTGATTTACAAGCCGCCCATAAATGTCTGCTTGTAAAAAAAAAAAAAGGCATTCGGCCAGCTTTGGTACTGCACATGTGCAGTTCCGAAGTCATCCAGGCGCGGGGCATGGGTGCACGATGAAGTCATGGCACCTCTTGGTGCCTTCTATGAATCACACAGAAGGAATGGAGGGGGAGCTGGGACTCAGGAGCTGGAGGCAAGAGAGCCACCTGGAGTTGGGACTGTGTCACTGGAGTGGAAAACTCTGGAGTAGAAGAGGACAGTGGAGTATAGAGTGCCATATGGGTGCAGTATGAATTGGGTACACTTAGTGTTCTGCTCTTAGTGGCTCAATCCTTTCTGTCAGTATCAGCAATGGGTGAATAACCCTCCCACCAGTCCCCTGGATGCTGCAGTGACCCCTGGCTATCAAAGGGGGGCCCATCGGTCTCTCCCCGAAAGCCTCCAGTGGTTAGCGGTGGGAAGAAGAGGGTGAGTGGACCTTCCTGCCTCCTTGTGGAGCAATGCTGTGATGTGGATGGTGCTGCACTGCCCCCCAGTGTCCTCACTCCCAGTCTCAGGGTTGGATCTCTGCAGCTGGTGTGGTCTCCCGCTTGCAGGTAGATATCCAGACAAAGGTGCTCTCTCTCTCTAGCTCCCTCAGTACCAAGAGGAAGAACTTTCCCAGGCAGTTTAATAAAAATCATCTCTCCACTCCTCCTACTACACAGTGCTTTGGGATCTGTAGTGTAAAGAGTCTAGTTGTCTCATTATATGAATGCTGTCTCAAATTACAACTCCCAGGATTCTCACCACTCTGCATAGAAGTCTATGGGCCTGCTTGGCATTAGCTTTCCCCCTGCTGGCTGGAGAAGAATGCTGCAGCATACCATCAGTATCTCAGTAGAGCAGCGGTTCTCAACCTGTGGGTCACGACCCCTTTGGGGGTCGAACGACCATTTCACAGGGGTCGCCTAAGACCATCGGAAAACACATATTTCTGATGGTCTTAGGAACCAAGACACCGCTCCCCTATCTGTCTCCAGACGATGTGTGGGCGGGATGACATGACGCCCCTGTCATTTGGCCACACCCTTGGGATCACTCAACAGCTCCACCTCCTCGCCTGTGATTCACCACTGGAACTGCAGCTCAGGAGAGGCATACAGGCGGCCAATCACCGGCGAGGAGGTGGAGCTTGGAGAGGAGGAACCGAGCAGTAGTGCAAAGATCAAAGAATATCGAGTGAGGGAGCTGCCGGAGCGAGTAAAGGGGAGAGCGGCCGAAGAAGGAAGACAGCTGACCGGTAAGTGTCTGTAGTGTGCAGATGGTGCTGCTGCAGCCAAGTGTGCTGGCTGTAGATGGGAGAGGGAGGGAGCGAGCACAGGCTGGAGCAGGGGTTAGCAAGGTAAGTATCATTTGTGTTAGTGGGAGGAATAGTGCCCCATCTTGGTGTCACTAACACCACTGATGGGCACTATTCCTTCCACTGACACCAACGATGGGGCGCTATTTCCCCCCCCCCCGACTCCAATGATGGGGCACTATTCCTCCCCCCACTGACACCAACGATAGGTCAATATTCCCCCCCTCACTGACACCAACGATGGGGCACTATTCTGCCCCCCCCACTGACACCAACGATGGGGCACTATTCCGCCCCCCTCACTGACAGCAACGATGGGGCACTATTCCCCCCCACTGACACCAATGATGGGGCACTATTCCCCCCCTACTGACACCAACGATGGGGCACTATTCCCCCCCCCCACTGACACCAACGATGGGGCACTATCCCCCCCCACTGACACCAACGATGGGGCACTATTCTGCCCCCCCCACTGACACCAACGATGGGGCACTATTCCGCCCCCCCCCACTGACAGCAACGATGGGGCACTATTCCCCCCCACTGACACCAACGATGGCGCACTATTCCCCCCTCCACTGACACCAACAATGGGGCACTATTCCCCCCCCCCACTGACACCAACGATGGGGTACTATCCCCCCCCACTGACACCAATGATGGGGCACTATTCCCCCCCCCACTGACACCAATGATGGGGCACTATTCCCCCTCCCCCCACTGACACCAACAATGGGGCACTATTCCCCCCACTAACACCAATGATGGGGCACTATTCCCCCCCCCCACTGACACCAACAATGGGGCACTATTCCCCCCCTGACACCAACGATGGGGCACTATCCCCCCCCACTGACACCAATGATGGGGCACTATTCCCCCCCCACCCATTGACACCAACGATAGGGCACTATTCCCCCCCCCACTGACACCAACGATGGAGCACTATTCCCCCCCCACTAACACCAATGATGGGGCACTATCCCCCCCCCACACTGACAGCCGTGATGGGGCACTATTCCCCCCCCCCACACTGACATCAATGATGGGGCACTATTCCTCCCACTGCAAAATCACAGTTATGAAGTAGCAACGAAAATAATTTTATGGTTGGGGGTCACCACAACATGAGGAACTGTATTAAGGGGTCACGGCATTAGGAAGGTTGAGAACCACTATAGTAGAGGGAGAGAAGAATAAAAGGCAATGGGGTTGATTTACTAAAACTGGAGAGTGAAAAATCTGGTGCAGCTGTGCATGGTAGCCAATCACCTTCTAACTTCAGCTTGTTCACTTGTTTTTTTTTTCTTACAGATATTGATATTGCTGTCAATTTACCTAGTGCTTTACATATATATATATATATATATTGTACATTCACATCAGTCGCTAACAGGGGGCATACAATCTAAGGCCCCTAACGCACATTCATACATACACATACTAGGGACAATTTAGATAGGAGCCAATTAACCTCCCAGCATGTCTTTGGAGAGTGGAAGGAAATTGGAGTACCCGGAGGAAACCCACGCAGTCACAGGGAGAACATGCAAACTCCAGGCAGGTGGTGCTGTGGCTGGGATTAAAGAGGAGTTACGAAATTGGCCTTGGGCTTAGTTCACAACTGTTTCTTATACAAACACAGGTACCAGGATAGAGCTCACATACAGTTATATATTTGGACACAGGCACAATTTTAGTTTTTTTCAGGTATTTACCAAAACATATTCAAACTATAGTTATATAATGGATATGGGCTGAAAGTGCACACTCTCTGGTTTTATTTGAGGATATGTATATCCAAAATTGGAGGAAGGGTTTAGAAATTACAACTCTTAAGAGTAGCCATCCCCCTTTTTCAAGGGATCAAAAGTAATTGGACAATTGAATCAAAAGCTGTTTCATGGCCAGGTGTGGGCTACTCCTTTGTTATTTCTTCATCAATTAAGCAGATAAAAGGTCTGGAGTTGATTCTATGTGTCGTATTTGCATTTGGAATCTATTGCTGTGAACCTACATCATGCGTTCAAAGGAGCTGTCTATGCAAGTGAAACAGACCATTGTAATCCATCAGAGAGATTGCAGCAATATTAGGAGTGGCCAAATCAACAGTTTGGTACATTTTAAGGAACGAAGAACGCACTGGTGAGCTCAGCAACATAAAAAGGCATGGCCGTCCACAGAAGACAACAGTGGTGGATGATCGCAGGATCCTCTTTATGGTAAAGAAAAACCCATTCACAACATCCAAACAAGTGAAGGACACTCTCCAGGAGGTGGGTGTATCATTGTGAAAGTCTACAATCAAGAGAAGACTTCACGAGAGCAAATACAGAGGGTTCACCACAAGGTGCAAACCATTCATAAGCCTGAAGAATAGAAAAGCCAGATTAGACTTTGCCAAAAAACATCTAAAAAATCCAGACCAGTTCTGGAAAAGCATTCTTTGGATGGATGAAACAAAGATTAATCTGTACAAGAATGAAGGGAAGAAAAAAGCATGGAGTAGGCTTGGAACAGCTCATGATCCAAAGCACACAATGTCATCTGTAAAGCATGCTGGAGGCTGTGTGATGGCATGGGCATGCATGGCTTCCAGTGGCACTGGGTCATTGGTGTTTATTGATGATGTGACAGAAGACAGAAGCAGCCGGATGAATTCTGCAGTGTTTAGAGATATACTGTCAGTCCAGATTCAGTCAAATGCAGCAAAGGTGAAGGAAAAGAAGTGGAATATTCTGCAATGGCCGAGTCAATCACCTGATCTCAACCCAATTGAGCAAGCATTTCACTTGCTGAAGGCAAAAGTAAAGGCATAAAAATCCACCAACAAAGAACAACTGAAGACAGCTGCAGTTAAAGCCTGGCAAAGCATCAGAAAGGAGGAAACCCAGTCTTTGGTAATGTCCATGGGTTCCAGACTTCAGGCAGTCATTGCCAGTAAAGGATTCTCAACAAAATATTAAAAATGCACATGTTATTTATGATTACTTTGCCCAATTACTTTTCGTCCCTTGAAAAAGGGGGATGGCTACTTTTCAGAGCTGTAGTTCCTAAACCCTTCCTCCAATTTGGATGTACATACCCTCAAATTTAACCTGAGAGTGTGCACTTTCAGCCCATGTCCATTATATAACTATAGCTGGAATATGTTTTGGTAAATGCCTGAAAAAAATTAAAATTGTGCCTGTGTCCAAATATATATGGACCTAACTGTACCTGGGACACACTTAGCCAGTTTTTGTCAGTCCTCCTGTACACACACACAAACATAGTGGTACTTCTGCTTATGGGGGTTTCCAAGGACCAGCAAAATTTTGGCTATTGAACCTTACCGGGGATCTTGCTGGATGGAGGATGACGACACCCTTGCCTCAGTGCTATGGGTGCCTAAACCAGGTGGAAGGCCAACACCCCCTAGTGGCTGGGATTATCATGCCACTTCTGTGGCCACAGAGATGTGCCCAGAAGTAGACAGCCTAGGACTCAGTCCACAGCTGTTTCTGGCACACAACACAGCTACTGGCTCTGAAATTGAGCTCAGTTTCCCTGGGACAACCTCTACAGCAAAAAACCCCAGAAAATGGTTTTCAGGTCCCTTGCCTGGTACATCATGAAAGTGAGCTAGCCTTAAAGACCAAACACCCTCTTACAGGCTAACATGGCCCAAACAAACTATTTAAAGTGAAAGTAAACTTGGGGTTCAATTCTAATTTGTTAGGATGTGGTCCATTGTTCAATTCCCACTAAGGACAGTAGCTGCATGGTCTCTGTTTGTTTTTTTGGCACCTGCATCATTTTCTTACCAGATGTATACAGCACAGTGGCATAACTAGGACTGATGTCACTTGGTACGGTACAGTAAAGCGCGATTTCCCACTCCCCCCCCCGTACCATTCTGGTACGGGGGAGGTAGACTAATGGAATATACCATGTCAGTATGGGAGTTTTATGGATGGAATGTACCATGTCAGTAAGTGTGTGTGTGGTGGGGTGTTGATGACATACAGTATACTATGCCAGTATGTGGGGGGGATGATGAATAGATTATACCATGTCAGTATGTGTGAAGGGAGGGGGTGCGGTTGATGGAATGTATCATGTCAGTATGTATGGGGCTATGAATGGATTGGACCATGTCACTATGTAGGGGGGGTGATGGATGGAATGTACCATGTCAGTATGTAGGGGTGCAGTGTAGGAGGTCTAGAATGCGCCATGTCTTAGTGATTTCAGAGGGGTTTGGGGCAGGTGATGGATGTCTCCCCCTGGTGGTAGAGGAGGAAGTACACAGCACACATACTGACCTGCTGTCTCTCTTTCTGGTCTTCTGTGATCTCCAGCACACAAGCAGCAAAAAACGTCATGCCGTCCTCTACACACACTCTGACCCAAGTCTCCTGTCCCCGCTTCATGTGCATCGCCATCTTTCTGGCTCCCCCTATAGGAATAAAAACATGGCAGCTCATCCCTGCCAGGGATCCTGGCCTTCCCCCTTCCCATAGCAATACCATGATACAGCACAGTGTCTAAGTAGTTAACATTTTGCCTAGCAGCACTAAGGTCATTGGTTCGAATTCCAGCCAAGGCACTACCTGCATGGAGTTTGCATGTTCCCTCTGTGCCTGTGTCGGTTTCCTCCCACACTCCAAAGACATGCTGGTAGGTTAATTGACTCCTGTCTAAATTGGCCTTAGTATGTATGAATTAGAGTTAGGGACCTTAGATTTTAAGCAGCTGGAGGGCAGGGACAGATGTGAATGTACAATATACAGTGGGAAGAATAATTATTTGATCTCCTGCAGATTTTGTAAGTTTTCTCACTTACAAAAAAATGAAGTGTCTATAATTTTTATCATAGGTGTATTTTAAATGATAGAGACAGAATATCAACCAAAAATCTAGAAAAAAACACATGATACAAATGTTATAAATTGAGTTGCAGTTGAGTGAGTAAAATAAGTACTTGATCCCCAAGCAAAACATGACTTAGTACTTCGTGGAAAAATCCTTGTTGGCAAGCAGGGATTTTGGTCCACTCTTCTTTACAGATCTTCTCTAAATCCTTAAGGTTTCTTGGCTGTCACTTAGCAACTCGAAGTTTCATCTCCCTCCATACATTTTCCATAGAATTAAGGTCTGAAGACTGGCTAGGCCACACTATGACCTTAATGTGCTTCTTCTTGAGCCACTCCTTTGTTGCCTTGGCCATATGTTTTGGGTCATTGTTATGCTGGAAGACCCATCCACGACCCATCTTCAGTGTTCTGGCTGAGGGAAGAAGGTTCTCATCCTAGATTTTACAAAACAAGGCCCCATCTATTGGCCCCTCAATGCGGCAAAGCCATCCTCTACCTTTAGCAGAGAAACAGCCCCAAAGCATGTCTCCACCTCCATGCTTGACTGTACAGATGGTGTTCTTAGGGTCACAGTCAGCATTTTTCTTTCTCCAAACACAGCAAGTTGAGTTAATGTCAAAGAGCTCAATTTTGGTCTCATCTGACCACAGCACTTTCTTCCAATCCTTCTCTGAATCATTTAGAAATTCATTGGCAAACTTCAGATGCGCCTGTACACATGCTTTCTTGAGGAGGACCTTGGGGGCGCTGCAGGATTTCGGTCCATCACTGTGTATTGTGTTACCAATGGTTTGTTTGGTCACTGTGGTCCCAACTGCTTTGAGATCATTCACAAGCTCCTCCTGTGTAATTCTGGGCTGATCCCTCACTTTTTTCATGATCATCCTTACCCCATGAAGTGAAATCTTGCATGGAGTTCCAGATCGAGGGCAATTTATGGTTATTTTGTATTTTTTCCATTTGCGAATAATGACTCCATCAGTTGTCTCCTTCTCACCAAGTTTCTTGCGATGGTCCTGTAGCCCATTCCAGCCTTGTGCAGGTCTACAATCTTGTCCTTGACATCCTTTGACAGCTCTTTGGTCTTGCCCATGATGGTGCCCAAGAAAGAGATTCTGTAGACAGGTGTCTTTTATACACATAAGGAGTTGTCATTAGGCGCACCTTCTTGAATTTATAGGACTAATCTGTGTACCGCATGAGCACATAGCCAGTCTATGGGAACCAGAATTATTGTTGGTTGTTAGGGGATCAAATACTTACTTTACTCACTGAACTGCAATTCAATTTATAACATTTTTATCATGTATTTTTTCTGGATTTTTGGTTGATATTCCGTCTGTCATTTAAAATCACCTATGATAAAAAATTATAGACCCTCCATTTCTTTGTAAGTGAGCAAACTTACAAAATCTTCAGGGGATCAAATCATTATTTTCCCCACTGTACATGTAAAGTGCTGCATAAATTGATGGCGCTATATAAGTATCTGAAATAAATACAGGAATACAGGCAGCAGTCTTTCGCTTAGAATCTGCCCTGTTGGGGACATAGGGTCATTTAATGGTAAGCTGCTTTAGGTAATAATGTGATTGGCTCAGGGTTCTCTGTATTGCTGAAAACTACCAGATTTATATCAATGCGCTGCCATTAAAAATGATAGAAACCTTAGACCAGAGGAGTTCTTCAAATTATTTTTCGATGTTAGTGTGTTGTATGGAGTAGCAGATCACAGCCTACTGAAGCAAGACCTTCTCCCCCTTTCTAGGGCTGTCACACATGGATGCACTTACAAACAGAAAGCAAAGCAAGTGTCAGCCTGGTCTGTAATGTCGGACATTTGAGCCGCCAATGATGTGTTATATAGTAGCACTCCTGGGTTTTCATCTTGTGTTAGGAATATGTTGCCATAGACTCTAGCATCAACTGCAAATGTGAGATTTTCGTTCCAGATATAGAACATATAGCCTGGAGGGAAATCATTTTATAGTAAGGGGTGAGCACACACAGCTCTATAAATGTAACCAATGGAACGGATTCCAGCAGCCATGTGTCCGATCGCTGGAGGTTTACGCCTGAATTGAGTGCCAAGGTTCTGAGTGGTGCACAATTCAAAAAAGGAATAAGGATGTTAAACGTAAAAGTCAAACTAAAACTCTTCTTTTTTCTTCACTTCCTGTCTGGTAGAACCACTGTCACCGGGATAGGAAGTATGAACCTGCAGTAGCTCAGCACCTCATTGCAGTTAAAAAGGATGTTCAAACATTCTCCACTTGTAGGCAGGGGGAAAATAATTTTACTATGAGAGGCTATTTGAGAGGAAATGCAAGTAGCTGCTAGAATTTGGAACTTAAAGGGTTACTAAACCCACAACAATAAAATCAGTCTGTATATTATTATTATTATACAGTATTTATACAACGAATAAAGTTTGCTCAGCGCTGTACAGAGTAGTGGGGGACAGTACATGAGACAATACAGTAACAATACAATACACGAGGGGTTCGAGGGCCCTGGTCTTTTGAGCTTACAATCTAGGAGGGAGGGGATAGTGGCACAGGAGGAAGTGGCTGTGGGGGATGGAGTGGTAGGAGGAGTGGAGGAGATCAGCTGTTAGGTGAGGGTGGGGTAGGCTTCCTGAAGAGATGGGTTTTCACGGTGCGCCTGAAGGTGAGAAGGGTAGGTGACAGTCTATGCAGTAAAGCATGCTTGTTATACTCACTGTGGAAACTAAGGGTTTAATCCTCCACATTGTGTAAAAAGGCTGTTGAACCTGCCTTCTCTTACCCTCCCCTTCTTTCATTGTTCCCAAGCCACCTGCTGATTGAACAGATTTCTAAGAGGCACTCTGCACATGCTCAGTTTAGTGTGTATGGCTAGAGAGTTTTTTTTTTTTTTTTGGGAGGGTGCATGTGATCAGCACAGGGCCAATCAGCACTGTCCAGACAGAGATCAGGGGTTCTGCATCTTCCTAGAGCAGAAAGAAAACTCCTCCTACAAGATTAATGCACGCTTAGCCAGACACTGAACTAGAACTCACAAGACTGCTATATACTGCTGATGAGAAAAGGTATTTAGCAGTTTATATTTAATAAAATAAATGCATTTCCATGTTGTGTGTACTGTGGGAGACCAGATATAGTGAATGCAGGGTCCGGGGAGACCGGATATAGTGAATGCAGGGTCCAGGGAGACCAGATATAGTGAATGCAGGGTCCGGGGAGACCGGATATAGTGAATGCGGGGTCCGTGGAGACTGGATATAGTGAATGCAGGGTTTTGGGAGACCAGATATAGTGAATGCAGGGTCCGGGGAGACCAGATATAGTGAATGCAGGGTCCAGGGAGACCAGATATAGTGAATGCAGGGTCTGGGGAGACCAGATATAGTGAATGCAGGGTCCGGGGAGACCAGATATAGTGAATGCGGGGTCCGGGGAGACCAGATATAGTGAATGCAGGGTCTGGGGTTTAGGAACACTTTAAAGTAGAACTATAGGCAAAACTTTTTTTCCATTTTGGATAGAGCAAGGGAGGGTTATAAGTCAGATTTATTTTTCCATCTGTGTCCTTTTGTGGAAATTTCCCTTCACTTCCTGTCCCATAGCCAAACAAGAAGTGAGAGGAAATCCCTGTAAGTTAAGGGAATCCCTTGGGGACCCACTAGGTCAGCAGAACTAGTGTCCCCATTGGAATATTTCTCCTCTATTACTTTTCTGGAGAAGTTTTACCTTTTTTATACTTTAAGGAAGGTATCCTCTGGACATTCCCATTGTTCTGTAAACATTGTGCACTTGAAGGTTGAACCTGTGGTTCCTGTATTTTTGTTCTGTCTTGGAAATTTTATAGATAGGCAACTAATATCCTAAGATTGATCATTGGTTCCAAATGAATAACTACTGCAGTAAGGAACAGAGACAAAATGATACACCCAACATCTTTCCAAGTAACTGTTCTGTTGATTCTGCACATTTGAGGCTTTATTTTATATGGTTATGGAAGTAAGACACTAATACAAGGAACATAGTCAATTCGGGACTTGAGTTTATATAATAACAAAAAACAAATGTCAAGGAGTGTAAACTGCATTTATTTTTCAACATACTCCCCTGCTACATTTAAACATCCCAGTGTTTAACTAATGCCTGGAAAGCTTTGGCATAGAAAGATTTGTCAGTATGCCTGAATCCTAGGACAGCCAGCTTCACTTCGTCATCAGTGCTGAAATTTGTCTCTTGTGCAATTTCACGACAGGTTATGCTTTACACGTCGATTATCCAGATCAGGCGTTCCATGTGTTGAACGTTCACAGGAGTGACTGCTGTGGGCTGGGAACCACCACGTCCGGGATCATCACTGACGGACGTACGGCCGTCTTTGAAACGTTTACACCATTCAAATGTCTTACTGTGGCTCATCACCGTAGTTTGCTTGAAGCTTTCTATAGATATTCATGTGTTTACACAAGAAACTTCATCACCACACATTGTTCAATGTGCACACTAACACTGATGTCTGCCATCTTGATTAATGGTCTCTGGACTGGTCTGCGACATGTGCGCCACCTATCTGTAATAGGACAGACTTGCCACTTAGTACTGTGTGTAGTACCGCCAAGCTAGCATCCCTTTTTACACCTGTAAAATTAAAAGTCCCGGTTTGATTTGAATGCCCCTGATATTATAATTGTAAGCAGTACATAAACAGACTAGTTTCTTTTCAATGTTTTAGGAATGTGAGAATGTGGAGTGTTAGTATGATTCCAAGGATGTTGGCTGCAGTAGTCAAGATATACAAAATGAAGTACAGGGGTTAGCTCTTACTCAGCTGAGAACAGAGGACATGTGATTACTTATAAAACAGGGGGAAAAGGCATGAGAAAGATTCCCAAGAAAAAGGGGGAGACTACCCGATGCATTTTGATCACTCCATTATTGATCTTCTTCAGGGGTATTGAACACAGAAAGAATTTCTAATGGACATACAAAGAGTCCCCACTTGCAGAAATTGGTTTAGAGGGACCACAGGCGGTGACACAGTGTTAAGGCCTTTTGGAGTACCTACCCTGGATGAGATTGGATGGTGCATTACTCTGACCCTGTTCTGGCAGTAGATGACCACTACCTGATGAGAGAGGATATCTTATATGCGCATTTTTGACGCACTTCTGGTGAGTGCGCATTCTTTATACCCATTATCCACTGTGTGATACACCGGATTTCCGTCTTCACGCACTTCAATTGGATTTAGTGGTTCCCCATGTGGGCGTTTGAATCATTTTGGGACATTCACTCATTTTAAATTCACCCAGTGTAATTCACTATTTTGCACTTGATTTTATTGCTATTTTATGTCCATTCAGCATGTTGTTTTAATATGTTTAGTTATATTTACATCAGGGCTGAAAGTGATGACATGTTTTGTGTTGAAAGTAGAAGTGATGTGGGAAGCCTCACTTTCATCATTCACTGCGTGCATTGCTAGCAATACGGAGTCATGTCAGAGCTTACTGAGCTTCAAAGAGGGCAAATTGTTGGTGCCGCTTAGCTGGTGCCTCTGTGACTGAAGTTGCCAATTTATTTGCTGTGCCAGGAAATCGTTGTTTCTACGCGAAACATGTCATCCCTTTCAGCCCTGAAAAAAAACAAACAACTGTGTGCTTCTAATAACCACATACAACCCGGCACTAGAAGGAATAAGAAAAATAATCAAAGATTTACAACCCATCATGACAACAGATGAAACTCTGAAAGAAATATTCCAGCAACCCCCAATACTGGCTTTCAGACAACCCCCCAACCTCAGAAATAAACTAGACAGTAGGAAATTTCCTTCTGATTATGAGGTCACAAATAAGGGAAGCAAACCCTGCAATAAGAAACGCTGCAAACTGTGCAACCAAATCAATCCATCAAAAAGTGTCACACACTCAAAAGGGATCTTCAATATCTCCGGATCATACAGCTGCACCTCCCGTAATGTTGTGTACCTTATCCAGTGCAGAAAGTGTAGCAAAGGATCTTATGTTGGAGAAACAGGACAGAAGTTGCAAACAAGGATGAATTTGCACAGACATACCATCAAGGAACATAAAGAAGAGGACTTTTGCACACCTGTGGGACACCATTTCGCACAACCAGACCACATTATGGGAGACCTCAATGTTTTAGTTCTTAAAGGAAATTTCAAATCCATTCAGGAAAGAAAAACTTTTGAACTAAGAATGATAATTCTATTTGACACAAGAGATAACGGTCTGAATTTGAACATGGGATTCCTCAATCATTATCTGACATTTTTATGACTCTCTCTGTGAGTGTTGTTCTCCCTCCCTCCCCTCCCCTCCCCAGTCTTTGCTTTTGCTTTGCTGTGTCTTATCTCTAGGCTAACCCTAGGCTTGTGTTTCTTTTTTTTTTTCTCATCCCCCACATCTCTAACATTCTGCTAAAACTTTGTAATAATAGTACTGCTTGGACCTTGAAGAAGGGGACATACCCCGAAAGCTTGTCCTCAAAATTGTATGTTAGTGCAAATAAAAAAAGTATCACGTCAGTACTCAACTGTTTCTTTCAGACCTGCAAATCATGCAGTGTTTCCGTTTTTTTTGTCTAACCCCTATATATACAAAGTTTAAAATGGAAGGCTGAACTGGAAAGTTTCTAGACTTGAAGTTTTATATACTCCAGTTTTCTGGATGAAAAGCAGAACTATCACTGTGTTCTTTTTTTGCTTCCCCATGTGAAATTACTATGCCTGTTACCCACACTATCCAATATTAAAAAAACATTTTGGTTGAACCATACTGTATACTTTAAGGTGAACCACATCTACAGCCTAAGCATGTAAACATAGTGGTGTCATCATAACCCGCACCATTAGCTGTTTCAAATGAACTATTCCGTTCTCCAAGATACTGTGTAGCACTACCCCCTTAAGATTTGCTGAGTTTTGGGCCCCCCTAAAGCTCTGCACAACCAGGCAACACACATCTTCTTCCACACAACCCAGAGTCAGTAAACAGTCCTTGAGCTTGGTTTTGTGATTTTATTAAGGGGTTTAGAACTTTGATGGGGTTGAGGGGTGTATGGGATGCCCAAGGAAACTGAAACCTTGAGGACAAACTCCTTAGCAACAATGTACAAAAATGTGGACAAAAAAGTAGTCTCTCCTTTAAGACCTTTCCTGCTCTCTGGTGTACCTCCTCAGAACCCAGATGAATCCCCCTCTTCACCCGGCTGCACTGAGGGTATTCTGTGGGCAAGGGGGCCCAGAAGCTGCCAATTTAGCACAGCAGCCCCAAATGAGAAGCTAGTTGGGTTTTCCATCTGACTGCCCTCTCCCCTTATCTGGCCCAGAGGTTGTAGGAGTTCTTACACTGTCCTCTCCTGATAGCTTAATGGGATGGTGGCTGCCTTCAGGCCTTTCGCTGGGCTGGCTCCTTCCTTGCTGCTCAGAGTGTCCTCCCTTGGAGACGGCGGTACAATGGAGATCCTCTTCTCCAGCACCTGTTTGTAGGTAGGCCCCTTCCCTGGGCTCCTTCCCAGGCAACCACTGCACAGAGCAGGTAGATTTAACGTGTTTTTTTTTCTATATTTTAAATCTCTGGGTCCCATGCCAAGCGGCTTCCCTTCTGCATAGTGAACACATGGGTTGCTTGTTCGGCACAACTGCCATTCACACAACGCCTTGTATTTTTTTAGTTAGTGAATACAAGGCTTTCTCTAACTGGATTAGGTGGAGAGGCGGGAAGGTGATGTCACGATCTCCACCTCGTCCAATCAGAAAACAATAAATATATGGCGTTTTGTGAATGGTGGCAGTTTGAACAACACCCCGTTTACTTTGCAGAAGGATAGCCATTTGATACAGGACCTGGAAGACCACAGTGGTCACTTTACTAGTGATGACTACTACAGTGACTCTTCACTCCCACAGTGGTCCCTGTTATGCCTCCAGCAGGGGAATATACTGTATTATGCCTGTCCTGCCTGCAATATCAAATTTGGGTGGCAGTGGACGTGGTATACTTGGACAGAGGGGTGGCGGTGGACGTGGTATACGTGGACAGAGGGGTGACGGTGGACGTGATATACGTGGACAGAGGGGTTGCGGTGGACGTGATATACTTGGACAGAAGGGTGGCGGTGGACGTGGTATACTTGGACAGAAGGGGTGGCGGTGGACGTGGTATACTTGGACAGAGGGGTGGCGGTGGACGTGGTATACTTGGACAGAGGGGTGGCGGTGGACGTGGTATGCTTGGATCTTGCAAAAGCATTTGACACAGTTCCTCACACACGGCTAATGTGTAAGGTAAAGTCTACAGGCTTGGAAAAATCTGTATGTAAATGGATAGAAAACTGGCTAAAAGATCGTATTCAGAGAGTAGTGGTTGATGATTCATACTCTGAATGGTCTAGGGGTGTCAGTGGTGTACCCCAAGGTTCAGTGTTGGGACCCTTACTTTTTATTATATTTATAAACAATATAGGGTCTGGGATTACAAATCCCATTTCAGTCTTTGCAGATGACACCAAGCTATGCCATGGAATAACGTCCTTACAGGATGTCTCCAACTTACAAGCCGACCTCAATGCTCTGTGTAATTGGGCAACTATGTGGCAAATGAGGTTTAATGTTGATAAATGTAAGGTTCTGCACTTGGGGGCTAAGAATATGCAGCATCATACATACTAGGGGGGGTACAACTGGGGGGGGGGTCAATGGTGGAGAAGGATCTGGGAGTTCTGGTAGATCACAAGCTTAATAATGGCATGCAATGCCAAGCTGCGGTTTCTAAAGCGAGCAAAATCCTCTCTTGTATTAAAAAAAATAGACTCCAGAGAGATATCATATTACCCCGGTACAAATCATTAGTAAGACCTCATCTGGAATATGCAGTTCAGTTTTGGGCACCAATTCACAAAAAGAACATTGGGGAACGGGAGAAAGTACAGCGAAGGGCAACTAAACTGATAAGAGGCATGGAGGAGATCAGCTATGAGGAAAGAACTGAATTTATTCTCTCTTGAGAAGAGGAGATTAAGGGGGGATATGATCTCCATGTATAATACATAAGGGGGATATGATCTCCATGTATAATACATAAGGGGGGGATATGATCTCCATGTATAATACATAAGGGGGGATATGATCTCCATGTATAATACATGAGGGGGATATGATCTCCATGTATAATACATAAGGGGGGATATGATCTCCATGTATAATATATAAGGGGGATATGATCTCCATGTACAATACATAAGGGGGGATATGATCACCATGTATAATACATAAGGGGGGATATGATCTCCATGTATAATACATAAGGGGGGATATGATCTCCATGTATAATACATAAGGGGGATATGATCTCCATGTATAATACATAAGGGGGGGTATGATCTCCATTAGAGATGAGCGAATCGAACATGACGAAGTGGAATTCGTTCCGAAGATTTGTAAAAATTCGATTCGCGACGAATCCGAAGATTAGCAAACTTCGGATGCACGAATCGAATTTTCCCAAAAATGGCGGCGACATGTGTGGCGACAGGAGAAAATGAACAGAGAAGATGGGGCGGGGATCTCTGGGAAGACGCGCAGACAAGGCGCGCTGACCCATAATGCATTCATGAGTCATGAATCATGACATGTGATCGCATTAGCCAATCAGCAGCCAGCCAGCACTGTGTAATGGTGGAGCTATAAATCGCGGCCATCTTAGAATTCTCCATTAGCCTCCGGTCATTCAAGAGAGACAGACCTGTCTGTATTAAGGGACAGAGTTAGGGCCACAGAGACTTTAGGGCCACAGAATCGTTACTCAGGGACACAGAATCGTTACTCAGGGACACAGAATCGTTACTCAGGGACACAGAATCGTTACTCAGGGACACAGAATTGTTACTCAGGGACACAGATTCGTTACTCAGGGACACAGAATTGTTACTCAGGGACACAGAATCGTTACTCAGGGACACAGAATCGTTACTCAGGGACACAGAATCGTTATTCAGGGACACAGAATCGTTACTCAGGGACACAGAATCGTTACTCAGGGACACAGAATCGTTACTCAGGGCCACAGCTATCAAAGAATTGAAAATTTAAAGTGACATACACCCTTTTTTTTTTTGGTGGCTGTCGTGCACAGTTGGTGCTGCAGTTTGCCGATTGTGCAAAATAAACTGACTTTCTGCTTCACAACCACTATTGTACGTTCAAAGAGTTAAATCCATATACACGCCGGCTGGCGGTAATATTTTTTGGGTGATTAGTGCACAAACGTACAGTTTCCAGCCAACGGCAAGCTGCAATTGACCGATTGTGTACAATAAACTGACTTTCTGCTTCACAACCATTATTGTACGTTCAAAGAGTTAGATCCATTTACACGCCGGGTGGCGGTAATATTTTTTGGGTGATTAGTGCATTCCAGTGACATAAACGTACAGTTTCCAGCCAACGGCAAGCTGCAATTGACCGATTGTGCTAAATACACTGACTTTCTGCTTCACAACCACTATTGTACGTTCAAAGAGTTAAATACATTTACACGCCGGCTGGCGGTAATATTTTTTGGGTGATTAGTGCATTCCAGTGACAGAAACGTACAGTTTCCAGCCAACGGCAAGCTGCAATTGACCGATTGTATACAATAAACTGACTTTCTGATTCACAACCACCATTGTACGTTCAAAGAGTTAGATCCATTTACACGCCGGGTGGCGGTAATATTTTTTGGGTGATTAGTGCATTCCAGTGACATAAACGTACAGTTTACAGCCAACGGCAAGCTGCAATTGACCGATTGTGCTAAATAAACTGACTTTCTGCTTCACAACCACTATTGTACGTTCAAAGAGTTAAATCCATATACACGCCGGGTGGCAGTAATATTTTTTGGGTGATTAGTGCATTCCAGTGACATAAACGTACAGTTTCCAGCCAACGGCAAGCTGCAATTGACCGATTGTGTACAATAAACTGACTTTCTGCTTCACAACCACTATTGTATGTTCAAAGAGTTAGATCCATTTACACGCCGGGTGGAGGTAATATTTTTTGGGTGATTAGTGCATTCCAGTGACATAAACGTACAGTTTACAGCCAACGGCAAGCTGCAATTGACCGATTGTGCTAAATAAACTGACTTTCTGCTTCACAACCACTATTGTACGTTCAAAGAGTTAAATCCGCTTTTATTTTTGGGGTGCTTATTGAATTAAAGAGTATGTCAGACAACACGCAGAGGAGTGGCAGAGGAGGCAATGTTTCAGGAGCGAGCAGACGTGGCAGCAGAGGAAGGGGTCGAGGCAGCACTAGTCGCAGCCAGAGGCCAGTGCTCCCGGTGTCATCCAGCGGTCGTGTCTCCACCGACAACCCTGCCGTCATCGATTGGTTGACTCGGTCGTCTTCCTCTTCCCAGGTCACCTCTGACACCTACAGCCAACGGTCGGTGGGTACGTCAGACACAACCATTAGTTGGCATGGCCCGGGAGCAAGCCCACTGAAATCACGTGTCCTCGACCTGCCCCTGTCCTTTGGTGTTCCCTCACCAAGCGAAGTATCGCATGCTGTGGGCTCAGCCCCACTGTACAGTGAGGAAGAGCTAACAGAGGGCGGTCAGGAACGGGGGGAGACATCCGCCTCTTCAGCAGCCAGGCGAAGAAGTACTGGCGAGGAGAGTGGCTCGGTAGCCGGTCTAGAGACAGGTCTGTCTCCTGACCCACACGCAGCCGAGGGGGCTAGTAGTGACGCGGAGACCCTAATTGATGATGATGAGGCTGATCACACTTGGCAGCCTCGTCGTCATCAGGCTATTGCTTCCGCATCATCAGGAGAAGAGGGTGCCAGCTTGCCAGCGAGCAAAACAGTCGGTGGGTTGCCCAGGAGGCAGCAGGGTCGCAGCAGTGTCAGTGGAGCCAAATGGCCACGGAGTAGAGCACCAGCTCCACTGCAGCCTACCACCACGGCCAGTAGTGGTGCCGGTGTGCACGGAGGAAGTAGCAGTCAGCCAGTGAGGAGTAGCGGGGGCAAAGTTTCCTACTCGGCGGTGTGGCAATTTTTCGTCACGCCGCCCGAGGAAGTAAATGTAGCCGTATGTCGACTATGTGGCCAGAAAGTCAAGCGTGGCCAGGGGGCCAATGTTGGGACTACAGCGTTGCGTCAGCATATGCAGCGTCGCCATTCGGTGGCCTGGGAAAACCGTGATAAAGATACGGCGGTTCTGCCTGCCCCAGCCCCCGCTCCATCACCCGCTCCGTTACTTGCTCCGTCACCCGACGTCAATCGCCCTCTATCAGCCAGTCAAGGCTCCAACACCTCTGCTGAGGGGAGTGGTCGCTCGTTGGCATCTTCCGCTCGTTCAGATGCTCCTTCTCCTGCTACTCCTCTTCACGGATTCCGTCAGCAGTCTTTCTTGGAATCCGTTTCCAAGAGACAACAGTTTGCGAGCACGCACCCGACGGTGCAGAAGCTGAACGTCCTCCTGTCCAAGTTGCTGGTGCTGCAGTCCCTCCCTTTCCAAGTGGTGGACTCAGCACCTTTCCGAGAAATGATGGCTTGTGCCGAGCCGCGGTGGAGAGTGCCAAGCCGGCATTTCTTCGCCAAAAAGGCAGTGCCAGCCCTGCATTCACATGTAGAAGAGATGGTGGGCCAGTCTTTGAGCATGTCGGTCTCTGCCAAAGTGCACGGCAGCGCCGACGTGTGGAGCTGTAACTACGGTCAGGGACAGTACATGTAATTTACGGCCCACTGGGTGAACGTGGTGCCGGCACAGCCGCACCAGCAACTTGGACAGGTCACGCCGCTTTTGCCTCCACGTTTGCACGTCCTTGGTCCAGCAAAGATGTCCGCCTCTACCACCTCTTCTTCCGCTGTGTCCTCAGCCGCCACCCCGTGCCAAGTCCCATTACCCGACCGGCATATCACATGTGCAGGGCGCAACGGTGTCACGCTGTGCTGCACCTGGTATGCCTTGGCGAACGTAGTCACACAGGGGAGGAACTTCTGAGTGTAATGAACAGAGAAATCGACAGATGGCTGTCTCCGCGCAAACTGAAAATCGGAACCATGTTGACCGACAACGGAAAGAACATGGTGTCTGCTCTGCGTCAAGGAAGGTTGTGCCATGCGCCATGCATGGCTCACGTGTTCAATCTGGTTGTCAAGCGGTTCCTAAAATCCACCATCCCACTGCAAGACATCCTTAAAATGTCACGTAAACTTTGCATGCATTTCAGCCATTCCTACACCGCAAAGCACACCCTCCTTGAGCTGCAGCGGCAGAACGGAATTCCACAGCATCGCCTGATCTGCGACGTTGCAACAAGGTGGAATTCAACCCTACATATGTTAGACCGCCTTTACGAACAGCGAAAGGCCATCACCGATTTCCTGATGTTACAAGCGGATAAAGGTACTCCCCTGTGTAACTTAGATGTCAGCCATTGGCAGCTCATGCGTGACACCTGCTGCTTGCTCAGGCCCTTTGAGGAGGCCACGCTATTCGTGAGTCGGCAGGACTATGGGATGAACGACGTCATTCCTCTGTTGCACGTCCTGGAACAAATGCTGTT
This sequence comes from Staurois parvus, assembly GCF_062004578.1. NCBI lineage: Eukaryota > Metazoa > Chordata > Amphibia > Anura > Ranidae > Staurois > Staurois parvus. The sequence goes on from NW_028319051.1 coordinate 411,163, forward strand.
AACAATGGCTGGTCAGGGTGCGGTAGACGTGGCGCACAGATCTCAACGCCACATGACCCCTGTGGGGGCAGGGAAGGAAGAAGAGGAGGAGGTAGAGGAGGACATTGGTGCTCAGGAATTATTGAGTGAAATGGGTGGTTTTTCCACTCAGCGGACAGGAGTGGAGGAGCAGGAGCATCTGGTAGAGGAGGAGGAGGAGACAGAGGACCCAGACGCACCGTGGCAGTATGCTGTGGAGATGGAGGCAGGGAGTCCCTCGCATTCCTTGGCACAAATGGCCCATAGCATGCTCGGTTGCTTGCGTAGCGACAGCCGAATAATAACCATCAGACAGAGGGATGACTTTTGGCTGTCCACCTTGTTGGACCCTCGCTACCGTTCAAAAATGGTGGCCTTTTTCACACCTGCTGAGAGGGAGGCCAAAATAAAGTACTATAAAAACCACCTATGTAGTCATGCAGTATATAGCCCTATCGGCCACTTTCTGGCATCCAGTTGCTGTAGCCCCCATCACCACACTGTGCCACGGGCCCCTATACCGCCTTCTCATACTGCTGCCAGATCCATCCTCTGCCATGTGCGTCTTTATCGTCTGCTCACGCTGCTGGGTTCCAGTTTTAAACCTAGGCCTGTGTATGGCTTCCGAATACTGCTGCCTCCACCGCCACCCTCCGCCATGTGCCTCTGTCGTCTGCTCACGCTGCTGACGGCTTCCGCTTTTTAAACTAGTCCTGTGTATGTCTTCCGAATACTGCTGCCTCCACCGCCACCCTGCGCCATGTGCCACTTTCAGGTCTCCTTACACTGTTGGTGGGTTCCATTTTGTGATAGGGTGCTGTATGGCCTTCCATTGCTGCTGCCTCCACCGCCACCCTGCGCCATGTGCCTCTGTCGTCTGCTCACGCTGCTGACGGCTTCCGCTTTTTAACCGAGGCCTGTGTTTGGCTTCCGAATACTGCTGCATCCACCGCCACCCTGCGCCATGTGTCTCTGTCATCTGCTCACGCTGCTGACGGCTTCCGCTTTTTAACCTAGGCCTGTGTATGGCTTCCGAATACTGCTGCATCCACCGCCACCCTGCGCCATGTGTCTCTGTCATCTGCTCACGCTGCTGACGGCTTCCGCTTTTTAACCTAGGCCTGTGTATGGCCTTCAATTGAAGCTGCTTCTGCTTCGCCACTCTGCCATTGGACTCTTGATAGTCGTCTCCCCACGCTGCTGCTGGGGGGACTTTTTAACATAGGCCTCTGTATGGCCTTCAATTTTAGCTGCTTACGCTCCGCCACTCTGCCATGGGCCCCTTTACCGCCTCCTCATGCTGCTGCCAGGCCCGTAATCTGCCATGGGCCCCCGTACCGACTCCTCATGCTGCTGCCAGGCCCGTAATCTGTCATGGGCCCCTGTACCGCCTCCTCATGCTGCTGCCAGGTCCAGAGTGTGTCATGGGTCCCTGTACGGCCTCCCATTGCTGCTGTCTCCATCGCCACACTCTGCCATGTGCCACTTTCAGGTCTCCTCACACTGCTGGTGGGTTCCATTTTGTCATAGGGTGCTGTATGGCCTCCCATTGCTGCTGCCTCCACCGCCACACTGTGGCTCCACACTCTGGTTTTGGCCCCGTGACTGCCCAAATGAGTGAAGTGTGCGGTGATTCTAAGATCGACGGCACTCATCTGCATGTCATACTGACTGACAGTATTATTTCTCTTCCCCAGCAGACTCCAAGGGCATTTAAATTAAAGGTACAGTGTTCTGCACTAATATAAAGGCTCTCTGAAGCCTAGAAACACCCTTTTTATAAGTTAAATTCGCAGCGAATATATTCGGCATAAAGCAAATTTAATCGGCGAATTCGGCGAATCAGCCGAACCGAATTTTTGAATAATTCACTCATCTCTAATCTCCATGTATAATACATAAGGGGGGATATGATCTCCATGTATAATACATAAGGGGGGATATGATCACCATGTATAATACATAAGGGGGGATATGATCACCATGTATAATACATAAGGGGGGATATGATCACCATGTATAATACATAAGGGGGGTATGATCTCCATGTATAATACATAAGGGGGGATATGCTCTCCATGTATAATACATAAGGGGGGATATGATCACCATGTATAATACATAAGGGGGGATATGATCTCCATGTATAATACATAAGGGGGATATGATCTCCATGTATAATACATGAGGGGGATATGATCTCCATGTATAATACATAAGGGGGATATGATCTCCATGTATAATACATGAGGGGGATATGATCTCCATGTATAATACATAAGGGGGATATGATCTCCATGTATTATACATAAGGGGGGATATGATCTCCATGTATAATACATAAGGGGGGATATGATCTCCATGTATAATACATAAGGGGGGATATGATCTCCATGTATAATACATAAGGGTGGATATGATCTCCATGTATAATACATAAGGAGGATATGATCTCCATGTATAATACATGAGGGGGATATGATCTCCATGTATAATACATAAGGGGGGATATGATCTCCATGTATAATACATAAGGGGGGATATGATCACCATGTATAATACATAAGGGGGGATATGATCACCATGTATAATACATAAGGGGGATATGATCTCCATGTATAATACATAAGGGGGGATATGATCTCCATGTATAATACATAAGGGGGGATATGATCACCATGTATAATACATAAGGGGGATATGATCTCCATGTATAATACATAAGGGGGGATATGATCACCATGTATAATACATAAGGGGGATATGATCACCATGTATAATACATAAGGGGGATATGATCTCCATGTATAATACATAAGGGGGGATATGATCTCCATGTATAATACATATGGGGGATATGATCTCCATGTATAATACATGAGGGGGATATGATCTCCATGTATAATACATAAGGGGGATATGATCTCCATGTATAATACATAAGGGGGATATGATCTCCATGTATTATACTTAAGGGGGATATGATCTCCATGTATAATAAATAAGGGGGGATATGATCTCCATGTATAATACATAAGGGGGGGATATGATCACCATGTATAATACATAAGGGGGGGATATGATCTCCATGTATAATACATAAGGGGGGGATATGATCACCATGTATAATACATAAGGGGGATATGATCTCCATGTATAATACATAAGGGGGATATGATCTCCATGTATAATACATAAGGGGGGATATGATCTCCATGTATAATACATAAGGGGGGATATGATCTCCATGTATAAATACATTAGTGGTTCATATAGTGAACTCGGTGTAGAGTTATTTCCCCTGGGGTCATCACAGAGGACAAGGGGGCACTCTTTACGTCTGGAGGAAAAGAAATTTAATCTCCAAACACGGAAAGGTTTCTTCACAGTGAGAGCTGTGAAAATGTGGAATAAAGTTGGTTCAGGCCAGCTCAGTGGATTGCTTTAAAAAAGTCCTGGATTCTTTCCTAGATACACAGAATATAACTGGATATAACATTTATAGGTAAAGTTGATCCAGGGAATATCCGATTGCCTCTCGGGGGATCAGGAAGGAATTTTCTTTCCCTGCAGGAGCAAATTAGATTATGCTTTGCTGGGTTTTTTTTGCCTTCCTCTGGATCAACTGTGGGTGTAGGATTATAACTTGTATTTTTATTTTTGAACTGGATGGACTTTTGTCTTTTTTCAGGCAGACTAATTATGTAACTATGACCACTAGATGGAGCTGGTAATAAATTTACTGTTTTACAGAAACTAAAGACTGTTTATATAAGAGTCAATAAAATTCCCCATAATTCTGAGAGAAAGGAAAGAGATGCATGCTGGGAGCTCAGACTCCATCTAAGAAACTGGGATGGAAGGAGCCAGCCATTAGAGCACATGTTTGACTAAGATTGGCATCCCCTAAACGCAGCATCGCTGGTGAGAATCACTTATTGCCATCTATAGCCTAACTCTTCATTGTGTTTTCTGTATGTTCTTACATTGATTATATGTATTTCTCATAGTTTTTTTTACACCCACCCTGTTTTGTTAATAAAGCTTCAAGAATACATTCAGTCTGGCTTGTTGCAGAATAGGAGGGTTTAGCTGCATGTCAAAATACACACAGGGAAACATGTAGCAAGGACAGAACAGTCCTAAAGGTACTTACATTGGTCCAAGGAGGAACTACCTCAGCTTTTTTTTTTTTAAAGGTTTTTTGTTGCTGAAATGCTAAAATGTAAGTAGTAGCACTCACATATGATGGTGCGCAGACTTCACTGCTATGAACCATACTCTTTAGAAGCCACACCTCCAGGATGCGACGTCATCATGGTGTCCCTCACATGCCTGACGAAAGGGGTTCTGCGTGGCCTCAAAACCTTGCACTTTCCTTTGTGATGTGATCTTTTTGATATAAAAACCTTTTTGGACCATATCAAGATCCGTGGTGTGCTGGCGAATGTGTACGTTTGCCTATGATGTTTCCAGTCCCAGCAGGTTGTCGCTACAACACCCGCTATTGATTTGCCGTACTTCCAGGAATGGGTGCGATGGGAATATAGTTATAGTCATCCTATAACTCCATCCAAGATAGTCATGACTGTTGGGAATACAACAGCATGTACTATAATATACTATATAGTATTGTATGTTAATATCACTTGACCAGTAGATGGCACTGTACACTAAAGGTTACCAGTTGTGTATATCTGAAAACTTGTTGGTTCTCTCTTTTTCTCTATCATCTCTTCAGGAAGTAATATGTCTGCTGTTATACAGTCTGCTGCAATGTGCTCTGTATGTTTGTAACTTAAGCCACACAAGTAAAGTCATAGTTCTGCCTCATCACTACCAGTGTCTTCTATAACACATAACCAACAGGTTATGGGCCCAGCTCCAGACACTGGAAAAAGGAAAACTACAAGCAAGTAAGTGCTGCATTTACAATCCAATTCACTGAAAGATGGCAAGTGCTTCAGATATGAAGTCTACAATAGCAAAGCTCAACAACACCAACTACCAGCTATGGAAGTTTAAGCTTGAAATGCTGTTATCCAAAGATGACTTGTGGCAGGTACTAGATACACACAGACCCAATGACAACCCGGAAGAATGGGACAGAAAAAACAGGCAAGCAAAAGCAGTCATAATCCTGTTAGTGGAGGACGATCAACTCATTCATATAAGGAAAGAAAACACAGCTAAAGGTATGTGGACTGCATTACAAAAACTGCATGAACGTGCAAACCTAAACAGTAAACTATATCTGCTACGCAAACTGTATAAGATGAGGCTGGAAAAAGGGCAGGAAATGGGTGAACATGTAAATGCTATGCTAGAAATTGTGGACCAGCTGGGTGCAATAGGTGAAGAAATAAAAGGCAACCATGTTGTGGCGCTACTTCTGTGCAGCCTTCCAGAATCATACAGTGCCCTTATAAATGCTCTAGAAACTAGACCAGAAACTGAACTGACGCTAGAATATGTTAAGGGAAAATTAATTGATGAATACAGCAGAAGGAAGGAAAATTTGCATAGTGAAGAGAACGAGAGACCAGAGGCAGCTCTGAAGGTGCATGAAGGCATAAGACAAAGTAAAGAAACCAGGGTATGTTTTCGCTGCAAAAAGGCCGGTCACCTGAAAAAGAACTGTTCAATCTGGAAAGCTGAGCAGCGAAAGCGGGAGCTACCCACAAGAGAAAGAGCTAAAGCAGTCATGAAAGAAAATGAAAGTGCATCATGGAGTGGTACTTTTAAAGTGACTCAGAATAGTACCTTACATGGATGGTACATTGATTCAGGGGCAACAAGTCACATGACAAGCGACGAGACATTCTTCACAGAAATTGATTTTAGTGTAAAAGATAAAGTCTTCCTAGCAAATGGGAAAAGTATTACAGCGGAAGGTAATGGTCAGGGATTTCTGAACTGCAAAACGCCATCAGGGGGCAAGCAGAGCATCCTTGTAAAGAATGTTCTATATGTTCCAAGCCTAGAAGGAAGCCTCCTATCAGTTAAAACCCTTGCAAGCAATGGACTCACTGTCCAGTTCAGAGGTAATGAATGCACAATTCAAAATGGAAAGCAAATTTTAGCAAGAGGAAGATTAAATGAACATCTGTACAAACTCGTCACTGAAAGTGAGAAGGCTAATGCGGCAACTCATAACCCACATGACAAGTGCATCCACCTGTGGCATAGAAGATTGGGGCATCGAAACCCAGAAGCTATAAAGGACTTTGCAAAGAGAGGTCTATCAGAAGACATGAAAATATTGCCTTGCCACACACTCAGCAAGTGCACGTGTTGCATCAAAGCAAAGGCCACCCGAACCCCTCTTCCACAGACCAGTCAGAGTAAAACCATTAAACCCATGGAACTGATACACAGTGATGTGTGCGGACCAATGAAAACCATCACACCTGGCGGGAACAGATATTTACTGACTTTCATTGATGATTATTCCAGGTACACAATAACGTATCTAATGAAGCACAAAAGTGAGACATTAGAAAAACTTCAAGAGTTTGTAGCTATGACAAGCAACAAGTTTCAAAGGAAACCTGGAATGGAGGTTGGAGGGGACAATGGAGGGGAATATATGAATAAAGAGATGGAATCATACCTAAAGAAACAAGGTATTATACACCAAACAACTGTATCATACACTCCTGAGCAAAACGGCGTAGCGGAAAGAAAGAATCGCACTCTTGTAGAAATGACAAGATGTATGATTTCGGACGCTGCCTTACCTAACAAATACTGGGGAGAAGCAATAATGACTGCAACATACCTACAAAACAGGCTCCCATCAAAAGCTATTGAGAGTACACCATATGAAATGTGGAATGGATCAAAACCCAACATAGGACATATCAGAGTATTTGGCTGTAAAGCATATGCCCACATTCCAAGTCAGAAACGCTCCAAGTTGGAGAACAAAGCCATAGAAGGCATTCTGGTTGGCTACAGTGAGCAGAGTAAGGGATATAGAATCCTTTGTCCAAAGACCAACAAGGTCACAGTAAGCCGCAGTGTTTATTTTGATGAAAGTGAAGCACCAGATAATACAATTCTTGAAAAATGTGGAGAGGATTTACACACTGAATCGGCAAGAGACACTGATTTATGCGAAGCAGGACAAGAGCCAGAACAAGAAGTGGAACTTACAATCAACGAGCCAATAGAATCCACTGAACAACAAGAAATCAGAAGATCCTCTCGAATGACAAAAGGGATACTACCCCGCAGGTTATCATACGCTGCTAAAACACATCAAACACAGGAGCCAACATCCTGGGAAGACATAGAAACTTTGCCGAGAAGGGAAGCCGATCAGTGGAGAAAAGCAGCTGAAGAAGAAATAAAATCACTTCAAGAAAATAAAACTTGGTCACTAACAGAACTCCCTCCTGGTCGTAAAACCATCGGAAACAAGTGACTGTTGCACTCTCTTCAACTGAAGCGGAATACATAGCAGCAGCACATGCATGTCAAGAAGCCATTTGGATTCGTCAACTTCTACTAGACATGGGACTGAATATATCACAACCCACACCCATCTTTGAAGACAATCAGGGATGCATAAAGCTTACACACTCTGAGAAGATTAACCCAAGAACCAAGCACATTGATGTAAGATATCATCTGCTCAGAGACATGCAAGAACAAGGGGTTATCGACATCCAGTACTGCCCATCAGAGGAGATGACTGCAGATGCACTCACCAAACCTTTGCCAAGGGAACGTCATTATTTTCTACAAAAGAGACTAAATGTCATATAATTATGCACATGCCGTTGAGAAGGGGTGTTGGGAATACAACAGCATGTACTATAATGTACTATATATAGTATTGTGTGTTAATATCACTTGACCAGTAGATGGCACTATACACTAAAGGTTACTAGTTGTGTATATCTGAAAACTTGTTGGTTCTCTCTTTTTGTCTATCATCTCTTCAGGAAGTAATATGTCTGCTGTTATACAGTCTGCTGAAATGTGCTCTGTATGTTTGTAACTTAAGCCACACAAGTAAAGTCATAGTTCTGCCTCATCACTACCAGTGTCTTCTATAACACATAACCAACAATGACATCCCTCCCTACATGCTTCATCTTAAGGACTTTAACCTCTCTGGCGATAATCCTGAGTGTCGCTCGGGGTTCATTTACAGTACCAAAAGAGGTAACCCCGAGCCACACTCGGGATTACACCGCAGTGCTTGTCCTGCGATCCTTACCTTGCCTGCAATCCCCCGATGTCCTTCCACCGTGTCCTCTGGCTGTGTCCTCTGGCCGTGTCCTCCGGCTGATGCCGGCATCCGGGTTCCGTTCCCTGCAAGCGTCGGGATGCAGGGGAGCGGAATTGGCGGGAGATTCAAAAAAAGTAAAAACACGACATACACACAATACATTGTAATCTCTTAGTCTTACATTCCTGTATCAAACCCTTTCACCTAAATTTGGTCCCGAGTGCTTTGTCCTGCGCCCTGCCTGCACTTTTACAGTTCTTTCTGCCTGGAGAACGTCCATGAAATCCAAAAAGCGTCCCTTTAGGTCAAAAGCGGTTTTAGACCGGCTAGAGAACAGTGATAGTAAATCAGAACAATTTGCAGAATTGAGTGATAATGATTCGTGGGGGAAATTCGTCATCAGACGCTGAAAATGATTCTGCGACTTTGCTCAGTGATGTGCGAACTTGGCGCTCTATTTCAAATTTCAGTGTTTTTGGTTTGATTATATTATTGAATTAAATGTATTATTATATTATTATTTTTTCTGATTATTTATTATATTATAATATATGATTTCGTGTTTCAAATTTTATCATACCCGTGTGGTTTACTAGACTCTTGTTCGGACAGATTTCAGTGAGTTATTCCTAAGAATTACAGGACTACAATATAAAACAACAATTTTCCATGCAAAACAATGTAACGCTTTGATATTCAAAAATATTGATTAGTTAGACCTCCATAGAGGTTAACCACTTCCCGTCTGGCCCATGTATATAAACGACCGGACGGGAGCAGTGCAGAAGCGGGTGGCCTTTTTTAAACATGCTCCCCACTTGCCTGCCTGTGCGCGCTCCCTGGGAGCCTGCGGCACCGCAATCGGTGCCCACTGTGTCCGGAGCCCGTTGTGTGAGGTCCCGATCATATGATCACTGATTGGCCAATCAGGGATCACATGAAGAGTAGTAAGCAAGATGTAATTTTTGACATCATTGCTTACTGCGTGTGAAATCTGTGAATGATCACAGAGATCACATGGTACAAGGCTATTCACAACAGCCTTGTGCCATGTGACAAGCTGTGACCAATCACAGCTCACACAGTATTTCAAGAATGCAGCCAGAGAGAAGGAGAAAGGATTGCTTTTACAGCCTTGATGGGTAATCAGTGTAAAAAAAAAAACCAAAATCTTCATCACCCCCTACAAGTAGTACAGTGTCACTATAGTGGCATTGTACTGTTAGGGTGACAGTATGTAAAAAAAAGCAAATAATAATAATAATATAAAAAACAAAATGTAAAAAACATTTTTGAAAAATTATAATTTTTGGTTATAAACTGATTTGGGTTATTTATTTTTTTTACTAAAAAGATAGATGAATACATTTTGGCCAAGATTTATGAAGAAAGATTATTTATTTGCTAAATTTTATAAGAAAAACACTTTTTTTATAAAATGTTTGGACTTTTTCATTTATATAGTAAAAAAAACAGTGTTGCATGACCGTGCAATTGTCATTCAAAGTGTGATAGCGCTGAAAGCTGAAAATTGGCCTGGACAGGAAGGGGGTGAAAGTGTTCGGACTTGAAGTGGATATCAGGCTATTTCTAAGGAATTCTTCTGCGTTGGAAAGGTTTATTGCTGCATGGGACAATATAGGATAGATCCTCCCCCCCCTATATTTTTTTTTGCTGTTCGTGGCTCCAGTTGTTGCACCCTGACACAGGGAGTCACTAGTGCAGGAAGTGAAGATAAAATCTCCTCTTGGGGACACAGACAGCAATAAAAACCTGCCAGGGACTCTAACCCTTCCCCACAAAAACTGGAAAACCTGTGCATGGCCCTCATGTATAATGGACTGCACTTTTATGAACCACATATACTCTTTAGATGTCACACCACCAGGATGCCGTATGCCTGTATCATGGTGTCCCTGACATCCCTTCCTACATGTTTCATCTCCAGGACTTTGACAGGTGATTTCTAAGGATATTTTTTGTTATTGGAAAGGATAAAACACCTGTATGGTTTTATTGCTGCCTGTGACTCTGTAGGTTACATCCTCATCCCACCCCCTCCCATTTTTTTTGATGTCCCGGGCTGCAGTTGTCGTACTGTGACACAGGGAGTCACTAGTGCAGAAAGTGAAGATAAAATCTTATAGAGGGAACACAGACAGCAATAAAAACCTGCCAGGGACTCTAACCCTTCCCCACTTTATCCAAAAACTGGATAACCTGTGCATGGCCATTGTAACTCCACTTCTCTCTGCTCTAGTTAATATTGATAGGCAGGACAGGGAGATAATCAGCCCTTCCAGCGGTATTTATCACCTGTCTTGTTCTGTAATTCCTGCTCTGGCTGTTGGAGTGTCAGGTATGCTGAATGGGAAATGCTGGAGATTTGCTGTCAGCCGTTTTCCTCCGTCTATAAAGGACAGTGAAATGCCAGGATAGATACAAGGCTGTGTCAGCACTGTAGACAGATCCCGCCAGATGTTGAATATGTTTTTCCTGAGCACTTCATTAAATTCTACAAGCAAAACCGATCAAGATCAGTCAGGAAACATTGGAATATTTCACAGCTTTGCCATTGGCACCCATATACATGGGATTCCTGGTGCTCAGGATATTATCGATGGTATGCGTAGCCCTCTTTTGGGGGGGGGGATGGGGGGGTTGGGGTGAGAAATACACCTCCCCAAATAGGATACTGCGCTAAACCTGTAGATAAGAAAACCAGAACCTTCACTAAGTGGAAAAGTGGGCTTGATGGTAAAGTTGGCAGTGCCACCACCCAGGACAGGGCCTGTGTGATCAGAGGGGATTCTCTTCCTGGGAAATGAACCACTTGCCCTCCAGAAGATTTACCCCCCTTCCTGACCAGGGAATTGTTTGCGATACAGCGCTGCGTTACTTTAACTGACAATTGCGCGGTCATGCAACGCTGAACCCGAATGAAATTTACGTCCTTTTTTTTCCCACAAATTGAGCTTTCTTTCTGTGGTATTTGATCGCCTGTGCGGTTTTTTTTTTTTTGAGAAACAAACACTATCTTTGACTTTTTGCTATTAAAAAAAAATTTTAAAAACAAATTTCGTCATCAATTTAGGCCAAAATGTATTCTGCTCCATGTCTTTGCTAAAAACAATCCCAATACGTGTAAATTAATGGGTTTACATGAAAGTTATAGTGTGGTATATATATATATACACTGATTTTTTTTCATTTTTACTAGTAATAGTGGCGATAAGCGACTTATAGTGGGACTGCAGGACAGCGGTGGGCATTCTGACACTGGGGGGGGGGGGAGGAAATGACGTGGTGTCACTGACATGCCCAGTGACACCAATACAGTGATCAGTGCTAATAAAAAGCACTGACACTGTACTAATGGCACTGGGCAGGAAGGGTTAACATGTGGGGCGATCAAAGGGTTAACTGTGTGCTGTTATACATCATGTCCTGTGTTGATGCTTCACTGTAAGCACACTGCTTTGCATGGCTGTGCTATGCATAGCCATGCAATGCAGTGTGCACAAGCTGACAGGGAGGAGAACTGTTTTGTTTACTCACAGTCCCCCCCCCCCCCCCCTTCGGAGATGCTCGGCAATCACCGGGCGCCGGTGCGTAATCAGGTAAGGTATAGGTAAATGTATGGGTAGGGTATATATACGTGATTTTGCACACCCATATTGCCCTGTGGCAGTATATATGCTATAGGGCAGACGGGAAGCGGTTAATCAGTAATCTAAAAGTAATTGGAAGAAGAAGAAGAACTACTGCAACCAGCATAGAGCATCAACCACATGCATATAGATGTAAACCAGGATAGAAATGATACAAGCTTTATATAAGAAAAGAGTAAAGTAGAAGTAAAGTCAATTATTTAAACGTTGCTGACATGGAGGATATTTATGACAGAAGAGACCCTATTGGTCTCTTCTATCATAAATACATCTTCCTGCCTGTCAGCTGTCATGTACACTGAGCTGCGCATGCGCAGCTCAGTGAATATTTACGGCCCTGATCTGTGACTCCTGTGTGCATGCGCAGGAGTGAAGTCATTGTAGTCCAGCCTATCACAAGGCTGAAGGCACGGGACCTGGAAGGAAGACCGGGCAAAGATGGAAGCTCTGGGGGCTCTTTAGATCGATCCCACCACAGCGCTGGAGGGCACCATTTGACAGGTAAGTCTGCCATAATGTACTAATATGCCATGCATACTAGCACATTATGGCATAACTCACCTGGGGGGCCCCAAAATCAAATGTTTACAACAGAGTTTACTACCGCTTTAAAAAAAGTGTATACATCCAATGTACAAACAAGTATTATTAGCAAACGGCATAATAGTCCTGGTGGAATTGTTCATATACTGTATACTCTGGTATATATTGCATAGTTAGTTATTAATAAAGATACCTCCAGATGAATGTTGCAGTAAAGTTCAGTTGCAGGGGCTCCTGAAGGCAAGATCAATGGTGGTGGGGAGATCCTTCAGTCACTGTTCAACCAGCCTGGAACAGAGCTTCTCACCAGCAGAAAGTGTGGTGTGGCATTGGAACTCAGATTCAGCCTATCTACTCTGTGCTCAGTTTCTAATCTGTCATGCAACGTGACCTCTAACTACCAAGTGGTCGTTGGAGGCAAAACCTGAGCTAAAATTAGCCATAGAATCGCAGACTAGAAAAGATAGGGTTAACTGAACAGGAGCTGCATATAAACCAGGGGCGGACTGACCATTTGGAAACTCGGGCACTGCCCGAGGGCCCGGGATCAGTAGGGGGCCCCATGAGATGCCCCTGGTACCTTTTTCATAGGCTTTTTTGAGTTTGGGCAAGGACACAGGGGCCCCATGATCCCCCATTGCCCAGGGGCCCCATGAGTTGTCAGTCCGCCCCTGATATATTGAAATAAACACGTTCACCTACTAATGTATTGGAAGGTGGCCACTACACACATACTGTACTATAGAACAAACCTAGCTATCTTGCAGTGTGCATGTGAGATAATAACAATAGACAGAGATACATTTGTCACAATGATTGAGATACACTCTCTGAAGAAGCTATGGGCAGCTGCAGATAAACGCAGATAAAATCAGACTATAGGAATACTTGCTTAATAGTCTCTGCTTCTGGTCTGGGTGAAATACAGAGAGATGTGGAGTTACGATGGCCATGCACGGTTTTTCCAGCTTTGGATAAAGTGGGGAAGGGTTAGAGTACCTGGCAGGTTTTTATTGCTGTCTGTGTTCCCTCTATAAGATTTTATCTTCACTTTCTGCACTAGTGACTCCCTGTGTCACAGTACAACAACTGCAGCCCGGGACAGCAAAAAAAATGGGAGGGGGTGGGATGAGGATGTATCCTACAGGGTCACAAGCAGCAATAAAACCATACAGGTGTTTTAAACTTTTCAATAACAAAAAATATCCTTAGAAATCACCTGTCAAAGTCCTGGAGATGAAACATGTAGGGAGGGATGTCAGGGACACCATGATACAGGCATATGGCATCCTGGTGGTGTGACATCTAAAGAGTATATGTGGTTCATAGAAGTGCAGTCCATCATACATGAGTGCTTCCACTTCAATTTTATCATTTCACTAAAAAACATTTTTTTTTCTAAAATGTTAAAGCTGAGCTCCAGGTATGGCTTTTACTGCTTAGTTCCACCGTGGACCTTTGGGACTCCTGTGAAAGTGAAGAATCATTGTAGTAGTTGGCAAGGGTCAGATTTGGACAGACGCATTGTCAGTTTGGGGGGAGGTGAGTGTTCGATGTACTAGCATATTTAGATACACTAACAAATTGAAGCCGAACTCCAGCTAATTCTTTGTAATCAGTTACAGCAAACAGTTTTGTTTCATTTTGGCATAAAGGTTTTACGTAAATAAAAGCTGATCGTTTTAAGCACCCCTGCCAGTGGTAAATGGTCTGTTTCTCCCTGTAACTGCAACCGGGCTTTTCTGTTAAGAACAACAGACTTGCTGGCCGGATCATCAGGTGAAAATAGAAGAAAGAAAGGCTTAAAAAGGAAACTAATGTAGCCATCACATCTAAGCACTGGTAACCTGCAATATAATAAATGTCTGCTTTTGGGTTGAATACTGATTTACATTTTGTGATTTGTATATACAGTAAATGTAAACATATCTTACTTGATTTGGGTGTTGTAAGACTATAGCATGAATCTGTGCTGTGCACTACGTCCTATACTTATACACTGAATTAACCCTTTACCACCCAATGCATATGTGCTTTAACGCCCATACGCTGCACATTTGCATCACTAGGCCGCTGATGTTTATGTGCTGACAGCATGCTTACTGTGTGCTCCCAGCACAGCGACCGAGCTGCAAAGACAGTTCTTGGTCCAACTAAAGATTGGTAGCTGGCTGAACTGGCTTTCGATCATGTGACCATTGTGACTGTGGTCATATGATCGCCGATCCTTACTGCCCCTCTGGCATTCAGAACTGTTTAAAGGGACACTGGGGTGGATGGGATGGGGTTTTATAAGATGTAAACCCAATCACTAAAATCTCATATAAGCTTTACTAAGCTAAAGTAACTTCAAAAGCCATTTTCTATTTTTTTTTTGATCTGCAGCTTTCATTAACATAAAACCTGCTGATCCTGCCACCCAAGGGCCTTGCATAGGCACATCTTGGTATAGGGTGACAACACTCTGTCCATGTTTACAAATTTTTCTTCTGTGTTGTCACCCTGTTACACTGGTTTCCAATGGAGATTACATTTGGCCATATCAACATAGACTCACCGGCCACTTTATTAGTTACGCCTGTGCACCCTCCATCTGTTTTTACATGTCTACATCTCCATCCATAGGGATGATTGTGTCCTCCATCAATAGGATGTCTGTGCACCCTCCATCTGTTATTACATGTCTACTTCTCCTCCATCCATAGGGATGACTATGTGTCCCCCGTCAATAGGATGTCTGTGTATCCTCTGTCTATTTTAGATGTCTGTGTCTCCTCCATCTATTATAGGTTATCCCTGTCTCCTTCCTCCGTAGGAATGACTATGTGTTCTCCATCAATAGGATGTCTGTGTATCCTCTGTCTATTTTAGATGTCTGTGTCTCCTCCATCTAATATAGGTTATCTCTGTCTCCTTCATCCATAGGAATGACTATGTGTTCTCCATCAATAGGATATCTGTGTACCCTCTGTTTATTATTAGATGTCTATGTCTCCTCCATCTATTATAAATTATCTCTGTCTCCTCCATCCATAGGGATGACTATGTGTCCTCCAACAATAGGATGTCTGTGTATCCTCTGTCTATTTTAGATGTCTGTGTCTCCTCCATCTATTATAGGTCATCTCAGTCTCCTTCATCCATAGGAATGACTATGTATTCTCCATCAATAGGATATCTGTGTACCCTCTGTTTATTATTAGATGTCTGTGTCTCCTCCATCTATTATAAATTATCTCTGTCTCCTCCATCCATAGGGATGACTATGTGTCCTCCAACAATAGGATGTCTATGTCTCCATCTATTATATGTTATCTATGTCTTTTCCATCTATAGCAGTGGTTCTCAACCTTTCTAATGCCGCGACCCCTTAATACAGTTCCTCATGTTGTGGTGACCCCCAACCATAAAATTATTTTCGTTGCTACTTCAGAACTGTAATTTTGCAGTGGGAGGAATAGTGCCCCATCATTGGTATCAGTGGGAGGACTAGCGCCCCATCATTGGTATCAGTGGGAGGAATAGTGTCCCATCGTTGGTATCAGTGGGAGGAATAGTGCCCCATCACTGATGTCAGTGGGAGGAATAGTGTCCCATCGTTGGTATCAGTGGGAGGAATAGTGTCCCGCCATTGGTGTCAGTGGGAGGAATAGTGCCCCATCATTGGTATCAGTGGGAGGAATAGTGCCCCATCATTGGTATCAGTGGGAGGAATAGTGCCCCATCATTGGTATCAGTGAGGGGAATAGTGCCCATCATTGGTGTCAGTGGGAGGAATAGTGCCCCATCATTGGTATCAGTGGGAGGAATAGTGCCCCATCATTGGTATCAGTGGGAGGAATAGTGCCCCATCATTGGTATCAGTGGGAGGAATAGCGCCCCATCACTGATGTCAGTGGGAGGAATAGTGGCCCATCATTGGTGTCAGTGGGAGGAATAGTGCTCCATCATTGGTGTCAGTGGGAGGAATAGTGTCCCATCATTGGTGTCAGTGGGAGGAATAGTGCCCCATCATTGGTATCAGTGGGAGGAATAGTGTCCCATCATTGGTGTCAGTGGGAGGAATAGTGTCCCATCATTGGTGTCAGTGGGAGGAATAGTGCCCCATCATTGGTGTCAGTGGGAGGAATAGTGCCCCATCATTGGTATCAGTGAGAGGAATAGTGCCCCATCATTGGTGTCAGTGGGAGGAATAGTGCCCCATCATTGGTATCAGTGGGAGGAATAGTGCCTCATCATTGGTATCAGTGGGAGGAATAGTGCCCCATCATTGGTGTCAGTGGGAGGAATAGTGCCTATCATTGGTGTCAGTGGGAGGAATAGTGCCTATCATTGGTGTCAGTGGGGGGAGGAATAGTGCCCCATCGTTGGTGTCAGTGGGGGGAGGAATAGTGCCCCATCGTTGGTGTCAGTGGGGGGAGGAATAGTGCCCCATCGTTGGTGTCAGTGGGGGGAGGAATAGTGCCCCATCGTTGGTGTCAGTGGGGGGAGGAATAGTGCCCCATCGTTGGTGTCAGTGGGGGGAGGAATAGTGCCCCATCGTTGGTGTCAGTGGGGGGAGGAATAGTGCCCCATCGTTGGTGTCAGTGGGGGGAGGAATAGTGCCCCATCGTTGGTGTCAGTGGGGGGAGGAATAGTGCCCCATCGTTGGTGTCAGTGGGGGGAGGAATAGTGCCCCATCGTTGGTGTCAGTGGGAGGAATAGTGCCCCATCGTTGGTGTCAGTGGGGGGAGGAATAGTGCCTATCATTGGTGTCAGTGGGTGGAGGAATAGTGCCCCATCGTTGGTGTCAGTGGGTGGAGGAATAGTGCCCCATCGTTGGTGTCAGTGGGTGGAGGAATAGTGCCCCATCGTTGGTGTCAGTGGGGGGAGGAATAGTGCCCCATCGTTGGTGTCAGTGGGGGGAGGAATTGTGCCCCATCGTTGGTGTCAGTGGGAGGAATAGTGCCCCATCGTTGGTGTCAGTGGGGGGAGGAATAGTGCCTACCATTGGTGTCAGTGGGTGGAGGAATAGTGCCCCATCGTTGGTGTCAGTGGGGGGAGGAATAGTGCCCCATCGTTGGTGTCAGTGGGGGGAGGAATAGTGCCCCATCGTTGGTGTCAGTGGGAGGAATAGTGCCCCATCGTTGGTGTCAGTGGGAGGAATAGTGCCCCATCGTTGGTGTCAGTGGGGGGAGGAATAGTGCCTATCATTGGTGTCAGTGGGGGGAGGAATAGTGCCCCATCGTTGGTGTCAGTGGGGGGAGGAATAGTGCCCCATCGTTGGTATTAGTGACACAAATGTTGGGGCACTATTCCTCCCACTGACACCAATGATACTTACCTTGCTGACCCCTGCTCCAGCCTGGGCTCGCTCTCTCCCTCTCCCATCTACAGCCTGCAGAAGCAAAATTTCCACTTACCTGTCAGCTGTCTTCCTTCTCTGGCCTCTCTCCTCTTCACTCGGTCCTGCAGCTCCCACGATCTTCTTCGATCTGCGCGCTCTGCCGCTCGGCTCCTCCTCTCCAAGCTCCACCTCCTCGCCGGTGATTGGCCGCCTGTGTGCCTCTCCTGAGCTACAGTTCCGGTGGCCAATCAGCGGCGAGGAGGCGGAGCTGTTGAGTGATCCCGGAGGTGTGGCCAGGTTACAGGGGCAGCATATCATCCCGCCCACAGATCGCGAGACAGAGCAGCGGTGTCTCGGTTCCTAAGACCATCGGAAATATGTTTTCCGATGGTCTTAGGCGACCCCTGGGAAATGGTCGTTCGACCCCCAAAGGGGTCGTGACCCCCAGGTTGAGAACCGCTGATCTATAGGGATGTCTTTTTGCCCTCCATCTATAGGATGTCTGTGTACTCACCATCTACTATTAGATGTCTATGTCTCATCTACGCTCACTGGCCACTTTATTAGGTCCACCTGTTCAATTGCTTGGTAACACACATTGCTAATCAGCCAATCACATGGCAGCAACTCAATGCAATTAGGCATCTAGACATGGTGAAGATGACTTGCTGAAGTTCAAACCGAGCATCAGAATGATGAAGAAAGGGGGATTTAAGTAACTTTGATCATGGCATGGTTGTTGGTGCCAGACAGGCTGGTCTGAGTATTTTAAAAAAGTGCTGATCTACTGGGATTTTCACGCACAGCCATCTCTAAGGTTTACAGAGAATGTCTATGTCTCATCTACACTCACCAACCACTTTATCGTGTATACCTGTTCAATTGCTTGGTAACACAACTTTGTGACTTTGAACATGGCATGGTTGCTTGTGCCAGATGGGCTGATCTACTAGGATTTTCACACACAACCATCTCTAGGGTTGACAGAGAATGTTCCAAAAAGAGAAAGTGAGTGGCAATTGTGTGGACAAAAATGCCTTGTTGATGTCAGAGGACAGAGGAGAAGGGCAGACTGGTTCAAGATTATAGAAATGCAACAGATACTCAATTAACCACTCATTACAACCAATGTATGAAGAATACCATCTTCTAATGTACAACACGTCGAACCTTGAAGCAGATGGGGTTCAGCAGCAGAAGACCACACCGGGTGCCACTCCTGTCAGCTAAGACCACTAAACAGAGGCTACAATTTGTGCAGGCTTTTGCAATTATGAAAATCTGGCTTCATGAATCTGACTTTCCCTCTCCTGCTACTCTGTCCCATGGTGGTCTCCACTGGACTCCCTCTCCCAGGCCTAGTGGACAGAAAGGAGGTGGATTGGAATACTCCTATCCTCTCAAAGCACTTTTCAGGTCCTTCATTCACCTCCTTCTCTGTCTCTCTCCTCATTTGAAGTGTACTCTATTTGTTTATTCTCTCCAGTTTTTCAGAATTGCTGTGATCTATCGGCCTCCTGGACATGTATCAAGTTTCCTTGATGACTTCTCTGCCTGACTACCTTACTTTCTCTCTTCTGAAATTCCCACAATCATTGTTGGTGATTTCAACATCCCTGTTAATCTTAACACTCCTGCTACCTCCAAACCTTTTCTTCTTTTTTCAGCAATAGATTGTCTCTATGGCAAAATCTCAGCCCTGTCCTGCCCCATCCTGGCCACGTCTGTATACAACAGTTCACTGTCATCCACCGTGGACACACTGGCACCCCTCACTACACACAGAATTAGGCCCCGACGTCTACAGCCCTGGCAAACAGACAATACCAGATGCCTCAAAAAATGTAGACATGCTCTTGAGCATTTATGGCGTAAGACTAAGACCCAGCAAGACTTTGACCAATATAAATCAAACAATTCTTGTCTCCACTCTGCCAAACAGACCTATTTTATCACTCTCATTAATACCCTCTCACGCAATCCCTGTCAATTCTTTTCTATCTTTAACTCTCTACTTTGCCCTTCTTTACCTCCACCCACTAACTCGCTCACTGCCCAGGAGATCACTAATCACTTCAAAAATAAGATTGATACAATTTGTGACGAGATCTCCACTGTACAGATATCTCCCTCACCCTACACTCCTTGTCCACCTGCACAATCTATACTTCCTCTGTTTAACCCAGCTACTGCAGAGGAGGTTAGTAAGCGTTTTTCTAAAGCCCACCTAACCACCTGTCCTCTGGACCCTGTTCCCTCACAAATACTATGGTTACCCTCTGGCTCTATTCTTCATTCTTTAACTCATATCTTCAATCTCTCCCTTTCTACTGGCATCTTCCCCAACTCTCTAAAACATGCGCTAGTCACCCCCATACTTAAAAAGGTCTCACTGGACCCCACCAATCTTAGCAACCTACAACCCATCTCCTTATTCCCTTTTGCCTCCAAATTCCTTGAAAGTCTAGTCTACAACCAGCTGAGCTGCCACCTTACTGCGAATAACCTTCTCAATCCCCTTTAGTCTGGATTTCGCCTCTCCTAAAATTCACAAATGACTTACTAACCACTAACCAATGGTCACTATTCCATACTCTTACTCTTGGACCTCTCCGCTGCCTTTGACACAGTTGACCACACCCTCCTCCTCAAAAAACTCTATTTACTTGGTCTCCATGATTGTACTCTCCGTTGGTTCAAATCTATCTCACCACACCTTCAGTGTCACTTACAACTCTACTTCCTCCTCTCCTACTCTTACTGTCAGGGGCCCCCAAGGTTCTGCACTTAGACCTCTCCAATTCTCAATCTACACTTCTTCCTTGGGTCAGCTGATCAGCTTCCCATGGTTTCCAATACCATTTCTATGCTGATGACACACAAATCTATCTCTCTACTCCTCAGCTCACCCCATCAGTTTCCTCACGTATTACCGATTTACTAACAGACATATCAGACTGGATGTCATACCACTTCCTAATACTCAATTTATCCAAAACTGAGCTCGTAATATTTCCTCCCCCACGTGCCTCTTCCCCTGATCTCTCAGTCAGGATCAATAGCACCACTATCAACCTATCCCTGCATGCCAGGGTGCTAGGTGTAAACGTGGATTCTGAACTATCCTTTCAGTCCCACACCCAATCCCTTTCCAAATCATGTTGCCTCAACCTCCACAACATCTCCAGAATATGCCCCTTTTTAACCAATGATACCACAAAGCTCCTAATTCACTCCCTGGTTATCTTTCGCCTTGACTACTGCAACTCCTTCCTCATTGGCTTACCTTTACATAGGCTATCCCCCCTCCAGTCCATCATGAATACTGCTGCCAGGCTCATCCACCTTTCCAACCGTTCAGTGTTTGCTACCCCTCTCTGCCAAACCCTCCACTGGCTTCCATTCGCCCAATGAATAAAAATTCAAAATACTAACAACAACTTACAAAGCCATCTACAACTCTTCCCCCAGCTACAGCACCAACCTGGTCTCAAACTATTAACCAAACCGCTCTCTTCAATCCTCCCAAGACCTAATGCTCTCTAGTTCCCGTGTCACCTCCTCCCATGCTCACCTCCAGGACTTCTCCCATCCTATGGAACTCCCTACCCCAATCTGTCCGGCTATTTCCTAATCTATCCACCTTTAGATGATCCCTGAAAATCTTTCTCTTTAAAGAAGCCTATCCTGCTTCTACCTAGTAAACTGCCATTTATTTCCTCCATCAGCTCATCTCCCCACAGCTATTACCTTTTGTATCACTCAACCCTTCCTCCTAGACTATAACCTCTAACGAGCAGGGCCCTCTGTTTCCTCTTGTACCAAATTGTATTGTAACTGTAATGTCTTCCTTCATTCTGTAAAGCGCTGCGCAAACTGTTGGCGCTATATAAATCCTGTATAATATTAATAATATTAATGGATATTTGGACACAGGCACAATTTTAGTTTTTTTTTCAGGTATAAAATATTTTAAAGCTATAGTTATATAATGGATGTGGGCTGAAAGTGCACACTCTCAGATTTAATTTGAGGGTATGTACATCTAAATTGGAGGAAGGGTTTAGGAATGACAACTCTTAAGAGTAGCGTTCAAAGGAGCTGTCCATGCAAGTGAAACAGACCATTGTAAGGCTTCAAAAATGAAACAAATCCATCAGAGATCGCAGCAACATTAGGAGTGGCCAAATCAAAAGTTTGGTACATTCTGAGGAAAGAAGAATGCACTGGTGAGTTCAGCAACATAAAAAGGCATGGACGTCCACAGAAGACAACAGTAGTGGATGATCGCAGGATCCTCTCTATGGTAAAGAAAAACCCATTCACAACATCCAGACAAGTGAAGGACACTCTCCAGGAGGTGGGCGTATCATTGTCAGTCTACAATCAAGAGAAAACTTCATGAAAGCAAATACAGAGGGTTCATCACAAGGTGCAAACCATTCATAAGTCTGAAGAATAGAAAAGCTAGATTAGACTTTGCCAAAAAACATCTAAAGAAGCCAGACCAGTTCTGGAAAAGCATTCTTTGGATGGATGTAACTAAGATTCATCTGTACCAGAATGTCGGGAAGAAAAAAGCATGGAGAAGGCTTGGAACAGCTCATGATCCAAAGTACACAACGTCATCTGTAAAACATGGTGGAGGCAGTGTGATGGCATGCGCATGTATGGCTCCCAGTGGCACTGGGTCATTGGTGTTTATTGATGATGTGACAGAAGCAGCCGGATGAATTCTGCAGTGTTTAGAGATATACTGTCAGCCCAGGTTCAGCCAAATGCAGCAAAGTTGATTGGACGGTGCTTCACAGTACAGATGGACAATGATCCAAAACACATTGCAAAAGCAACCCAGGAGCTTTTGAAGGAAAAGAAGTGGAATATTCTGCAATGGCTGAGCCAATCACCTGATCTCAACCCAGTTGAGCATGCATTTCACTTGCTGAAGGCAAAACTAAAGGCAGAAAGACCCACAAACAAAGAACAACTGAAGACAGCTGAAGTTAGAGCCTTGCAAAACATCAGAAAGGAGGAAACCCAGTCTTTGGTAATGTCCATGGGTTCCAGACTTCAGGCAATCATTGCCAGTAAAGGATTCTCAACAAAATATTAAAAATGAACTATTTATTTATGATTATATTAATTTGTCCAATTACATTTGAGCCCCTGAAAATGGAGAGACTGTGTATATAAATGGTTGCAGTTCCTAAAATTTGTACTTCATATTTATGTTCAACCCCTTGAATTAAAGCTGAAAGTCCGCACTTCAAATTCATTTGGATTGTTTCATTTTAATTTATTCTGGTGGCATACAGTGCCAAAAGTATGAAAATTGTGCCTGTGTCCAATTATATATGGACCTAACTGTATGTTGTCTACAGTATGTCTCCTCCATCTATAGGGATAGCTAACGCTTGGGACACACAAATCAAAATGTGGCCAGGTCAACAGGAACCAGCCAAATTTCCATCTGTTTGTAGTGCTCCCTGTCTGAAAGAAGCCAATCATTAGACTGCTGGAAAACCTGCATCCGATAAGCCACTACAGCCAATAGTAATCTGTTAGTTTTTTTCATTCAGCCCACTAGTTGAATGAAAAAAAAAACTCACACTGTACCTAGTTTACAGTGGGGATCGAAAGTTTGGGCACCCCAGCTAAAAATTTGTATTAATGTGCATAAAGAAGCCAAGGAAAGATGGAAAAATCTCCAAAAGACATCAAATTACAGATTAGACATTCTTATAATATGTCAACAAAAGTTAGCTTTTATTTCCATCATTTACACTTTCAAAATAACAGAAAACAAAAAAATGGCGTCTGCAAAAGTTTGGGCACCCTGCAGAGTTAATATCTTGTACGGCCCCCTTTGGCAAGTATCACAGCTTGTAAACGCTTTTTGTAGCCAGCCAAGAGTCTTTTAATTCTTGTTCGAGGTATCTTTGCCCATTCTTCCTTACAAAAGTCTTCCAGTTCTTTGAGATTTCTGGGCTGTCTGTCACGCACTGCTCTTTTAAGGTCTATCCATAGATTTTCAATTATGTTGAGGTCAGGAAATTGTGAAGGCCATGGCAAAACCTTCAGTTTACGCCTCTTGATGTAATCCCCCGTGGATTTCGAGGTGTGTTTAGGATCATTATCCATTTGTAGAAGCCATCCTCTCTCTAACTTCAGCTTTTTCACAGATGGCATCAACTTACCATCGAAAATTTGCTGAAATTTTATTGAATCCATTTTTCCTTCTACTCGTGAGATGTTCCCTGTGCCACTGGCTGCAACACAACCCCAAAGCATGATTGATCCAACCCCATGCTTAACAGTTGGACAGAGGTTCTTTTCATTAAATTCTGTGCCCCTTCTTCTCCAAACGTACCTTTGCTCCTTCCGGCCAAAAAGTTCAATTTTAACCTCATCGGTCCACAGAACTTGTTTCCAAAATGCATCAGGCTTGTCTATATGTTCATTTGCAAAGTTCAAACGATGATTTTTGTGGTGAGGACGTAGAAGAGGTTTTCTTCTGATGACTCTTCCATGAAGACCATATTTGTACAAGTATCTCTTTATAGTGGAATAGTGTACCACAACTCCAGTGTCTGCCAGATCTTTCTGGAGGGATCGTGCAGTCAAACGTGGGTTTTGAATTGTTTTTCTCACAATCCTGCGAGCTGTTCTGTCTGATATTTTTCTTGGTCTTCCAGATCTTGCTTTACCTTCCACTGTTCCTGATGACTGCCATTTCTTAATTACATTCCGAACAGAGGATATTGACATCTGAAAACGCTTTGCTATCTTCTTATAGCCTTCTCCAGCTTTGTGAGCGTCAACTATTTTCAGTTTCAGTTTTCTAGACAACTGCTTAGAAGAACCCATGGTGCTGATTGTTGGGGCAAGGTCAGATGAGTCTGGGCATTTAAACCTTAGAGATTGACATCACCTGGTCTTCCCAGACGATGATTGAGAACAATCCATGACACTGGCAGGTCTCAGCTTGGCAAAGGGGGCAGTGCATGCTATAAATTCTGCAGGGTGCCCAAACTTTTGCAGACGCCATTATTTTGTTTTCTGTTATTTTGAAAGTGTAAATGATGGAAATAAAATCTAACTTTTGTTGACATATTATAAGAAT
The DNA here is from genome assembly GCF_062004578.1 of Staurois parvus. Lineage (NCBI taxonomy): Eukaryota > Metazoa > Chordata > Amphibia > Anura > Ranidae > Staurois > Staurois parvus. The sequence continues at coordinate 436,086 of NW_028319051.1, forward strand.
GTCTAATCTGTAATTTGATGCCTTTTGGAAATTTTTCCATCTTTCCTTGGCTTCTTTATGCACATTAATACAAATTTTTAGCTGGGGTGCCCAAACTTTCGATCCCCACTGTATGTGCCCTCTATCTCTAGGATGTCTATGTCTCCTCTATCTAATATTAGATGTCTGTGTCTTCTCCATCTATTAAATTATGTCTATGTCTCCTTCATCTGTAGGAAGTCTGTCTCCTCTATCTATTATAGGTTGCCAGTGTCCTCTCAATTTATTATTATATGTCAATCTCTCCTCCATCTACTATAGGATATCTGTGTCTTCTCCATCTATAAAATGTCTATGCACCATCCACCTCATTTTTGATGTCTACGTCTCCTCCATTATAGGATGTCTGTGTCTTCTCCATCTATTACATTATGTTGATGTCTCCTCATCTGATGTCTATGTCTCCTCTATCTATTATCCAAATGTTTGCTCATTGCCTGATATGGTAAGCCAGTCATGACTGACACATCCCACTGATTTTAGATAGCGAATCTAAATTAAATCAAAACCTCATTTGCAAATTCTTTAGCAAGGTGCTGGCCCCTTCTCCTTTTCTTTGTTGAATTTGATATAATACAAGAGATAGTAAGTAAACTGATCAAGGAGCATAACGCACCTGTAGGCTAAAATAACATTTCAAAGAGAAGCTGCCATGAGAGGAAAACCTCTACTTTTCGACTCCTTTTGACAATTCTACCTCCTTGACTGTCATAATGACCCTTCAGACCCTTCAGTTCCTTACGTAGCAAGTCATTGACATGGTATAAAACATGCAGCTAATGAAGCTAGAACTGTAGGCCTTCAAAATTGTAGTGTTGAAGCCAGAAGACAAGCATTATAGCTGTGGCTTTAGAAGGCTGGAAATGTCAGTTTTGTTTTTTTACTGCAAGATAAGTGGATGGCACAGTAACCTTCTAACTCTTCCACTCAATTGCTCCCCACAACAGCAGTCACTTGGTGGATGAAATTGTCACCTGACCTGGCAGGGTTTTGTAGCTTGTAGCCCAGGGTTTCTCAACCAGGGTTCCATGGAATCCTAGGGCTCCTCCAGAGGTTGTTAAGGGTCCCTTGAGCTATGAGCAATTTCTGCCTATTCCCACTGATGCCATTGATCTTTTTAGCTTTCTGTAAGGCGGTAATTCTTTCCAACGACTACAAATGTAAGGAACATTCTTCTCACAGGCCATCACACTAATCTATCATGAGTTGTAGATATAGAAATTTTCAGCAGGGGTTCCCTGAGACTGCAAGTCATTTATGTAGATAAAAGCACACCCGGTTTCAGTTTACAAGGTTTATTGGAGTTTCATAAAAAAGAAACAATGTGAAGTTTTGGGGGACACCATGACTCCCTTCCTCAAAGTAACATTGTTCTGTATTATACCTTGAGAAAGGGGGCTATTGTGTCCCTAAAATGTCACACAGATCTTTATAGAACTCCAGTAAACATTTAAACTGGAACTGGGTATGTTGGTATTTTGGTGTCACTGTATACTGAGCACTTCACATTGAAACTTCTACCAAATGAGGTGTTAGTGCAGAACAGATTACTGGGACTTAAAGTGATATTAAACTTTTTTTTTTTTTTTTTTAATGAAAATAACAAGCATTTCTATACTTACATGTTCTGTGCAATGCTGTTGCACAGAGCATCTGATCCTCCTATTCTAGAGTTTCTCGCCTGTGCTCCTTGCCCCTCCTCATTGGCCGATTTCCATGGGGGGCACCTGTGCAGGCTCGCTCCTGAGCCACCCTGTCTGCATCCATTTACACAGAGTGAGCAGCTTAGCCCTGCCCCATGCACCCATATCACAGCATTTGATTTATAGTAGTGGGAGCCAATGGCTCCCACTGCTATCAATCTGCCCAACGAGGAGAGAGACAGAAGCTAGAGTCGCTGCTTTTGTGCACATCGCTGGTTCTGATAAGGCTCAGCTAAGAAAAAGGAGGGGCTGGGGAGGAGCTGCAATACAGAAGGTTTTTCACCGTAATGTATAGAATGCATTAAAGTGAAAAACCTTAAAGCTTTAGAACGACTTTAAGCTGGCCATACACGGTAAGAAAATCATTTGAAAAAGCCTTCAATATCTTCGATCATTCAACTTTTGAAACTTTAGTGGGCGATTTTAATTATCAAAATGCAAAGTTTAATGGGGAAAAAACAAACTGTCATATCAGATTCTTGGAGCCAAAATGACTGATTGTCTATACATTAGTAGTGGAATTGATCGAAAACAGTTTGAAAAAATCTACAGCACATGCATGTGTTAAACTGTAACAATGGAAGTTGCAAGCAACGAAAAGAAAGATCTTTCTTTTAAATACAGTTGGCGAGTAGGAGGGTTCACAAATCTTTACATCATTTTCACCCATTGCCAAAAAATGTGCCATTTATGTTGTTAACGATCAATAATATGTCGACTATTGTAGTAAAAATTTAAATACAATGGTGGCGTTATGGCATGCACGTTTAACAGATCTTTATAAATCGACCATTTTTTTAATAACGATTTTCTGTGTATGGCCAACATTAGAGTTTGGTAGATATCATCTGTGTACGGTTAGCTGAATGCTAACCTGTGCCTTCCCTGTTCATCCCTAGCGGCATTTCCTTTGCTATTCCACTGCTTTGTTCAGCTCTGGGAGCCAGAGGAGGATGCCTTGTATTTCCAAGTATGGCTGAACCAATCAACATAGACACACAGGGAGCCTATAGCCCTGTATTAACTATCATTCCACCAATTACCATATCAGCACTTTACTCCTGGTGGCTGAATGGAGGGGCGTTGGTGTGAAAGGAATGTGTGGGCTTCTGAGACCCTCCCGGGGGCTAGGTTAAGGTGAATCAGTCACTAAGGCTGGCCATACACTATACAATTTTCTATCCAATTTCTGTCCAATTTCCTTTAGATTTACCTTCAACTATGTAGTGCAAGGGCCTGCCTAACTGGATACAATTGAAATTGTTGTTAGGTTTGACCTCCTATTATCTGGTTTTTGGTAAATCTAAACCATAAATCTCAAGATATTTGTATAACGTATGGCCAGCCTTAGTCTTGGGCAATGTACAGGTTCACTTTAAGGGTCACCTACATTGCCTGAAAGAATTAGGCATCAGTTATGACAATCAGGCCAGGAAGAGGTTAACATTCCATGAAAAGCAAAAATGAAGTGTTGGATACAGATTTTCCATTGGTCAGTCAACTTAATGCTCGGCACACTAACTTTGGCAGCAAGCCACAAAATGGGGACAACTCTTAAAAACAGAGGAAAACCCAGGAGGTGAAAATTTCCATTTGTACAGTCCAAGAGAGAGCCAAACATCCAAGAGTCCAAAGCTTTAATTTATAAAATTGGTTCATAGCAGAAAAAAGGCAACATGTTTCGGGGAGCCAAACAGATTCTACCTTCATGAGAACTCTGTCAAGGTCCTACCTTTTCCCAGAGGTTATGTTACTCCATGTGCTGGCATCTATCTTGGATTTCTGCAGAGCATGGTGGGAATCTTTTATGCCTTCAGGTCTCTGAGGTCCATCCCCCAAAGGGGTGTGGCTGATTACATATAAGCCTGTGGTCCGCACATGATCTTTGCACTTGTGTCTTGGTAGCTCTGTTCTGACTCGGCTTGTGACTTGACCATTCTTTGTGTTCTCCTTTGATCTGACCCTCCGTTGCTGAACCCGGCCCGTGACCTGTGATTCTTGTCTGCTGTCCTGTACTGTTTTGTCCCGTTGTTGTTGACCCAGCCTGCCTGTGGCGGAACCGTTCCGCCTGGGCTTCCTCGTGCGGAGCAGTGCGTCTCACCCAATGGTCCTCATTTCCGGCAAGTCTTCCAGCATTCTCCCAAGGCAGGTATTATAGCTAAAAACACGAGTCAGAACTTCGTGTAGGGTGAAACTGACAATCTTTATTAAATACGGCTCAGTATATACAACTTCACCCCACCCCCACCAGACAAACTGGCACCAGGTTTTCCCCACCCACAACAAACCATACAATACAACAATACCTAGGAACTCTATAGAAGTGAAAGACTACAAGGTCACATTTCCCTAAACAAACAGTGTAGAATGTCTGTGAAACATGTCCAGCTTTACAAAGGGGATAAAAACCAAAACAGAAAGGGCAAAATGGTATCACAAAGGGACAATTCGTCACAAGGCTCCCCCGTTGTGTAACACCCGCCAGACCCGGCGAGACCTTCAAACAGGTCCGCTTGGGGCTGGTCGGTTCAGAGGTTCACTTCTCCAACTCGGCTTGCCGGGACAACCCATCTGCATTGGCGTTTTGCTTCCCCGATCGGTACTGGTTGAGCTTCAGCAGGGGTCTCGGTGCCAAAAAGTGGAGACCAGGACTCCCAGATCATTTCCAAGGAGAACCTCAGCTGGCAAGTTCTGCATTACTCCAATTTCAACGTCCCTGACCCCGGCCCCCCAATCCAGATGAAGCCTTGCGGTAGGAATCCGGTAGACATGGCCTCCCGCTACCCGTAACGCCACAGATTGCCCGGTCTTGGCCCAGTCTGGTACCAGTTGAGGTTGGACTAGGGTGAGTGTGGCTCCAGTGTCCCGTAATCCTTGGGCCTGACGGCCGTTAACATGGACAACCTGTTGGTGGTGTCGGCGATTGTCCGGGGTGGCAGCCTGGAGAGGGTTAGCCTCATGAAAGACCCCGATGTCCTCATCCTCGGTGGTAAAATTCCTCCATGAAGAGGCGGTGTCACTCGGGTGGTTCTGTAGAGAGTAGGCAGAGGCTCGGCCATAGGGAGTGGTAGGTCGGTTGGAAGTGCCCCAAGGGGGTTGGCTGCTCTGGAGTCTTGGTGGATTCCGTGGGCAATGAATGCGGATGTGCCCTGTTTGGTTGCAGCCATAACAGCGTGGGCCAGACCGCTTTGGGTCATAAGGTGTGGGTGGTCTGAGGCATTCTCGGGTGACCAGAGTGGGCACCACTGGTTGTGGACGAGGTGCAGGGGGAATGGGTACAACAATACCTAGGAACTCTATAGAAGTGAAAGACTACAAGGTCACATTTCCCTAAACAAACAGTGTAGAATGTCTGTGAAACATGTCCAGCTTTACAAAGGGGATAAAAACCAAAACAGAAAGGGCAAAATGGTATCACAAAGGGACAATTCGTCACACTGCCCAACTACTCTATTGTCCTTTCCACCAGCTACATGCCATTGGCGGCGGCCATTACCGCAACTGGGGTGTCTCGGGGGCCGCGACCTGGTTCCTGGCTGCGTCAAGTCCATCCCCACCATCAGGGGCCCTGGTGAAGGGCAGCCTGGGACTTAGACTCCGCGCCCTGAAGGACTTTGGTCTGTGGGTGTTGGTTGTCGTCAGCCAGTGCGTTACATTGTTATTAAGCCTGCCTGTTCGTTCCTCAGCTCCTGCCCTGACAGACTCAGGATAAAGGGACATCTCAACCTCAGTGCCCCCCCACCCACCTCTTCCTGACTGGTATACAAAACTGCCACTCACACCCAGGGGCGGACTGAAAACTCATGGGGCCCCTGGGCAATAGGGGATCATGGGACCCCTGTGTCCTTGCCCAAACTCAAAAAAGCCAATGAAAAAGGTACCAGGGGCATCTCATGGGGCCCCCTACTGACCCCGGGCCCTCAGGCAGTGCCAGAGTTTCCAAATGGGCAGTCCGCCCCTGCTCACACCAACATTTGTCATGTGAAGGAACAACATTCTTTATTAAACCACCATGTCTGTGGGAGCCATTATGCAATGGGTTTTAACACAAAGTAGGGAGAAGATACTGGAAGACGACCACATGATGTCACAGATTATATAGCTTTCTATTCACGCCTGAGCTTACTTATATGAGCAAAAAATCTTCAACACTTCAAATGTGAGCGCCTACACATGCTTCAGAATCATCTGAAAAATTCTCATGTAACGCCCTCTAGGTAAACAAGATAGGATTTTTGTTAGTCAGAGGCTGGATAGCAGCCTGTGGATGAGTCAGCATGGGAGTGAGGCAGGAATTCAACAGGCTGGCTGGGAGGGCTTCTGGAGCTCTCCTGCCTTTCCAGAAACTTAAAGAACTTTCTGGATGAGGGGTGTAGGAGGGGGCCCAGATATGCATGTTTGAGGGACCTTGCCAATACCCTGGCAGGAGGCTGGGCATGGTGACCACGTACAAACCTTAAATATAAAAGAGCCTGGGGAGCAGTGTGCAGGGTTGGGTGGAAGATGGACTGAGAGGAAGGCTGTAGTGTGGAGCCTGGGAGAGTGCCCCAGGGAGGGGAGCCTACCTTCAGGCAGGTTGCTGGAAGGGATGATCTCCACTGTCCCACCATCTCCTAGACAACCTGTCAGCAGGAGAGTAGCCAGCCCAGCGAAAGGCCTGAAAGCAGCTTCAACCCACCACACTAACAGGACAGGACAGTGTGAGTACTCCTACACCCCCTGGGACAGATAAAGGGAGAGGGCGGTCAGGTGCAAGACCCCACTAGTTCTCATCCAGGACTACTTCATTGTTAGCTCTTGGGACCCCTTGCCCAGGGATACATTCAGGGCAGTTGGGTGAAGAGGAGGATTCATCTGGTGTCCAAGTAGGTACATCAAGAGGATTTCAGTGCTCCTTAAAGAGACGGCGCTATTTTTTCTGATCCACAATTTTGTACAGTATTTGTTCCTAAGAAATTCGTGCTCAAGTTTTACAGTTCCTTGGGCATCCCATATACCCCTAGACCCCATCCACGTTTTTAACCCCTTTATAAAAATAACTAAAAACCAGCTCAAGGACTGTTTACTGATTCAAAATATGGAACATGCATGTTGCCTGGCTGTGCAGAGCTTAAGGGGACCCAAAACAAACTCAGCAGCCACTAAGGGGGTAGTGCTACACCAGGGGCGGACTGATAACTCATGGGGCCCCTGGGCAATAGGGGATCATGGGGCCCCTGTGTCCTTGCCCAAACTCAAAAAAGCCTATGAAAAAGGTACCAGGGGCATCTCATGGGGCCCCCTACTGACCCCGGGCCCTCGGGCAGTGCCCGAGTTTCCAAATGGTCAGTCCGCCCCTGTGCTACACTCATATTAGGCGTGAATGGGGGCTTATTTTATAAAGCGCTACACTAAATGTATTATCATAATGACAACTACAACATATCACTAATAAACACTTCTCTCTTGGCCTGCAGTCACGTTGCCTTTCTGCGCATTTCTGCATATGTGTGCTTTTTTATGCATGGTTCTTTTTTTTTTTTTTATTCAAAGGTAGGTTTCCTCTGACCTAAGACCTCTTTCACACAGTCGTGTTAATGCATCCACCAGATTCCAGTGGCAAGAATCAGTGAATTCTTGCTGTCGGCATGACTAGGGTATGGGAATAGCAGCAGCCACTCAGCCTATGTACACTAATGACCGGCTGACGCCGTTGGGTGTGGTTAGGGATAGGTATAGGGTACCCTCAGTTCACACCTAAGCGTTTTCTGCAGCATTTTGCAGAAATGCAGTACAGTCCATTTAACATGATTTCCTATGGGACATTTTCACATCTGTGTGTCCCCCCCCGTGCATTTTTTGGTAAGGGTCAGGGACTTTTTTGAACGCAAAAAAGTTATGTTTTTGGTTCTAAAGGCTTCAATGGAAACACTGCAGAAAAGCATGTATTGTGTTTTTGCTGCGTTTTTGCTGCATTTTGTATTTTAAATCTGCCTAACAACCAAAAAAAAAATGCAAAACGCCGCAAAAATGCAAGTACAAAAATGTCAAACGCACCGCAAAATGCAATGCAGAAACGATTCAAACGCAATCTGCCTTAGGGATGGATGTCTGAGCCTGCATGCAGTCAGCTGCCTCCAGGCTCGGACATCCACAGGTAGATGTTTGGTGTGTGGCTACATGTGAACAGTGGTGGCCACTGTCGGCCTGTCAATCTTGTCCGAGTGGCCGCTGCTATTCATACGCCCCGGTCATTTCAACTGCAAGCATCGGCCACTGGAATACGGTGAATGCAACCAACCGGAAGGAGGCCTTATTGTTGTGGGTAAGAGGTGCATTGCAGTGTCTTTACGCTCATTTACACTCGTTTATGTGCGTTCCTATGCACTTTAACGCACATTACTGGACCGCATATAAATGCAACGTTCTAGTATGAACATGCTGTATAGAAAACTGTTGTTTTTTATGTGTCATTGTTGTGACCTGCATTCATTCAGTATGGAAAACGCAGGTAACTGTGCATAGTCTCTAGGTTCACATACTGTATGTGCAGGTTGGGAACACACGCAATTAGCAGACGTGCGGGGGTGCCATTAACTCTTGGGGGCCCATTCACACCAGATGCGGTTGGATGCAGTTTGATGCGTTTTTGTCTGCACATAGACAATCCAAAATCCAGGTTATCCAGTGGGCATAGTTCACACCATTACAGCGCAGTGCAGTGAAAAAAAGTACAGCAAGCTTCATTTTTTCCACAATTCAAATGCACATAAATGCAAGCAAGTGCATGTAAATGCAACAAAATACACGGCAACGCAGTGCAGTGTGTATAAAAATAGGGGCAGCATAGTAGCTAAGTGGTTAGCACTTCCGCCTGGCAGTACTGGGGTCGTTGCTTCGAATCCCAACCACGGCACCACCTGCCTGGAGTTTGCATGTTCTCCCTGTGTCTGCGTGAGTTTCAGTTTCCTCCCACACTCCAAAGACATGCTGGTAGGTTGATTATCTCCTCTCTGAATTGGCCCCTAGTATGTGTATGTATGAATGTGAGTTAGGGACCTTAGATTGTACGCCCCTTGAGGGTTAGGGACTGATGTGAATGTACAAAATATATGTAAAGCGCTGCGTAAATTGATGGCGCTATATAAGTACCTGAAATAAAAGCCCAAAGAAGAAGGGGGTGACTTCAAAAGAAACGCAAGATTAGGAAAAATATATTGAGAATGCGTGCGCATGTGTAGAAACGCACATCAAACGCACATCACTGCGCATACAAAAACAGTAAATGCAGTTTCTGGTGTAAATGAGCCCTTAATGGCACCCACGCACATCAGGACCTCCGCACATTTTTTTTTTTTTCGTTCGGGTATAGCAGGCCATTCAAATGAACGCGTTGCTGTACCCGCGAGCGTGCGCAGAAATGCGCACGCACATAACGCCCAGGGTGAACCTGGAATAGAGAGGTTTGTGACTATATACAGAGATTACAATGAGTCGTCGGCCTCCGTACCTGTTGTAATGGCAGTTTACGCTGACACTATATATTGTATAATGTACACTTCCATGGCGGGGCTGATAATTATATAGATATGCACTATTTATCCAATTAGAACGAGGCGCATGCCCCCCCCCCAGTCTATGATAAAAATACACATATGTGGGAGGGCTGTGTTTACTGTGAATCAGCTTCTGCTGTCAGGCCTGCATACTGGGAGGACCTGGGAAGAGGCTGAATGGAGGTGTCGGGGCTCTCTGACCCCCCCAGGACTTTCCCTATTTATTGTTCTATGAAGTGCAGATTAGTGATGAGCTGTCCTAAGCAAAGGCTGCAGCCTGCAAGTCACACTGCTGTGCTGGGGAAGTGGTACAGTCCATCTGGGCTCACCCCCTCCCCTGCCTGTCAGCTCTTGGTTTGTCCCGCCTGCTGCTTCTAGTCTAGGAGCTGTCCAGCAGCATCAGGAGGGGAGAAGGAGGGGTGCTGGGAGCTGCAGGGAGATAATAGAGGGGCCAGAGGAGTACAAGGGAGACAACAAAGAGGGGACAGGGGGGATCCTGGAGGAAGGGCGGTGCTGGCTGAACACAGGGGAGAGGAAGAGGGAGAGTGCTGGGGAGAGGGAGAGTGCTGGGGAGAGGAAGAGGGAGAGTGCTGGGGAGAAAGAGAAGGAGAGAGTGCTGGGGAGAGGAAGAGGGAGAGTGCTGGGGGAAGGAGAAGGAGAGAGTGCTGGGGGGGGAAGGAGAAGGAGAGAGTGCTGGGGGGGGGGGAGAAGGAGAGAGTGCTGGGGAGAAAGAGAGAGTGCTGGGGAGAGGAAAAGGGAGAGTGCCGGGGGGGGGGGGGGAGGAGAAGGAGAGAGTGCTGGGGGGAAGGAGAAGGAGAGAGTGACAAGGGGAGAGAAAGAAGAAGAGAGTGCTGGGGAGAGGAAGAGGGAGAGCACTAGGGAGAGGAAGAAGAAAAGAGTGCTGGGGAGAAGAAGAGAGTGCTGGGGAGAGGAAGAAGAAGAGAGTGCTGGGGATAGGAAGAAGAAGAGAGTGCTGGGGAGAGGAAGAGGGAGAGCACAAGGGAGAGGAAGAAGAAGAGAGTGCTGGGGAGAGGAAGAGGGAGAGCAGTAGGGAGAGGAAGAAGAAGAGAGTGCTGGGGAGAGGAAGAAGAAGAGAGTGCTGGGGAGAGGAAGAAGAAGGGAGTGCTGGGGAGAGGAAGAGAGAGGGAGAGCACTAGGGAGAGGAAGAAGAAGAGAGTGCTGGGGGGAAGGAGACGGAGAGAGTGACAAGGGGAAGGAGAAGAATAGAGTGCTGGGGAGAGGAAGAGGGAGAGCACTAGGGAGAGGAAGAAGAAGAGAGTTCTGAGGACAGGGAGAGCACTAGGGAGAAGAAGAAAAGAAGAAGAGAGTGCTGGGGAGAGACAGAAGAAGAGAGTGCTGGGGAGAGACAGAAGAAGAGAGTGCTGGGGAGAGACAGAAGAAGAAAATGCTGGGGAGAGACAGAGGAAGAGTGCAGGGGAAAGACAGAGGAAGAGTGCTGGGGAGAGAGAGAAGAGGGAGAGACAGAGGAAGAGTGCTGTGGTGAGAGAGAGAAGAGGGAGAGACAGAGGAAGAGTGCTGTGGTGAGAGAGAGAAGAGGAAGAGGGAAAGAGTGCTGGGGAGAGAGAGAGAGGAGAGTAAGAGATAGAGTGCTGGGGGAAGGGAAAAGAAAGTGAGAGAGTGCACATAGATTGCTGCGGAGAGACAGAGGACGAGTGCTGTGGAGAGGGAGAGAAGAGGAAGGGGGAAAGAGTGCTTGGGAGAGAGGAGAGGAAGAGGGAAAGAGTGGGGGGGGGGGAGAGGGAAAGAGTGCACATAGAGTGCTGGGGAGAGACAGAAAAGAAAGGTCAGAGAGAGAGAGAGTGCAGCCAGAGTGCTATGAAGAGGCATAAAGGAAGGGGTAAAGAGTCCAGCCACAGGGCTACAGAGAAATAGAAAATAGGGGGGAGAGAAATTGCAGCTAGAGTGCTGGAGCAACAAAAAATAGGAGAGAAAAAATAGGGGAGAGAGATAAAAGAGTGCAGCCAGGGGGCTGGAGAGACAGAAGATAGGAGAGAGGGTGCAGCCTGAGTGCTGGGAAGACACGAAAAGGAGGGTTAGAGAGTGCAGCCAGAGTGCTAGAGAGACAGAAAACAGGGCGGGGGAGAGAGTGCAACTAGAGTGCTGGAGAGACAAAAGATACAAGACAGAGTGCAGCCAGACATCTGGATAGAGACAGAAAGGAAAGGAGAATGAGTGCAGCCAGAGTGCTGGGAAGAGACAGAAAATAGGCGTGAAAGCAAGAGAGAGTGCAGCTGGATTGCTGAGGAGAGACAGAAAGTAGGAGAGAAAGAAAATGGGGAGAGTGCAGTTAGAGTGCTGGAGAAACAGAAAATAGGAGAGGGGAGGAGAGGAGAGGGGAGAGGAGAGGAGAGGGGAAGTGCTACAGAGGGACAGAAAATAGGAGAGTGCAGCTAGAGTGCTGGGGAGGGACAGAAAGGAGGGGGTAGAGCTTGCAGCCATAGTGATAGAGAGAGACAGAAAATAGGAGAGAGAGAGAGAGAGAGTACAGCTAGAGGACGGGAGAAAGACAAAAAATAGGAGCAAAAAATAGACAGAAAATCGGAAAGAGAGACAACAAATAGGGGAGAGAGAGAGTGCAGCTAGAGTGCTGGAGAGACAGAAACTAGGGGAGAAAGGGAGAGGAGAGGGGACGTGCTGGTAAAAAAAGAGACAGAAAAGAGAGCGGAGCATGCAGCTCTGGAGAGAGACAGAAAATAGTGCTGGAGTGCTGGAGAGAGACAGAAAATAGGAAAGAAAGAGAGAGTGCAGCCAGAGTGTGTGTGAGAGAGAGACAGAGAACAGGAGCAAGACAGAGACAGAAAATCAGGGAGAGAGAGAGACAGAGAACAGGAGCAAGACAGAGACAGAAAATCAGGGAGAGAGAGAGAGACAGCAAATAGGGGAGAAAGGGAGAGGAGAGGGGGAGTGCTGGAGAGACAGAAAATAGGAAAACAAGGGAGAGAGGGTGCAGCCAGAGTGCAGGAGAGAGACAGAAAGGAGAGAAGAGAGAGTGCAGCCAGAGTGCGGGAGAGAGGGAAGAGACAGAAAAGGGGGGAATTTTGCATGCAGCTAGAGTGCTAAAGAGCAACAGAAAGAGAAGAGACAGTAAGGAGAGAGAGAAGAGACAGAGAAAAGTGAGAGAGGGAGTGCAGACAGAGTGCTGCCAAGAGACAAAGAGGAGGGAGAGAGCAGAGATAGTTACAGAGGACAGGGAAGAGAGTGAGTGCAGAGAGAGGCAGAAAAAGAGAGAGACAATGAGAAAGGAGAGAGTGAGTGCAGACAGAGAGCTGGGAATAGAGTAGAAAAAGGGAATAAAAAGAGAGAGACTTAGAGGTGACAGACAAAAAGGAGGAAGAGAGAGACAAAGAGAGAGGGTGGTGGGAAGAGACGGGGAGGAATAGAGAGAGAGGAGAGCAGAGAGAGGCTGTAGAGATCCCCGTAGAAGGAGTGAAGATCTGTAGAGAGAGCGGACACTGGGGCGGGTGGAGGAGAGGGGGCAGACGGCGTGGAGTGGGGATACCCAGGGGTAACTGAGGGCACAGCCTGCTTGTTAAAACACCAAGGAAAGTGCAAAGCAGGAGGTGTGAGGGCAGAGACAGCAGACACAGAGGGAAGGCTGATTGAGGGAGGGGAGGAGGGGGGGAGGTCTCTTTTCACAAAGCCCCTCCAACCGCAGAGGGAGAAGGAAGGAGAGAGCAGAGATGGGGACAAAGAGAGGAAGAGAGTGATGGAGAGAACAGCACAATGGCTATGTAAGACGAGCCCGGGGCCAGGAACCCAGCCATGGGGGAGACTCACTTGAGCATCACGTCCAAGAGACCACTGGGGAGCCTAAGCCTGAAGTGACAGACCCTTCCGCTATGTGTCGGACCCTGGGGGGGGGAATCTCACAAGACAGCTGGAGAAACGTTGCTGCTTGAGGATGAGTGAGAGACCACAGGAGAGGCAGAGAGACAGCCAACATCGCCTTTGCACAAGAAGACCGCTGACGACTGTACCATAGGACCAAAGAGGCGCTTGGGTGACGGCTCCATGCATGGTCCCCATCTCAGGACACCTCCCACGGATGTGACTCACCCCACCCTAGGTACTGTCACTAATTGATCCTACATTGGGTTACCAACACTCCATAATTAGCAGAGACCTCCCTTATTTTCATTACAAACATGCCCCCCCTCCAATCCTCCCCAATCTGCGAATAATGGAAACCATCAGATGTTCAGGAATCTCATACGTACTGCTGATATCTAATGTAAGTTTCTTCCTTTCATTTCCCCCTTTAAGCTTTGATCCGATGACCCTCTAAACCTAGGCACCGTACTTAGTTCTCCAATAGGAATTCCACCAAGCCCTATCGCCCCATGGCTTCCTTATGAGCGATCCGCGCATTGCTGCCCACCATCACCCACATCTTATTGCACGGCATTTGTGAGTGCCAGCTTGGCCTCGATCTGGCAGGCAGTGGGTTAAAGAAAACCCTCCTCCTCGGTGAGCCGACATGGCTGCCAGTTCTGGGCACTGATTATCGGTGGTAAATAACCACACTGGGGGGCTGTGTTTGCATCGCTTCACCCCGGCTGGGTTGGTGAGGTTGGTGTACGGCACGGACAGGCCTCAGTCGCTGGAAAATAGAATTGCCTTTTGTATAGCCTGGGGCTCTATTATGTCTCTTCCACATTTCCGTAATTCCAAGTTATCTGTCAGCATCAGGTACATCGAGGAAGGCATGAGCCATTTGTAAAGTGATAATGAGGATATTACCATCTGTATCAACATTTCTCAACATTTCCATCACAGAGGAACCCTTTAAATTATTGCCAGGTCTAGGGGAACCCTTGTAAAAAACAATTCTTTGGGGGTCAGTAGGAAGAATGCTCCTTACATTGGTGGTCCATGAGAAGAATGCCCCTCACATTGTGGGTCAATGGGAAGAATACTTCTTGCATTGACGGTCATTGGAAAGCATGCCCCTTAGATTTAGTGGTCTTTAGGAAGAACACCCCTTACATTGGTGGTCCATGAGAAGTATGCCCCTCACATTGTGGGTCAATGGGAAGAATGCTTCTTGCATTGACGGTCATTGGGAAGCATGCCCCTTAGATTTGGTGGTCTTTAGGAAGAACACCCCTTACATTGGTGGTCAGTGGGAAGAATGCTCCTTACATTGGTGGTCCGTGGGAAGAATGCTCCTTACATTGGTGGTCAGTGGGAAGAATGTCCCTTACATTGGTGGTCAGTGGGAGGAATGCCCCTTACATTGTTGGCCTGTGGGAAGAATGTCCCTTGCATTGGTGGTCAGTGGGAAGAATGCCCCTTGCATTGGTGGCCAGTGGGAAGAATGCCCCTTATATTGGCAGTCAGTGGGAAGAATGCCCCTTATATTGTTAGCCAGTGGGAAAAATGCCCCTTACATTGTTGGCTTGTGGGAAGAGTGCCCCTTACATTGGTGGTCATGGGGAAGAATGTCCCTTACATTGTTGTCCTGTGGTGAATAATGCCCCTTATATTGGTGATCAATGGGAGCAATGCCCCTTACATTGGTGTTCAGTGGGAAGAATGCCCCTTACATTGGTGATCAGTGGGAACAATGCCCCTTACATTGGAAGTCAGTGGGAAGAATGTCTCTTACTTTGGTGATCATTGGCAACAATGCCCCTTACATTGGAGGTCAGTGGGAAGAATGCCTCTTACTTGGGTGGTCAGTGCAAAGAATGATCCTAACATTGATGGTTAGTAGGAAGAATGCCCCTTGTAGTGGTGGTTAGTAAAAAGGTCTAAGCTTCTTGGTAGTCATTGGGAAGAATGCCCCCTATGTTGGCGGTCAGTAGAAAGAAAGATTGAGTGTCCTGCTGCTGGCTCTGTCAAGTGGCATTGGCCCAAGAACTATGCTGGCACCATTGAATGGGAGGCCAATTAGCCATAGCTCAAGCAACCCCTGGCAACCTCTAGAGGAACCCAAGCATTCTACAGAACCCTGGTTGAGATTGGCCGACCTATACAGGAACGATGTTCTGCAACCTTACGGAAGAATGCATGGTGACTGTGTACAAACATGAAAATGTGCGTCTAGCGCCAATTGTGTACAAGGCAAGTGCCCAAGTTGTTCAGATAGTGGAAACGGCTATGGGGCTGTGCAGGTTTTAGTAACCCATAGCAACCTATCCATTTAAGATCACTGCCATTGTTGCCAAGGGTTACTGCACTTTGCACATGCTCATTGGCCCGTGTGCTGCCCTATCCCTTGTATGCGATCCTACAACAGACCAGCACAGTGACCTGTAGCAACCCAGCAAAAAGCAACATTCAGCAGTTGAGTGCAGCCATGCTAATGAAAGATGGTTTCTGGTTGGTTGCCAGGGGTCACCATACGTGGTAAATAAAACCGTACACGTATAAACCGTATCACACCAGCAAGGTGCACAAACGGGGACACATGCAAAGGACTCCTACATAGAGTGCAAACTGAACAGAATTGGGACTGTTGGCCATTGCTGGGTTCCTTTATTTTTAGATCAGACTTTGAGCCTTATTTATCAAAAGAACTGTCTGCATTGTCTGCGGACAGCCAATCACGATCAAGATTCCACCACAGGTTTGAATGTGATTGGCCGATTGAGGGCAATCGAGTTCACGGAGACCAATGTACGCGAATGGCTGTTCTGGGCAGTGGCTCCCACCGTCTTCCAGCTGTCATGGATCAGTCTTTTGTATTTGTGGAGTTATATAATATTCATGTGTACAGACAGCACGGCGCATCCGAAAGCAGCAGAACTCGATATGTACCGGGAACGCCAGCCTTCACCAGTCCCAGGACATGTAGGTCCCTGCAGAGGTCCTTCTTTCAACACCAAATACTCTCATTTTATACATTTAATGTTGCTTTTTGCTCATAGGTTGGGTATTTATGTTCTCCCCCATATGGAAGAAAAATATATTTGAAATACATTTTAAAAATATTCTTCCCAAATATATTGATATATGTTTGAAATGCTACAATTCTGTCCATATTCAATGCATTTCAAAATATATTTCAATAAATATATATTTCAGTATGTTGAAATGCATTTTTATTACAAAGTATATGAAAAATATTTTTAAAAATACATTTCAA
Source organism: Staurois parvus (assembly GCF_062004578.1). Lineage (NCBI taxonomy): Eukaryota > Metazoa > Chordata > Amphibia > Anura > Ranidae > Staurois > Staurois parvus. Next base: position 452,474 of record NW_028319051.1, read on the forward strand.
AAATACTGTATGTCTTTAAAAAATACAAATCTACATTTTTGGAATACATTTACAAATATATGTAAAAATATATGTTAAAATTACTTTTTTATATTTAAAAAAAATCTGAAGAATATACAGCATTTAAAAAATATATATTTTTAAAAATATATATATTTTTTAAATATATTCGTCAGTTTTTTTTAACATATATTTGTAAATACACAAAAATGTTTAAAAAATATATTCCTCAGATTTTTTTAACATATAAAAAAGTCATTTTAACATATTTTTACATATACTTACTTGTAAATGTAGTACAACATACAGTATATATATATATATATATATATATATATATATCAGGGGCGGACTGACCATTTGGAAACATGGGTACTGCCCGAGGGCCCAGGGTCAGTGGGGGGCCCCATGAGATGCCCCTGGTACCTTTTTCATAGGCTTTTTTTAGTTTGGGCAAGGACACAGGGACCCCATGATCCCCTATTGCCCGGGGGCCCCATGAGTTGTCAGTCCGCCCCTGATATATATATGTGTATATATATATATTTATTGAAATATATTGAATATAGCCAAAATTTTAGCATTTCAAATATATGTCAATATTCTGTATTTGGGAAGACTATTTTTAAAATATATTTCAAATATATTTTTCTTCCATGTAGACAGATGTGATTTATGACACTTTGATGAATAAGATCTGAGCCTCTGATTGGTTGTTCTGGGCTGCAGCTCCCATCTTGTTCCAGTTTTTATTTATTTGTATAGTTTATAGGATATTTTTGTGTACAAACACTAAGATGCCTCTTAGAAAGTACTCATGTAAAACGCATTTGTGTAGCAACAGCTGACATCCTACTTTTGACATCTGTGGGTCCCTGTAAAAGTCCCAATACTGTACAATTTTTTTTATATTTTGTGTATTTTTTTTTTACTAACTTGTCTGTCGAATTATCACAGGTTGGATAACGGTCCCCAAGGTTTATGTAGGTTCCCTCCAATGACCCCGCTTTCTCACAGTCCAAAACAAAATGAATACTGGTGGCTTTTTTCACCTGCAATTGACCTTTGGATGTCTTGGTGGACCTTTTAGGCGCCTTTCAGATGGGGCGGATCCGTCAGCTTGATCCGCATGCTCAGCAGGGGATCTTTCTTCTGATCCCCGCTGAGCCGGTGGATGACAGGTCTCTGTCCGCTCCGCTGCTGCAGGGTGGACACAGACACTGCCTGCTGATTTCAATGGGACGGTCAGATGGAAACGGACCGCCTGTCCCTTTCCACCTGATTGTCATCGATCCGCTGGATGGATGGGGAACGGATCCCCATCTGCCTGTTTTTGTCATACAGGATTGGATGCCAGTGGGTGTCAGCGGACTATTGTCCACTGACACCCACCGGTTCATAGAAGTCTATGGATGAACCGATCATCTTGATAAACGGATAGGTGGACCCCATCGGTCCGCTCGTCTGAAACAGGCCTTAGGCCTCATTCACATTGGGCGTTTTTACAGCTACTGTTTTGGGCGACAGGCGTTTTTTTCTACAGCCAGTAACCCCCCAGCATGTTATTCTATGTGTCCATGCACACAGAGGCTTTCATCAGCGTTTTTTGGCAAGGGCGTGTTCAGGCTGGAGAAACCCAGAACGAATGCGTTTGAAGAGGAGTTTTTCAGCTGTAAAAACGCTCTAACGCCGAAAAACGCTATCCGGCATTTATGAGCATTTTTGAGCCTTAAGTTTTTGTGTGAGTGTAGTTCTGCTAAAAATGCAAAAACGGTAAAAAAATGCAACAAAACTCCAGTTTTTAACGCAGCATTCTACAGCTGTTGCTACTGGTCCGTTTATAATGTCCAGTGTGCATGAGGCCTTAGGGTCACCATACACATTACAGTGTGACCATACAATCTTTGTACAATCAATTTTAGATTTACCAGAACTATGTAATATGAGCACCTAGCTAGTCTAAATAATCGATTTGTATCCCAATCATGCAGGCCCTTGCACTACATACAGGAGTTTTATGGTGATTGATCAATCAGATTGTAACGTGTGTGGGTGGGCTTAGGCTGTAAGCGTCTCTTTTTGGTGGTGATGTGAACAGATCAGTGTACTATATGGCCTCATGCACACAGAGACTTTTTGCAGACAATATTAGGGATGTTGGTCAATTTTTTTTTTTGTACTACTTCCAAACGGCCTGTTATCCTATGTGTCCATAGCAGGGGTGGACTGACAACTCATGGGGCCCCCGGGCAATTGGGGATCATGGGGCCCCTGTTTCCTTGCCCAAACTCAAAACACACCCAAAAAAAACTATAAAAAGGTACCAGGAGCATTTTATGGGGCCCCCTACTGACCCCGGGCCCTCGGGCACTGCCCGAGTGCTCGAATGGTCAGTCCGCCCCTAGTCCATAGACTTTTAGAAGCTTTAAGACCCCTTTCACACGGATGTTCCAATCGGGTCCGTTTGCCCGTTTTTCAGGCGACCCAATCGGGACCTCTATTCTTCTCTATGGGGTGGCGGTTGTAAACAGACATGTGTCCGTTTATACTCTCTGACATCCAATCCGATCCAACAAAAAGAGAGAGATGGGGATCCATTCCCCTTCCATCCATTGAATCGGATGGGATGGCATTCGGATGGAAATGGACAGGCAGTCCGTTTCCATTCGGCTGTGTGTGTGTCTGCTCTGCAGCAGCGGAGAGGACAGGGACATGTCATCCACTTGCTCAGTGGGGATCAGTGGAGAGATCCCCCGCTGAGAAGGCAGATCCGCTTGCGTAAACGGACAGGTGGTCTGGTTTCTATCCGAGCTCCCATAGAGGACAGCTGGCTGTGTGTGTGTCCGCTCTGCAGCAGCAGAGAGGACACGGACCTGTCATCCACTTGCTCAGCGGGGATCAGCGGAGAGATCCCCCACTGAGAAGGCAGATCCGCTTGCGTAAATGGACAGGTGGTCTGGATTCTGATTCTATCCGAGCTCCCATAGAGGACAGTGGGCTGTGTGTGTGTCTGCTCTGCAGCAGCAGAGAGGACACGGACATGTCATCCACTTGCTCAGCGGGGATCAGCGGAGAGATCCCCCGCTGAGAAGGCAGATCCACTTGCGTAAATGGACAGGTGGTCTGGTTTCTATCCGAGCTCCCATAGAGGACAGTGGGCTGTGCGTGTGTCCGCTCTGCAGCAGCAGAGAGGACACGGACCTGTCATCCACTTGCTCAGCGGGGATCAGCGGAGAGATCCCCCACTGAGAAGGTAGATCCGCTTCCAGAAACGGACAGGTGGTCTGGTTTCTATCCGAGCTCCCATATAGGACAGCGGGCTGTGTGTGTGTCCGCTCTGCAGCAGCAGAGAGGACACGGACCTGTCATCTACTTGCTCAGCGGGGATCAGCGGAGAGATCCCCCGCTGAGAAGGCAGATCCGCTTGCAGAAACGGACAGGTGGTCTGGTTTCTATCCGAGCTCCCATAGAGGACAGCGGGCTGTGTGTGTGTCTGCTCTGCAGCAGCGGAGAGGACACGGACCTGTCATCCACTTGCTCAGTGGGGATCAGCGGAGAGATCCCCCACTGAGAAGGCAGATCCACTTGCGTAAACGGACAGGTGGTCTGGTTTCTATCGAGCTCCCATAGAGGACAGTGGTCTGTGTGTGTGTCCGCTCTGCAGCAGCAGCTAAAAAACGCAAATGTGGCAAAACACCACTAAACGCTAATGCAAAAATGCTGAAAAACACGTTTTTTACACAGCTAACGTTACCAGCGTTATTAAAACGCCCCGTGTGCATGGAGCCTTAGAGTGTCTCCACTCTGGATGAAGGAGCAGTGGAGACACCCTTGGACAGTACCATTGTCAGTCTGGGTGGAGGGATGTGTCGGTTGTACTAGCAGATTTGGATGGACTTGACTTTATAAGCAATTACAGTAACATTTTTTTTTTTTTTGCTTTTGGGGTAAAGGTTTTAGGCTCTGTTCACATCTGGGTGTTTGCGATCTCTGGTAGAATCGCTAAAATGAGAAATCTGCAAAAATAACACATCGCACCACGCCTGTTCGGGTTCCATTCATTTTAGTGGCACCAAAACGTTCTGGCATGATTGTGGCGCGATAAATCATCAGCAATCGCAGAAAACTGCATCATGTGAAGCTTGTCCCCTAAAAGAAGCTCTTGGTCCTTTTTGAGCAACAAGCTTTGCGCGATGTGGTGTGCCGCGATCGCAGTGCGATTTATCATGTGGTAATCACAGCACAACCGCACTTTGAAAATCAATGGCACCTGAACAGGTGTGGTGCCATTTGTCATTTTTGCAGCGCATTTTTGGATTGCGGGCAGAATCGCAGCGATTCTGCCCAAGATCGCAAATGCCCAGATGTGAATGGGGCTTTACATAAATGAATACAAGCTGATCATTGTAAGCACCCTTGTCTGTGTTAAATGGTTTGTCTCAACCCTTTAACTAACACCTTGTATGGACAGCTTGGTCTGTTACGGGAAGTTGAGGGATAAAATACTTACTGGCAGGATCAAATGGTGAAAATAAAGGAAAAAGCCTAAAAAAAAAGAAAATGAATGTGCCACCATATCTAGAATTGGAGAGCTGCGATATATATTTTTGTTATTTTTTAGTTTCATACCCCTTTAAAAACTAAGCTTTCTGCTGCTCTAAATCTGGGGGTGAGAAGAGACACCTATCCTGAGCATATTTCTCCTGCATTCTCCCTCCAATGTCCATATCGCAACCAAATGCCAAGGCATTGGTCATGTGATTTCAAATAAAGCTTAGAGTTAAAGTGTTACTAAACCCACAACAATCTGTAGATGCAGTAAAGCATGCTTGTTATACTCGCTGTGGAACCTAAGGGGTTAATCCTCTGCATTGTGTAAAAAGGCTGTTTGATCCTGTCTTCTCTGATCCTCCCCTTCTTCCACAGTCCCCAATCCATCTGCTGATAGTACAGAGCTCTAGGAGGTACTCTGCACATGTTCAGTTTCGTGTGTATTGCTAGAGAGTTTTTTTCTTGGGACAGTGCATGTGATCAGCACAGGGCCAATCAGTGCTGTCCAGTCAGAGGGTCAGGGGTTATGCAGCCTTATAGGACAATCAGGGGAGAATGAAAACTCCTCCTACAAGATTAATCAGTGCTCTGCTAGACACTGATAGAAGTCACAAGACTGCTATATACTGCTGACGAGAAAAGGTATTTAGCAGTTTATATTTACTAAAATAATTGCATTTCCTTGTTCTGTGGGAGACCAGATATAGTGAATGTGGGGTCCTGGGAGACCAGATATAGTGAATGCAGGGTCCTGGGAGACCAGATATAGTGAATGCAGGGTCTGGGGAGACTAGATATAGTGAATGCAGGGTGCGGGGAGACCAGATATAGTGAATGCGGGGTTCGGGGAGAGCGGATATAGTGAATGCAGGGTCCTGGGAGAGCAGATATAGTGAATGCATGGTCCGGGGAGACCAGATATAGTGAATGCAGGGCCTGGGGAGACCAGATATAGTGAATGCAGGGTCCGGGGAGACCAGATATAGTGAATGCAGGATGCGGGGAGACCAGATATAGTGAATGCAGGGTGCGGGGAGCCCAGATATAGTGAATGCAGGGTCCGGGGAGCCCAGATATAGTGAATGCAGGGTCCGGGGAGACCGGATATAGTGAATGCAGGGTCCGGGGAGACCAGATATAGTGAATGCAGGGTCCGGGGAGACCGGATATAGTGAATGCAGGGTCCGGGGAGACCGGATATAGTGAATGCGGGGTCCAGGGAGACCGGATATAGTGAATGCGGGGTCTGGGGAGAGCAGATATAGTGAATGCAGGGTCCGGGGAGAGCGGATATAGTGGATGCAGGGTCCTGGGAGACCAGATATAGTGAATGCAGGGTCCGGGGAGACCAGATATAGTGAATGCAGGGTCCGGGGAGAGCAGATATAGTGAATGCAGGGTCCGGGGAGACCAGATATAGTGAATGCAGGGTCAGGGGAGACCAGATATAGTGAATGCAGGGTCCTGGGAGACCGGATATAGTGAATGCAGGGTCAGGGGAGACCAGATATAGTGAATGCAGGGTCCGGGGAGACCAGATATAGTGAATGCAGGGTCTGGGGAGACCAGATATAGTGAATGCAGGGTCAGGGGAGACCAGATATAGTGAATGCAGGGTCCGGGGAGACCAGATATAGTGAATGCAGGGTCAGGGGAGACCAGATATAGTGAATGCAGGGTCCTGGGAGACCGGATATAGTGAATGCAGGGTCAGGGGAGACCAGATATAGTGAATGCAGGGTCCGGGGAGACCAGATATAGTGAATGCAGGGTCTGGGGAGACCAGATATAGTGAATGCAGGGTCCGGGGTTTAGTAACACTTTAACTTTTAACATATATCTTAAGGTAAAGCCAATGAGATGCTAGTATTACCAGGCTTTGTTTTTTCTGTAGCTGACCTGCAGTTGAAGCTTCTTTAGATTTTACTGCCCCTGTTATCTTTTTCACACTAGCGGTTTAGGGCGCGGTAAAACCTGTGTTTTTATCGCCCCAGACGTTCCCCCTTTAAACTGTAGAGGCAGAGGCCAGGGGTGTACACATGTCACAGTAGGAAGCACGCCCCCTGTCAATTTCGGTGGATGTAGCACCTACCGGTTGCAACCTATTGAGGTGAATGGGGCCACTTTGCAATCGCCCTATAGCTGTGTGCAATGCATGCTAGTGCGGGTTTCAAGGGGTTAAAGCAATCAGAGAGAAGGCAATACAGTGCCTCCTCACTGGCTATCAAATGCTCTCTGAAGACCGATCTGAACGCAGATCACTCTTCAGAGATGAAATTACATGTGATCCGGCCCAGGCTGTAAAATACAACCAGAGAGGGCTGTTCACATGGAGCGGCTGTGATGCTTTCTGCCTCTGGTCACATTTAACACAGCGTGTCAAATCGACAAAATCAGCCTTTCAAGTCAATGGGGCTGCGTTGCCACTGGGAGACAATCTCTTGGCTCAAAGTTGCAGTGTATTAGTCCCATTGTGGCATCAAAAAAACAAGGGCATTCAGGACACGGTGGGATTGCCTCCTGAATTCCTGGCAGCGACTGCTTAGCCACACCCTGAAAAGTAATCCACCACAGATCGCTTCTCAGAGTATGGGCTTGCTAGCCATATTGATTTAGTTTTTATTGATTTGAATCCTGCAGCTTGAATGACCTTAAGGAGGATGTGTTGCTCCTGCTTTGCATTGCTTCAAAGGCAGCAGGTCCTGAAATCTGTGTTGTAGGGAAAAGCAGCCCTGCACCCAAATACAAGCATTTGTGTAGTGAAAAACCATCAATTGTGAACAAACCTGAACCCGGTCTACACAGACAAATAGGGGCGGACTGACAACTCATGGGGCCCCCAGGCAATAGGGGATCATGGGGCCCCTGTGTCCTCGCCCACACTCAAACCACACCCAAAAAAGCCTATGAAAGGTACCAGGGGCATCTCATGGGGCCCCTTACTGACCCTGGGCCCACGAGCAGTGCCCGAGTTTCCGAATGATCATTCTGCCCCTGCAGACAAGTCTACTAAACACTCGACCAGCAACTTGTATTGAGGTAGAACAGGAAGATCATAGCGCCATACTACTCAGTAGGAAGCAGAACCCACCTGTAATGATCAATGTACATACTGTATATATAATAGTACACAGTACTCCGGGAAAAGATTATTCACATTATTTGACCAGCCCATTCAAAACTGATATTTCAGGTTTGGTGAGTGGTGGATAGTTAAACCACCCAACAGTTGGGTGGATTTACCGTCGGTGACGCTAGATCTGTTTTGCTCGCTGCGGCATGGCACGGCAGCCCATTCATTTGAATGGGCTGCTGTGCCTTGCAAAATCAGGGAAAAGATACCTGCACCTTTCCAGAAATCACAGCCCTCACTGTAGTGCAGTTCCCAGTGCGGGTGCTATTTCTAGTGCAGGCGGCGTGTTATTAGGACAAATGGCACCTGCCCGCGGGTCTTGCATTTTGTGTGCGGGTGGATGCAACTGTGGGGCGAAGTGCGGATCCCGCAGTGGCTTTCCACCTGCACTAGTGTGATCCGAGCCTTAAGTCACTGGTCATACCGCTGCGATTTAAGATCGCGCGATTTGTGTGGGATTTCAGCGCGATTTCTGAAGACTTTATTGCAACTTGTGAAGATTTTCAACAATTTCTTGCAATTTGCTTTGCGATTTCCATTATATTCCATGTATGTGAAATCGCAATAAGCTGCAGAAAACGTAATGCAAAAACTACTTTAGAAATCGCGCTGCAGCAAATCACACATGTTAAGACCCTGACTTTTACATTCATTGGATGCAATTTCAGGTGCGATTTCAATTCACAAATCGTACGGGTATGAAGGGCACTAAAGGCCAAAAATGAGTGGCTGAGCTATGTATATATATATATATATATATATATATATATATATATATATATAGATAGATATATAGATATATATATATTGCTCAAAAATATTAAAGGAACACTTTTTAATCAGAGTATAGCATCAAGTCAATGAAACTCCTGGGATATGGATCTGGTCAGTAAGTAGCAGAAGGAGGTTTTTAATCAGTTTCAGCTGCTTTGGTGCTAATGAAATTAACAACAGCTGCACTAAATGGGCAACAATGAGACGATCCCCAAAACAGGAAGGGTTTTACAGGTGGATGCCACTGACAATTTTTGTCTACTCATCTTTTCTGACTGTTTTTCGCTAGTTTTGCATTTGGCTAGGGTCAGTGTTACTACTGGTAGCATGAGGCGGTACCTGGACCCTACAGAGGTTGCACAGGCAGTCCAACTCCTCCAGGATGGCACATCAATACGGGCCATTGCCAGAAGGTTTGCTGTGTTTCCCAGCACAGTCTCAAGAGCATGGAGGAGATTCCAGGGGACAGGCAGTTACTCTAGGAGAGCTGCATAGGGCCATAGATGGCCCATCAGCAGGACTGGTATCTGCTCCTTTGTGCAAGGAGGAAAAGGATGAGCACTGCCAGAGCCCTACAAAATGCCCTCCAGCAGGTCATTGGTGTGAATGTCTCTGACCAAACAATCAGAAACAGACTTCATGAGGGTGGCCTGAGGGCCCGACGTCCTCTAGTGGGCCCTGTGCTCACTGCCCGGCACCATAGAGCTTGATTGGCATTTTCCATTAAACACCAGAATTGTCAGGTCCACCACTGGCACCCTGTGCTTTTCACCCTGAGCAAATGTGACAGACTCGAAAGGGTCTGGAGAAGCCATGGAGAATGCTATGCTGCCTGTAACATTGTTCAGCATGACCGTTTTGGTGGTGGGTCAGTGATGGTCTGGGGAGGCATATCCATGGAGGGACGCACAGACTTCTACAGGCTAGACAGTGGCACCCTGACTGCCATTAGGTATCGGGATGAAATCCTTGGACCCATTGTCAGACCCTACACTGGTGCAGTGGGTCCTAGGTTCCTCCTGGTGCATGACAATGCCCGGCCTCATGTGGTGAGAGTATGCAGGCAGTTCCTGGAGGATGAAGAAATTGATACCATTGAATGGCCCCCATGCTCACCTGACCTAAATCCAATAGAACACCCTTGGGATGTCATGTTTTGGTCCATCTGAACTGTCTGAGACTGTCCAGGAGCTCAGTGATGCCCTGGTCCAGATCTGGGAGGAAATCCCCCAGGACACCATCCGTCGTCTCATTAGGAGTATGCCCCAATGTTGTCAGGCATGCATACAAGCACGTGGGGGCCATACAAACTACTGAGGACCATTCTGAGTTGCTGCAATGAAATTTCAGCAAAATGGACTCGCCTGCTGCATCATCTTTTCACTTTGATTTTCAGGATGTCTTTGAATTCAGTCTTCTGTAGGTTGATAATTGTTATTTCCATCAAACGATGGGGCATCCTAATGTACCTAACACATTACCCCGTCCATATCAGTATAGAGATCCAGCATGATACTTTCCCCCATTGAGATCTGATGTGTTTTCAAAGTGTTCATTTAATTTTTTGGATATATATATATATACACAGTATATATAAAGCTGCAACTATGGTTTCTGTTTTAATCATGAAATCACCAAACGTGACAGTGGGTGGTTAATCAGAGAGGCACACATCAGGGCTCATAGGAACTATAGCAGCAGAAAAGTAATGATAATGTAAAGTTTTCAAGCAGAAATCTAATCAGGTGCTATGTTATGCAACATGCAATGGATTCCATCAATGATCCCTCCTGGCCTTCAGGTCAGGGCAGGGGGTGATGTCCTATACAGGGAATCAGTGGACTGTGGCAGGATATCATTACTCCCTGGACCGCGGACCTGCTATGGTTCAGGCTCAGGATTAGCGGGCAGGAGGCTCGCCAGGTTAACTCTCCTCCATGACAGTTCATCTCACAGCTGTGCCCAGTAGAAGAAGCTTTTCCAGCTAGCAGAGGATACAAAGCTTAACCAGTAATCCCTATATGTGACGGGGGAGGGGAGACATACACAGACCGAGGGTATCTGCCTGTGAACCAAACAACAAATAGGTCTGTTTTGGCAGCCATTTTGCTGGTTGAACCAATATAATACTTGGTTAATAATAACTTACAAATGATACACGGGGTACTTCATATTTGAAGGATATTACTGGTTTAAATAATGTGACATTTTTATTTTTTTGAGAAAGTGCAGTACTTTAGGCCATGAGCTCGTATGGAATTGGCCTAAGGAAATCAGGTTCCTTTCCAAATGTTCGGACAAAGGGAGCCTCTCTTGGCTGCATTGGTTGGCTTCATCTCCACCCAGATGTCCTTTTCCCTAGGCTTCCTTTTTCTTCCTCTCCTCCTCCTTCACATTCTGCTGGGAACTGTCTCTGTTCTTGGAGTAGTGGATGTGCTCTACACAGACATTGATATTTTGGCAAGACTCTTACCCTTGACTTGTTTTGTTTACAATTATACCCCCAGCATGCTGTGAGACTTTGTAGATGTGGCCAGTCTTGGCATGGTAGCTCATCTGGAATCGTCTCAAGGAGCTCAGGTCCTTTTCCAAATGTGTGGGTGAAACTGACTCAGTCGGTGCACGTTGGGCCTTTCACCTTCTCTCACTCTTCTCCTTCCTCAGGACTCTCCAGTGTACATGCTCACTAATGTCTGGGCACTAATGCCTGGGACCAGACGGGGCCAAGTTCATGTGACATCAACATTATGACGATACCCCGACTTAGAAGCAAATCATACACCCCAGAGTCTCTGTATCATAACTTGACCTACAGGTGCTTCCTGGTCCCATGATACATATACCTGCTCAGAATGCAAAATTTTGAAGAAGACACCACAGAACAGTGTCCCAATCCACCAGTCTAGCTTGACTCTACCACCTCCCACCCAGTGACAGTGCCGCTGGGCACCAGCGCAGACCCCATGCACACATAATTAACTCTTTTCTCTCCCGTACCATGCAGCTAGGTCCCTAAGGTCTCCACCGCATGGGTCCAGTCCTGGTTGCTGGGACACCAAATGCTTCCATCAATATGCATAAGACCCCTGCCGGTATCCTCCTCCCACTATCTGGCTGTCATATCATCCTTCTCTTGTACTCATTGCCCCTAGCAACAGCATGTCACCACTTCACCCCATGTGTGCATTACAGGTCCTATTCTTCCACGTCATCATGCACCCCTTTAAGTAACTTCAGACCAGGGTGGGAGAAAGTTTCAAAAACTTTACTGGAAACTCCAAAACAAAGTGCACAGTTTTTCCTTAACCTATTCCCTAACTCAGGCGTGTGCAGGGGCGGACCATTTGGAAACTAGGGCACTGCCTGAGGGCCCTGGGTCAGTAGGGGGCCCCATGAGATCCCCCTGGTACCTTTTTCATAAGCTTTTTTGAGTTTGGGCAAGGACACAGGGGCCCCATGATCCCATATTGCCCGGGGGCCCCATGAGTTGTCACTCTGCCCCTGGGCATGTGGCTGCCCCAGAATACCTGCACAGGCAAGAGTCAAGACAAAGCAGCATCCACAGTAGCAGATCTCCAGAACAGGGTTCTTCAGGGAGGACTGCAAGTCCCAGCAATCCCCTTACACGCTGGAAGGTTCCTAGAGGCAGGCTAGCTCTCTCTGACAGCTGCAGCAGCTCTGTTATGTGGTTGGAGATTACATGCCGTGGCCTCCCCCTTTTAGGCTACGTTCACACTAGCTTTGTCAGCAGGCGTCAGACAGGCGTTTGGGAAGCGTTTTTAAAATTCTGCACATGGCAGCACACAGTGCTGTTCACACGGAAGCGTTATCATTGCGTCGTGGCAAAACTGACGCCTCGGGTCGAGTCAGGAGGAGTTGAAGCCTCCCAACCAAGTCTATGGTGCTGCTCCGCAAATGCCTGGCAGGCGTTTGCAGTGCGGTTGCGAGGCGTTTGCGGCGCATTAATACCATTTAACTTCATTATAGGAGTTTGTGGTGCGGTTTTAATGCTTGGCAAACGCCTGTCAACTGTCTCAAAACCACGCATAAGGCGTTTTAGGAGCGTTAAAAACACTTCACAAAAATGCCTGTCTAACGTCTGTCCAACGCTATAGGGGCGTTTGGCAAGAGTTAGGAATAAAGTCAAGTGTGAACGAGCCCTTATTATCAGCACTGGGAAAATGGCAGAGCTCAGCAAAAAATGCGGGAAACAGGTTAACTGTTTCCCTCCCGGCTGGGGCAGCAGCTGTCTCACTAACAGGGACGGACTGACAACTCATGGGGCCCCCGGGCAATAGGGGATCATGGGGCCCCTGTGTCCTTGCCCAAACTCAAAAAAGCCTATGAAAAAGGTACCAGGGGCATCTCATGGGGCCCCCTACTGACCCTGGGCCCTTGAGCTGTACCTGAGTTTCCAAATGGTCAGTCCGCCCCTGCTCACTAACCAGCATTTCAACCCCCTTACAAATGTTTGGGCAAAGTAAGCCTCTCTTGGCTTGGTTGGGCAGGCTGACCAATCAACTGCACCCAATTAACCCTTCTCCTTGGCTTCCATTTTCTTTCACTCGTTTTCCTTTACACGTTGCTGGGAACTCTCTTGGATGGGCAGATGTATTCTACAAGGATATTGATTCTTTTGGCAAGAATCCTACTCTCGACTTGTTTGTTCACAGCTATACCCACAACATGCTGTTTGACATTGTAGATCTTGCCATGGTGGTATGGTGGTACTTGTGCAACTTACCTTTTGGATCATGGCTGTACCCTAATGTCTACAAGATCACCTTTTTTGTAGATGTACATATAGGTTTACAGTGGCACCAGACCATGCTCGCATGGTTTAGAAAACATATAGTGGGTTCCATGCCTTTTACCTCTTGTGTACATCATTTTTCACAGTTGCCCCTACTGAAAGATGGCACGTCCAGCAGAACGAGAGTCCTTTTAAATTATTATAGAATTTTTTCAGCCTCCCCAAAATTCTACTGTTTGTTTAGCATATGTCCCAACTGAACAACTGTTTGGAGGCACTGTCCTTCTTTTGGAACCAAATCCCCCTGTCTCACCTCTCTCTTCAGTTGTCCCTCTCTTAGTTATGATGGACATTAAAACTATTCGAACTGTTATACACAAAAATCATCTCCCAGCTTCTAAATTATTGTCAGTATCAGTGAAAGAAAACAATGCCTCGGACTTGGTGATCAATGGGAGTAAAATAATTACTTGTCATCTGTCCGTAGGAGGAGGGATAGTGTCTCATCATTGGTGTTGGTGGGGAGAATAGTACCTCATAGTTGGCATTAGTGGGAGGAATAGTGCTCTTTTGTTGATGTCAGTGGAATGGTGCCTCCTTGATGTTCGTGGAAGGAATACTGGTGTTGATATCAGTGGGAGGAATAGTGCCCCATCTCTGGTGTCAGAGGGAGGAATAGTGCCCCATCATTGGTGTCAGTGGGAGGAATAGTGCCCCATCTCTGGTGTCAGAGGGAGGAATAGTGCCCCATCATTGGTGTCAGTGGGAGGAATAGTGCCCCATCATTGGTGTCAGTGGGAGGAATAGTGCCCCATCATTGGTGTCAGTGGGAGGAATAGTGCCCCATCATTGGTATCAGTGGGAGGAATAGTGCCCCATCATTGGTGTCAGTGGAATAGTGCCCCATCATTGGTGTCAGTGGGAGGAATAGTGCCCCATCATTAGTGTCAGTGGGAGGAATAGTGCCCCATCATTGATGTCAGTGGGAGGAATAGTGCCCCATCTTTGGTTTCAGAGGGAGGAATAGTGCCCCATCTTTGGTGTCAGTGCAAAGAATAATGCTCCATCGTTGATATCAATGGGAGGAATTGTGCCCCATCTTTGTTGTCACTGGGAGGAATAGTGTTCTATGATTTATATTAGTGTAAAGAATAGTGCCCCATCATTGGTGTCAGTGGGAGGAATAGTGCCCCATCTTTAGTTTCAGAGGGAGGAATAGTGCCCAATCTTTGGTGTCAGTGTGAAGAATAGTGCTCCATCGTTGATATCAATGGGAGGAATTGTGCCCCATCTTTTTGTCACTGAGAGGAATAGTGTTCTATGATTTATATTAGTGTAAAGAATAGTGCCCCATCTTTGGTGTCAGTGGAAGGAATAATGCCGCATGGTTGATGTCAGTGAGAGGAATAGTGCCTCATGGATGTCAGTGAAGGAATAGTACCCCACTTGTGTTAGTGGGAGGAATAATGGTTCATCAGTGTCAGTGGAAAGAATAGTGTTGCATCATTGGTGTCAGTGAAAGTAATGATGTCGCATCATTGGTGTCAGTGGGAGGAAAAGGGCTCCAATGTTGGGCAGCACAGTGGCTAAATGGTTGGCACTTCTGCCTGGCAGTACTAGGGTTGTCAGTTCAAATCCCAACCACAGCACCACCTGTCTGGAGTTTGCATGTTCTCCCTGTGCCTGCGTGGGTTTCCTCCGAGTACTCTGGTTTCCTCCCACACTCCAACGACATGCTGGTAGGTTAATTGGCTCCTGTCTAAATGGTCCCTAGTATGTGTATGTATAATTGTGAGTTAGGGACCTTAGATTGTACGCCCCTTGAGGGTTAGGGACTGATGTGAATGTACAATATACATGTAAAGTGCTGCATAAATTGATGGCGCTATATAAGTACCTGTAATAAATAATGATGTTGGTTTTAATGGGAGGAATATTGCCCCATCGTTGATATCAGAGGGTTACCAACCATGGGGTTTGTTGATGGGAGGAATATTGCCCCATCTGTGTCTGTGGGAGGAATAGCAACCTATCTTTGGTGTCATAGAGAGGAATAATGTTTCATAATTTATATCAGGGATCTCCAAACTTTCAAAACAAAGGGCCAGTTTATTATCCTTCAGACTTTAGATGGGCCGGACTGTGGCCAACGGGTATGGAAATTTTCCGGGTATTGGTGGGACTAAACATTGCCACATTTGGTATTAGAGGGAGGAATAGTGCCCCACCATTGATATCTTTGGGAGGAATACTGACCTAATTGTTGGTGTCAGTGGGAGAACTGCCAGGGCCGCAGTTTGGAAACCACTGATTTATATCATTGAAAGGAATAGTGCCCAATCATTGGTATCAATAGAAAGAATAGTGTCCTATCGGGGTTAGTGGGAGGTATATACCCCACTCTTGGTGTCAGCGGAAAGAATGGCAGCTCATCCTTGGTGTCTGTGGAAGGAATAGAACCTCATATCAGTGGGAGGAATAGTGCCCCAAGGGCCAGAAAAAAGGCAAAAAAAGGGCCGCATCTGGCCTGCAGGCTGCAGTTTGGAGACCACTTGGATGAAGGAAAAGTTGGGGTTAAAAAGCAATTGTGGATTTAACTTGATAGCCGTAGTAAGAGGGGGCCTTGCCAGCGTATATCCTTTATCTACATTTTTTGTTTTTAAAGATGTCCACCTTTTTGATCTTACAGTGTTGAGAGGTACTCACTGTATGTGTTCAGCAATCTGGGAACTTTAGTCACTCATCAGTTGTGTATCGGATATTATTGTCATATCAATACATACAGAATGGTAATTAAAACAAGCCTGAAATATAAAACATTGTTCTACTTACATTTTGTATTTGATCAAACTTACCATCAGGGCAGTCATCTTTAAAAATTGATGTCTCCTTTGATTCAGCTAAGTACAGGATCTCTTTAGTTTGCAGTCAACCTTTCTGTTAATATTTTATTAAAACAATTTTTTGTTGCTGAGATGAAGTCACAGAAGTAATTATCAGATGGATATTGTAGTAACAAACTCCATTTTCCTAGTTTTACCCCGCTTTTCTGTTACAGTAGCTGTACCCGGTGTCTAAATAAGGCAGGCCATAGATAACATCTTGGTGGTTGTAGGAAAGAAAATTGCTCGATTCCCCCACACTGACTGTGTTGATGGGGGAATCCCTCCCACAGAGCCATTGGGTTCTCCCGGTGTCTGGCAATAATTGTATGTAAAAATGTGACATGCTGGTTGTACCCAAGTTGGTCGATGGAATAACTTGAGTACAATCAGCCTGCCCATAGATGGTTCCAATCTTGGCTGGTCCCTGCTTAACCAGTTGAGATTCAAACCATCTGTGGTCAGCTTAAGGCCTTGCAGGCTGTTAGGCACCAGAGTTAGATGCAATGGGGGAGATTTACTAAAATTGGTGCATTCAGAATCTGGGCGGCTGTGCATGGTAGCCAATCAGCATCTAACTTCAGATTGTTCAAGTAAGCTTTGGCTATGAAACCTGAAAGCTGATTGGTTTCTATGCAGTAATCAGCATTCAGTAATAAATGTGGTCACACATGTCCCTTTCCCTTCTCTGCAGTAGGGACACTTAGCCCCGGTTCACACCAATATACGGTGCGGGAAACCCGCGATCCATGCACATTCCTAGCACTTGCGATCTGCAGTGGGTGTCTATGCAATGTTGAAGTGGTTATAAAGGCTCAAGGTTTTTTATCTTCATGTATTCTATGCATGAAGGTAAAAAGCCTTCTGTGTACAGCAGTGCCCCCAGCCCCCTCAATACATACTAGAACATCAACGAGATCCAGCAATATGCACAACAGCCTCGGCTGTCCCAGGCCTCTGCCTCCTCATTGGCTGAGACAGCAAGTGGGACTCATTGGCTCCTACTGCTGCCAATCACAGCCAGTCAGCCAATGAGGAGAAAGAGGGGCAGGGCCAAGCTGTGGCTCCGTGTGTGAATAGATACACAGCTTGCTATGGGGGCACGCGACAGAAAGGAGGAGCCAGGAGCGCCGGCAGGGGACCCGAGAAGAAGAGGATTTGGGCTGCTCTGTGCAAAACCACTGCACACAGCAGGTAAATATATATATATATATATATATATATATATATATATATATATATATAAATAAATAAATAATATACAGCGGGGGTCCTCTAACTTTTTAAACAGGGGGCCAGTTCGCAGACCTTCACACTGCTGGGGGGCCGGACTATAGTTTGAAAAAAATGTGAACAAATTCCTATGCACACCGCACATATCTTATTTGTAGTGCAGAAAACAGGAAAAAACAATACAATATTTACAATATTCACTGTACGCTGTAACGCACTGGACACCGCAATGCACTGACACCACCACACACTGTAATTTGTAATGCACTGGACACTATAACACACTTGGCACTGCCATGCACTGTACACTGTAATACACTGGACACCGCAATGTGCTGTACTCTGTAATGCACTGAACACTGTAATGCAGTGTAATCTGTAACGCAATGGACACTGCAATGTACTGTACTCTGTAATGCACTGGACACTGCAATGTACTGTACTCTGTAACGCACTGGACGCCGCAATGCACTGTACTCTGTAACGCACTGGACGCCGCAATGCACTGTATTCTGTAACGCACTGGACACCGCAATGCACTGTATTCTGTAACGCACTGGACGCCGCAATGCACTGTACTCTGTAACGCACTGGACGCCGCAATGCACTGTACTCTGTAACACACTGGACACCGCAATGCACTGTACTCTGTAACGCACTGGACGCCGCAATGCACTGTACTCTGTAACACACTGGACACCGCAATGCACTGTACTCTGTAACGCACTGGACACCGCAATGCACTGTACTCTGTAACGCACTGGACAACAAAATGTACTGTACACTGATACACCAGACACCGCAATGCACTGTACCTGCTGCCTGGTGTGCTCTCCTCCTTTCCTGTCCTGTTGCTCCTCTGGTTGTAGCAGGTGAAATCCGGAGCTTGCAGGCTGCCGCTCGCTTGGTCATAGCGGCCAAGGACCCAGCAAGCAGCCTAGCTATTTGCCGTTTTTTTCTGATTCTTTTTTCCATTCTGGCTGGCCCGGCAGGCCAGATAAATGTCTTTGGCGGGCCATATCCGGCCCACGGGCTGTAGTTTGAGGACCCCTGATATATAGTATACTGTGATGTATCAGGGGGTTTAACTTAGGGCCAGGGGCGGACTGACAACTCATGGGGCCCCTGGGCAATAGGGGATCATGGGGCCCCTGTGTCCTTGCCAAAACTCAAAAAAAGCCTATGAAAAAGTTACCAGGGGCATCTCATGGGGCCCCCTACTGACCCTGAGTCCTCGAGCTGTGCCCGAGTTTTCAAATGGTCAGTCCGCCCCTGCTTAGGGCTGATTCACTATATGCGGTGACAGACATTCTACTGCATAGTAAAACATTTGTCACCGCAGGGACACGCAGGAAACAGTTGTTTACTAAGTGTTCCATTCACATTGCAACGCTGCCTAGAGCTGCACTGCAGTGTGCTGTGGTAAAATGCAGACATGCTGCAATTTATCGCAGCTCACTGGCCCATGTACTGGCCTGTTGCTGGTACCATGTGACCAATCACAGCAGGTCACATGACAACTGTAAACAATGGATGGCTTCCTATCATGTCATTCATTGTATACAATTGTGTTGCTAGCTGTGATTGATCACAGGGATCACATGGTACAGATTGGGCCAATCACAGCTCATCTGTGTCATTGTGATTAGCTGTGGTCTATCACAGCTAATTACAACAAAAACCACTGAATGAATTGATTTCATTCAGTTAAATGCTTGCCTATAGCAGCAATTCACTGTTATAGGCAATCGTAACGTGTAAAAAAAAATTCTGATCACTTCCCCAGAGTAATATTATGTTACTAACAACATTAGTAATATTATATTACTCTGGCCACAGTGTTTTATAAAAAAAAAAAAATTATAAAAAAATTGAAAAAAAAATGTTTTTTCTTCATTCTGTCACCAGTCAGTGTCCCTAATCACTACCACACCAGTTATATGATGATGCTATACTGCACTGGTGACAACATGTTAAAAAAAAAGTCAACATTTTTTTCTTCGGCTCTTTATTTTCCAAAAAGTTGTGACAAAAAATTACAGCTTAAAAAAATTCGCCATGCATCTTACAAAACACCTCCAACTGTTTACTTTCAAAAAGGGATAATTGGGGGGAAATTCATTCTATTCTGACATTTATTGGGCCTCAAGTAATGAGATAGGCCATCAGTATATCAGGATTGATCGATTTTCAGATATAGACCATAGTTTGTGGACTCCATAACTTTCCTACAGACTAAATAATATACACTGGTTTGGGTTATTTTCGCCAAAGAAATGTAGCAGAATACAGCATGGCCTAAATTTGAAAAACTTGTTTATTTTTCAAAATTTTTCAGTTTTTTAACGTTTATTTAACCACTTCCCGACCGGCCGTTGCATATAAACGGTCGGACGGTGGCAGTGCAGGGTCGGGCACAGTGAAACACCGATCATCAGACTGGACCTCTGTACGAGGTCCCGAACATGTGATCACTGATTGGCCAATCAGTGATCACATGCAAAGTAGTAAGCAAGATGTCACTTGTGACATCATTGCTTACTACGTGTGAAATCTGTGAATGATCACAGAGGTCACATGGTACAAGGCTATTCACAACAGCCTTGTACCATGTGACAAGCTGTGACCAATCACAGCTCACTCAGTACTTCTCAATGAGTGAAGAATGCAGACAGAGAGAAAGAGAAATGATTGCTTTTACACCCTATATGGGTGTAAAAGCAATGTGTAAAAAAAAAAAAAATCTTCATCACCCCCCACAAGTAGTACAGTGTCACCATGGTGACACTGTAGTGCTAGGGTGACAGTATGTAAAAAAAAAAATAAATAAATAATAATAATATAAAAAAATAAAATAAAAATGTAAAAAAATAAAAAAATGTTTAAAAATTATAATTTTTGGTTATAAACCAATTTGGATTTTTTTTTTACTAAAAAGATAATGGAATAAATTTTGGCAAAGATTTATGATGAAATATTATTTATTTGCAAAACTTTATAAAAAATACACTTTTTTTCTAAATTTTTTGAATTTTTCATTTACATAGCAAAAAAATAAAAATCCCAGCGGTGAATGAATACCACCAAAATAAAGCTTTATCTGTCTGAAAAAAATGGTAAAAAATTCATTTGGGTACAGTGTTGCATGACCGTGCAATTGTCATTCAAAGTGTGATAGCGCTGAAAGCTGAAAATTGCCCTGGTCAGGAAGGGGGTAAAAGTGTCCAGTCTGGAAGTGGTTAACAAATAATAAAAACCCCAGTGGTGATTAAATACCACCAAATTAAAGCTCTGGTTGTGTGAAGAAAATGATAAAAAAAATTTTGGTGTACAGTGTTGTATGACTGCGCAATTATCATTCAAACTGTGAGAGTGCTGAAAGCTGAAAATTGGCCTGGGCAGGAAGGGGGTAAAAGTCCTCATATTGAAGTGGTAAATGCAAACACTCTGAAAATGTAAATTAAATGAAAATTTGTTCGGGTCAGCAGGAACTGGCCGAATCTGGATCCATATATGGGCAGGCTGGTTGTACTGAAGCCGATCACTTGATGGATTTCAGTACAGTCAGTCTGTTGTTTATTTTGGTTGGTGGTTGCAGGAAACAAAATTGTTTATTATATAGCTAGCTTAACTAGTTGCCGACTGCAGATAGCCGAATGACGACGGTACTGCGGCCGTCCAATTCTGGGAGGCCGTCATATGATGTCCTCCCAGAATACGCTCTCCTGGATGCTCCTGGGGGGGGCGTGCACCTGGCGACCTCCATGATCGCTGTGTCCTACAGACACAGCTGATCACGTGATGTGGTAAAAGGCCAATCACAGGGGCCTTTTACCATGTGATCAGCCGTGTCCAATGACACACTGATCACTGGGAAATGCAATTGCCGGTTTTCGGCTGCACTTTCCTCATGCTGTCAGCGTGTGAGGAAATACTGCCGAGAACTGGCAGTTGTCAGAGCAGGGATTGACACCGATCATCAGGGCACTGATGATCAGTGCCCTGATGATAGGTGCCCAGCAGTGCCACCCACCTGTGCCCAACAGTGCCACCCACCTATGCCCATCAGTGCCCATCAGTGCCACCCACCTATGCCCATAAGTGCCCACCAGTGCTACCCACCGGTGCCCATCAGTGCAGCCCAACGGTGCTCCAGTCAGTGCCGCCCAGCAGTGCCACCAGTCAGTGCCCAGCAAAACCGCTTATCAGTACCCAACATCAGTGCCAGCTCATCAGTGCCGCCTATCAGTGCTGCCTATCCGTGCCACCTCATTAGTGCCACCTATCAGTGCCACCTATCAGTGCCCATCAGTGCCACCTATCAGTGCCCCATCAGTGCCACCTATCAGTGCCCATCAGTGCTGCCTATCAGTGTTCATCAGTGCTGCCTATCAGTGCAGCCTCATCAACGCACATCAGAAAAGGAGAAAAATTACCTGTTTGCAAAATTTTATAATAGAAACAAAGAAATTTTTTTTTTCCTTTTTTTTGCTCTTTTTTTGTTTATAGCACAAAAAATAAAACACTCAGAGGCGTGTAAATACCACCAAAAGAAAGCTCTATTTGTGAGAAAAAAATTATAAAAATTTCATATGAGTACAATGTTGCATGACCGTGCAATTGTCATTCAAAGTGCAACAGCGCTGAAAGCTGAAAATTGGCCAGGTAAGGAAGGGGGTAGGCAAATGATTATGTTAAAATAGTGTATGCATAATTAGAAATCTGCGTTTTAGGGTGGCTTTTTGAATATGTTTTCCAGCAGGCATAGCAGCAGGTTCTGAGATTCTGTAGGACCTCTTGGTTTGAGCACTGCAGGCTGCACAGCTCAGAGATCATAGGCTTTCCACACTCCCCTTTTAAGCTGGCTATACATTAATATTTTTTTTCATTCAACCAGCGGGTTGAAGAAAAAAAGAAAAAATGGACCAGATTCTCCCATCTACACACTCGTGAATGGGGGAATCAGTCCCGCTGTGGAATTGCTTCTCCCTGCTGTCAGAATACACTGATCAGTACTGCCAGCTGTAGCCGGCAGCATTGATCATTGGCCAGAAAAAGACAACCTGGTTGTACAGAAGTTGATCGGGGCATGAGACTTCTGCCTTTAGGTGGCGGAGGACACTGGCACACACCCAACCCACAGGCTACAAAACTCTATGAGAAGTTGAAAACTGCTGCATCTGGATGGACTACTAATGTTTAGGGCAGTATGTGCCCAGGAGGTGAATGCTTGGAGCGCAACCCACCTGCATTCCGAGCATTCTTCCCTTGGTGAGTACCAGGGTGGATTTGATTTAAATCAAACTGATTTAAATCACGATTTAAATCACTAGTCAGTAAGGCTTGATTTAAATCCTAGTTTTCTACATAAAGACTAATTCTTGCTGGTATAACTTTAATATGCAAGTAGATGAAGATTTTTAGAATAACAACTTTTCATATTAGTTTTTTTATCCCCAGTTTAATCGGTTAATCATTCATATTTGGACAACTTTTCTGTTGTACTTAGGAAGGAGAAAAACAATCATTACCTTAATAATAACAATTTAAATAGATTTATTCATCTGAAACAATAACATTCCAGCATATGTGATTTGCTTAAACATCCATGTTTTTTAACTAATTTGGCTAAACAAAATATATATATTTTAAGAAACTTAGACTGTCAGCCCCTTCCTCCTCACACTTAGTTTCACTTTCTTCTTGTGCAGATCTATTCCACTCCAAACAATCAGAAAAATATTGTTTCTATTCTATTCACTGAACTTCTTGAAACTTAGCAGTGAAGGGGTTGATTCTGTATTCATAGGTTTGTAGAAGTTAGGATGAAGGTCTTTTTCTTAACTCTGTTCATGTTATAACATTTTTGCTGTGAAGAAGAGGCATGTGATCTCCGCTGAGTCAAATACAGTTTTGAGAACTGCAAAAGTAAACCAGCGTCTGTGATAATATCTTGTAGGCAGAGAAACTGCCCAATAATCTTACAAAAACCTCTGGAAGAGCATGACATTGTGAATGGATTCATGGAATTTATTTACCAAACAAATTAAACATATACAGCCTTATTCTACATAATTAAAAAACTAATCTTTATTTCATGATGGAATAACCTTTGGATGGTAATATATTTTCCTCAAAAAGCATTTTATTAAAAAAAATCAGATTTAAATAAAAAAAAATCAGATTTAAATAAAAAAAATAAGATTTAAATAAAAAAAAAATAAATTGGATTTTTTTGATTTTTTAAAAAAAATCATTGATTTTTATCCACCCTGGTGAATACAGTGTTAAACTATATGCCTGCCATACATGGATTGAAAATCATCTGGTTCAGCAGGGACCGACCACATATTGATGTATGGGCAGAGTGGTTGTACAAATGTCGATCTGCCGATCCAATTCTGTACGTTCACCCTGTTGGATTTTTGCTGGCAGTGCTGATCAGTCTATTCTGATGGCAGGGTAGCCTACCCACTGTCAGAATACAATAGCCACATGGAATGTATGGATGGGGGAATTGAGTCAATTTATTTGTTCACAAATGAAAAAAAAAAAATGACTTGTCTATAGTCAGAGTCTCATGTGCCGGGGCTTAATGCCCAGTATGTTTGAGGCCTAACAAGTGGCTGATGAAGGAAAAGAAGGCAGGGAAAGAGAGAACTACCCAAGTACTGTACATGCTTGGATCCTGGTGAAGAATAACAGAGATTTTTGTGAGAGGGAATGATTCATCGCCTCCCACTAACACTGAGGAATAGACTCACCAGATGGCATGTGGGTAATATGAAATCCAGATAAAACAAAAGCTCACAAAGATTTGCAATAAGAAATCTGCGTTTTTGTGTGGCTTTTTAAACTTGCAATTGTAGGCACTAATTTGAATATATTAACCCTGGGACTTTAAATGAAGCACATGACATTCAAACAGTAAAATGCTCAATACACATGATTTCAAATGTATTAATCCATATGTATACAAATCTCATCACAGCAAAGTTCAGTTGAAAGCATAATATTATTGAGCTGATTTGTAGTATGTATATATATATATATATATATATATATCTATCCTTACCGAGCACTTTATTAGGTACACCTGTTCAATTGCTTGGTAACACAAATTGCTAATCAGCCAATCACATGGTGGAAACTCAATGCATTTAGGCATCAAGACGTGGTGAAAACAGCTTGCTGAAGTTCAAACCGAGCTTCAGAATGAGGAAGAAAGGGAATTTAAGTGACTTTGAACGTGGCATGGTTGTTGCTGCCAGATGGGCTGGTCTGAGTATTTCAAAAACTGCTGATCTACTGGGATTTTCACACACAACCATCTCTAGGGTTTACAGAGAATGGTCCGAAAAAGAGAAAATATCCAGTGAGTGGCCGTTTTGTGGACGAAAATGCCTTGTTGATGTCAGAGGAGAATGGGCAGACTGGTTGCTGCGACATTCACTTGGTAGGGTTAGAATTTGGTGTAAACATGAAAGCATGGATCCATCCTGCCTTGTATGAACGTTTCAGGCTGGTGGTGGTGCTGTAATGGTGTGGGGGATATTTTCCTGGTGAGTATATATAGTGCACCTGATGTATCATTAAGGATGTGAATATACAGTGGTCTATATATATTTATTAAGTTGCACAATATGACTCAGAGCTGCACCTATTTGTCTTGACATATATATATATATATATACAGTGGGGATCGAAAGTTTGGGCACCCCAGCTAAAAATTTGTATTAATGTGCATAAAGAAGCCAAGGAAAGATGGAAAAATCTCCAAAAGGCATCAAATTACAGATTAGACATTCTTATAATATGTCAACAAAAGTTAGATTTTATTTCCATCATTTACACTTTCAAAATAACAGAAAACAAAAAAATGGCGTCTGCAAAAGTTTGGGCACCCTGCAGAATTTATAGCATGCACTGCCCCCTTTGCCAAGCTGAGACCTGCCAGTGTCATGGATTGTTCTCAATCATCGTCTGGGAAGACCAGGTGATGTCAATCTCATAGGTTTTAAAAGCCCAGACTCATCTGACCTTGCCCCAACAATCAGCACCATGGGTTCTTCTAAGCAGTTGTCTAGAAAACTGAAACTGAAAATAGTTGACGCTCACAAAGCTGGAGAAGGCTATAAGAAGATAGCAAAGCATTTTCAGATGTCAATATCCTCTGTTCGGAATGTAATTAAGAAATGGCAGTCATCAGGAACAGTGGAAGTTAAAGCAAGATCTGGAAGACCAAGAAAAATATCAGACAGAACAGCTCGCAGGATTGTGAGAAAAACAATTCAAAACCCACGTTTGACTGCACGATCCCTCCAGAAAGATCTGGCAGACACTGGAGTTGTGGTACACTATTCCACTATAAAGAGATACTTGTACAAATATGGTCTTCATGGAAGAGTCATCAGAAGAAAACCTCTTCTACGTCCTCACCACAAAAATCATCATTTGAACTTTGCAAATGAACATATAGACAAGCCTGATGCATTTTGGAAACAAGTTCTCTGGACCGATGAGCTTAAAATTTAACTTTTTGGCCGGAATGAGCAAAGCAAAGTTTGGAGAAGAAGGGGCACAGAATTTAATGAAAAGAACCTCTGTCCAACTGTTAAGCATGGGGTTGGATCAATCATGCTTTGGGGTTGTGTTGCAGCCAGTGGCACAGGGAACATCTCACGAGTAGAAGGAAAAATGGATTCAATAAAATTTCAGCAAATTTTGGATGGTAACTTGATGCCATCTGTGAAAAAGCTGAAGTTAAAGAGAGGATGGCTTCTACAAATGGATAATGATCCTAAACACACCTCGAAATCCACGGGGGATTACATCAAGAGGCGTAAACTGAAGGTTTTGCCATGGCCTTCACAATCTCCTGACCTCAACATAATTGAAAATCTATGGATAGACCTTTAAAGAGCAGTGCGTAACAGACAGCCCAGAAATCTCAAAGAACTGGAAGACTTTTGTAAGGAAGAATGGGCAAAGATACCTCAAACAAGAATTGAAAGACTCTTGGCTGGCTACAAAAAGCGTTTACAAGCTGTGATACTTGCCAAAGGGGGCAGTACAAGATATTAACTCTGCAGGGTGCCCAAACTTTTGCAGACGCCATTTTTTTGTTTTCTGATATTTTGAAAGTGTAAATGATGGAAATAAAATCTAACTTTTGTTGACATATTATAAGAATGTCTAATCTGTAATTTGATGCCTTTTGGAGATTTTTCCATCTTTCCTTGGCTTCTTTATGCACATTAATACAAATTTTTAGCTGGGGTGCCCAAACTTTCGATCCCCACTGTATATATATATAAGCTGAATACATAAATAAATGTGTGGGGGATATTTTCTCAGCACTAGCAAGGTGTACCTAACAAAGTGGCCTTTGAGTATATATATATATATATATATATATATATATTACATAAATAAATCACAATATAAATTAATTTGTAGTTATAAAAAGAAATTCATATATAAAGTCCAAATAGAAATCGCATGATTATTATAAAACTACATCCAAGAACTTGAGGCATTTTGTGGAACTCCATCCACTTCCTCAGGAGTAGATGCAAAGTGCTTATAGGTCAGCTCAAAGTTAAACGTTGTGGTACTGAAAATTGTTGGTTCCTGGGGATGTCTATCCCAGGAGCTGTAGTAGGGTGACCATGGGGACCAGAGGCACAAATAGAGGGCAAGCGGACTTCCAGGAGAGTACAAATCCACATTTCGTAGTCCATAATGACTATGGCAAATTCAAAAAGGTTTCTCATATTCTTGCATGGTGCCGCTGTAGTCCAAAGTATAATCCACAGTACCCCAAGGAGAACAGCACAGCACCTTGCTATGATGCATAAATAAGAATACAAGAGCTGAAATACTTAGCTTCCTGGAGGAAATGCTGCTCCAGGCTCCCTTCGGTGCTGCTCACACAAACAAAAGCCCAGGCATCTGGTCATTTGAACAAGATGTAGCGGTGTCTGGGCCAGCAATGGAGTGACATCCCCCTGCATGTGGCTACAGAGGGAGTAAGACAGGCAGACTTTTTAGCAATCCTGCAGCTAGCGATTTGCCTTAGAGTCACCATACACACTATATTCTTTGTATAATCAACCAAAACTATGTAATATGAAAACCTACCTAATCTATCCAATCAGTCTATAGCCAAATCAACCAAAACTATGTAATATGAAAACCTACCTAATCTGTCCAATCAGTCTATAGCCAAATCAACCAAAACTATGTAATATGAAAACCTACCTAATCTATCCAATCAGTCTATAGCCAGTCAGGCAGACCCTTGCACTACATAAGTGATGGGAGATCTAAAGAAAATTGTTCAATCAGATTGTACAATGCATAGTAAGCCTTACTGTAATTGGAAAGTGTGATTTTTTTTTTGTAGCTTTAGGCAATCCATACACATGAGATGATTGCTACCTGATCTAGGCAAATAATGACAGGACTGGGAAACAATCGGCTACCCAAAAACTGTGTGAACTACAATAGGCTGGTCAATGAATGAAGAGTTGGATTTGATTTTTGTTGCTCTTGGCTGTGGCTTTTGGTTGGGTTTTCTGACCTCCGTCTCACATCTGTGACTGGCCCCCATATGAAGTATTGAAGTTACACTATTCTACTTTATTTATCTTTGCCTTGTTAACTGATCATTTCTTTGTCTTCGGTCACCTTTTATAGGACCAACGATAAGGCTTTATACATGGAATTGGTTCCATAACAAGGAATTTTGAAGAACAATCACACCCGTACATACAATCCTGTATCTCCTCCTGGGGATATGACCGCCACTATGCAAACCCTTCCATTCAAGCAGTTCGCTCCAGAGCCGGGGCAGGATTGGCCACCGCCATGCGAGCAGGAGATAGAGAGGAGGTACCAGGTGGTGCCCTCTGTGGTCTGTGCCATGTGCTGCCTTTTTGGGATCATCTACTGCTTCTTTGGTGAGTACGTCTGGAAACTACCTTCATTTTCTTTTTCAATATTTTTATTCAACTGTTTACCAAGTATTGTCGCACATAGCTCAACATATTGTCAATCAAGCAGCTTATATCTGAACAGTATTTGCATGTTCAATAATTAAACATAGCTATAGAACATAAGAAAGGGACAGGTAATTCTGTTGACTATAGCCAGTATTTTCCAACCATGAACCCTTCAAACACCATTAATGTTAAATGATGGTGACTGTTTGGAAATCCAGGGTCTCTAAACTTTCTAAATAAAGGGCCAGTTTACTCTTCTTCAGACTTTAGAGGGGCCAGACTTTGGCCAATGGGAGTAAATAATGCCGTAGGCTTTGTGGTCAGTAAGAGTAGAAAAAATTATATAGCACCTGTGGTCAGCAGGAGGAAGAACAAAGCCCCAAAATTTGTATCGGTGGAAGGAATAGTGCTCCATCATTGTTATGAAAGTGAGGAATAGTGCCCCATCATTGGTATCAGTGAAAAGAATAGTGCCCCATCATTGGTATCAGTGGAAGGAATAGTGTCCCATCATTGGTATCAGTGGAAGGAAGAGTGCCCCATCATTGGTGTCAGGTAAGGAAGAGTGCCCCATCATTGGTATCAGGGAAGGAAGAGTGCCCCTTCATTGTTATAATGGAAAGAATAGTGCCCCATAATTGGTATTAGCGAAAGGAATAGTGTCCCATCATTGTTAACAATGGGAAGAATAGTGCCCCATAATTGGTATCATTCGTAGGAATAGTGCCCCATCATTGTTATGAATGTGAGGAATAGTGCCCCTTTATTGGTATCAATGGGAGAATTAGTGGCCCATCATTGTTATAAATGCGAGAAATAGTGCCCTGTCATTGGTATCAGAGGGAGGAATAGTGCCCCATCATTGGTATCAGTGGGAGGAATAGTGCCCCATCATTGGTATCAGTGGGAGGAATAGTGCCCCATCATTGGTGTCAGCGGAAGGAATAGTGCCCCATCACTGGTGTCAGTGGAAGGAATAGTGCCCCATCATTGGTGTCAGTGGAAGGAATAGTGCCCCATCATTGGTGTCAGTGGAAGGAATAGTGCCCCATCATTGGTATCAGTGGAAGGAATAGTGCCCCATCATTGGTATCAGTGGAAGGAATAGTGCCCCATCATTGGTATCAGTGGAAGGAATAGTGCCCCATCATTGGTATCACTGGAAGGAATAGTGCCCCATCATTGGTGTCAGTGGAAGGAATAGTGCCCCATCATTGGTGTCAGTGGAAGGAATAGTGCCCCATCATTGGTGTCAGTGGAAAGAATAGTGCCCCATCATTGGTATCAGTGCAAGGAATAGTGCCCCATTTTTAATAGTGGGAGGAATAGTGTCTGTGAGCGCAATAGTGTTCCACCATTTATGTCAGTGAGATGAATAGTACTTCATTGTTGGTGGCAGTGAAAGCAATAATGTCCCATTGTTGGTGTCAGTGAGAGGAATAGTGCCCCATCATTGGTGTCAGTGAGAGAAGTAGTGCCCAATCATTGGTGTCAGTGGAAGGAATGATATCCCATTGTTGGTGGCTGTAGGAGGAATGGTGCTTCTTTGTTTGTCTCAATGAGAGAAATAGTGCTTCAAGGGCCAGATAAAGGCAACCAAGAGGCCACATTTGGCCCCTAGACTACGGTTTGCTGACCATGGAGGTAAACAATGCTCAAGTAGTCTGTAGTACTTGACAAGATAATTGTCCTACAGCTATAACATAATGGGATGAGGTTTTACAAATAAAAGTGGAGATAAAGAAGAAAGAGAAAAATGGTGGTGGGGGGACAGGAAAGAAGCGTGAAATGAGATGTCAGAGATCCCCATTGTCAATAATCCTCTTTTACAGTCACTCAGCAGAGTTGTATTGTATCCAGAGTTGCCACGTTAGGTTGAATTTAGCTTGAGTATCATTCAAGATACTTGATAATTTGTTGTTGATCAAGATCCAGTTGACTTTATGTTTGACTTGTTCAACTGAGACGGTATGTTTTTTCCAACTCTGGGCAATCTGCTCTTCATTTTAAAGTTCAACAGAAACAGACAGTATCTAGCTGGAATGGAGCATCAAATCCCAGAATTTCCTGCCAGCCACAGGGCTAGTAGTTCCACTGCAATTGAAGAGCCATGTATTGCCTAATTGTCTGAAAGATGATGGGGCTCAGGTGTGAAAGTGCCTGAAAGAAAGAAGTCTAGGGATAAAGTTAGAGTCAGAGGTTAGGGGACTAAAGTCAAGTGCTAGTGTTAAATTTAGTGTTAGGGTGTAAAAGGGGGGGGGGCCTGTTAGGTGACGGTTTGGGGGTCAGGATACGTTTTAAAGATCAAATTTAAAAATTTAAGGTGTTAGAGTAAGACTGAGGATTACGTTTTAGGGGTGTGTTGAGTATTACATTTTTAAAGTTAAGATATATGTTAAAAGTTAAAGTGTTACTAAACCCACAACCCTGCATTCACTATATCTGGTCTCCCCGGACCCTGCATTCACTATATCTGGTCTCCCCGGACCCTGCATTCCCTATATCTGGTCTCCCCGGACCCTGCATTCACTATATCCGGTCTCCCCGGACCCTGCATTCACTATATCCGGTCTCCCCGGACCCTGCATTCACTATATCCGGTCTCCCCGGACCCTGCATTCACTATATCCGGTCTCCCCGGACCCTGCATTCACTATATCCGGTCTCCCCGGACCCTGCATTCCCTATATCCGGTCTCCCCGGACCCTGCATTCCCTATATCCGGTCTCCCCGGACCCTGCATTCCCTATATCCGGTCTCCCCGGACCCTGCATTCACTATATCTGCTCTCCCCGGACCCTGCATTCCCTATATCTGCTCTCCCCGGACCCTGCATTCCCTATATCTGCTCTCCCCGGACCCTGAATTCACTATATCTGCTCTCCCCGGACCCTGAATTCACTATATCTGCTCTCCCCGGACCCTGCATTCACTATATCTGGTCTCCCCGGACCCTGCATTCACTATATCTGGTCTCCCCAGACCCTGCATTCACTATATCTGGTCTCCCACAGAACATGGAAATGCAATTATTATAGTAAATATAAACGGCTAAATATCTTTTCTCGTCAGTAGTATATAGCAGTCTTGTGACTTCTATCATCTGAGCACTGGTTAAAGCTTATAGGAGGAGTTTTCATTCTCCTCTGACTGTCCTATGAGGCTGCTGTCACGGTCTGGGTCAGGTTCAGAGACCAGTTGCTACAGCAGTGTAAGGTTTACCTGAAACCAGCAGGATAGGTACACCAGCGGGTCACCCTGGGAAATCACGCAGGCTCACCTGAGGTGCGGGGTCTAAGTATTAACTAGTTTTCACCAGAGCTCCTAATGGTGGAGATGGATTTGGCTGCGTGCTAATACCAGGTCGCAGATCTCAGGATCACCCCACCAGGGAATGAGCAAGCTGGAAACCAAAAGTGGATCAAACAGACTAGGGATCAAACAGAAGCGGAGTCAGTCACAAGCCAAGGATCGGTCACAAATGGTAGTAGATAGGATGAGGCAGATTCGTAGTCAGTAGCAAGCCAAAGGTCCATAACGAAGATGTAGACAGCAGCAGGAACAGTAAGCGGGATATTGGCTGGGAAGGCACAATAATCTGGCAAGGAGGAAGTGTATGGACATGGCTTTCATAGGAAGTTCATGGGAGGAGCAAGGAGTTCAAGGTTCAAGACAAACTGGGCCAAGGCAGGATCATCTAAAGAATAGTCAAGGGCACTGTCCAGCATTCCAGGTGGCTCAGTGAGAAGAAACATTGCCTCTCCCCACAGAAGGCCCAGGTTCAATCCCAGGCTCTGACAGCTGCATAACCCCTAGCCATCTGTCTGGACAGTGCTGATTGGCCCTATGCTGATCACATGCACCCTCCCAAAGAAAAAAAAAAACTCTCTAGCAATACACACTATACAGAGTATGTGCAGAGTGACTGCTAGAGCTCTGTAGGATCAGCAGATGGATTGGGGACTGTAAAAGAAAGGGAGGATCAGAGAAGACAGGATCAAACAGTCTTTTTGCACAATGCAGAAGATTAAACCCTTAGGCTCCACAGTGAGCATAACAAGCATGCTTTACTGCATAGCCTTGAATATGCCATTCAGTACTGTTAAATCACCTATTAAGAAGTGGAAAGTTCAGGGATCTCTTGATACCAAGACAAGGTCAGGTAGACCAAGAAAGATTGCAGTCAAAACTGACAGAAAAATTGTCTGGAATTCAAAGAAAAACCCACAGGCAACCTAAAAACAAATACAGACTGCTCTGGAAAAAGATGGCGTGGTTGTTTTTAAGGAGTACAATACGGTTATACTTGAAAAAAAATGAGCTGTTTGGTCGAGCTGCCAGAAAGAAGCTTTTACTTTACCAATGCCACATAAAAGCCCGGTTACAATATGCTTGACAACACCTTGACATGCCTAACCGGGCCTTTTTGTGTCATTGATGCAGTAAAGGCTTCTTTCTGGCACCTCAACCATGCAGCTCATTTTTGTTGAAGTGTCATCATATTGTGCTCCTTCAAAACAACCACACTGTCTTTTTCCAGAGCAGCCTGTATTTTTCTTATGGTTACCTATGGGTTTCCCTTTGTATCCCGAACAATTCTTCTGGCAGTTGTGGCTGCAATCTTTCTTGGTCTACCTGTACTTGGTTTGGTATCAAGAGGTCCCTGAATTTTCTACTTCTTAGTGGAAGTGATAACTGGCATATTCAAGGCGTTGGACATCTTTTTATGTCCTTTTCCATCTTTATAAAGTTTCATTACCTTGTTACGCAGGACTTTTGACAGTTCTTTTCTGATCCCCATGGCTCAGTATCTAGCCTAGTCAGCCTAGTCAGTGCTTCCATGTAAGAGCTAACAAACTCATTGACTATTTATACACTGACACTAATTGCAATTTAAAAAGCCACAGATGTGGGACATTAATCTCTAATTGGCATTTTAACCCGTGTGTGTCACCTTGTGTGTCTGTACCAAGGCCAAACATTCCAGGGGAGGGAAACTTTTGATCCGGGCCATTTGGGTGATTTCTTTTATCATTATGATTTAAAAGGAGCCAAACAACTATGTGATAATAAATGGCTTCATATGATCATCATCCTTCAATAAAAGAGCATTTTTTTGGCATGAACAGTCATATTTTCAAGATCAATGCCAAAATTTCACAATTTCTGCCAAGGTGTGCAAACTTTTGAGCACAACTGTGTATATATATATATATATATATATATATATATATGAATTACATGAATATATAATACATGTTAAGAAGAAGACTTTTGATACATGTGTCTAATAAATATAAATACTTTAGATCTCTCTAATATATTCATTCAGTATTGCTAAAAACTAACAGATAATCTGAAATGATATGTCATTATCTGGACACGATTATGATGTTCTGATTGTTATCCAATTGTCCCTTGCAGGTTACCGCTGCTTCAAGGCTGTCATGTTCTTGACAGGTCTGATGTTTGGCTCGGTGGTCATCTTCATGCTCTGCTATAAGGAACGGGTTCTGGACACACAGCTGAGCGTGGAAGCCAGCGTTGGCATTGGCCTGGGCATTGGTGTCCTTTGTGGACTGGTAACCATGCTTGTGAGGAGCGTGGGACTGTTCATGGTGGGCTTGCTGCTAGGGCTGCTGCTGGCCATAGCCACGTTAATTGTCATGGAGCAGTTCTACCACCCGCGCACCGTCTGGGTTCCGGTGGCGCTTCTCCTCGGGATTGGCATGCTGTTTGCCGTGTTGACCTTACAGTG
The DNA here is from genome assembly GCF_062004578.1 of Staurois parvus. Classification (NCBI taxonomy): domain Eukaryota; kingdom Metazoa; phylum Chordata; class Amphibia; order Anura; family Ranidae; genus Staurois; species Staurois parvus. The sequence goes on from NW_028319051.1 coordinate 486,564, forward strand.
GCAGCGCTTCTTCACTACACTCTCCACTGCTGTCTTTGGCAGTGCCATCATGACTGTGACTGTGGATTACTTCATTGAGCTCTTTCTTCTGGTGCAGTACGTGTACCAGCGCATGAAGGTTGACCCTCCGCAGTCTGTCTGCTGGTACAGCTGGGTCATCCTTGGGATCTGGCCTGTGCTCAGCTTACTGGGGGTGCTCGTCCAGTGGAAAGTCACAGCAGAGGGCTACTCACACACAGAAGGTAAGCTCATGCCATCAGTTGCTAACCTTTATGAAGTGCATTGTATCGATACATCCATGCCTCCTCTCACACTATTTGATGACTTCTGTGTCACTAACTACTTTGTAACCAGGCGGTCTTCTCCTGTCTATACCAATGGCAGAGATGCAAGGAAGTAAGGTGTAGTATATGATAAACACACAAACGTACACTATGTGACCAACGGTTTGAGGAAACATGACCATCCAATACAACCAAAGGTATGTGGACACCCCTACAAATGATTGAGTTCAGGTGTTTCCAGTAAGGAACTAAAGCATCCAAAGACATTGTAGGCAATTGTGTGCTTCTGACCATCTGTAACATCATAACTGTGCCCCTGTACATCCTCCAAAATCTTATGGTAAGCCTTCCTAGAAGAGTGCAGACTTTATAGCCACAAAGGAGGAGGACAAATCCATGTTAATGCTCATGGTTTTTGAACTGAGCTGTTCAACAAGCTCATATAGGTGTGATAGACACATTTGACTATATGTTGTATGAAAACTGTATGAACTAGTTCTGTTCAGCCGGTCTTGTGATACACGCAACCCTGGTAGCAAGACTGTAGTCTTATGTGTCACCTACCTTCCTCGAGTCTCTTTGCTGGACTATGAATAAGCATCGTCATGCTACCTATCATGTACTGACTAAGAACCCCTCAGCCAGCTCCTGCTGCCTGAAATATTTTAGGATGATAGCACTAAGCAATTCAAGAGGCTTTATTCATACAGTGTTCACTGAAAGCTGTGGGGTTATCATTGAGCATGGACAGAAATGTTCCATTATTGGTAGCATAGAAATTGGAGTTAAAACTATCTAATGTGGCTTGTATTGATGTTAGACAAACCCAACCCCTTGCACCACTTACAGGCCAGCCTGAGTTGTCATTATTATTGTACAAACGTTTAATAGCAATAACAGTTTGCACTTTACAATATAAAGAGAGACAGTAAAATTACAAAACAATAAAATACAAGAGGGTTAGGAGGGCCTTGCTCATAAGAGCTTACAATCTAATAGGGTGGGGCAAGTGGTATCCCCTTGTGGGGGATGAGCTGATGGAAGCGATAAAAGTTCAGTTAGTTTGAGGCATGATAGGCTTCCCTGTAGAGATTAGTTTTCAGGGTTGGCCTAAAGGCAGCCAGAGTAGTGGACAGAGAGGTAGAGAGTTTATCCTAGAAGAGGCTTTGGAGGAGTCCTGTAGACGAGCATGAAAGGAGGAGACAAGAGAGCTTGAGAGCAGGAGGTCTTGGAGGGAATAGAGAGGACCTTTTGGGTGATATTTGGATATAAGATTGGTGATGTAACTCCAGGCAGAGTTTTGGATGGCTTTGCATGTTGTTGCTAGTATTTTCAATGTATTCACTGGGCAAACGGAAGCCAATGAAGGGATTGGCAGAGGAAGGTTGGTAAGGAGGATGAGTCTGGCAGCAGCATTCAATGCTAGACTGAAGAAGGCATAGCCTATGGAGAGATAGGCCTATGAGAAGGAAGTTGCAATAGTCAAGGCGAGAGATAAAAAGTGAATGAGTAGCTTGATGGTTTCATTAGTTGAAAAGGGGCGTATTTTCGAGATGTTTCGAAAATGAAGTCTACAAGCTTTTGACAGCGATTGGATTTTGGGCTGAAAAGACAGGTCAGAGTCTAGGATTATACATAGTACCCTGAGCTGAAGGGAGGGACTGATAGTTGCATTATTCATCTTGATGGAAAAGTCATGGCGGAGGGCACAACCGGGGGCTGAATCTGATTGCCTGCAATCCTCCAGGTGCCAAGGTCCTGGAGTCCGTTCTTTCCCCACTGCAATCCACCATCCACATCAAAGACATTCAACTCCAGCCGAAGTTTATTTAGTCACAGCACACTACGCACTTCCACCCAAGGCCATGCCTTCAACATGTTCCACCCACAGCACGGCTTAATCATAGGGATTTGGATTTGGGTGGCAGAGAGCGATGTGCCATCATTGCCATAAACCTTGGCTGGAGTTGAATGTCTTCAGTGTGCGTCCCGTTATTTGGATGGTGGATCGTCTTGATGTTGTCACAGCAGTTGATCGGCAGGAAAAAGAACAAGCGAGGCCTATACTAGAAACAAGCCTGAGCAAGAGAATATTACACTGAAAACATACAGTATAAAATAATCACTGGTACATATTACATAACATAAATGGAAACAATTCTCTTTACCTTTAATTGGATTTTTTCAAGGAAATTTGAATCAGTCTATCAGTGTCGTGTATTACTATAACAATGGTTTCACCCAGAAGGAAGAATCGGCGCATTATGAAATGACAGTGTATCTTGAAACAATGTGAAGTCTTTAATACAGCACAAAAATATGTGACACTATAATCAGCTCTTCATACATTGTTCTGTACAATCCATAATTGCCAGCTAATTATAATTATTTCCAGAGATACGTCTACCGGGTAGCAGGTGCAATTAAGTACGTCACGTGGTGTCGTTGTTCTTCTCTGCACTTCCCAGCAAGACACGAAGCTGGAATTTCTTTAGAACGTTGTTTTTCCGCTTGTTTGTTGGGAATGTGCCGTATCCATTAGTGGCAGTTTATCAGGAATGAAAATAATAGATTACCGGACATTGTCATTGTGAAGGCATAATTCTTCTCTTAGGTCAAAAGTTACCTTTCCCTCTGTCTTCCAAAATCATGGCTGTTCCTTTAGGCAGACCTTAAGTCTTGAAAAGGGCGTTCTCCTCCCTGCAACTCCCCCAACCTCTGCCATTTGAAATGGTCATTTTTTTTTGCTTTGCATTTTTTTTTACTCCAGCTACACCCCCTGCCAGCAAATAAATAACATGCCTAAAATATGTTAAATACCAATATAATCTTATGGGAATATTTTTGCTAAAATTAATGGTCTGGGGATAGGGTCTCGGCCAGAAATTCAACAACTTAGTTTTGTGGTGTGTTGAAGTGCAGGGTTGTTGCCAACTACTGTACATGTGCATTGGGGTACCATTCTAAGTAAATGGCACTGAAACACACATATGCAGTAATGCACAGTAAGCCATGGGGGTTATTTACTAAAACTGGAGAGTGCAAAATCTGATGCAGCTCTGCATAGAAACCAATCAGCTTCCAGGTTTTATTGCCAAAGCTTAACTGAACAAGCTGAATTTAGAAGCTGATTGGCTACCATGCACAGCTGCACCAGATTCTGAGTGCACTAGTTTTAGTAAATATCCCCCATGCATCACTGCAACGCAATCCCAGCGGATCTTGAAGAAGAAAAGCATCCTGATTGGTATACTTACCTGAATTCTGCTGCAGTTCCCTACAGACTCACCCATTCACCAATCCAGCGCTGCTCACCTTCTGGGTTATTTCTATTGAGCTTGGGGTGTCAAGGCAGGTGAATGGTGCAGAGAGCACATCCTTACAGAGCATTTGGGATCTGCCCATAGAAAGAAGAGGGCAAAGAGGACCTGTGACGTCACCCAACCGGGTCAAAAGTGCCTGGAAAAATAGTACATTTTTAATGGTGTTAAGGGTGCCGTAAGGGGGGTTGGGGGTACAAATGGCCGACTGGGACTTGGGGGGGGGGGGTTGGGCTTAACCTTTTTACCCCAGAGGAACCCTAAAACTATTTCCAGGTCTCAGATTACCCCTTATCAGGCGAATCATGTGTGCGATCGTGCAAGAAGATATATGTATAATACAACTCAAGTAACAACTAGATGTGCCCTAACTTCTGGAGTGAAAACCGGATGTGCTCTAACTCGCGCGCTTGTGCACACACATTAGCCTGAGCAAGCGTGGGTGTTTGGTGTCCACTTCACTATGTAAAGCGATACTAAAGGTTAATTTTTTATTTTTTTTTAAATAACACACGTGTTATACTTACCTGCTCTGTGCAGTGGTTTAGTACAGAGCAGCCTTCTCATGTCGGCTCTCCTGGCTCCTTCTTTCTGTCAGGTGCCTCCATAGCAAGCAGCTTGGTAAGGGGGCAACCGAGCAGGTGTGTTCCCAAGCCGCTGCACCGTGTGTCAATTCACACATGGAGCCGCAGCTTGCCCCCCTTCCTCCTCATTTGCTGACTGGCTGTGATTGACAGCAGCGGGGGCCAATGGCTCCTGCTTGCTGTCTCAGTCAATGAGGAAGCAGCGACCCAGGACAGCCAAAGCTCTCGTGCACATTGCTGGATCGTGATGGGGCTCAGGTAATTATTAAGAGGGCTACACACAGAAGATTTTTTACCTTCATGCACAGCATGCATGAAGGTTAAAAACTTTGAGCCTTTACAACCACTTTAAAGCTGCATTAGAGACCAGAGTATTATAAGTGGTCATCAGCTTCTGCCACCTTTGACCTGATTCTGTGCTTGCTTCCGTGTTTACCTGGCCTGCTTGTTGCCCTGTTGCTGACTCCAGCTTGTCTGCTGGTCTGGTACCTTCTCTGCTCACCCCGACACTGATCCTGGCCTGGCTCTCCCTTCGGTTCTTGGTGGGCTGACCACCTCAGATCTTGCTCGCCAGCTTGCTTGCTGCCTACTGTTCTGCACCTGCTACCGTGTCTTCACATCTGCCAGTTCACCAGTCTGCCTGCTACAAGTATCTTCCAGCCAGGATCTCCTACAAGGCACCCGTGCCACCCGTGCTGTTATGTCCTGTCCAGGGGCGGACTGACCATTTGGAAACTCGGGCACTGCCCGAGGGCCCGGGGTCAGTGGGGGGCCCTATGAGATGCCCCTGGTACCCTTTTGATAGGCTTTTTTGAGTTTGGGCAAGGACCCAGGGGCCCCATGATCCCCTATTGCCCGGGGGCCCCATGATTTGTCAGTCCGCCCCTGGTCCTGTCATCACCTACAGGAGAAACAGGTCAGGAAGTGTAAGGGAAAGCCCTCTCGTGAGCTCGTCCTCAACCAGGTATGTGACACCCCTGAAAAAAACAGTTTATTGAGGGAGTCAGTGAAAAAATTACCCATTCATTGATAGCCAATTGGAAGAATGCCCCCCTAACAGCCGTGGTCCTATTTCTCTCTTACAGACAGCTAAAAATTTCTCTGGTGTCCTACCGCTGCCTCTGCCAAGTGGCATTGGAGCTGGAACCATGCAGGCAGATGGGAGTCCAATCAGCCACAACTCAAGGAACCCCTTGGAACCACTGGAGGAACTCTAGGGTTCCATAGAACCAGATTGAGGATGGCTAATTTAGAGGGTTGTAGTGCTATGGTAACTACTGGAAGAGAGCTTTTATTTTTACTAGTATGTGCTGTCAGTGGAACATGGTCCATAATGCAGGAAGTGTAGAGCGTCACCTTGAGGTGACTACAAAGTACTGCATCAATTTACACTTCTCAAAAGTTTTATAACAAATTTTGAGATGTCTGTGATGAATAATAGCACAATTTGCTAAATAAATATTTGATAGAATAATTGTAGAATTGTGCATTATCTACATTGCTGGTGGAGCAAGATTAAAGGCCGGATTACGATTCACATTTAGATTAAGGACCGAGCTAATCGCATTAACCATTAGGAATGATTCTACAGGTAGGACAGTTGTTGGCTTTAGCGAAGTGTGGATTTGCTATGGGATCCAGGCTTTAGACCTATTTTGATTATTTATGTACCGTAAAGGGGAGCAGTCAGTTCTTATGTCTGGATCATGCTGGCATTAGCTTGTAAACACTGATCTGAAGAGCAGCAGCTTCAACAAACATTTACAAAAGCATTTAACAAGCTTTCGAAAGCATTCTTAAAGCCATTAAAATACTTTTCAGCTCCAGGCTGGGAGTGAAAAACATTTTCCAGGGCTGCTTGAAGCTTGCTAAAGCCTGCTAAAAGGTAATTTAAAGCTACAGCCTGCATTATATAGTATCAGTAACATTTTTTTCCATATTTCTCTATTATGGTCAGGACTAAAATAAAAAATCTAATACCTTTTGAAATTTTTAAAAATAATTTAGTAAATATCATGCATATAATATTATGTACTCTTCTTATCTAGCTGTTGGCTCTCTAGTTTTCGTTATACTGTACATGTGATTGTGTCAATCTTAAGCCTGGTGATGTGAATATCGGACAAATGATTGTCCATTTATTTATTTGCATGCTAGTCTCGTATCGAAAATGAAGAAGTTACTATAGTTAAAAAAATTCTCGTAAGACAGAATACCACTTCGGAAGTGATGTAATGTATTGTATTGTAATGTCTCCTGTCTGTTTCTGAGCCTGCGTGGTCTTGGTTTTGCGTGGTCACTTGATTTTTTACAGACAAATACTGTACTGTCCTAGTTAACTAGCAGGAGCTAAATGATTATTTTTTTAAATAGAGAGGCTGAGCAGCAGCTTGAAGAATGGTCTCAGGGCTGAGAGGATCTGCAGGTCAGTTCCTTGATGCCTCCCCCTGCTCTAGAATTTTGGAGAAGATTCTAGAAGCAGTGGGCAGGGGTGAGGAGGGGTTGGCCTGCACACTCAGAGGACTTTGGTCAATCCCCAAGCAGGAGGGTTGGCATGGAGCCAGCCTTTAAGTATGACTGAGCCTGCTCAGCAACAGGAACGTTTGGGTGAAAGATGGAGTGAGAGGAAGAGATGCAGGAGCCTGGGAGGGGACCCAATGGGAAGGGGCCTACTTACAGGCTGGGTTTTGGACAAGAGGATCATTCAGCCTCACCAGTCCCTAAAGGGAGGACTACCTATGGAGCCAGGAAAGGAGCCATCCTAGCAGAAGGCCTGAAGGCAGCCACCAACCTAAACCAGCTCAAAGAAAAGAGAGTGAGTAATCCTACACTCCCTGGGCCAGCTAAGGGGAAAATAGCACTCTGGTGGGAAACCTGATTAGCTCCTTAGCTGGGATTATTCAACTTAAAGTAGCAGCCACTGGATCCCCTTGTCCAGGGATTCCTCCAGGCAGCTGGGTAAAGAAGAGGATTTATCTGGGGTCTGCAGTGTTACACCAGGAGTGGTATCTATTTGCAGTCTTCTCTCCTCTACATCATTTAAAAGTGCTGAATTTATACAGCTTGTAGTGTTGTCAAAAAAAGGGGTTGGAAAGCTGACCTGACATTCTGCAGAGCTCAGTTAGAAGAGCTCTGAGAGCTGATTGGAGGGAAGAGATCCCCCCCTTCACACAGCTCACAGAGCCGAGGTTTACAGTCTGCTGGAGGTTCCTCCCTTGTCCCCATTTTTCTCTTGGTGTCAGGAAAACTGAGGGATCTCCAGCACACAGCCTGTGATTGACAGCCTCAGCTCTGCTCCTGTGTGCTGTGTGAAGGGGGGTGTTTCCCTTACCTCCAATCAGCTCTCAGCACTCTCCTCACTGAGTGCAATGTCAGATCTCCACCCCCTGATTTTCAGAGCTGAGAGATCCTGTGTAAATTCTGCACTTTGAATGGATGTAGAGAAGAGGAGTCTTCAGATAAAACGGTACAACTTATGTAGGAGAATTTGTTTCACCGCTTTGCATCACTCGAGGTCAGTCACTTCACTGGGTATATATAAAGGTTTACAACCACTTTAATTAAAATTGCTTTATCTGGTCCCCTAGGCCTAAACAAGCATTTAACCCTTGCAGTGCAGGGGCAGCCCCAGCATTTTCACTTTCCCCGAAGTTCAGCTTTAACCCGCTGGTAGGTTTACGCTGTTCCAGCTGTCCACAAGCTGCGCACAGTGCTGGCTAATTTGTCTGGACTCGGTTAACATTGCAGCGCCCTGATGGCTCTCAGATCTGAATCTAATCAGAATCAATGACCAGGCACGACGTCCAAGCCTCTCCGGAACCACTAACGATTCGCCCTCCAGGCCCTTTCCTTTAAGAAACAAATCTCTTAATCTTTAGCGTGATGAAAGGCCTTTTGAATTGGCTGCAATCAGAGACTCGGTGATATGTCAATTACAGACCATGCAGAGGCCTCTTTCATGAATTCAGCAGTTCAGATAAAGATTGGGCGTCAGGGCACGCTCTATTGTGGGAGCGGCTGATAAATGGTGCAGCGGGATCTAGTCCTTACTCGGTAAATGCTAAGGCAAGCCATAGATTATGCAATTACCTTTCCTGCAATCACGGTTTGCAGGAAAGAAATCACTTGATTCCTCCACGGTCATTGATGGGGGAATCCCTCCCATGGAACACAATGATTACTGCTATGGGCTAGAGCCACTGGCAGTAATCGCTTGCTAAAAATACGACTGGCTGGTTGTACTCAAGTTATTATTGGATTATTGGATTGATTATTGGATCGACTTCAGTACAACCAGCCTGCCCGTAGATGGATCAAATCTTGGCCAGTCCCTGCTGAACTGACCAAGATTTGTTTCATCTATGGCCGGTAAGACTGGCCATAAAGGGAAAGACTGTCCTGACCGATCTGAGGAAGGTTAGACTAAACAAACGAGAAGGCAAAGGATCATAAAAGAGCATACAAATGTTATTCACAAATTGAAGGTATTCTCTAGAGAATATTTGGCTTTTCAATTGTATGTACAATGAGCCGTGGCCCATCATTGTGATCATGTCGTGCCCATCATTGTGATCGCTCACAATCATTCAAGGAGAACTATTGTGTATTTTCAGTGAGAGCATGTTCTGAGCTATTTTATGTTTGAGCTCTATATACAGTTGTGCTTACAAGTCTGCATACCCCTAGAGAACTGGTAATATACAGCATGTACCATTTTAAAGAAAACATAATTGAGCAGGAAAAACACATTTCTCTTATTTTCTTTGGGATTCATATTCAGCTGTAGGTTGTAACAGAATGGCCCAATCATAAAACAAAACATGGCAAGTAAATAAATGAAATGCCCCCCTGTTCAAAAGTCTGCATCCCATTAGTTCATAATTCTGTGTATTACCCCCTTTAGCATCGATGACAGCTTGTAGTCTTTTGTAATAGTTGTCTATGAGGCCCTGAATTCTTGCAGGCGGTATAGATGCCCATTTGTCTTGGCAAAATTCCTCCTGATCATGCAAAGTCTTTGGGTGTCTTGCATGAACTGCACATTTGAGATGTCTCCAGAGTGGCTCAATGATATTAAGGGCAAGGGACTGTGATGGCCACTCCAGAACCTTCATCTCTTAGGGTCACTGTTGTGCTGGAAAGTCCAAGAGCGTCCCATGCACAGCTTCATGCAGAAGAATTCAAATTGTCTGTCGGTATTTTAACTATATATATATATATATATATATATATAAATATATATATATATATAACTGTATATAACATGCTGCATTAATCTTGCCATCAATTTTCACAAGATTCCCCGTGCCTTTAGAGCTCACACATTAAACATCAGTGAGCTACCACCATGCTTCACGGTGGGGATGGTATTCTTGTCGCTATAGGCCTTGGTATTATACAGTATGTACCATTTTAAAGAAAACATAATTGAGCAGGTAAAACACATTTCTCTTATTTTCTATGGGATTCATATTCAGCTGTAGGTCATAACAGAATGGCCCAATCATAAAACAAAACATGGCAAGTAAACAAACGAAATGCCCCCTCTTTGAAAGTCTGCATCCCCTTAGTTCATAATTCTGTGTATTGCCCCCTTTAGCATCGATGACAGCCTACAGTCTTTTGTATAAGTTGTCTATTAGACCCTGACTTCTTGCCGGTGGTGTAGCTGCCCATCCATCTTGGCAAAATGCCTCCAGGTCATGCAAAGTCTTTGGGTGTCTTGCATGAACCACTCATTTGAGATGTATCCAGAGCCGCTCAATGATATTAAGGTCAAGGGACTGTGATGGCCACTGCAGAACCTTCATCTCTTTCTGCTGTAACCACTGGAGGGTCAACTTGGCCTTGTGCTTAGGCTAGCTGTCGTGCTGGAAAGTCCAAGAGCATCCCATGCGTAGCTTTCATGCAGAAGAATTCAAATTGTCTGCCAGTATTTTAAATATATATATATATAAAACTGTATATAACATGCTGCATTCATCATGCCATCTATTTTCAAAAGATTCCTTGTGCCTTTAGCGCTCACCTCCCCCCCCCCCAAAGCATCTGTGAGCCACCATCATGCTTCACGGTTGCGATGGTATTCTTGTCGCTATAGGCCTTGTTGACCCCTCTCCAAGCATAGCACTTATGATTATCAGATTATCACCTACTCTCCTCTCCTTTAGGCGCACCCTGAAAACCCATCTCTTCAGGGAAGCCTACCCCCTGCTAACTTGACCGACCTCCTCCACTCTTCCTACCACTCCATCCCCCACAGCTATCTCCTCCTGTACCACTATCCCGTCCCTTCTAGATTGTAAGCTCGAAAGAGCAGGACCCTCGATCCCCTCATGTTTTGCATTGTATTGGTATTGTTCTGTCACATGTTCTGTCCCCCTTTGTAATGTATAGCGCTGAGTGAACTATCGGCGCTTTATAAATACTGTATAATAATAATAATAATTGTAACTATAAAGCTTTACTTTGGTCCTGTCTCTCCATATTACAGTGTGCCATGAGCTGTGAGGTGTGTCAGGGTGTTGTCGGGCATATTGTAACTAGCTTTTTTGTGGCATTGGTGTAGTAAACACTTCTTTCTGGCAACTCAACCATGCAGCTCAATATTGTGGTGTTGTACTCCTTGAAACAATCACACCGATTTTCCCAGAGCAGCCTTTATTTCTCCTGAGGTTACCTGTGTTTTTTTCTTTCTATCCTGAACAATTCTTCTGGCAGTGGTGGCTGTAATCTTCTTTGGTCTACCTGACCTTGGCTTGGTATCAAGAGATCCCCATATTTTCCACTTCTTAGTAAGTGATTGAACAGTGCTGACTGGCATGTTCAAGGCTTTGGATATCTTTTTATTTCCTTTTTCCATCTTTATAAATTTCCATTACCTTGTTACACAGGTCTTTTGACAGTTCTTTTCTGCTCCCTATGGCTCAGTATCTAGATTGCTCAGTGCATTCACATGAGAGCCAACAAACTCATTGACTATTTATACACAGACACTAATTGCAATTTAAAAAGCCACAGATGTGGGAAATTAACCTTTAATTGGCATTTTAACCCGTGTGTGTCACCTTGTGTGTCTGTACCAAGGCCAAACATTCCAGGGGAGGGAAAGTTTTGATCTGGGCCATTTGGGTGATTTTGTTTGATTTATGATTATAATATTATGATTTAAAAAGGAGCCAAACAACTGTGTGACAATAGCTTCATATGATCAATATCCTTAAATAAAAGACAATTTTTGGCATGATCAGTCATATTTTCAATATCAATGCCAAAATTTCAGGATTTCTGCCAGGGTATGCCAATTTTTGAGCACATCTGTAACATTTAGATATTTTGTGTATACAGGTGTATAAATCAGACCACAATGAGGGCCAAGAAAGGGAAAGGAGGACAGAGGGATTTAGTTAAACAGAAGGATAGTTCCTCCAAATGTGGGACAGTTGGGGCTTGTATTTATAAAGGATGTACAATATTCATATAAGGCACACAACATAACCTATGTGTTTTCCTTGTCCCTACCAGTTATCATTAGCCGGCAGCAGCGCCGGGTCCAACTCATGAAAATAAAACAGAGAGAGGAGCGTAAGGAGAAAAAGAAGAAGAAGAAGAGGCCTCACCACCATCATCCTCATCCTCAGCACAAAACACCCCACCCGCCTGAGCCCGCCTTCCGGAGGAAGCCCACCCCTATCCGCCGATTTGATGGCGATGTCATTTCCCCAGTAAGTGATCTGTTATGTTCTTGAGAAGAGGATATTAAGGGGGGATATGATCTCCATGTATAATACATAAGGGGGGATATGATCTCCATGTATAATACATAAGGGGGGATATGATCTCCATGTATAATACATAAGGGGGGATATGATCTCCATGTATAATTCATAAGGGGGGGTATGATCTCCATGTATAATACATAAGGGGGGATATGATCACCATGTATAATACATAAGGGGGGATATGATCTCCATGTATAATACATAAGGGGGATATGATCTCCATGTATAATACATAAGGGGGGATATGATCTCCATGTATAATACATAAGGGGGGATATGATCACCATGTATAATACATAAGGGGGGATATGATCACCATGTATAATACATAAGGGGGGATATGATCTCCATGTATAATACATAAGGGGGGGGATATGATCTCCATGTATAATGCATAAGGTGGGATATGATCTCCATGTACAATACATAAGGGGGGATAGGATCTCCATGTATAATACATAAGGGGGATATGATCTCCATGTATAATACATAAGGGGGATATGATCTCCATGTATAATGCATAAGGTGGGATATGATCTCCATATATAATACATAAGGGGGGGGGGTATGATCTCCATGTATAATACATAAGGGGGGATATGATCTCCATGTATAATACATAAGGGGGGATATTATCTCCACGTATAATACATAAGGGGGGATATGATCTCCACGTATGATACATAAGGGGGGTATGATCTCCATGTATAATACATTAGGGGTATTATATATGATCTCCATGTATAATACATAAGGGGGGGGATATGATCACCATGTATAATACATAAGGGGGGGATATGATCTCCATGTATAATACATAAGGGGGGATATGATCACCATGTATAATACATAAGGGGGGATATGATCACCATGTATAATACATAAGGGGGGATATGATATCCATGTATAATACATAAGGGGGGATATGATCTCCATGTATCTCCTGGATTCTTTCCTAGATACACAGAATATAACTGGATATAACATTTATAGGTAAAGTTGATCCAGGGAAAATCAGATTGCCTCTCGGGGAATCGGGAAGGAATTTTTCCCCTGCAGGAGCAAATTGGATCATGCTTTGTTGGGTTTTTTTTTGCCTTCCTCTGGATCAACTGTGGGTGTAGGATTATAACTTTTTTTTTTTTTTTGGTTGAACTGGATGGACTTTTGTCTTTTTTCAGCCAGACTAAATATGTAACTATGTAACATGCCCTCATATTCCTTCTGTACTGAAATGTATTGTAATCGTACTGTCTCCCTTACATTGTAAAGCGCTGCGCAAACTGTTGGCGCTATATAAATCCTGTATTATTATGTATCTATTTGCTCCCCCTCTTGTGTTTGGGATATAGAAACTTTACAGGAAGACTTGATTAAATAAAGGGGTGGGCAACTGCATGGCAAATGAGGTTTAATACAGATAACGTAAGATAATGCACTTGGTGACTAAGCCCCGGTTCATGCGACATGTCATGCGATTTGCGACTCACTTGACAAGTTGCATCCCATGTCTTTCAATGGCCCTGTTCTAATAACTGCAACCCAAGTTGCAGCAACTCCAAAAAAGGTTCCTGCACTTTGTTTGTGCTACTTCATTGTGACTTGCATTGAGATGTATCATTGAAGTGGCAGCAAGTGGCAAAGCAGTCGCACAGCATTATCATACTTACAATCTCGCGACTTTGGGGTCCCATTGGTGTGAACCGGGGCTAAAAATATGAATGTAAGTTACACACTAAGGGAAGAACCTCTGGGGGAATCCAGGATAGGAAATGATCTGGGAGTACAAGTAGAACACAGGTTTAGCAATAGTATGCATTGACAGCAAGCAAAGTTAGAATACTGTTAGCATGCATTAAAAAGGGTCACAAGTCCTCAGAAAGGATCTGCTGGAACTGGAGAGAGTCCAGAGAAGAGCAACGCAGCAATAAGAGGTCTGGAGGACCTCAGTTAATAGAAGTGGCTGCAAACAGATAACTTCTACTCCCTGGCGAAGAAACACTTAAGAGGAGATATGGCTGCAATATTCAAATATCTAAATAGTGATTCTAGCATAGGGAGAAAACTATTCAGTCTCAGGGACTATAAGAAGACATGTGGACACTCAGTGAAGCTGGATGAGAAGCAGTTTAGCCCTAAGCTATGGAGGGGTTCTTTACTGCTAGAGTGGTAAGAAAAGGATGTGGAACTCCCTTCTACAATTGGTGGTGTCACTGGGGCGTACCAATAACTTAAGAAATGTTTTAGATGGGCATCTAAGCGAATGCAATATACAAGGATATGGAAAATGGTAGAGACATAAATGGTAGACATAAATGGTAGAGACATGGACTGATGTCTTTATTCAGCCTTACCATATATGTATCTATAGGAACATAGGATGATGGCAGAAGACGACCAGTCTGTCAAATCTGCTCATTTTTAAATAAGAAATAAAATAACTGTGTATACAGTGCACTAAATTCTGTTTTCCCACCATCATGGGGATGAGTTCCAAGTTTCTCTAATGAAATCCCTTCAAAAGATGTAACTATGTCTATAGCAGACCATGCAACTGCTATGGGGCCTAGAAGCACGGGACGGACCCACAGTGATTTCAATAGGTAGCAATTACATCTGACAAATACATTTGGAATAAATGAATATATGTAATGTTTGGGAAGCTTTATATAACTGCAATGAAAATACAGTGCTTTGAAAAAGTATTCATATCCCCTGAAATTTTCCCCATTTTGTCATGTTACCACCAAAAACGTCAATGTATTTTATTGGGAATTTGTGAGATAGACCAACACAAAGTGGCACATCATTGTGAAGTGGAAGGAAAAGGATAAGTGGTTTTCAACATGTTTTACAAATAAATCTGTGAAAAGTGTGGCGGCATTTGTATTGAGGCCCCTGAACTTTGTAGAACCACCTTTCGCTGCAATTACAGCTGCAAGTCTTTTTGGGGATGTCTCTAACAGCTTTGCACATCTAGAGATGGACATTTCTGCCCGTTCTTCTTTGCAGAATCGCTCAAGCTCTGTCAGATTGGATGGAGAGCGTCTGGGAACAGCAATTTTCAATTCTTGCCAGAGATTCTCAAATGGATTTAGGTCTGGACTGTGACTGGGCCATTCTAACACATGATTATGCTTTGATCTAAACCATTCCATTGTAGCTCTGGTTGGATGTTTCGGGTCATTGTCCTGCTGGAAGGTGAACCTCCACCCCGGTCTCAAGTCTTTTGCAGACTCCAACAGGTTTTCTTCTAAGATTGCCCTGTATTTGGCTCCATCCATCTTCCCATCAACTCTGACCAGCTTCCCTCTCCCTGCTGAAGAAAAGCATCTCCACAACATGATGGTGTGTTCAGGGTGATGTGCAGTGTTAGTTTTCCACCACATACAGCGTTTTGCTTTTAGGCCAAAAAGTTCAATTTTGGTCTCACCTGACCAGAGCCCCTTCTTCCACATGTTTGCTGTGTCCCCCACATGGCTTCTCTCAAACTGCAAACGGGACTTCTTATGGTTTCTTTCAACAATGGCTTTCTTCTTGCCACTCTTCCATAAAGGGCAGATTTGTGGAGTGCACGGGTAATAGTTGTCCTGTGGACAGATTCTCCCACCTGAGCTGTGGATCTCTGCAGCTCCTCCAGAGTTACCATTTGTCTGCTTCTCTGCTTAATGCTCTCCTTGTCCGGCCTGTCAGTTTAGGTGAACGGCCATGTCCTGGTAGGTTTGCAGTTGTGCCATATTCTTTCCATTTTTGGATGATGGATTGAACAGTGCTCCGTGAGATGTTCAAAGCTTGGGATAATTTTTTATAACCTAACCCTGCTTTAAACGTTTTCACAACTTTATCCCTGACCTGTCTGGGGTGTTCCTTGGCCTTCATGATGCTGTTTGTTCACTAATGTTGTCTAACAAACCTCTGAGGGCTTCACAGAACAGCTGTATTTATACTGAGATTACATGACACACAGGTGGACTCTATTTACTAATTAGGTGACTTCTGAAGGCAATCGGTTTCAATAGATTTTAGTAAGGAATATTAGAGTAAAGGGGCTGAATACAAATGCACACCACACGTTTCAGATATTTATTTCTAAAAAATTTTGAAAACCATTTATCATTTTCCTTCTACTTCACAATTATGTGCTACTTTGTGTTGGTCTATCACATAAAATCCCAATAAAAAGACATTTACGTTTTTGGTTGTAACATGACAAAATGTCCTCTAAAAAGTGATCCGCACTTGATTGCTTTCCAGAGGGTGGTGCAGCAGACAGGGATTTAGGAGGCAATCCTGCAGCCTCCTGACGTTTGTTTTTAGTTTTTTGCTATAACGCCGGCAGTGATCGAACAAAAGAAACCAAACAGGCTGGTTGTACTGAAACCAATCGATGGATTGACTTCAGTACAAACAACCTGCCCACAGATGCAATCGAATTTCGTCTGATCCCTACTGAACTGACCAAATTTCGAACCATCTTTGGGCAGATTAAAGAACATTTTTCCCACTGACCACCAATGTAAGAAGCATTCTTCCCACTGATCACCAATGTAAGAGACATTCTTCCCACTGATCACCAATGTAAGAGACATTCTTCCCACTGACCACCTATGTAAGAGACATTCTTCCCAATGACCACCAATGTAAGAGACATTCTTCCCACTGACCACCAATGTAAGAGACATTCTTCCCAATGACCACCAATGTAAGAACCATTCTTCCCAATGACCACCAATGTAAGAGACATTCTTCCCAATGACCACCAATGTAAGAAGCATTCTTCCCAATGACCACCAATGTAAGAAGCATTCTTCCCACTGACCATCGTACTAATGTACCATGAGCTGTAGATATACCGTATATACTCGAGTATAAGCCGAGTTTTTCAGCACATTTTTTGTGCTGAAAAACGGCCCCCTCGGCTTATACTCGAGTCAACGTCTGCAGGGGGCTGCTGTCTCTTACCTGGCTCCGGTCCCACGATGATCCGGTCCAGGAAGCGCGGCTGCTCCTTCATTCGGTTCGTCCACTGGATGTTTGCGCGGCTGCTTGGCCGCCAGAACTGTAGCTCAGGAAAGGCACACAGGCGGCCAATCACCGGCGAGGAGGCGGAGCTGAGCGGCCCCGCGAAAATCGAGTGAAGGAGATGCAGGTAAGTGTGCCGTGCTTAGGTGCTGCTGCAACCACATATGCTGGCTGCAGCAGCACCATACTGGAACAGGGGTCAGCAAGTGTCAGTGGGAGGAATAGTGCCCCATCATTGGTGTCACTGATACCAATGATGGGGCATTATTCCTCCCACTGACACCAACGATGGGGCACTTTTCCTCCCCCCCACTGACACCAACGATTGGGCACTATTCCTCCCCCCCCACTGACGCCAATGATGGGGCACTATTCCACCCCCCACTGACACCAATCATGGAGCACTATTCCACCCCCCACTGACACCAATCATGGGATACTATTCCTCCCCCCCACTGACACCAACGATGGGGCACTTTTCCTCCCCCCCACTGACACCAACGATGGGGCACTATTCCTCCACCCCCCCCACTGACACCAATGATGGGATACTATTTTTCCCACTGACACCAATGTTGGGACACTATTCCTCCCACTGACACCAATGATGGGACACTATTCCTCCCACTGACACCAAAGATGGGGCACTATTCCACTGACACCAATAATGGGGTGCTATTCCCCCCACTGATACTAATGATGGGGCACTATTCCTGCCACTGATACCAATGATGGGGCACTATTCCTCCCACTGACACCAATGATGGGGCGCTATTCCTCCCACTGACACCAATGATGGGGCGCTATTCCTCCCACTGATACCAATGATGGGGCACTATTCCTCCCACTGATACCAATGATGGGGCACTATTCCTCCCACTGACACCAATGATGGGGCACTATTCCTCCCACTGACACCAAAGATGGGGCACTATTCCACTGACACCAATAATGGGGTGCTATTCCCCCCACTGATACTAATGATGGGGCACTATTCCTGCCACTGATACCAATGATGGGGCACTATTCCTCCCACTGATACCAATGATGGGGCGCTATTCCTCCCACTGACACCAATGATGGGGCACTATTCCTCCCACTGACACCAATGATGGGGCACTATTCCTCCCACTGACACCAATGATGAGGCACGATTCTTCCCACTGATACCAATGATGGGGCACTATTCCTCCCACTGACACCAATGATGGGGCACTATTCCTCCCACTGATACCAATGATGGGGCACTATTCCTCCCACTAACACCAATGATGGGGCACTATTCCTCCCACTAACACCAATGATGGGGCACTATTCCTCCCACTGATACCAATGATGGGGCGCTATTCCTCCCACTGACACCAATGATGGGGCACTATTCCTCCCACTGACACCAATGGTGGGGCACTATTCCTCCCACTGACACCAATGATGGGGCACTATTCCTCCCACTGACACCAATGATGAGGCACGATTCTTCCCACTGATACCAATGATGGGGCACTATTCCTCCCACTGGTGTTCCCACCCTCGGCTTATACTCGAGTCAATAGTTTTTCCCAGTTTTTTGTGGTAAAATTAGGTACCTCGGCTTATATTCGGGTCGGCTTATACTCGAGTATATACGGTAGTAATCATTAGTAGGGGTTCCCAGAGACCAGAAAGTTAAAGGAGCCAGTTATTCTTTATCTGCTTCCCCGCCAGCCATGTGCATATATGACAGCACAGCAGTGAGCTTCATCACCATGCTGCAATATACACTCACTAGCTCACTTTAATAGGTACACCTGTTCAATTGCCTGGTAACACAAATTGCTAATCAGCCAATCACAAGGCAGCAACTCAATGCATTTAGGCATCTAGACACGGTGAAGATGACTTGTTGAAGTTCAAACTGAGCATCAGAATGGGGAAGAAAGGGGATTTAAAGTGTTACTAAACCCTGGACCCTGCATTCATTATATCTGGTCTCCCACAGTACACAGAACATGGAAATGCAATTATTTTAGTAAATATAAACTGCTAAATACCTTTTCTCATCAGCTGTATATAGCAGTCTTGTGACTTCTATCAGTGTCCAGCAGAGCACTGGTTAAAGCTTGTAGGAGTTTTATTTCTGCTCCAGGAGGATGGAGAACCCCTGACCTTTGTTTCAACAATACTGATTGGCCTGTGCTGATCACATGCACTCTCCTAAGGAAAAAAAAAACCTCTCTAGCAATACACACCAAACTGATCATGTGCAGAGTGACTCTACATGATATGTCTTATCGGGAGATAAGAGGGGGACACTGGAAGAAGGGGAGGATAAAAGAAGTCAGGATGAAATAGCATTTTTCAACAACGCAGAGGATTAACCTCTTAGGTTCCACAGTGAGTAGATCAAGCATGCTACACTGCATATACAGACTGATTTTACTGCTGTGGGTTTAGTAACACTTTAAGTGTCTTTGAACGTGGCACTGTTGTTGGTGCCAGACGGGCTGGTCTGAGTATTTCAAAAACTGCTGACTGATCTACTGGGATTTTCACACACAACCATCTCTAGGGTTTACAGAGAATGGTCCGAAAGAGAGAAAATATCCAGTGAGTGGCAGTTGTGTGGATGAAAATGCCTTGTTGATGTCAGAGGTCAGAGGAGAACGGGCAGACTGGTTGCTGCGACATTCAGATGGTAGGGTCAGAATTTGGCATAAACAACATGAAAGCATGGATCCATCCTGCCTTGTAACAATGGTCCAGGCTGGTGGTGGTGGTGGAATGGTGCGGGGAAGATTTTCTTGGCACTAGCAAGGTGTACCTAATAAAGTGGCCGGTGAGTGTATATACAACACAGCCAGCCTCCTAGTCATGTAATGGCAAGAAATATGTTCTTCTCCTAGACCATGCTGGAACTGGCCCTGTTGTTAAAAGGGTGCTGCAACGACTTCTAACTGGTCACGGTGGCTCCCAGCGCTGCAAGTCACTGTCATCAACATCTCCCGGTCACTATTCTCAATCAAGAGTCAGTAGGATGGTCTCCCATTTATGTGATGACTGTGAAAGCCAATTACAGTGACCACATGACTGAGAAGCCCATGTAATGCCTTCAACAGTATGAACTTTTCAAGGGCCAGGTCCCATCAGCTGGGATGGATTAATATACATTAAAGAACATTCTTTTGATGAGCGAGTACTTAGCAGGGATTAACCTCCCTGGCGGTTTTCCTGAGTGTAGCTCGGGGTAAAGTTTCAGTACCACAAGTGGTAACCTCGAGCTACACTCGGGCTTATCTTACGGCGCTGCTCCGGGATCCCTTGATCTCTTACCTTGTCCTGCGCTCCCGCGATGTCCCTCCTGCAGTGTCCCCGCCAATGTAATCCGGCGGATGCCGGCATCTGTCTTCTGGGTTCCGTCCACTGTGACGTCGGGACGTACGGGGACGGAATGGCGGGAAATTTGAAAATGACAAAAAGTGACATTCACTAAAATCACTAAAGTCACATAGTATAACATTCCTGTATCAAATCATTTCACATACATTTTGTCCCGAGTGCTTTGTCCTGCGCCCTGCCTGCATTTTTACTGTTCTTTCTGCCTGGAAACTGAGAAACGTCCATGGCGTCCAAAAAGCGTCCCTTTAGGTCAAAATCGGTTTTAGACCGGCTAGAGAACAGCGATAGTAAATCAGAACCACTTGCAGAATTGAGTGATAATGATTCGTGGGGGAAATTCATCATCAGACACTGAAAACGATTTTGCGACTTTGCTCAGTCATGTGCGAACTTGGCGCTATAGTTCAAATTTCAGTGTTTTTGGTTTGATTTAATTATTGAATTAAATGTATTATTATATTATTATTTTTTATGATTACTTATTAAATTATAATTTATGATTTTGTGTTTCAAGTTTTATCATACCCGGGATGTTTACTAGACTCTTGTTCGGACAGATTTCAGTAAGTTATTCCTAAAAATTACAGGCCTACAATAAAAAAAATGACATATTTACATGCAAAAAAATGTACCGCTTTAAGCACAGAAATACTGACATAATCAGACCGCTAGGGAGGTTAAAAACATATTTTATTATTTCTAACAAATCTCTCTCTTCCTCTGCAGAGCTACATTCAGAGTTTCCGAGACCAGCAGTCAGGTTCTTCTCGGGGCCGGATCACTGGAGCTCACACAGTGGTGGACCTGGACTATGACTGTGGATCTCGTGTGCCGCTGACTGCGGGAGCGGCATCGGCTGTCCGTGTATAGCACAGAATGAAGAAAGCGGGGAGGAAGGGCAGGAAGAAAAAAAATGGTGGTCAGTCTGACACTCAGGCATTGCGCTGTAGGAACTCCATCAGGGAGATCCATCACCCATCCCGACATTCCGACAACTGTGCCGGCACAAGGAGGAGCTTCAGGACACTCCATAAACTGCGCCCACTCTGCATTGACCCCCACCTACCTCTCTACAGTCACTCATCACATAGCCATTCCTACCTACCTCCCTGCACTGCTACTTCAAGATCTCTCCCTATGTGGGCCTTCTCCAAACCCCCCTGTCTTTGAGACTGAATCCACTGGATGACCCAGCCAGGCAGTACTCTTTTGTGCCTACACCCTCATCGACCTTCGTCTCCAAGCTTCTGCTTTCCTGAGCCTATTATAATGTCATCTGCTGGCCAAGTATAGCAACTCCGGGGCATGTTTTTATTTCAGTGTACAAAACAGACTCGTGTACGTCATGTATATTCAAGTTATAAGGAGACTCAGAACTAGAAGGATCTAACAGGAGAGACGAAAATCTTCATTTCAGGAAAAAAAAGCCACAAGACTGATTTGGTCGGGTGTATTTGACTTTTCTGGAGCTTTTCAATGGATGATTTTTAAATTATTGTTATGGGTGGGGAGGGTAGCAGAACGTGGCATGTTTCAGATGCGTGTTGCGGTGTGGTTGTTGACGTGGGGACATCACCCAAAAAAAGACGCAGACACAGTTTACCAGTCCCATGTAATTCATTCATTGACCTCATATAGGAAGTTTACTCATATTTTACGATATGCAGCACAAAATGGAGGTCTGCTTTGGAAATGGCTCGATGGCGTATAAATCTGGGAATAAGTACATGCTGCAAGGAAAGGTGCATGTTGTGGTATATACTGCTTACGTTGGCCATACACTAATAGAATTTTGTATGAAATTTTTCATTTTAATATTTGTTCAATGTTAGTAGAGTCAATTTGACTTATGTTTTTGACAATAGGAGAAAATTTGGAGGACCAGGCTGGAAAATTTTCTCGAATGAACACATTTTTAACAGTATATGTGGTTTTCATTCAGTAAAGTCCATTCCAAATTGTATATTAACAGTGAACTAAATTTTGAGCTTTCAAAGGACGTTCACCAAGCCAACTACTGAGAATTTTCTTTTTAAATTCTACTAGTGTATAGCTCAGCTTTATTTATCAAACAACCGGAAGAGGAACTGGCTTTAACGCCTATGGATAACCATTGCAGTTCAGCATGGAAGAGAAAGAAATGAAAAAGCTGGCAGTGTGGAAGGTTGTTTTCAGACACTTTGATGAATGTGGGTCTAGTTAAGCAGCCCAAAGATTATGCGATTTTCTTTCCTTCCACCAAGCGCCATTGTGTTCTGCCTGGTGGGAGCCTTCCCAGCTGACAGAACTCGATTACTACTAGTGGCTATAACCGCCGGCAGTAATCACATGTGAAAAATCAAACAGGCTGGTTATACCAAAGTCGATCGATGGACCCACTTGGGTACAATCAGCCTGCCCATTGATGGATCGATACTCATCCAGTCCCTACTGAATCGGCAGAGATTCGGTCCATCTATGGCCATCTTTGGGTACCATGCAAATATTAGCTTTTATTAGACAATGCAAATCTGTTGAATGCTGATGTCTGATCTATTTCTCTGAGACTAAAGCTGGCCACACATGTTACAATGAGATTGTACAGACTTTATTAGATTTATTATCAACACAAGACAGGGTGAGGGTCTAGCGCATTGATCTCCAAACTGCGGCCCTGGGGCTGGATGCAGCCCTTTGCTTTTTTTTATCCAGCCCTTGGGGCACTATTCCATCCAGTGACACCAAAAATAATTCCTCCCACTGACCTCCCAGGGATGGGGCATTATTCCTCTCAATGACACCAATGATGGGACACAAATCATTGCCAAAGGGGCATTATTTGTTCCCACTTACACCAGGCCATTTTCTACTCCCACTGACCACAATCCGGCCCCCCTTAAGTCTAAAGGACAGTAAACTGGCCTTTTGTTTGAAAAGTTTGGAGGCCGCTGACCTAGCAGATTGGATGTATATCAAGTGGATTGTTTGGATTGGTCTTCCCACTTAAAAGTTATTTATTTATTGGGCAGCACAGTGGCTAAATGGTTAGCACGTCCACCTGGCAGTACTAGGGTCGTTGGTTCGTAATCCCAACCACGGCATCACCTGCCTGGAGTTTTCATGTTCTCCCTGTGCCTGTGTGGGTTTCCTCCGAGTACTCTGGTTTCCTCCCACACTCCAAAGACATGCTGGTAGGTTAATTGGCTCCTGTCTAAATTGTCCCTAGTATGTGTATGTATGAATGTGAGTTAGGGACCTTAGATTGTACGCCCCTTGAGGGTTAGGGACTGATGTGAATGTACAATATATATGTAAAGTGCTGCGTAAATTGACGGCGCTATATAAGTACCTGAAATAAATAAATACATTTATTTCAGGTACTGACATAGAGCCATCAATTT
Organism: Staurois parvus; assembly: GCF_062004578.1. NCBI lineage: Eukaryota > Metazoa > Chordata > Amphibia > Anura > Ranidae > Staurois > Staurois parvus. The sequence continues at coordinate 510,310 of NW_028319051.1, forward strand.
ACACAGCTCTTTACATATATATTGTACATTCACATCAGTCCCTAACCCTCAAGGGGTGTACAATCTAAGGTTGTTATTAAATTTAAAACTGAACTCCAGGCATCAGATTTTCCATTTAAACATTTTCCCGATAGCCACAAAGAATGTAAATCCACTTTTATGTGCACCAAATGCCTTTGCAAACCCAGAAATTACCTTGTAAAAGCAGCAGTGACATCATCATAGTGCTGCGCATATCCTGTGCAGAGAGCAGAACTGTGGGAGGGGCTCTGCAGGCTCCACTCACTACAAGCTGCCTGTAGACAATTACAGGAGGGGGCGGAGACAAGACCAGTCACCCTGCACAAGCAGAGAGGGCAGCAGGGGGCGGTCTTTATTACAGGAAGCTCCCGCACAGAGGGAACGTCTCACACTGGATCACTGAACATATCTGGAAGAAATACACAAAGTACACCGAGATTCAAGAAGAAGAAACATGATGAATGGATTTAGACAATTTTTGCTTATCCCGGAGTTCAGATTAAAAGGCGATTGTTAATAAACTGTACAATCGTATATATTATAGAACCAAGCGCAGTTCATTTTGCAAAGCAGCCCCCAACTCCATTTATTGTTTCAGATATTTATTCAGTGCTGTCAATTTATGAAATATGTTATATACCGTACATTCACATAAATCCCTGCTGCCAGGGAATGTATAGTCTACTAGGTTTCATTTAAACAGCTGCCAATTACCTACCAGCATGTCTTTGGAGTGTGGGAGGGAACCCACAAAAGCCCAGGGAGAACATGCAAACTCCATGCAGAAAGCATTCTGATCAGGATTCAAACTGAGGGCTCCAAGGCAATAGTGCTCACTCCTAATCCAGTGTGCTGTCTTTTTTTTTTTTGCTACAGACAGCACCATATTTCTCCTATTGCAGAAGAATGTCCTTACTAATCCGTCATATTGTAACGTGTGTAGCCAGCTTAATAGAGATCTGAACCCAATTGCTGAAATCTTATATAAGTTGATGTCATTTCAAAAGCCATTGTCGTTAAATATTATCTGGTGATCCTGCTGTGAGGGTCTTCAGGCACTTCCTGTTAAGGAGTGACAACTGTCTGTTGATTGTGCTTCTGTGTTATCACCCTGTCACAAGTGCCCCTTGTGGAGATTACAAGCAGCTGTGCCAACACACATTCCTCAGCAAGCCGGTCACGAGCAATGATGAGCTGCCGTCACTGGAGCAATTGCACTTAGAAAGTGACCAAAAGAGTCTGGAAGTGATTGGCAGCACTGAGATGCCAAACGGGAATTAAAAAAAAGGGTGAAAATACTGCAAAAATGCACCACAGCACATGAAAAACCGACAGGTCCCCTTTTTTCCAATGCACAGATGATTCCCTACAATGTGAAGCAAGTGCGTTGAATGTGTTTGCACCACAATGTACTACACAGCTGATCATGCGTTACTCTACGTTGCGCTATCACGCAGTAAATTGCAAATTTGCGTTACTGCAACGCACAGATGTGAAGCCAGTTTCAGGATTCAGATCTGTATACTATGCCCAGTGAGACAAATAAAATTATGCAAAAAATAGAAAAGAAAAAAAAACATGGATACCTCTTCAAAAATGCATATTTTGTACCTCGTAATTTTATATGGTCCCCAAACAGTTGTTACAGGGCTCTACCCCATATATCCATAGTAGTTGACATGTGGTACCTTCATCCAGATATGCACAAACCACAGACCTGCATATTGTCCTCATAACATGTACCCTACAGTATATGACAGGTAAGATATCAACAAGCTAGGACTTGTTTTATATACGAAGACTGTTTTCCTCTTCTTGGGATTTCATTAGAATCATTAGAATCCATCTTATTCAATTTAACGGTTCAAGAAGAAAATCCAGTACCCAGGGGCGGACTGACAACTCATGGGACCCCCCGGGCAATAGGGGATCATGGGGCCCATGTGCCCTTGCCCAAACTCCAAAAAGCCTATGAAAAAGGTACCAGGGGCATCTCATGGGGCCCCCTACCGACCCCGGGCCCTCGGGCAGTGCCTGAGTTTCCAAATGGTCAGTCCGCCCCTGCCAGTACCATTGGCAACCAATCCTGTATTGGTGTGAAGTAAACTCCAATTGGTCATTATAGGTTCCTGTCCTTGGCTTCTTGCACCTTTTATTGAATAGGCCTTATTTGATTCACATTTAGTGCAGCCATTTTGTAAATGGAAAACCATGAGGAACGTTGGACCATGGAATTTGAAAATAGAGTATGACAGCAATGACGTACTGGGCACAGTACAAGTGGTTGGTTACGGTCAACAGGACAATTGGGTACCATTGACTTTTATTTCAGTAGTCAGTACTAGGATAAGTATTGTTGTATTTGAAATTATATAAAGTGCCACAAAATACAACATAAACAAAAGTGCAGCTGATACCAATACCCCCCTGGGTAAAAAAAAGTCTTTATATGCAAACAACAGCGCATCACTTTGTGTGCCAATCTTCCTGCCTTCTCACCAAGATCTCTTTAACATGAATATGTTGTATACTATAGAATATATCTCTCTCCTTTGCTCTTCCAGTCAGGGGTGGACTGACAACTCATGGGGCCCCCGGGCAATAGGGGATCATGGGGCCCCTGTGTCCTTGCCCAAACTCAAAAAAGCCTATGAAAAAGGTACCAGGGGCATCTCATGGAGCCCCCTACTGACCCCGGGCCCTTGGGCAGTGCCGGGGTTTCCAAATGGTCAGTCTGCCCCTACTTCCAGTGTACTGATCCAAATCTCCAAAAGAAAAAAACTGGTATAGTGTAGTATTTCTTATACAAATTTGCTATATGTGCACCTGTGTGCAATGAGTAATATGCAATATACAAAAGTGTCCACCACACTTCCCCTAAATACTCTTACCCTCTTAGGGTGAAAATGTGCATTTCACTCTTTTAGCCTTGGTTCACATATGTGCGGGTGGTGACGCTGTGGATCCACATGAAAATCCATGCAGCCGCACCACCTGCACAGAGGAATGTGGACCAGTGGGTGGGTGCCATTATTTTTAATGGCACGCCGCCCGCACTGGAAAAAGCAACCCTACTGGGGACCGAGGTTCCCGTGCGGGCTACGTTTTCAGAAGAAGTGCAGGAACTTCTTCTCTGCGTGTCACGGGGCACGGGAATCCATTCAAATGAATGGGCTCTCATGTCCGCACAAAACACGGCCCGCACGGCCACATATATGTGAACCAGGGGTAACTGTGAATAGCATCCAAAGTACACGTGACCATGCTCCATCCATCACCTGTGTGCGAAGCAAATCAAACGTGCTCGATCCCTTCCCCTTCAGGCATGCACCTTACCCTGCATGTCTTGTCAAGCCTTTTCAAAATCATGCAATCAACGTGCTCAATCTCCTCCCCGCTTCTTCATGAATTCTCAGCAGGGGCGGACTGACCATTTGGAAACTCGGGCACTGCCCGAGGGCCTGGGGTCAGTAGGGGGCCCCATGAGATGCCCCTGGTACCTTTTTCATAGGCTTTTTTGAGTTTGGGCAAGGACAGAGGGGCCCCATGATCCCCTATTGCCCGGGGGCCCCATGAGTTGTCAGTCCGCCCCTGATTCTCAGCGATCATAAAAGATACATACAGGTGTACCTCGGTTTACGAATTTAATGTGTTCTCTGGGACACTGGAAGATCAAAGGAGACAGAGAGATTCTATGGTACAGAACATATTTTGGTTAAAGAGATCTTGGTGAGAAGACAGGAGGATTGGCGCACAAAGTGGTGCGCTGTTGCTTGCACATAAAAAAAAAAAGTATTTTTGTAGCCTACAAAATGGCGGCTCTTACTATTGGTGAGCATACTTACAAAAATAGTATGTGTTGCCTACATATGAGGTAAGAAGCCATTTTGTGAGTTAACTAATATAAACAAGATGGATAATTCAAACAATTAGCATAGATAAGTCTTCCCAGTTACAGGTCTTGCCCAAAGAATTCCTCACATAAACGGTTTCAATCAGGGGCGGACTGACAACTCATGGGGCCCCCGGGCAATAGGGGATCATGGTGCCCCTGTGTCCTTGCCCAAACTCAAAAAAGCCTATGAAAAAGGTACCAGGGGCATCTCATGGGGCCCCTTACAGACCCCGGGCCCTCGGGTAGTGCCCGAGTCTCCAAATGGTCAGTCCGCCCCTGGTTTCAATTATAACATTTTAATATGTGTAAGAAACTGACAGGCCTGTATTGCTCCATAGCTTCCAATCCATAGATAAAACATCCATGAAAAAATACCATGCAAACACACAATTTATATTGAAGTCATGATGACACGACTTCACCGGAACTCCAAATAAATGCGTTTCACATATTCTGAAGACAGCATTGCATAAGTCATGAGAACCCAACCTTTTAGGGCCTCACAGGGTCCCTTCCTCAAGGTGACACTATGAGGGAGGGACCATGCAAAGATACAAAATGTTGGTTTCTTATGACTTGTGTGACCCAATCTTTACAATAAATATTTGAATCATAATTTTTTGGAGTGCTGATGGCTTCGTATCTTCCTATTTGGTTTTGGAATGGCTCTATCCATAACAATCACTTTGAGCACCAACCGATTATTAAAAGGTCATGTGCTGTGATGGGTTCATCTTCCATTTGGACTTTATTATGATGACCGGTTAAGTACGATATATCTAGAGAGGTTTCCGTTATTTCATAAGCCTTTGCCCAACTCACAAAATGGCTGCTGTCATTACCATTGTGCTGTGAAAGGCCAAGGCATTGGTAGGATAAGCGGGCTGTGTTGCTGTGTCTGCGGATGAGAGGCCTTTGGCTTGCTTGTGAGAAGGTGATCGGTAACGTTCTGTTTGGGGAGGGTGACCTTTTCTCTTGTTTCAAATATTTTTATCTGTGCCAAACCCTGGGACCTTTGTAAATATGACCCTGTTCTTCATTGTTAAAGTAATTTATTTCAGCTCTTCTCTGATGCGTCCCGTTTCTTTGTCTCTTTTTCACTTTTGTGATGGTTGACAATGTATTTATTAAAAAAAAATTGCCTATGTTATAAATGAAGGTCTCATAGGTCCCTGGACTTACTTTATCAAATGTCCTGAAGGATGGTCCATTTTTGTTGCCCAAAGCAACCAATTAAAACACAGTTATCCTTTGTCATTGGTTACAAAACCTTTTCCAAATATGAACTAACTATTTAGATTATAATCATTGAACAAAATTACTTTTCCTACCCATCCCTTAGGGTAGAGTTGGTTCATAGTTGGAAGCCAACATTTTGTTTCTTGCACAGCAGAGAGAAGGAGAAGCCAGTAGAGATGTCCACTAGAGATGAGTGAATCGAACCCAGCGAAGTGGAATTCGTTTCGAATATTAGGAAAATTTCGATTCGCGACGAATCCGAAAATTAGCAGACTTCAGATGCGCGAATCGAAATTTTTCCTAAAATGGCGGCGACATGTGCGGCGACGGAGCGGGGATGTCTGGGAAGGCGCGCAGACAAGGCGCGCTAACCCATAATGCATTCATTCATGACATGTGATCGCATTAACCAATCAGCAGCCAGCCAGCTAGCACTGTGTAATGGTCGAGCTATAAATGGCGGCCATTTTAGAATTCTCCATTTGCCTCCAGTCATTCAAGAGAGGCAGACCTGGCTGTATTGAGGGAGAGAGTTAGGGACACAGAAACGTTACTTAGGGCCAGAGAAACGTTACTTAGGGCCACAGAAACGTTACTTAGGGCCACAGAAACGTTACTTAGGGCCACAGAATCGTTACTTAGGGACACAGAAACGTTACTTAGGGCCACAGAAACGTTACTTAGGTCCACAGAAACGTTACTTAGGGCCACAGAAACGTTACTTAGGGCCACAGAATCGTTACTTAGGGCCACAGAACCGTTACTTAGGGCCACAGAAACGTTACTTAGGGACACAGAATTGTTACTCAGGGACAGACACAGAATTGTTACTGAGGGACACAGAATTGTTACTGAGGGACACAGAATTGTTACTCAGGGACAGACACAGAATTGTTACTCAGGGACAGACACTGAATTGTTACTCAGGGACAGACACAGAATTGTTACTCAGGGACAGACACAGAATTGTTACTGAGGGACACAGAATTGTTACTGAGGGACACAGAATTGTTACTCAGGGACACAGAATTGTTACTGAGGGACACAGAATTGTTACTGAGGGACAAACACAGAATTGTTACTGAGGGACACAGAATTGTTACTGAGGGACACAGAATTGTTACTGAGGGACACAGAATTGTTACTCAGGGACAGACACAGAATTGTTACTCAGGGACAGACACAGAATTGTTACTCAGGGACAGACACAGAATTGTTACTGAGGGACACAGAATTGTTACTGAGGGACACAGAATTGTTACTCAGGGACAGACACAGAATTGTTACTCAGGGACAGACACAGAATTGTTACTCAGGGACAGACACAGAATTGTTACTGAGGGACACAGAATTGTTACTCAGGGACAGACACAGAATTGTTACTGAGGGACACAGAATTGTTACTCAGGGACAGACACAGAATTGTCACTCAGGGACAGACACAGAATTGTTACTGAGGAACACAGAATTGTTACTGAGGGACACAGAAACGTTACTTAGAGCCACAGAAACGTTACTTAGGGCCACAGAATCGTTACTTAGGGCCACAGAAACGTTACTTAGGGCCACAGAATCGTTACTTAGGGACACAGAACCGTTACTTAGGGCCACAGAAACGTTACTTAGGGACACAGAATTGTTACTCAGGGACAGACACAGAATTGTTACTGAGGGACACAGAATTGTTACTGAGGGACACAGAATTGTTACTCAGGGACAGACACAGAATTGTTACTCAGGGACAGACATAGGATTGTTACTCAGGGACAGACACTGAATTGTTACTCAGGGACAGACACAGAATTGTTACTCAGGGACAGACACAGAATTGTTACTCAGGGACAGACACAGAATTGTTACTGAGGGACACAGAATTGTTACTGAGGGACACAGAATTGTTACTGAGGGACACAGAATTGTTACTCAGGGACACAGAATTGTTACTCAGGGACAGACACAGAATTGTTACTCAGGGACAGACACAGAATTGTTACTGAGGGACACAGAATTGTTACTGAGGGACACAGAATTGTTACTCAGGGACACAGAATTGTTACTCAGGGACAGACACAGAATTGTTACTGAGAGACACAGAATTGTTACTGAGGGACACAGAATTGTTACTGAGGGACACAGAATTGTTACTCAGGGACACAGAATTGTTACTCAGGGACAGACACAGAATTGTTACTGAGGGACACAGAATTGTTACTCAGGGACACAGAATTGTTACTGAGGGACACAGAATTGTTACTCAGGGACACAGAATTGTTACTCAGGGACAGACACAGAATTGTTACTCAGGGACACAGAATTGTTACTGAGGGACACAGAATTGTTACTCAGGGACAGACACAGAATTGTTACTCAGGGACAGACACAGAATTGTTACTGAGGGACACAGAATTGTTACTGAGGGACACAGAATTGTTACTCAGGGACAGACACAGAATTGTTACTGAGGGACACAGAATTGTTACTGAGGGACACAGAATTGTTACTCAGGGACAGACACAGAATTGTTACTCAGGGACACAGAATTGTTACTGAGGGACACAGAATTGTTACTGAGGGACACAGAATTGTTACTCAGGGACAGACACAGAATTGTTACTCAGGGACAGACACAGAATTGTTACTGAGGGACACAGAATTGTTACTGAGGGACACAGAATTGTTACTCAGGGACAGACACAGAATTGTTACTGAGGGACACAGAATTGTTACTGAGGGACACAGAATTGTTACTGAGGGAAACAGAATTGTTACTCAGGGACAGACACAGAATTGTTACTCAGGGACAGACACAGAATTGTTACTCAGGGACACAGAATTGTTACTCAGGGACAGACACAGAATTGTTACTCAGGGACACAGAATTGTTACTCAGGGACACATAATCATTGAATTAAAGAGTATGTCAGACAACATGCAGAGGAGTGGCAGAGGAGGCAATGTCTTAGGAGCGAGCAGACGTGGCAGCAGAGGAAGGGGTCGAGGCAGCACTAGTCGCAGCCAGAGGCCAGTGCTCCCGGTGTCATCCAGCGGTCGTGTCTCCACCGACAACCCTGCCGTCATCGATTGGTTGGCTCGGTCGTCTTCCTCTTCCCAGGTCACCTCTGACACCTACAGCCAACGGTCGGTGGGTACGTCAGACACAACCGTTAGTTGGCATGGCCCGGGAGCAAGCCCACTGAAATCACGTGTCCTCTACCTGCCCCTGTCCTTTGGTGTTCCCTCACCAAGCGAAGTATCGCATGCTGTGGGCTCAGCCCCACTGTACAGTGAGGAAGAGCTAACAGAGGGCGGTCAGGAACGGGGGGAGACATCCGCCTCTTCAGCAGCCAGGCGAAGAAGTAGTGGCGAGGAGAGTGGCTCGGTAGCCGGTCTAGAGACAAGTCTGTCTCCTGACCCACACGCAGCCGAGGGGGCTAGTAGTGAGGCAGAGACCCTAATTGATGATGATGAGGCTGATCGCACTTGGCAGCCTCGTCGTCATCAGGCTATTGCTTCCGCATCATCAGGAGAAGAGGGTGGCAGCTTGGCAGCGAGCAAAACAGTCGGTGGGTTGCCCAGGAGGCAGCAGGGTCGCAGCAGTGTCAGTGGAGGCAAACGGCCACGGAGTAGAGCACCAGCTCCACTGCAGCCTACCACCACGGCCAGTAGTGGTGCCGGTGTGCACGGAGGAAGTAGCAGTCAGCCAGTGAGGAGTATCGGGGGCAAAGTTTCCTACTCTGCGGTGTGGCAATTTTTCGTCAAGCCGCCCGAGGAAGTAAACGTAGCCGTATGTCGACTATGTGGCCAGAAAGTCAAGCGTGGCCAGGGGGCCAATGTTGGGACTACAGCGTTGCGTCAGCATATGCAGCGTCGCCATTTGGTGGCCTGGGAAAACCGTGATAAAGATACGGCGGTTCTGCCTGCCCCAGCCCCCGCTCCATCACCCGCTCCGTTACTTGCTCCGTCACCCGACGTCAATCGCCCTCTATCAGCCAGTCAAGGCTCCAACACCTCTGCTGAGGGGAGTTGTCGCTCGTTGGCATCTTCCGCTCGTTCAGATGCTCCTTCTCCTGCTACTCCTCTTCACGGATTCCGTCAGCAGTCTTTCTTGGAATCCGTTTCCAAGAGACAACAGTTTGCGAGCACGCACCCGACGGTGCAAAAGCTGAACGTCCTCCTGTCCAAGTTGCTGGTGCTGCAGTCCCTCCCTTTCCAAGTGGTGGACTCAGCACCTTTCAGAGAAATGATGGCTTGTGCCGCGCCGCGGTGGAGAGTGCCAAGCCGTCATTTCTTCGCCAAAAAGGCAGTGCCAGCCCTGCATTCACATGTAGAAGAGATGGTGGGCCAGTCTTTGAGCATGTCGGTCTCTGCCAAAGTGCACGGCAGTGCCGACGTGTGGAGCTGTAACTACGGTCAGGGACAGTACATGTCATTTACGGCCCACTGGGTGAACGTGGTGCCGGCACAGCCGCACCAGCAACTTGGACAGGTCACGCCGCTTTTGCCTCCACGTTTGCACGTCCTTGGTCCACAAAAGATGTCCGCCTCTACCACCTCTTCTTCCGCCGTGTCCTCAGCCGCCACCCCCGTGCCAAGTCCCATTACCCGACCGGCATATCACATGTGCAGGGCGCAACGGTGTCACGCTGTGCTGCACCTGGTATGCCTTGGCGAACGTAGTCACACAGGGGAGGAACTTCTGAGTGTAATGAACAGAGAAATCGACAGATGGCTGTCTCCGCGCAAACTGAAAATCAGAACCATGTTGACCGACAACGGAAAGAACATGGTGTCTGCTCTGCGTCAAGGAAGGTTGTGCCATGCGCCATGCATGGCTCACGTGTTCAATCTGGTTGTCAAGCGGTTCCTAAAATCCACCATCCCACTGCAAGACATCCTTAAAATGTCACGTAAACTTTGCATGCATTTCAGCTATTCCTACACCGCAAAGCACACCCTCCTTGAGCTGCAGCGGCAGAACGGAATTCCACAGCATCGCCTGATCTGCGACGTTGCAACAAGGTGGAATTCAACCCTACACATGTTAGACCGCCTTTACGAACAGCGAAAGGCCATCACCGATTTCCTGATGTTACAAGCGGATAAAGGTACTCCCCTGTGTAACTTCGATGTCAGCCATTGGCAGCTCATGCGTGACACCTGCCGCTTGCTCAGGCCCTTTGAGGAGGCCACGCTATTCGTGAGTCGGCAGGACTATGGGATGAACGACGTCATTCCTCTGTTGCACGTCCTGGAACAAATGCTGTTAACAATGGCTGGTGAGGGTGCGGTAGACGTGGCGCACAGATCTCAACGCCACATGACCCCTGTGGGGGCAGGACAGGAAGAAGAGGAGGAGGTAGAGGAGGACATTGGTGCTCAGGAATTATTGAGTGAAATGGGTGGTTTTTCCACTCAGCGGACAGGAGTGGAGGAGCAGGAGCATCTGGTAGAGGAGGAGGAGGAGGAGGAGACAGAGGACCCAGACGCACCGTGGCAGTATGCTGTGGAGATGGAGGCAGGGAGTCCCTCGCATTCCTTGGCACAAATGGCCCATAGCATGCTCGCTTGCTTGCGTAGCGACAGCCGAATAATAACCATCAGACAGAGGGATGACTTTTGGCTGTCCACCTTGTTGGACCCTCGCTACCGTTCAAAAATGGTGGCCTTTTTCACACCTGCTGAGAGGGAGGCCAAAATAACGTACTATAAAAACCACCTATGTAGTCAGTTGGTCTCTGCCTTTCTGCGCCAACGTCCATCCTCAGACACTGTGGGCCCTGTGCGCTCGCGTTCCGCTGCCATGGCAGCAGGGGAGGGGTGGGGTGGGGTGGTAGGAGCAGTGGCAGCTCCACCAGCAGCGGCTGCCTCAGTCTGCAGTCGATGATGAGTAGCTTTCTTCACCAACGCAGTGAGGAAACTACTAACCAGCCGCAGCAGCAGCAGCATCAGGTGGACCTGGAGCAGGACCTCAAAAACAGGCTTGGGCCTACTTGGACAGCACCCTGCCAACCGAGGTAGACAATCCCCTTGACTACTGGGCAACGAAACTTGACCTTTGGCCCCAACTAGCTGAATTTGCCCTTGAAAGGCTGTCATGCCCGGCCAGTAGCGTGGCATCGGAGCACGTGTTTAGTGCGGCAGGAGGTATTGTAACTCCGCGGAGGACACGACTGTCCACCCAAAGTGTGGAGAGACTCACGTTTGTGAAAATGAATCAGGCGTGGATTAGTCTGGATTTCAAACCACCAGTTCCTGACACAACTGACTAAATCCGCCATGAACCATGCCCCAAACATTTGCCACTTTCAGGTCTCCTCACACTGCTGGTGTGTTCCATTTTTTGTCATAGGGTGCTGGCAGATTACGGGCCTCCCATTGCTGCTGCCAGGCCCGTAATCTGCCATGGGCCCCTGTACCGCCTCCTCATGCTGCTGCCAGGTCCACAGTGTCTCATGGGTCCCTGTACGGCCTCCCATTGCTGCTGTCTCCATCGCCACACTCTGCCATGTGCCACTTTCAGGTCTCCTCACACTGCTGGTGTGTTCCATTTTTTGTCATAGGGTGCTGGCAGATTACGGGCCTCCCATTGCTGCTGCCAGGCCCGTAATCTGCCATGGGCCCCTGTACCGCCTCCTCATGCTGCTGCCAGGTCCAGAGTCTCTCATGGGTCCCTGTACGGCCTCCCATTGCTGCTGTCTCCATCGCCACACTCTGCCATGTGCCACTTTCAGGTCTCCTCACACTGCTGGTGTGTTCCATTTTTTGTCATAGGGTGCTGGCAGATTACGGGCCTCCCATTGCTGCTGCCAGGCCCGTAATCTGCCATGGGCCCCAGTACCGCCTCCTCATGCTGCTGCCAGGTCCAGAGTGTCTCATGGGTCCCTGTACGGCCTCCCATTGCTGCTGTCTCCATCGCCACACTCTGCCATGTGCCACTTTCAGGTCTCCTCACACTGCTGGTGTGTTCCATTTTTTGTCATAGGGTGCTGGCAGATTACGGGCCTCCCATTGCTGCTGCCAGGCCCGTAATCTGCCATGGGCCCCAGTACTGCCTCCTCATGCTGCTGCCAGGTCCACAGTCTCTCATGGGTCTCTGAACGGCCTCCCATTGCTGCTGTCTCCATCGCCACACTCTGCCATGTGCCACTTTCAGGTCTCCTCACACTGCTGGTGTGTTCCATTTTTTGTCATAGGGTGCTGCAGATTACGGGCCTCCCATTGCTGCTGCCAGGTCCGTAATCTGTCATGGGCCCCAGTACCGCCTCCTCATGCTGCTGCCAGGTCCACAGTCTCTCATGGGTCTCTGTACGGCCTCCCATTGCTGCTGTCTCCATCGCCACACTCTGCCATGTGCCACTTTCAGGTCTCCTCACACTGCTGGTGTGTTCTATTTTTTGTCATAGGGTGCTGGCAGATTACGGGCCTCCCATTGCTGCTGCCAGGCCCGTAATCTGCCATGGGCCCCAGTACCGCCTCCTCATGCTGCTGCCAGGTCCACAGTCTCTCATGGGTCCCTGTACGGCCTCCCATTGCTGCTGTCTCCATCGCCACACTCTGCCATGTGCCACTTTCAGGTCTCCTCACACTGCTGGTGTGTTACATTTTTTGTCATAGGGTGCTGGCAGATTACGGGCCTCCCATTGCTGCTGCCAGGCCCGTAATCTGCCATGGGCCCCAGTACCGCCTCCTCATGCTGCTGCCAGGTCCAGAGTATCTCATGGGTCCCTGTACGGCCTCCCATTGCTGCTGTCTCCATCGCCACACTCTGCCATGTGCCACTTTCAGGTCTCCTCACACTGCTGGTGTGTTACATTTTTTGTCATAGGGTGCTGGCAGATTACGGGCCTCCCATTGCTGCTGCCAGGCCCGTAATCTGCCATGGGCCCCAGTACCGCCTCCTCATGCTGCTGCCAGGTCCACAGTGTCTCATGGGTCCCTGTACGGCCTCCCATTGCTGCTGTCTCCATCGCCACACTCTGCCATGTGCCACTTTCAGGTCTCCTCACACTGCTGGTGTGTTCCATTTTTTGTCATAGGGTGCTGGCAGATTACGGGCCTCCCATTGCTGCTGCCAGGCCCGTAATCTGCCATGGGCCCCTGTACCGCCTCCTCATGCTGCTGCCAGGTCCAGAGTGTCTCATGGGTCCCTGTACGGCCTCCCATTGCTGCTGTCTCCATCGCCACACTCTGCCATGTGCCACTTTCAGGTCTCCTCACACTGCTGGTGTGTTCCATTTTTTGTCATAGGGTGCTGGCAGATTACGGGCCTCCAATTGCTGCTGCCAGGCCCGTAATCTGCCATGGGCCCCAGTACCGCCTCCTCATGCTGCTGCCAGGTCCACAGTCTCTGATGGGTCCCTGTACGGCCTCCCATTGCTGCTGTCTCCATCGCCACACTCTGCCATGTGCCACTTTCAGGTCTCCTCACACTGCTGGTGTGTTACATTTTTTGTCATAGGGTGCTGGCAGATTACGGGCCTTCCATTGCTGCTGCCAGGCCCGTAATCTGCCATGGGCCCCTGTACCGCCTCCTCATGCTGCTGCCAGGTCCAGAGTCTCTCATGGGTCCCTGTACGGCCTCCCATTGCTGCTGTCTCCATCGCCACACTCTGCCATGTGCCACTTTCAGGTCTCCTCACACTGCTGGTGTGTTCCATTTTTTGTCATAGGGTGCTGGCAGATTACGGGCCTCCCATTGCTGCTGCCAGGCCCGTAATCTGCCATGGGCCCCTGTACCGCCTCCTCATGCTGCTGCCAGGTCCAGAGTCTCTCATGGGTCCCTGCACGGCCTCCCATTGCTGCTGTCTCCATCGCCACACTCTGCCATGTGCCACTTCAGGTCTCCTCACACTGCTGGTGTGTTCCATTTTTTGTCATAGGGTGCTGGCAGATTACGGGCCTCCCATTGCTGCTGCCAGGCCCGTAATCTGCCATGGGCCCCAGTACCGCCTCCTCATGCTGTTGCCAGGTCCACAGTGTCTCATGGGTCCCTGTACGGCCTCCCATTGCTGCTGTCTCCATCGCCACACTCTGCCATGTGCCACTTTCAGGTCTCCTCACACTGCTGGTGTGTTACATTTTTTGTCATAGGGTGCTGGCAGATTACGGGCCTCCCATTGCTGCTGCCAGGACCGTAATCTGCCATGGGCCCCTGTACCGCCTCCTCATGCTGCTGCCAGGTCCACAGTGTCTCATGGGTCCCTGTACGGCCTCCCATTGCTGCTGTCTCCATCGCCACACTCTGCCATGTGCCACTTTCAGGTCTCCTCACACTGCTGGTGTGTTCCATTTTTTGTCATAGGGTGCTGGCAGATTACGGGCCTCCCATTGCTGCTGCCAGGCCCGTAATCTGCCATGGGCCCCAGTACCGCCTCCTCATGCTGCTGCCAGGTCCACAGTCTCTCATGGGTCCCTGTACGGCCTCCCATTGCTGCTGTCTCCATCGCCACACTCTGCCATGTGCCACTTTCAGGTCTCCTCACACTGCTGGTGTGTTCCATTTTTTGTCATAGGGTGCTGGCAGATTACGGGCCTCCCATTGCTGCTGCCAGGCCCGTAATCTGCCATGGGCCCCAGTACCGCCTCCTCATGCTGCTGCCAGGTCCAGAGTGTCTCATGGGTCTCTGAACGGCCTCCCATTGCTGCTGTCTTCATCGCCACACTCTGCCATTGGCCACTTTCAGGTCTCCTCACACTGCTGGTGTGTTACATTTTTTGTCATAGGGTGCTGGCAGATTACGGGCCTCCCATTGCTGCTGCCAGGCCCGTAATCTGCCATGGGCCCCAGTACCGCCTCCTCATGCTGCTGCCAGGTCCACAGTGTCTCATGGGTCCCTGTACGGCCTCCCATTGCTGCTGTCTCCATCGCCACACTCTGCCATGTGCCACTTTCAGGTCTCCTCACACTGCTGGTGTGTTCCATTTTTTGTCATAGGGTGCTGGCAGATTACGGGCCTCCCATTGCTGCTGCCAGGCCCGTAATCTGCCATGGGCCCCTGTACCGCCTCCTCATGCTGCTGCCAGGTCCAGAGTGTCTCATGGGTCCCTGTACGGCCTCCCATTGCTGCTGTCTCCATCGCCACACTCTGCCATGTGCCACTTTCAGGTCTCCTCACACTGCTGGTGTGTTCCATTTTTTGTCATAGGGTGCTGGCAGATTACGGGCCTCCAATTGCTGCTGCCAGGCCCGTAATCTGCCATGGGCCCCAGTACCGCCTCCTCATGCTGCTGCCAGGTCCACAGTCTCTGATGGGTCCCTGTACGGCCTCCCATTGCTGCTGTCTCCATCGCCACACTCTGCCATGTGCCACTTTCAGGTCTCCTCACACTGCTGGTGTGTTACATTTTTTGTCATAGGGTGCTGGCAGATTACGGGCCTTCCATTGCTGCTGCCAGGCCCGTAATCTGCCATGGGCCCCTGTACCGCCTCCTCATGCTGCTGCCAGGTCCAGAGTCTCTCATGGGTCCCTGTACGGCCTCCCATTGCTGCTGTCTCCATCGCCACACTCTGCCATGTGCCACTTTCAGGTCTCCTCACACTGCTGGTGTGTTCCATTTTTTGTCATAGGGTGCTGGCAGATTACGGGCCTCCCATTGCTGCTGCCAGGCCCGTAATCTGCCATGGGCCCCTGTACCGCCTCCTCATGCTGCTGCCAGGTCCAGAGTCTCTCATGGGTCCCTGCACGGCCTCCCATTGCTGCTGTCTCCATCGCCACACTCTGCCATGTGCCACTTTCAGGTCTCCTCACACTGCTGGTGTGTTACATTTTTTGTCATAGGGTGCTGGCAGATTACGGGCCTCCCATTGCTGCTGCCAGGCCCGTAATCTGCCATGGGCCCCAGTACCGCCTCCTCATGCTGTTGCCAGGTCCACAGTGTCTCATGGGTCCCTGTACGGCCTCCCATTGCTGCTGTCTCCATCGCCACACTCTGCCATGTGCCACTTTCAGGTCTCCTCACACTGCTGGTGTGTTACATTTTTTGTCATAGGGTGCTGGCAGATTACGGGCCTCCCATTGCTGCTGCCAGGACCGTAATCTGCCATGGGCCCCTGTACCGCCTCCTCATGCTGCTGCCAGGTCCAGAGTGTCTCATGGGTCTCTGAACGGCCTCCCATTGCTGCTGTCTTCATCGCCACACTCTGCCATTGGCCACTTTCAGGTCTCCTCACACTGCTGGTGTGTTACATTTTTTGTCATAGGGTGCTGGCAGATTACGGGCCTCCCATTGCTGCTGCCAGGCCCGTAATCTGCCATGGGCCCCAGTACCGCCTCCTCATGCTGCTGCCAGGTCCACAGTGTCTCATGGGTCCCTGTACGGCCTCCCATTGCTGCTGTCTCCATCGCCACACTCTGCCATGTGCCACTTTCAGGTCTCCTCACACTGCTGGTGTGTTCCATTTTTTGTCATAGGGTGCTGGCAGATTACGGGCCTCCCATTGCTGCTGCCAGGCCCGTAATCTGCCATGGGCCCCTGTACCGCCTCCTCATGCTGCTGCCAGGTCCAGAGTGTCTCATGGGTCCCTGTACGGCCTCCCATTGCTGCTGTCTCCATCGCCACACTCTGCCATGTGCCACTTTCAGGTCTCCTCACACTGCTGGTGTGTTCCATTTTTTGTCATAGGGTGCTGGCAGATTACGGGCCTCCAATTGCTGCTGCCAGGCCCGTAATCTGCCATGGGCCCCAGTACCGCCTCCTCATGCTGCTGCCAGGTCCACAGTCTCTGATGGGTCCCTGTACGGCCTCCCATTGCTGCTGTCTCCATCGCCACACTCTGCCATGTGCCACTTTCAGGTCTCCTCACACTGCTGGTGTGTTACATTTTTTGTCATAGGGTGCTGGCAGATTACGGGCCTTCCATTGCTGCTGCCAGGCCCGTAATCTGCCATGGGCCCCTGTACCGCCTCCTCATGCTGCTGCCAGGTCCAGAGTCTCTCATGGGTCCCTGTACGGCCTCCCATTGCTGCTGTCTCCATCGCCACACTCTGCCATGTGCCACTTTCAGGTCTCCTCACACTGCTGGTGTGTTCCATTTTTTGTCATAGGGTGCTGGCAGATTACGGGCCTCCCATTGCTGCTGCCAGGCCCGTAATCTGCCATGGGCCCCTGTACCGCCTCCTCATGCTGCTGCCAGGTCCAGAGTCTCTCATGGGTCCCTGCACGGCCTCCCATTGCTGCTGTCTCCATCGCCACACTCTGCCATGTGCCACTTCAGGTCTCCTCACACTGCTGGTGTGTTCCATTTTTTGTCATAGGGTGCTGGCAGATTACGGGCCTCCCATTGCTGCTGCCAGGCCCGTAATCTGCCATGGGCCCCTGTACCGCCTCATCATGCTGTTGCCAGGTCCACAGTGTCTCATGGGTCCCTGTACGGCCTCCCATTGCTGCTGTCTCCATCGCCACACTCTGCCATGTGCCACTTTCAGGTCTCCTCACACTGCTGGTGTGTTACATTTTTTGTCATAGGGTGCTGGCAGATTACGGGCCTCCCATTGCTGCTGCCAGGACCGTAATCTGCCATGGGCCCCTGTACCGCCTCCTCATGCTGCTGCCAGGTCCAGAGTGTCTCATGGGTCCCTGTACGGCCTCCCATTGCTGCTGTCTCCATCGCCACACTCTGCCATGTGCCACTTTCAGGTCTCCTCACACTGCTGGTGTGTTCCATTTTTTGTCATAGGGTGCTGGCAGATTACGGGCCTCCCATTGCTGCTGCCAGGCCCGTAATCTGCCATGGGCCCCAGTACCGCCTCCTCATGCTGCTGCCAGGTCCACAGTCTCTCATGGGTCCCTGTACGGCCTCCCATTGCTGCTGTCTCCATCGCCACACTCTGCCATGTGCCACTTTCAGGTCTCCTCACACTGCTGGTGTGTTCCATTTTTTGTCATAGGGTGCTGGCAGATTACGGGCCTCCCATTGCTGCTGCCAGGCCCGTAATCTGCCATGGGCCCCAGTACCGCCTCCTCATGCTGCTGCCAGGTCCAGAGTGTCTCATGGGTCTCTGAACGGCCTCCCATTGCTGCTGTCTTCATCGCCACACTCTGCCATTGGCCACTTTCAGGTCTCCTCACACTGCTGGTGTGTTCCATTTTTTGTCATAGGGTGCTGGCAGATTACGGGCCTCCCATTGCTGCTGCCAGGCCCGTAATCTGCCATGGGCCCCAGTACCGCCTCCTCATGCTGCTGCCAGGTCCACAGTCTCTCATGGGTCCCTGTACGGCCTCCCATTGCTGCTGTCTCCATCGCCACACTCTGCCATGTGCCACTTTCAGGTCTCCTCACACTGCTGGTGTGTTACATTTTTTGTCATAGGGTGCTGGCAGATTACGGGCCTCCCATTGCTGCTGCCAGGCCCGTAATCTGCCATGGGCCCCAGTACCGCCTCCTCATGCTGCTGCCAGGTCCAGAGTGTCTCATGGGTCCCTGTACGGCCTCCCATTGCTGCTGTCTCCATCGCCACACTCTGCCATGTGCCACTTTCAGGTCTCCTCACACTGCTGGTGTGTTCCATTTTTTGTCATAGGGTGCTGGCAGATTACGGGCCTCCCATTGCTGCTGCCAGGCCCGTAATCTGCCATGGGCCCCTGTACCGCCTCCTCATGCTGCTGCCAGGTCCAGAGTCTCTCATGGGTCCCTGTACGGCCTCCCATTGCTGCTGTCTCCATCGCCACACTCTGCCATGTGCTACTTTCAGGTCTCCTCACACTGCTGGTGTGTTACATTTTTTGTCATAGGGTGCTGGCAGATTACGGGCCTCCCATTGCTGCTGCCAGACCCGTAATCTGCCATGGGCCCCTGTACCGCCTCCTAATGCTGCTGCCAGGTCCAGAGTGTGTCATGGGTCCCTGTACGGCCTCCCATTGCTGCTGTCTCCATCGCCACACTCTGCCATGTGCCACTTTCAGGTCTCCTCACACTGCTGGTGTGTTCCATTTTTTGTCATAGGGTGCTGGCAGATTACGGGCCTCCCATTGCTGCTGCCAGGCCCGTAATCTGCCATGGGCCCCTGTACCGCCTCCTCATGCTGCTGCCAGGTCCACAGTGTCTCATGGGTCCCTGTACGGCCTCCCATTGCTGCTGTCTCCATCGCCACACTCTGCCCTGTGCCACTTTCAGGTCTCCTCACACTGCTGGTGTGTTCCATTTTTTGTCATAGGGTGCTGGCAGATTACGGGCCTCCCATTGCTGCTGCCAGGCCCGTAATCTGCCATGGGCCCCAGTACCGCCTCCTCATGCTGCTGCCAGGTCCAGAGTCTCTCATGGGTCCCTGTACGGCCTCCCATTGCTGCTGTCTCCATCGCCACACTCTGCCATGTGCCACTTTCAGGTCTCCTCACACTGCTGGTGTGTTCCATTTTTTGTCATAGGGTGCTGGCAGATTACGGGCCTCCCATTGTTGCTGCCAGGCCCGTAATCTGCCATGGGCCCCTGTACCGCCTCCTCATGCTGCTGCCAGGTCCACAGTGTCTCATGGGTCCCTGTACGGCCTCCCATTGCTGCTGTCTCCATCGCCACACTCTGCCATGTGCCACTTTCAGGTCTCCTCACACTGCTGGTGGGTTCCATTTTTTGTCATAGGGTGCTGGCAGATTACGGGCCTCCCATTGCTGCTGCCAGGCCCGTAATCTGCCATGGGCCCCCGTACCGACTCCTCATGCTGTGACGTTGCAACAAGGTGGAATTCAACCCTACATATGTTAGACCGCCTTTACGAACAGCGAAAGGCCATCACAGATTTCCTGATGTTACAAGCGGATAAAGGTACTCCCTGTGTAACTTAGATGTCAGCCATTGGCAGCTCATGCGTGACACCTGCCGCTTGCTCAGGCCCTTTGAGGAGGCCACGCTATTCGTGAGTCGGCAGGACTATGGGATGAACGACGTCATTCCTCTGTTGCACGTCCTGGAACAAATGCTGTTAACAATGGCTGGTCAGGGTGCGGTAGACGTGGCGCACAGATCTCAACGCCACATGACCCCTGTGGGGGCAGGACAGGAAGAAGAGGAGGAGGTAGAGGAGGACATTGGTGCTCAGGAATTATTGAGTGAAATGGGTGGTTTTTCCACTCAGCGGACAGGAGTGGAGGAGCAGGAGCATCTGGTAGAGGAGGAGGAGACAGAGGACCCAGACGCACCGTGGCAGTATCGCTGTGGAGATGGAGGCAGGGAGTCCCTCGCATTCCTTGGCACAAATGGCCCATAGCATGCTCGGTTGCTTGCGTAGCGACAGCCGAATAATAACCATCAGACAGAGGGATGACTTTTGGCTGTCCACCTTGTTGGACCCTCGCTACCGTTCAAAAATGGTGGCCTTTTTCACACCTGCTGAGAGGGAGGCCAAAATAAAGTACTATAAAAACCACCTATATAGTCAGCTGGTCTCTGCCTTTCTGCGCCAACGTCCATCCTCAGACACTGTGGGCCCTGTGCGCTCGCGTTCCGCTGCCATGGCAGCAGGGGAGAGGTGGGGTGGTAGGAGCAGTGGCAGCTCCACCAGCAGCGGCTGCCTCAGTCTGCAGTCGATGATGAGTAGCTTTCTTCACCAGCGCAGTGAGGAAACTACTAACCAGCCGCAGCAGCAGCAGCATCAGGTGGACCTGGAGCAGGACCTCAAAAACAGGCTTGGGCCTACTTGGACAGCACCCTGCCAACCGAGGTAGACAATCCCCTTGACTACTGGGCAACGAAACTTGACCTTTGGCCCCAACTAGCTGAATTTGCCCTTGAAAGGCTGTCATGCCCGGCCAGTAGCGTGGCATCGGAGCGCGTGTTTAGTGCGGCAGGAGGTATTGTAACTCCGCGGAGGACACGACTGTCCACCCAAAGTGTGGAGAGACTCACGTTTGTGAAAATGAATCAGGCGTGGATTAGTCTGGATTTCAAACCACCAGTTCCTGACACAACTGACTAAATCCGCCATGAATCATGCCCCAAACATGTGCCACTTTCAGGTCTCCTCACACTGCTTTTGGGTTCTATTTTGTCATAGGGTGCTGGCAGATTACGGGCCTCCCATTGCTGCTGCCAGCCCCGTAATCTGCCATGGGCCCCTGTACCGCCTCCTCATGCTGCTGCCAGGTCCAGAGTCTCTCATGGGTCCCTGTACGGCCTCCCATTGCTGCTGTCTCCATCGCCACACTCTGCCATGTGCCACTTTCAGGTCTCCTCACACTGCTGGTGTGTTCCATTTTGTCATAGGGTGCTGGCAGATTACGGGCCTCCCATTGCTGCTGCCAGGCCCGTAATCTGCCATGGGCCCCTGTACCGCCTCCTAATGCTACTGCCAGGTCCAGAGTGTGTCATGGGTCCCTGTACGGCCTCCCATTGCTGCTGTCTCCATCGCCACACTCTGCCATGTGCCACTTTCAGGTCTCCTCACACTGCTGGTGGGTTCCATTTTTGTCATAGGGTGCTGTATGGCCTCCCATTGCTGCTGCCTCCACCGCCGCACTGTGGCTCCACACTCTGGTTTTGGCCCCGTGACTGCCCAAATGAGTGAAGTGTGCGGTGATTCTAAGATCGACGGCACTCATCTGCATGTCATACTGACTGACAGTATTATTTCTCTTCCCCAGCAGACTCCAAGGGCATTTAAATTAAAGGTACAGTGTTCTGCACTAATATAAAGGCTCTCTGAAGCCTAGAAACACCCATCGAATCGAATTTATTCCTCGAATTTGCCGAATCAGCCGAATCTAATTTTTGAATACTTCGCTCATCTCTAATGTCCACAATGGAAAAGAAGTTTCAGTCTCATTTGTTTAGTTAATCATTTAATTTCGTCCTAACTGGTATGTTAGAATGATTCTTTTTACAAATGATTTGTTATTTTGGGAGAGTATAAATCCGTTTTTCATAACCAAAAGGGTCCAGTATCTGGCTGCTCTTCCCTATATGAATGCTTGTACCCAAAGAACCCCCAGTGGAACTTTAATTCAGCAATAGGATCATACATATTTTGAAAAAGACATTTGGTTAAAAAAGATTTTTATCAACTTTATTACATACATATTTCCATTGTAATGTTAAATACATGATTTCTAAATAAATAAACAGATAACCCAAAAAAATGTTTTCACATAACCAAAGAATTTTTTACTTACAAAAGCTTATGTCAGAGCAAAAGAAAGAATGACTTCCAAGATGAGAGGCTGGACACCATGCTCCGGTGGGGTACATCATCCAAGAGGGCAAGAGTGGTCAGATGTAAGTCACCAGACAACAAGGACTGACAGAGGGGCACCAGAACATCCCCCCAATAGGACTAAAGATGGTATGAAAAAGAATATATTAAATTCCAAATCAGACCAAAGGGATATACCTAATAAAAGAATATGCATTTAAGAATAGTCCATAATCCATTTTTTGGGTTATCTGTTTATTTATTTTTGGTATATTCATTTATGATTGTTTATATATTTACTAGAAAGTCCTTTGTCTCTCATCCCCCCTGAGGAAGATCTAGAATATGGAATGATCGAAACACGTCTGCATTTTTTTCTTTCTTTTCTGTGTGGTTTCATATTTTTGTATTAAGAGTTTTCTTGTAAGAATACTGTCAGAGCAATATTCTTTTTAGAAATCATGTATTTAACATTACAATAGAAATGTGTATGTAATAAAGTTGATAAAAATCTTATTTAACCAAATGTCTTTTTCAGTATATGTATGATCCTATTACTGCATTAAAATCCCACTGGGGGTTCTTTGGGTATATACACAAATCCGTTTTTCCGAATTGATTTGTATTTTTGGAAGTTCTGTTATTCTTTTGTTATTTCAGAAGATTGGCTATGTCTCCGCTAGTTCAACCCACAAAGAGAAATGGAATGAGCTGACTGGATGATATCGACTGGAGTAGCATGCATCAAAAAGTAATGAATGGAACAAAATTAATTTTGGATTCATTCGTTATGTTATGATGTGGAGATTCTGATGGATCCACCTCCATCCAACCCAAACACAATAAGTAGGTATGATCTTATTTCACTTTTATACCTTACTGTGTTTATCGCAATATGCTTCCATTTCATATGTCGTGCATTTTTTAGAATAATGAAAAATGTTAATACAAAACGAATCGGCTGATTATCCAAGAGTCAAAGACTCATCTGAATAAAATGAATGAATCTGAATTAATACATATTCATTCGTTATAAGTTAAATTAATTTCCCCATTTCCAACTGACTTTGTTTGTTGGGCCGTGCACATACAAATGAAACAAATGGTCTCTCAAGTTAAACCTTTATACAAAGAGAATCTGATTAGAATATTCACGCTACACTCACTAGAATAAAAGCGAATATATCTGAATCAGTTTGGTTGATTTGCTATGTTGTTACGTTATTATGGATTTTTCAAACATCAACAAAAAGCCCAAAATATTGCATCATCTCATCCGAATGAAAGGAATGAATATGAATTAATTTGATGTTTTCATTATAATTTATTTCAGATTCGTTGAAATGTGTTACTATTGTGATTTGGATACATCCGGATCTTTGAATCACGCAAATTTTGTCCAAATTTCGATCCGTAATTAAACAAATTGCACATGTCTAGAAGAAGTTGTAGAGTAGAAAAATTATCACTTGTCAGTAATGAACAGGTACAGTGCAGCCCAAAGTCCATGGATAGAGTCCTGCTTTCATGGATGGTGAGGAACGCCTTCACAGCAGTTTTTGCATCACACAAATTTTGTTCAAATTTCGATCCGTAATGAAACAAATTGCACATGTCTAGAGCCCAAGTTGTCCATCACAAATTTCCACAGCATGTACATCTTTGTACTTCCCGTGACAGTGATGTATTACTGTTGTCTGTACATGTGAGTGGGTAGGGGGACCGATTTCGGGGTGTTGTTAACTTAACATACACGCCCGCAGCGGTTCGTTTAACGGGGTGCGATTGTGATGCGCTGCGGAATTCACACAGAAAACGCTGCAAAATACGCACCGCATCAGTGTGAACCCAGGCTAAGTGTATGGTTTATTCAGCAAAGAGAGTAGAAAAACGATCACTTGTCATCAGTAATGGACAGGTACAGTGCAGCTCAAAGTCCATGGATGAAGTCCTGCTTCCATGGATGGTGAGGAATGCCTTCAGAGCAGTCTCGCAATGGGACCGGCGACCAGAAGTGAAGGAACCAGCGTGGAACGCATCTGCGGGTGGAAGTGACTTCACCAGACGAGGACCAGTGTTGTTTAGGCAGGCTATGTGCTCTGAGCTCTCCGGGTCCTACAGGCTGTGATTGCGTTCCTCACCATCCATGGAAGTGGGACTCCATCCCTGGACTTTGTGCATTACTGATGACAAGCAATCATTTTTCTACTCTCTTGTAAGTGTTACTTACTTTTGTTGAATAAACCATACACTGATACTACACTCAGGGGCGCCTCCTTTTTTCTAGTTGTCTATCCACACAGAGCCTGCATACTCTGAGAAACGGCTGTTGCAGTGGATGAGGGTACCCCCCTCCACACATATGGACTTATGAGCTGCACCCTTAGGTCATCCATCTTAGGCTGGCCATACATTATACAATTTTCTTGAGATTTTTAGTTTAGATTTACCAAAAACCATATCATATGAGGTCAAACCTAACAACACTTTCAGTTGTATCCAATTAGGCAGGCTCTTGCACTACATAGTTGAAGGTAAATCTAAAGGAAATTGGACAGAAAATTGTATAGTGTATGGCCAGCCTTAGTGTCCTTTCCTTTATGTTCCATCCCTTGTAGCCCCACTTGTTGCCCCTCTGCCCACCCTGTTTATGGATCACATAGTAGTAACTCGGAGGGGGACATCATCAGAGAAGCTGCAGTAAAGCTGTTGGGCTAATCATTTTTGTAACTGATGAACAAAGAAGGAGTTGGGCCTTGAATTCTCGCTTTTGTTCTCCCAGAGCAGTATGAAGAGTTAAAGGGACCTTCCCCTGGTTGCTTTTGACAAATTAATTTCTTCTCCTAAGTGCTTTGATAAAGGAGTGCAGCCAAAAAGGTACATTGCCATTCCTAAGTTCACCCTTTCTGAATACTTGTTTTCTGGCTATATTGTTGATTTAATAGCTTTAGTGAGTTTTGAGTCACTGACTTAGAAAAAGTATGCAGAGCGGGACTTCTGCTTTTCTTCTCTTTTCACTAGCTGCATGCTTGTTCGATGACTCAAAACGTATTGAGGCCAGAGATGGCAGCTTCTGCATTTCTCTCGGCACAATCTACTTCTTAGTTGGCCACAGAAGAGCCAATTGTAGATCCAAAATGTTTTAAACCAGGGGTGCTCAACCAGAGCCCTCTGATGTGGCCCGCGACCTCCTGCTCTGGGATGGCAGGTCGGCAAGCCCAGATTGCGGGTTGCCGAACTGCCATTCCAGAGCATCAGTGTGGATGGAACTGGTGCCAGAGGAAACAAGTGGCTGTGGAGGGAGCAGGAACCGCATAAGCCGATGCTTTATCTGTAGCACCAGCTCCTGTCCCAGGTGAAGTACATTTGGTATCGCTCCACATGGAACAGGAACATTTCCAACAGCCAGCAGAAAGTGAAAGATAAAAGGTCAGTTTATTAAATATCACAGTTTAAGAATGAGTATATTATCATAGATTCTTAATGTGCCAATATGGACAATGGGCATAGTTTTGGAATGGTTATGAGACTGCTTCTACAATCTGCACCTGTGGCTTTCCTGCGATTAGCTGCACTGAGCCATTGACTTCTATTATATCCTGCAAGTTTGGTATGTTTGCAGAAAGTGCATCACACCTGCAAGATATAATAGCAGTCTATGGCAAAGAGCAGCGGGTAAACCGCAGCACATCACTGTGAAAGCAGCCTTAGGCTCCTTTCACACTATCAGCCTGATTGGGTCTGCCTATCCATTTATCAGGTGGACCCAATTGGACCCTCCATTCACCTCTATGGAGCGTTGGATGTAAACGGAATTCTGTCCATTTACACCCACCTACCTCCAGTCCGATCTGCTAAAAACAAAATGGAAGGGGACAGTGGTGTATTTAGGTTTTGTGCTACCCTAGTCAACACAAAAATCGAACACCCCCTCCCCCCCGGAGAGAGCCTGATACTAAATAACACTAAACAACCCCCCCCCCGGCCAAGAGGACCTGGCACCGCCCCCCCCCCATACACCTGCCTCCACACCACCCCCCACCCAGCAAGAGAGAGAGAAATTCATCTTCACAGCTCCGGACATCCCCTGAAACGAGAATCGAGCTCTGCATACACTGTCAAGCAGCTCACAGCCTGTCACATATCCCACCTTGTCCTCATGCCTCGTGTCTCTTCTTCTGTCCCTTCTCTTGCCACCCCCCTGCTCTAGGCAAACGCCTTGTTTGCCTTGTGGTGAATACGCCCATGGAAGGGCATCCGTTTCCCTTGGTCTGGGTGAATCAGAGAGCCCATAAAGCAGAGCAGGCTATATCCATGTCCACTCTGCATACGGGGAGCGGACATGGACCTGCCATCCTCCTGCACTACTCTGCTCAGCGGACAAGTCCCCTACTGAGCAAGGGGATTCCGCCCTGTGTGAAAGGGGTCTTATAGGGGACTCAGAACAGTAAGGGCTCATTTACATGACATTGTGTCCCACAACCAGTTACCAAATGACTTAAGTGGTCCTCGCTCTTCAGAAGGTTGAGCACCCCTGTTTTAAACCCCCTTCTCATACCATTGCTTTCACTGTTTGCCAATAAGGGTTCTCAGTCTTGGTGTTGTCTATACCTGTCCAATGAGACCATCACTTTAGCCAAGAAGGGTGAGGCAACCCAATCTTCTAGGGAAACCATGAGGATAGGAGCAAGGAGCTGCCATTACTAATTTAGTTTTTAAAGATGCCGGGCAGAAGTTCAGGCTTTGTAGACCTTATAGAAGACTTGTTTCAGGTCAGTACCTCACTAGGTAGTGAAGTCAGGATTAGAATGAAAACTGCACCTTGAAAAATACATTGGGAATGGTAGCACGTTCTCTTGCAATAGATGGGAAGACGTTGGACTGAGAATGGGTGGGGAGGTGTTTGCCCATTTCTGTTAGCTGTTGAACCTCCTGCTGTTCTCCATGTGACACAGTCCATGTATTGCTAAAGTGCACCTGCATTCAGGGTATGGACATTAAAGTATTTACACACAAGCAGTAAGGGCTTGTTCTGACATGCAGAAGCCCTTGCTGCCCTTCTGAAAAGCAATCTGCAGTTGATCACTTTTGCAGAGGGTGTTTGACAGGTGGTGAAGATGCAATATGGCTCCCTTTCGATGCCTATTTTTAAACCTAAAAAGGTTGAACCACTGAACTGCAGCTATGTGCACTGCATACGGCTGCGGCATGGACGCGTTTGGCGGCAGTAAGCCCACCAAATGTGACATACATTTTATTTTTTACTGCATCTGCAATACTTTGCAATGTCCTGGTGACCCCGGTGACAACAGGAGATTCCCTAACTTTGGAGACACAGGAAGTGAAATGAGTTTCCCCGATGGGACACAGAGGGCAAAGAAACTCTCCTTTATCCAAAATAAAAAAAAAGTTTGGCCTTTAGTTCTACTTTATCACAGCAGACTATAAAGTCAGTGGTAAGGCCCTATTCACTCCTGAGCCTTTGAAGTGTGATTTGAAGCTTCACCAGAAATTCTTTATTGGTGGACATAGCATTCCTTTACATGCAAGGGTGCCCATTTACATGTATTGTCACTTGATGCTGATCATTCGAAAGAATACACAAGCTTCTTTTGGGCTAGAGTTGCATGTTCTGGCCCCAATAGACTTCAGCAAGAGCATCTGAAAAACACCCATAATGTGCATTTTCTTGCCTAGCAACTAGCTTTCCATTGGTTAAAAATAATTTTAAAAAGCTCTCAAGTCTAAAAGGTGTGCAAAAATGATTGCTCACAAATGCTTAAAAAACATCCAAACACTTAGCTGAGGTGAGAATGGGGCCTTAGGGGAAAGGAGCTGTGAGTTTAGTGGCTCAGTTGGGAACTTTGAAGATGAATTTCTACACAATGCCTGCAGCTACAGAGGTCAGTGCAGAATGTTAGCTTGTTTTAGGCCTTGTTCACACTAGGGTGATTTTAGATGCATCTTGAGTCGCACAGAATAGCATGACAAGAAAAATCATATTATTTTTAATGCTGCCCATTCATATCCTTGTGACTCCGTACAATGCAATTTTGGAAAAGGTTCTTGTGCTACTTTGGTGCAATTAACAGTGTGATTTGGCCCCATAGAATATGCAAACCACATTCAAAATGTGCCTAAAGTCGCACAACATAATTGCACAGCAAATCGCATCACAGTAGTGTGAACCTAGCCTTAAAGGATAAGTTCACATTCTGGAAAAAAATAATAAATGCAAATTTTTTTGCAGGTAAAAAAATGTGCATTTAATGTTTTTGTCCAAAGGAACCTTTACAGCATTGAACTAGCCATCAGTAGATCGCTGATGCCAGGCAAGTCTCCTGCAGATCTGTCAGAATATCTGCTTGCCGTACGGGATGTACGGTCAAGCAGATATTCTGACAGGAAGCTTCAATGAACTACCATGGTGCTCCACAGTGCCATGGTAGTTCTTTGAAAACTACAAGCCGACAGCCACTAAGGCTGCTGGGACTCTGTGAATGAGTGACATAACCATGTGGGCGGAGCCCCGCATGGCAATACTGTTTTCCAATCTGACAGATAGTACAGGGAGACTTCTCCCCATATTATCTGTCAGAGGAATCGAAGGGGGGCAGCGGGAAGCAGCTGCAGCTATGGAAACATGTTACATTTTCCACCCCAAAGGCTCCGTTCACACCAATGCATTTTTTAATGCTTTTTGCAGAAACGCACTACAGTCCATTTAACATGGTTTCCTATGGAACATGTTCACATCTACAGTGGGGATCGAAAGTTTGGGCACCCCAGCTAAAAATTTGTATTAATGTGCATAAAGAAGCCAAGGAAAGATGGAAAAATCTCCAAAAGGCATCAAATTACAGATTAGACATTCTTATAATATGTCAACAAAAGTTAGATTTTATTTCCATCATTTACACTTTCAAAATAACAGAAAACCAAAAAATGGCGTCTGCAAAAGTTTGGGCACCCTGCAGAGTTAATATCTTGTACTGCCCCCTTTGGCAAGTATCACAGCTTGTAAACGCTTTTTGTAGCCAGCCAAGAGTCTTTCAATTCTTGTTTGAGGTATCTTTGCCCATTCTTCCTTACAAAAGTCTTCCAGTTCTTTGAGATTTCTGGACTGTCTGTCACGCACTGCTCTTTAAAGGTCTATCCATAGATTTTCAATTATGTTGAGGTCAGGAGATTGTGAAGGCCATGGCAAAACCTTCAGTTTATGCCTCTTGATGTAATCCCCCATGGATTTCGAGGTGTGTTTAGGATCATTATCCATTTGTAGAAGCCATCCTCTCTTTAACTTCAGCTTTTTCACAGATGGCATCAAGTTACCATCCAAAATTTGCTGAAATTTTATTGAATCCATTTTTCCTTCTACTCGTGAGATGTTCCCTGTGCCACTGGCTGCAACACAACCCCAAAGCATGATTGATCCAACCCCATGCTTAACAGTTGGACAGAGGTTCTTTTCATTAAATTCTGTGCCCCTTCTTCTCCAAACGTACCTTTGCTCATTCCGACCAAAAAGTTCAATTTTAACCTCATCGGTCCACAGAACTTGTTTCCAAAATGCATCAGACTTGTCTATATGTTCATTTGCAAAGTTCAAACGATGATTTTTGTGGTGAGGACGTAGAAGAGGTTTTCTTCTGATGACTCCTCCATGAAGACCATATTTGTACAAGTATCTCTTTATAGTGGAATAGTGTAGCACAACTCCAGTGTCTGCCAGATCTTTCTGAAGGGATCGTGCAGTCAAACGTGGGTTTTGAATTGTTTTTCTCACAATCCTGCGAGCTGTTCTGTCTGATATTTTTCTTGGTCTTCCAGATCTTGCTTTAACTTCCACTGTTCCTGATGACTGCCATTTCTTAATTACATTCCGAACAGAGGATATTGACATCTGAAAACGCTTTGCTATCTTCTTATAGCCTTCTCCAGCTTTGTGAGCGTCAACTATTTTCAGTTTCAGTTTTCTAGACAACTGCTTAGAAGAACCCATGGTGCTGATTGTTGGGGCAAGGTCAGATGAGTCTGGGCATTTAAAACCTTTGAGATTGACATCACCTGGTCTTCCCAGACGATGAATGAGAACAATCCATGACACTGGCAGGCCTCAGCTTTGCAAAGGGGGCAGTGCATGCTATACATTCTGCAGGGAGCCCAAACTTTTTGCAGACGCCATTTTTTTGTTTTCTGTTATTTTGAAAGTGTAAATGATGGAAATAAAATCTAACTTTTGTTGACATATTATAAGAATGTCTAATCTGTAATTTGATGCCTTTTGGAGATTTTTCCATCTTTCCTTGGCTTCTTCATGCACATTAATACAAATTTTTAGCTGGGGTGCCCAAACTTTCGATCCCCACTGTAGATGTGAACATGTTCCATAGGAAACCATGTTAAATGGACTGTAGTGCGTTTCTGCAAAAAGCATTAAAAAATGCATTGGTGTGAACGGAGCCTTTGGGGTGGAAAATGTAACATGTTTCCATAGCTGCAGCTGCTTCCCGCTGCCCCCCTTCGATTCCTCTGACAGATAATATGGGGAGAAGTCTCCCTGTACTATCTGTCAGATTGGAAAACAGTATCGCCATGCGGGGCTCCGCCCACATGGTCATGTCACTCATTCACAGAGTTCTGTGAATGAGTGCATACAAGTCCCAGCAGCCTTAGTGGCTGTCGGCTTGTAGTTTTCAAAGAACTACCATGGCACTGTGGAGCACCATGGTAGTTCATTGAAGCTTCCTTTCAGAATATCTGCTTGACCGTACATCCCGTACATCCCGTACGGCAAGCAGATATTCTGACAGATCTGCAGGAGACCTGCCTGGCATCAGCGATCTACTGATGGCTAGTTCAATGCTGTAAAGGTTCCTTTGGACAAAAACATTAAATGCACATTTTGTTACCTGCAAAAAAATTTGCATTTATTATTTTTTTCCAGAATGTGAACTTATCCTTTAAGGCTAGGTTCACACTACTGTGATGCGATTTGCTGTGCAATTATGTTGTGCGACTTTAGGCACATTTTGAATGTGGTTTGCATATTCTATGGGGCCAAATCACACTGTTAATTGCACCAAAGTAGCACAAGAACCTTTTCCAAAATTGCATTGTACGGAGTCACAAGGATATGAATGGGCAGCATTAAAAATAATATGATTTTTCTGCTGCTGCAGTTCTGAAAAGGGTCAGGGACTTTTTTAAAAGCAAAAAGCAGCGTTTTTGTTACAATAGGGTTCAATGGTGAAGCTGCTGAAATGCATGGTAGTGTGTGTTTGCCACATTTTGCAGCTGAACAAAATGCAAAGTGCGGTACGGTAAAAACACATAAAAAACGCATGAAGAAAAAATCGCAATCGAACTGTGAAAAGCAATGCAAAACAGACAAAAAGCAAACTGCATAGGTGTGAACGGAACCTGAAAATGGGTGGAAAATTTAACATGTTCCAAAGGTGAGTTTATCCTTCAACCACTTCCCGACTGCTCTATAGCAGAAATACTGCTACAGGGCTGGACGTGTGCGTAAAATCACACACACGCACACACACATATATATATATATATATATATATATATATATACACATGTGATTTTGCATTCCCAGGTAGGGGCCCTACCCGAGCCACCTGCTATCTCTCTGATGGATTTGTTTTGTTTTTGAAGCCTTACAATGGCCTGTTTCACTTGCATGGAAAGCTCCTTTGAACGCTTGATCTAGGTTCACAGCAATAGATTCCAAATGCAAATACCACGCTCAGAAGCAACTCCAGACCTTTTACCTGCTTAATTGATGAAGAAATAATGGAGTAGCCCACACCTGGCCATGAAACAGGTTTTGATTCAACTGTCCAATTACTTTTGGTCCCTTGAAAAAGGGGGGATGGCTACTCTTAAGAGCTGTAATTCCTAAACCCTTCCTCCAATTTGGATGTACATACCCTCAAATTAAACCTGAGAGTGTGCACTTTCAGCCCATATCCATTATATAACTATAGCTTGAAAATGTTTTGGTAAATATCTGAAATAAAACTAAAATTGTGCGCCTGTGTCCAAATATATATGGACCAATGTATGTCCAAAGTCTGGGCACAGGCGTATTTTAACTCCTTCAAGTTGTAAAAATTGAGGGGTAGATAGCACTTTTAAGGCCCCTTTCACATAAATATGCTGATCAGGTCGGCCTGTCCATTTTTCCTGCAGACCCTTCTTTCTGGAGCGGCAGATGTGAACGCACTTTTGTCCGTTTCCACCCACCAACCTCCAATCCGATCTGGCAAAAACAAACGGAAGGGGGATCTGTTACTTTCATTGGGCTGAATCGGAGGGCAGTTGGGTATAAACGGACAGCTTGTCTTCTATAGAGTAGAGCAGAAACAGACCTGTCATCCACATGCTCAGAGGGGATCAGAGGACATCTGAGCAAGCGGATCGCAAGTGGAGTCTGCTCCATGGGAAAGGAGCCTAAGAGTCCAAAATACTCATTACTGACCCTAGGAGAGCCCTAAGCAGCCCAATTCTCTTGGGAGTGTTGTATCAGACCGGGCGTATGATCAGATACTTATCAATTTTGGGAGATTAATTCTAATTAACATACTGCACTCAATGATTGAAGACATTTTAATTGTTGTGAAAGTAAAAAGAAAAACCAAAAAACATGGAGGTCAGAGTGAGAGGTTTATTAGCATAGGCAGAAGAGACATGAATATAGGCAGACAATGTGAGATGAGTAATGGGGTACGGTCACTTGGAGGATGCACACCTCATCCGTGTAGCAGTACACTGAATCACATCAAACATTCCTCGTATTCCCAAACATACACACGTCCCTGAAACCAACTCTTTTTCCTTGTCTAAAAACCATGCAGCCCTTTTCAGTACGTAACCTGACTAAATTCACACTCACATTCCATCTCATTCAAACACTTGCAATTTCCAATACGTTGTTTATCCCTGAACATTAAACAGTGATGACCACTCTGGATAGAAGTATGACATAAATAGGAGTGTGGTTGGATGGATCAGACTGTGTCTGTAAAATATTGCGAAGTTCTATATCTAATTTTTCCTTTTTTTGGATATCTTGGGGAACGTGAACATGTTGAAAAAGTGAAAAGTTATGGAGGTTCCCAAACTTTGCTGAAATGGAGTATAAACCAGGCCCCACCCACTTTAAGATACGTCTAAACTACATTCCAATGTGGAATGTATTTTCTGAATGCCTTAGTGCCTGATCCATGGGTAGAATCCTAAAACAGGGGATGTCAAATAGTGTATTTGAATAGATAGAAACGATGTTCCTTCAATGGGTTTCCGTTGAGAAACTAATTTCCTGGGGTCAAAAAACAATGAAAATTTCCCAGTTAGAATCTCAAAAATAGAACACCGAAACTGGAGGCTCCAAGCTAAAGGCTTTGCCCTACCTGATTAACAGAACCATTTAATAGCACTGGAATTGGGTAACCCAATGTCCTCCATATACTGAAGAGTGTCAGCTTCCCAAACCATCTGCTGTATGACTTTGACACATCAGGGCCTATCATCCCCATCCATTCCTTGACTTCAAACAACATGGTCACATGCACTATAATGCAACTGATATATTATCTGCTGCTGCAAACATGATTGCTCTGATATCTTGACCAGCTATCCAAAATCAGCCATAGACGAAGTCTAAAACCAAACAAAAATTCTAGTTGATCATCGAATCCTTTGTTTTTCGCATCATTAGTATGCCAGCTGCAAGTCACGATTTTGTGCTGCAATCAAAAGTGCCCGATCCAACATGCTGGATTTTTTTTTTAGAAAAACAAAACAATTGATGGTATAATCTTTTGAGCTATTTTCATTTTTTGTTGGAACAAAACTTTTGGTTTTCAACTCCTCTATGGCCTGCCCAAGTTCACACCACTTATTTACATATTCCCATTTTACAGTAACAAGACACTCTGACTTGAGCCTAAGGCAACCTTAAAGTGTTACTAAACCCAGGACCCTGCATTCACTATATCTGGTCTCCCCGGACCCTGCATTCACTATATCTGGTCTCCCCGGACCCTGCATTCACTATATCTGGTCTCCCCGGACCCTGCATTCACTATATCTGGTCTCCCCGGACCCTGCATTCACTATATCCGGTCTCCCTGGACCCTGCATTCACTATATCTGATCTCCCCGGACCCTGCATTCACTAAATCCGGTCTCCCCGGACCCTGCATTCACTATATCCGGTCTCCCAGGACCCTGCATTCACTATATCCAGTCTCCCTAGACCCTGCATTCACTATATCCGGTCTCCCCGGACCCCGCATTCACTATATCTGGTCTCCCCGGACCCTGCATTTACTATATCCGGTCTCCCCGGACCCTGCATTCACTATATCCGGTCTCCCCGAACCTTGCATTCACTATATCCGGTCTTCCTGGACCCTGCATTCACTATATCCGGTCTCCCCGGACCCTGCATTTACTATATCCGGTCTCCCCGGACCCTGCATTCACTATATCCGGTCTCCCCGGACCCTGCATTCACTATATCCGGTCTCCCCGAACCTTGCATTCACTATATACGGTCTTCCTGGACCCTGCATTCACTATATCTGGTCTCCCCGGACCCTGCATTCACTATATGTGGTCTCCCAGGACCCTGCATTCACTATATCCGGTCTCCCCAGACCCTGCATTCACTATATCCGGTCTCCCCGGACCCTGCATTCACTATATCCGGTCTCCCCGGACCCTGCATTCACTATATCCGGTCTCCCCGGACCCTGCGTTCACTATATCTGGCCTCCCCGGACCCTGCCTTCAGTATATCTGGTCTCCCAGGACCCTGCATTCACTATATCTGGTCTTCCACAGTACACACAACATGGAAATACAATTACTTTAGTAACTATAAACAGCTAAATACCTTTTCTCATCAGCAGTATATAGCAGTTTTATGACTTCTATCAGTGCACTGAATAATCTTGTAGGAGGAGTTTTCATTCTCCTTTGACTGTCCTATGAGGCTGCATAACCCCTAACCCTCTGTCCGGACAGCGCTGATTCGCCTTGTGCTGATCACATGCACCGCCCCCGCAAAAAAAAAACCTCTTTAGCAATACACACCAAACAGAGCATGTGCAGTGTCTCCTAGGGCTCTGTACTATCAGCAAGTGGATTGGGGTCTGTGGAAGAAGGGGAGGATCAGAAAAGACAGGATCAAACAGTCTTTTTACACAATGCAGAGGATTAACCCCTCAGATTCCACAGTGAGTATAACAAGCATGCTTTACTGCATATACAGACTGATTGTACTGTTGTGGGTTTAGTAACACTTTAAATAATAATAATAAGCAATCGTGGCACCTATAGCTGTGAGGGGGATCCAGACTTTTTGGTCCACTTAAAGCCTTCACAAACAGGAGCATAAAGTTGGCATGAGGTACTTTGAGTATTCTCAATTAATTCTATGAATTCCGAGAAAGATGTGATTGCCTTTCATTAGCAGGAGATTACAGAAGCAATTACCCCGAAAGCATTCATCCCAGGACCACCAATTTTTAAGAAGAACTCGAAATGAGCTGTCGGAGATGGAGCTTGGATTGTGTGGCTGTAAAGGAAGTCATATCTCGGGCCCCTGGTGCTCTAGGAATTTAGGAGACCGCTGATTTGGAGAGGTGGACATCAACTTTCATGCGATCAATGTGATCCTAAATATGCTTGGTCAGATCAAAAACTATATACAACAATATGTCTAACCCTAATCCATCCAGCCCTACTCATGAACCTAAACCCATGCTGCCTTTTTTCCCACACAGCCAAAACATTCCAGCACATTCTTACAATAATGAACTCTCAGGAACAACTAAACAAATGAACTATTAACACACCCAAGCTTTCGTTCCAGGCAGATGGTGCAATGTTGCATTTGAAACCTTCTAGCTGTTCTTAAGAGACCTGCACTTGGATTGTAGGCAGGTGCAGTCACTTTTCTCCACTGCAGGTGGCGCTCAACCACAGCGGTATTGCACAGGGAGGTAAAGTTAGGAGGAACATACTCCTCTATGGTTTCCTAGGTCACTGGGGAAGCGTTCTGGTTGGATGCTGTTACCCCATGTGATTCTGGTGGCCATCTTGGTTCAGGCAGAGTCTTTTTAAGATCCTGGCTCCCGGGCTTGACGCGCATTTTGCGAGTGGACAGTGTAGGGACAGGTCATCCATCTGTCAGGGAAAGCGAATAGCGGTAGGGAAAGGTTCCGGATGAGTAGGGACAGGATAGGGACACCCTATCCTTTCCAGGAATCCTCCCCGTTGGGCGCAGCAACTACTCTGCTCTACATTCTTATTAAGAAATGTGAGTGTTCCTGGTTGGGCGCCTTCCCGCTGGGTTGTTTGTATTGTTGAGCCTTGACTTCAATACATGTTTTGCTGTTTGCAACCGGACTCTGTGTATCCACTGCCGCCGCAACATGCTGCACCCACCCACAGGACCACTATGGGTTCTTTCCAGATACAACTGACTTTAGGCTTGGGGCCTTTGGATATGCACATTGGCCTAGCCTACAAGTGGTCAGAAGGTATGATAATAGAGCATGAACATCTACAAGGCTCCTAGGGTATTAACCTGGAAAACATTGCAACCTCCATCTTCCTCCTTCCTTTAACACATTTCCCCTTCTATGTTTCCACACCCCTGACAAACTACATGTGCTGTATAGAAATGATGGATTTAAGGCTGCTGGTGCTCAATTACTCATCAAAGGAACACATGGGGTGAACCTACGCTCTAGAGATCTGATTGTTTCAGAGGGTATAAATTTAATGTATGTATGTATGGTGTTGAGGCTTATGGTTGAGTCCCAAAATTTTAATCTGGCACTGCCCATCCTAATGCTTCTGCTCTTCTAGTACTTGTCAGTCTCACTCGATTCATTCTCAATCGCATTCCAACAATTCCTCTTTGTCACTTGCCACTCCACTGGGATGGGCGCTTTTCTGGCTGTACATCTCCATGCCTGTGCTTTGTTCAGGGTCTGGTAGGGAGGAGGGCAGAATGATAATAAATAAATAATAGGAGCTGAGGGTGGAAGGGTTTAGAACCCGTGTCTAATGGCTTATAAAAAGCTTTGCTTAAACCAAACCCTCATCCTAGTCTCTGGGATGAGCACAGCTCAACCCTACATGAGACTGGGGGACAAATGAAGACAAATGAAGGGTCAGGGGTGTCATCTACACAGGAAGAAAAGACATTGCTGGCTTCTGCAGGCTGTGGCTGATGCAAGCAGGTCTTCCTATTGTTCTGTGGAAAAAACAAATATATTGTTAGGTTGGAATTGTATTATGCTTTTGCTAGAATTCTTAAAGACCAGCTTAGGCACAGTTGAGCTTATAAAAGAACCAAGGGAAACTATGGTGGTTGCATCCAAGCCTTATATCACCAAGTGCAATGCAAAGCATTGGACTCTAGAGCAGTGGAGACAGGTTCTCTGGAGTGACCAATCACTCTTCTCTGTCTGGAAATCCAATAGATTGTCTTGGTTTGGTGGTTGCCAGGAGAACTGTACTTCTCTGATTGCATTGTGCCAAGTGTAATGTTTGGTGAAGGGGGGATTATGGTGTGGGGTTGTTTTTCAGGGGTTGGGTTTGGTCCCTTAGTTCCAGTGAAGGGAACTCTTAAGGTGTCACCATACCAAGACATTTTGGACAATTTCATGCTCCCAAATTTGTGGGAAGAGTTTGGGGATGGCCCTTTCCTGTTCCAACATGACTGCGCACCAGTGCACAAAGCAAGGTCCATAAAGACATGGATGAGTGAGTTTGGGGTGGAGGAATTTGACTGGCCTGCACAGAGTCCTGACCACAACCCCATAGAAGACCTTTGGGATGAATCAGAGTGGAGACTGTGAGCCAGGCCTTCTCATCCGACATCAGTGCCTGACCTCACAAATGCTCTTCTGGAAGAATGGTCAAACATTCCCATAGACACACTCTTAAACCTTGTGGACAGCCTTCCCAGAAGAGTTGAAGCTGTTATAGCTGCAAAGGGCGGGGCCAAACTCATTATTCAACCCTATGGACTAAGACTGGGATGCCTTAAAAGTTCATGTGCATGTAAAGGCAGGCCGACCAATACTTTTGGCAATATAGTGTATGAAGGAGCACAGTGCATAAAGCCAACGTTGCTGAGGGTGTACTTGGCCATGCACATCCAGCACTGTGATTACACTGTCAATTATCAATGGTTGGGAGCCAACGAGAGAGCAGGGACCAGCCAAGGTTCAATTCAACTATGGGCAGGTAGGTTTTATACTGACGTCAGTCCATCGATTGATTTCAATACAAACAGCCTGTCATATTGTTTTGCATGTGATTACTGCTATAGCCACCAGCAATGATCATTGTGCTCTGTTGGCATGGACGCGTACTGCCAGCAGAAACACAATAATACTGCGGTAGGGATTCCCCCATCAACACAATCATCAAGTGATTGCACACAGGTTGCAGGAAACAGGTTGCAAGGAAAGAAAATTGCAATCATCTAAGGCTTACCTTAGGAGTTAGGGCTAACCTGTCATCTGCCTGACCTCATGATGATAAGAACACATGCTATCTTCCAGCTTCTGACTGTACATAACAGTATCAAACTAACAAATTACCACAGATATTTACACTCTTGGGTGTTACTGTTATGCAGGAACCAGGACACAGCTTGCATTATCAGTCAGGTACTGTACTTGATGGGTCAACAAATGGCAGACCTCAGATGGCCTTCCAGCTCCAACTCTCAGTTCCAGAGTTGTCCACATACAAGTGAGCAAATATAAATTTTTCATTGTTAAACCTGTTATATTAATTATATACTGATTTATTTTTTATGGTGCCTCATGTCTCTAAGGGCATGATCACATGGGTGGCAGGGGGATGATTAAAGGAAGCCACAGTTTTACTGCCCACCTAAATACAGCATTGCAGCTGCTCAGGGCTCCAACCATGTGGCAGCCATGTCAACAATTAAACAGCATGTTGCATTTGGCAGGTGATACTGATGTTGAACGCGAGCCATTCAAGTGAATAGGGTTGTGCTACAAACATGTATTGCTTTTTACAGGGGTGGCAGTATAACCGTTTATATGTGTAGCACTACCCTCATAGGGATTGCTGATAAATTTGGGTCCCCCTATGGTCCTGTACAGGTAGTCAGCTAGCATTTTTTCATACAAGCTTTCATCCACAGACAGAAATCAGGTCTTGAGCGTTGGTTTTGTTATTTTATTGAGGGGATTAAACTTGGAAAGGATAAAGGGTGTATAGGATGCCCAAGGGAAACGAAATCTGAGGACAACTTCCTGAACTGTGCACAGCTTCTCTTCTCTGATGTAGTCTCTGTTGGAGTGCTAGCCAGCAGCTCCAGTTGTACCACCACAGACCCTTGATGAACTCCTATTCACCCAGCAATCTGGAGACTTTATTTATGAGCAGGGGATCTGACTCCTGTTCCTTTAAGTGGATAACAGCCACTTGTAGGGGGCTAATCTGGTTTCCCGCCAGAGTGCTCCTTCCCATATCCACCCAGAGGGTGTAGATGTACTCACTCAGATCCTCTTCTGTACCGCTTGAGGGATGTGTTTCTGCTGGCAGGCCTATCAGCTGGGCTGCTCCTTCCTTGCCACATAGGTGGTCCTCACTCAGGGGGCCAATGAGTCCTGAGTTTTGATCCTTTCCAGCTCCAGGCTCACAGGCAGACTCCATCCCACTAGGTCTCCTGGCAGCCTTCCACCTCAACCTCACATCTTCCTCTCTCCTTCTTCCGAGTCTCCTCATACTGAGCAGGCACCAACACTTTTTAAGGGAGTCCAGACCCTTGCCAAGCCTCCTGTTGGGGATTGGTTGAGGCACCTCAAAAGTGCATCCAACCATTCCTCAGATCCAGACACTGCCTCCAAGGCCCCCCTCCGAAAGCCTCAGAGTAGGGGGAAATCCAGATGGGCTGGCCTGCAGAGTCTCTCAGTTCTGAGCAGAATTTGACCCCTGTGACTATTTCACCTGAGCTGCTAATCAGCTCCTCACTAGCCATTAGGGTCTAGCTCTCCCCAACTAAACTAGGAAGGTGCTACATATGAATGAGCCCTAACTGAATTTTTGGTCTTGTATGTGGCTACTCTATCACCTCAATGTCTTCTGAGCAGGTCTGAATTGGGGAAATAATCAGCACTCTTGAGTCAGTGTAAGCTACTAATGCACAATAGGAGAAGCTCACCATGTGCAGTGAAATCAGAGTAAGCAATTTCAGTCCAGGAGAGGAGCTGGTACAACTGTGCAAGACTGAAGGGAAGGTTGGAGGTCAGCTTTAAAATTTTCCTTTACATTCACTTTAACCCACCGGGGGGGCCACAAAGAAGGGGGTGTGAGGGCTGCATGGGCCCAAAGAACATCAGTATGGCAAGCTTGTTCTAGTCAGTTATAAAACTGGATAATAACTGCATTCTCATTTCAAGGAGGAATGAGACAATTGGCAGTTGGTTCTATTGATTTTAAAGACTGCTCAGCCTAAAGGCAATATCTATAGTCAGAACTGAGTTGTTCTTCAGATTAGCTCAACAGATCCTTTCTTTTATTCTCCCAAAACAGAAATTCAAAATAGGCCATCTGCTATGAGCAACAAAGATTGTGTGAGACAATCATTCCCTTGGACATATTGACAACTGAGGCTCACCAAGTTCTCTCCATTACCTAGCACAGTGAGCTTGGCTTCTGAGCGCGTCTTGCCGGCGGTAAATTTGACAATTCCCGACAATCCAGGATACGTGTCCCTCAGGGAGAGCCTGTGCCGGTTTCCTCTGCTTTCGATGAGGACATCTCCACCATTGTGCAGTAGCACCCCATTCAGACTCCACTGAGGGGGACGGGGAAGAGAAATAGAGACCTCACACTCAAAGCAAGCGTCATCAGGGGCCGTCACCTTGACATCTTTCAGATTACGAATCAGCTGAATGGCCAAACCTGAAATATTTTAGATTTATTACAAATATTTCAGACTTATTACATAGTAATGTTTTATTATAGCAAATTTTGGGGCTTAAAATGTATTTCCACTTTTGCAACCAATTTGGGATAATACCTAATTTATATTTGTTACATGATCCCATTATCATAGCATAACTTAAATATTTTAAAATTGCTAATTAAGGGTTGGTTCACACCATGAATCTCACAGGAATGTGCTGTGCGTTCCTGTGCAATTCACATATGATCTGGGTGCAATTTCAACCCATTTGTTGGATTCAGCCCGCTGTCAGCTGAAAACGGGGCACAGGAGTACAGAACGAGCTGCACTCCTATGACCCACAGGAGAAGTACAGTCAAAAGAGCTTCACCCTCTCTATTAGCCCTAGTGACCATTGTCATGGCACAACAACTGTCTATATCATTCTCAACCTGGGTTCCATGGAATTCTAGGGTTCCTCCAGAGGTTGCTAGGGGTTCCTTACGCAATGAGCAATTTCTGCCTCTCAGATCATTTCCCACTGACATCATTGATCTTTTTAGTGAACTGTAAGGGGTAATTCTTCCCAATGACCACAAGTGTGAAGACCATTCTTCCCACCAACCATCACACTAATATATCATGAGTTGTAGATATAGTAATTTTTAGCAGGGGTTCCCTGAGACCAGAAAGTTGTTTTAAGGATTCCTCTGCACTGAAAAGGTTGCAAAAAGCTGGTCTATATAGTTACAAATCAAATATACAACAACACTTTAATCTCTTTGCGCCAACCGCCTCTTGGCCCTTTAAGAGTTCTAAAAGCTGGGAGGTGGAGGTGGGCATTCGGGTCATGTGACACCTGTGGCTGGTCACATGATTGGAAAACTCTCAATTGCAATTATACATTGCGAGTTTACCAATCCCTGATGGCTACCATGCTGGGAGCATGCAGGGAGCGTGTTCTCAGCTCGGTAAGTTGTTTTAACAGGGCCGCACATATGCGGCAACTCAGCGTTACGGCCCACCCACTGAGCAGCCGTATAGATGCATTTGGCTGACGTCAAGAGGTTAAAATTCTATTAGGGAAATAAATACTAAAATTAAATTGACCCCAAACCATTGTAAGTTCTGCTGCGGACTGTAGTGGAAGTCATGCCAGCGTCCAAGGTACAA
Source organism: Staurois parvus (assembly GCF_062004578.1). Lineage (NCBI taxonomy): Eukaryota > Metazoa > Chordata > Amphibia > Anura > Ranidae > Staurois > Staurois parvus. The sequence goes on from NW_028319051.1 coordinate 552,731, forward strand.
GGCCCTGTCTTTTAAACCAGGAGATAGGGCCCTATGTCCTGACAGCTTGCAATGATTCCCACTGCAGTTTTGTAACAAAAAGTATTATTTTGGATTTTTTCCACAAGAAAACACAGGTTACCAGATTTTAGAACCGTTTGTACTTGAACTACAGAAAGGGACATGCTGCAGATACTCCACAGAAGGAAGCAGAAGTAATTTGGCACAGTTTTCCAACCTGGCTGCTGATCCCCAAGATGGGCCTCACCCAGTGGTGTCTGCCAGTGCACTAAAGACATTAGATGTCCCCCAATCCGGTTGAAAACAGCTAGATTGTAATCGGATCTATTGTCCATAGGGTCTTAAGAAATTATCACAATTCAAATTGCTGAAGATGAAAAAATTGTATAAATGGCTAAAGGCCTATTCCGATTCTGTGATAATCTGATTGGCTAGAGGCTTCCTGGGAATGGTGTAGTACTCTGATTGACTGCAGGTTGGTCAAGTCATAGGAATGATGTAATATTTTAGATTGGCTGCAGGTTGATCAAGTCTTAGGAATGGTGTAATACTCTGATTGACTGCAGGTTGGTCAAGTCCTAGGAATGGTGTAATACTTTAGATTGGCTGCAGGTTGGTCAAGTCCTAGGAATGATGTAATAATCTGATTGGCTGAAGGTTGGTCAAGTCTTAGGAATGGTGTAATACTCTAGATTGGTTGCAGGTTGGTCAAGTCCTAGGAATGATGTAGTACACTGATTGGCTGCAGGTTGGTCAAGTCCTAGGAATGGTGTAATGCTCTGAGTGGCTGTAGGTTGGTCAAGCCTAGGAATGGTGTAATAGTCTGATTGGCTGTAGGTTGGTCAAGTTCTAGGAATGGTGTAATGCTCTGATTTGCTGCAAGTTGGTCAAGTCCTAGGAATGGTGTGAGTGGTGTCTGCCAGTGCACTAAAGACATTAGATGTCCCCCAATCCGGCTGAAAACAGCTAGATTGTAATCGGATCTATTGTCCATGGGGGCCTTAAGAAATTAACACAATTGAAATTGCTGAAGATGAAAAAATTGTATAAATGGCTAAAGGCCTATTCCGATTCTGTGATAATCTGATTGGCTAGAGGCTTCCTGTAGCCATGTTAGAATGTTTTGCCTGGATGTAGAAGTGTTGAATTTAAAAATATTAACACCCGTGAAAAAGGTTGGTCAATGCCTACGAGTAATGCAGTGGTTTGATAGATTGTAATGGTCAGTCATGTGAATGCTGCAATGTTTTGATTGGCTGCTGGTTGATCAATCATACAAATCTTGCAATGCTTTCATTGGCTGCTGGTTGGTCAATCATACAAATCTTGCAATGCTCTAATTGGCTGCAGGTTGGTCCAGGCCTAAGAATGGTGTAATGCTCTGATTGGCTGAAGATTGGTCAAGTCCTAGGAATGGTGTAATGCTCCGATTGGCTGCAGGTTGGTCAGGTCCTAGAAATGATGTAATATTCTGATTAGCTGCAGGTTGGTCAAGTCCTAGGAATGGTGTAATACTCCGATTGACTGCAGGTTGGTCAAGTCATAGGAATGATGTAATATTTTAGATTGGCTGCAGGTTGATCAAGTCCTAGGAATGGTGTAATACTTTAGATTGGCTGCAGGTTGGTCAAGTCCTAGGAATGATGTAATAATCTGATTGGCTGCAGGTTGGTCAAGTCTTAGGAATGGTGTAAGACTCTAGATTAACTGCAGGTTGGTCAAGTCCTAGGAATGGTGTAATGCCCCGATTGGCTGCAGGTTGGTCAAGTCCTAGGAATGGTGTAATACTCTGATTGACTGCAGGTTGGTCAAGTCATAGGAATGATGTAATATTTTAGATTGGCTGCAGGTTGATCAAGTCCTAGGAATGGTGTAATACTCTGATTGACTGCAGGTTGGTCAAGTCCTAGGAATGATGTAATAATCTGATTGGCTGAAGGTTGGTCAAGTCTTAGGAATGGTGTAATACTCTAGATTGGCTGCAGGTTGATAAAGTCCTAGGAATGATATAGTACACTGATTGGCTTCAGGTTGGTCAAGTCCTAGGAATGGTGTAATAATCTGATTGGCTGCAGGTTGGTCAAGTCTTAGGAATGGTGTAATACTCTAGATTGGTTGCAGGTTGGTCAAGTCCTAGGAATGATGTAGTACACTGATTGGCTGCAGGTTGGTCAAGTCCTAAGAATGGTGTAATAATCTGGTTGGCTGCAGGTTGGTCAAGTCTTAGGAATGGTGTAATACTCTAGATTGGTTGCAGGTTGGTCAAGTCCTAGGAATGATGTAGTACACTGATTGGCTGCAGGTTGGTAAAGTCCTAGGAATGGTGTAATGCTCTGAGTGGCTGTAGGTTGGTCAAGCCTAGGAATGGTGTAATAGTCTGATTGGCTGTAGGTTGGTCAAGTCCTAGGAATGGTGTAATAATCTGATTGGCTGCAGGTTGATCAAGTCCTAGGAATGGTGTAATAAGCTGATTTGCTGTAAGTTGGTCAAGTCCTAGGAATGGTGTAATAGTCTGATTGGCTGTAGGTTGGTCAAGTCCTAGGAATGGTGTAATGCTCTGATTTGCTGCAAGTTGGTCAAGTTCTAGGAATGGTGTAATAGTCTGATTGGCTGTAGGTTGGTCAAGTCCTTGGAATGGTGTAATACTCTGATTTGCTGTAAGTTGGTCAAGTCCTAGGAATGGTGTAATGCTCTGAGTGGCTGCAGGTCGGTCAAGTCCTTGGAATGATGTAATACTCTGATTGGCTGCAGGTTGGTCAACTCCTAGAATTGATTTAATACTCTGATTGGCTTCTGCTTATTTAATCTTATGAATGTTCTTGTTCTCTAATTGGCGACAGCTTGTTCCAATACCGGGAATATTCTGATGTTCTCAATCGTTACAAACTAATGTCATTTCAGCAGTTCCAGTTATGAATATTTTGAAACGGCTTGCACATACTCCATGGAGAAGTTAAAATCAAAAACTGCAATTATCCAGCTGAGAACAGCAAATGTTTCTATTACTGAAAAAGAACATTCAGACATACTCAGTAAAGCAGCACAAGCAGCAGTGAGAACAAACTGTATAATGTATAGTAACCCATATCACCCATTCAGAAGTCAACGCTTCACTGAATTGACTGCCGTACCTGTAAAGTGGAACTAAACTATATCTGAGCACCACAAACTGAAAAACATTTAATTCATATTTAATCTTCAAAGCAAACTCCCCCATCCATCCATGTCTCTATGATTTATTTTGTTGAGAAATCACTTTGAAAAACACCCCCTAGCATTTCTAGCCATGACCATCTTGAGTAAGGGCAGATGATTTATGTAGCATTCACTTCCTGTAATCCATTTGCCCTTAGCTCAGGCACACAGGCAGGAAGGTGTGCTTAGCTGGGAAAGCCCCTCCTTCCCTCCTCCAGATGAAAGAAAAAAAAAAAAGGAAGACTCCTGGGATGTATGATATCATTTTGATCTAGGCCACAAACCAGGAAGCAACTGAAGAAATGTAAAAAAAAAAAAAAGGTTAAAACAAGTAAATATAATATACCTTCCTATCGGTTTACTAATGCTAGCAGCATAAGGATTGAAAATAGTTAATGTTGATTCTGAGAGATTAGTTCCGTGTTAAATCTAATTGGCCACTATGAGGTTCTGCACTTTGCACAGCCATTGCTCTTTGAGCTTTCCAACTGTAAAAACTTTCAGACCTGAAATATGAACAAAGCATACCCCTTTATAGTGTGTATTTGGCTCAATTAAGAGCACTAAGTGTCATTTGTGTCTGCTGCCTCCTTCCTCTGCTATTAGCATGAATCAATTCTGACAAGTTTTCCTGACACCAAGAGAAAAATGGTGACAGGGGAGGGACCTCCAGCAGATTGAGAGCCTCAGCTCTGTTCATGTGAACTGTGTGGAGGGGGGGGTGTCTTTTCTCTCCAATCAGCTCTCAGAGCTTTCCTCACTGAGCTCTGCAATGTGTAATCCAAGCTCTCCACCCCATTTTTTCTGAACTCTCAAACTTTATAAATTTGAACGGTTGTAGAGAAGACTGCAGATAAACAGGTACAACTTATGTAGAAGGATTAGTTTCATCTCTTTGTATCACCTGAGGCCAGACACCTCACTGGGTACATGTAAGGGTTTACAACCACTGTAATGGAAAACACATGGCATACATTAGTTTGTACTTCTAATAATGAATTATTGATGTGTATTAGAAGTTCTCTCTTCACCTTCCACCATCACACGAGCTGAGCTCTGCCCCCCACTAGTCTTCACTGCATAGACATCCTCGTCTTCTGGGCCCACATCATTGATGAACAGCGTCCGATATGCATCTTCACTGGTTATCTGGTATTTGTCGGATGGTAAGATCACCTGTCCTCCTCGCAGCCAGGTGACCCGAGCTCGGGCCGGGCTGACCTTACACTCCAGGATGACCCGATGACCCTGCAGGGCTGTCTTGTCTCTTAACGCCTTCACTATGCGCACAGGGAGCTCTGGAGAGTCAGCGGGGACAAAGACAACACAGTTACCATCTTTCTTAGTGGATCTTGCCAAGTTCCCTATCATCCCAAATTGAAAGGATTAATAATACAACAAAAATAGAATCCTCCAGGGCAGTGGGGGCAACCTGCTAGATTTTGGAGTCCTCATGGGTAACTGCACCCTTTTCCATAAGGACTACCCCATTTTTTACTTTGCTTCAAAAATATGGGCCTAAATCCAAGTCTAGCAGCCATAATCAAGAAGAATCTACAATCTTTTCAAAATTGTCCAGATAAGCAAGTAAAGGAGATCAGCATTAGATCAATAAATAAATGTATCAAAATTTCCTGACAGACTCCACGGCATCATACATTTGGGGGTAGTTTCACCCCGGCTCCTACCCCATACGACCCCACTCCTATAAATTTTGAGGCTGAGCCAGAGGCCACGTTCCTTTTTTGTCCTCCTCACTCATAGGACCCTTGGTGTTTGAAGTTTTCCTTACCTTTTTTTTGACATCCCCACCCTTGTTCTTTTGGCTAGTTAATTCCCAAATGTATGCTGCCATGGAGTCTATCAGGAAAACTGAAAATTTCCTATCAAATACTTATAATTTTTCTTTCCTGATGGACCCCATAGCAGCATGTGCACCTTCCCAGTGTCATGGGTAAGCTAGTTACGGAACGCAGCCTGTGGCTCAGCCTCAAGGTTTATGGGAGTGGGGTCCTATGGGGTAGGAGCCAAATGTATGCTGGCATGAAGTCCATCAGGAAAGGAATATTACAGTAAGTATTTGATAGGAAATTTTCTGTTATCTTAACAACAAGTATATTTTGCAATTAAAATCTTACTAAACCCTGGACTCTGCATTCACTACACTGTGTGCACAATTATTAGGCAAGTGAGTTTTTTTTTACAAAATGATCATTTGTATGCATATTGTCCAACTCCAAGCTGTGGAAACTTGAATGCTTATTGGATGTCAGCATACCAGGTGATGTTTAGTTGTGTTATAAGGGAGGGTGTGGCCTAAGGAGATCAACACCCTATATCAAGTTGTGCATAATTATTAGGCAGCTTCTTTTCCACAGGTAAAATGGGCCAAAAAGAGATTTAACTGACTCTGAAAGTCAAAAATTGTAAAAAGTCTTTCAGAGGGATGCAGCACTCTTGAAATTGCTAAGATATTGGGGCGTGATCAGAGAACCATCAAACATTTTGTTGCAAATAGTCAACAGGGTCCCATAAAACGTGTTGAGAAAACAAATACGCAAATTAACTGCCAAAGATTTGAGAAGAATCAAACTTGAATCTACCAGGAGCCCATTATTCTCCAGTGCTGTCATATTCCAGAACTGCAACCTACCTGGAGTGCTCCGAAGTACAAGGTGTTCAATGCTCAGAGACATGGCCAAGGTAAGGAAGGCTGAAACCCAACCACCGTTTCCATAAGTTGAAACATCAAGACTGGGCCAAGAAATATTTGAAAACAGATTTTTCAAAGGTTTTATGGACTGATGAGATGAGAGTGACTCTTGACGGACCAGATGGATGGGCTTGTGACTGGACCAGTATCAGGCACAGACCTCCACTTTGACTCAGGCACCAGCAAGATGAAGGTGGGGTACTGGTATGGGCTTTTATTATTAAAATGATGGGTAGGCTTAGGGGATCCTACACCCAGCAGTCACTCGCATGTCAAAAATCACTTCCGCTGTCACTACTCCTGTCAGTCTTGTAACAGAAGGAAGGCGCCCCATCCCTACAGCAAACCATTGTGCCCAGAGCAGCCGCCCTCCTGCCCACCCCTTGTCCCTGCTCTGCTAGTAGTAGTTAGTCACATTCAGCTGGTCTTCTCCATTTTAGTAGCCTCTCTGATCCACTTCTTCAGAACAGAAGAAGCAGATTGGAGGAGCTACAAAACATCTTCAGCATTACGGAAGATATCCAGTCTACAGCGCAAGTCCAGTTGAATGTGAGCGACTGCTTCCAACTTCCCTGAAGAGTTTTTTTCTCCAGACATTTTAATAAATGAATCCATCTTTCCAAGGCACTAAGGTTTCCTCCCTGGGACAGTCCTCAAACAGGGCAGGAATCAGGAACATCCTCTCACCTGTTACTACAAGCTTGGCTCTTGACTCGGCTCTTCTTGCTCGAAAGAGTATTTCTCCAGAGTCTCCACATTGGGCCCCACAGATCAACAGGAAATGCCTTCGTCCTGCAGAGACAGAAGAAATGACCACTGAATTAACATGGATCTCAAAGCTGGGATGGTTACGTGGCAAGTTTCATCATTTATTGACCAGAACTATGAATCAAACAGAAACCATACCTAAAGTGGAACTCAACTGTATCTGATCATAACTAACTGAAAACGCTATTTAATTAAGTTTAGTATTCAAAGCAAATTCCCCCATCAATGTCTCCATGCTTTATTTTGTTTAAAAATCACTTTACAACCCCCCCCCCTAGCATTTTTAGCTGTGGCCATCTTGAGTGAGGGTAGATGATTCATGTAGCAATCACTTTCTTGAATCCATCTGCCCTTAGCTCAGGCATGCAGGCAAAAAAAGGGGGGGGGGTAGGATTTTGCTTAACTGAGAAAGCCCTTCCTACCCTCCTCCAAATGAAAGAAAAAAAAAGTCCATGAAAACTCCTAGGATGTATGACATCATTTTGGCCTAGGCCATAAAACAGGAAGAAGACAAAAAAAATTGTTTAAAACAAGAAAATAAAATATTTATTGATTTATTAATGCTAGTAGCATAAGAATTATAAATAGATCATGCTGATTGAGAGAGTTTAATTCCACTTTAAAGTCCTTCTCTGACCATTAGTTCAGTTATAGTGGGAAGGAGCTAGAAAATTAAAGCGGATGTTTAATCTGATTCGGCTCTTACTCCTAATCAATGAGCTGAAGAAATGTTTTAATGAAACCATTTAGCTTTCATTACATACCCTATTTTAGAGCCAGTTATGTCATCACTGGATCTATGTTACATAGTTACATAGTTAGTCTGACTGAAAAAAGACAAAAGTCCATCCAGTTCAACCATAGAAAAAAAAAAGTTATAATCCTCCACCCACAGTTGATCCAGAGGAAGGCAAAAAAAAAAACCACAGCAAAGCATGAACCAATTTGCTCCTGCTGAGAAAAAAAATTCCTTCCTGATCCCCCGAGAGGCAATCGGATATTCCCTGGCTCAACTTTACCTATAAATGTTAGTATCCAGTTATATTCTGTGTATCTAGGAAAGAATCCAGGCCTTTTTGAAGCAATCCACTGAGCTGGCCAGAACCAACTCTTGAGGGAGTCTATTCCACATTTTCACAGCTCTCACTGTGAAGAAACCTTTCCATGTTTGGAGATTAAATTTCTTTTCCTTCAGTAAAGAGTGCCCCCTTGTCCTCTGTGATGACCTCAGGGTGAATAACTCTACACCGAGTTCACTATATGAACCACTCATGTATTTATACATGTTTATCATATCCCCCCCTTATGTATTATACATGGAGATCATATCCCCCTTATGTATTATACATGGAGATCATATCCCCCCCTTATGTATTATACATGGAGATCATATCCCCCCTTATGTATTATACATGGAGATCATATCCCCCTTATGTATTATACATGGAGATCATATCCCCCCTTATGTATTATACATGGAGATCATATCCCCCTTATGTATTATACATGGTGATCATATCCCCCCCTTATGTATTATACATGGAGATCATATCCCCCCTTATGTATTATACATGGAGATCATATCCCCCCTTATGTATTATACATGGAGATCATATCCCCCTTATGTATTATACATGGTGATCATACCCCCCCTTATGTATTATACATGGAGATCATATCCCCCCTTATGTATTATACATGGAGATCATATCCCCCTTATGTATTATACATGGTGATCATATCCCCCTTATGTATTATGCATGGAGATCCTATCCCCCCTTATGTATTATACATGGAGATCCTATCCCCCCTTATGTATTATACATGGAGATCATATCCCCCTTATGTATTATACATGGTGATCATATCCCCCCCCTTGTGTATTATACATGGAGATCATATCCCCCCTTATGTATTATACATGGTGATCATATCCCCCTTATGTATTATACATGGAGATCCTATCCCCCCTTATGTATTATACATGGAGATCATATCCCCCTTATGTATTATACATGGTGATCATATCCCCCCCCTTGTGTATTATACATGGAGATCATATCCCCCCTTATGTATTATACATGGTGATCATATCCCCCTTATGTATTATACATGGAGATCCTATCCCCCCTTATGTATTATACATGGAGATCATATCCCCCTTATGTATTATACATGGTGATCATATCCCCCCTTATGTATTATACATGGAGATCATATCCCCCCTTATGTATTATAGATGGAGATCATATCCCCCCTTATGTATTATACATGGAGATCATACCCCCCTTATGTATTATACATGGAGAACATATCCCCCCTTAATCTCCTCTTCTCAAGTGCTTCTCTATGCAATGCAGACAGATCATGGCTGGTGGCAGGAGCCAGCAGGGTGCTGTACCTAGCTTCCTGAATACATCATTGCACCCTGCCACAGTACTCTCGTCTAGTGCCTCAGCCCTGATGAAAGCAAAGCAAAAAAGTGGTTACTGTATACTACAAAAAAAGCTTGGTCTGTCTAAAAAAAGGATATAAAATTCAAAAGTGCAGTGCTGCATGTAGGAGTAATTGTCAGTCAAACTATCACATCAATGGGTAATAGAAAAGACAGCCTGTTAATAAAGGGGCAGTACAGGATTGAAATAAGGTAGAAACGGTAGAAAATAAATTAAATTTATGGAAAGCAGACTAGATCCAGAGAGGGTGGCGTAGGAGATGTACCTTCCTGACGGATCTTTGTGGTTGACGTCACTTTGATTTTCTCGCCGTTTTTGAACCACTCCCCCTTGGCCTGAGCACAGGACAGTTCACAGATGAAGGCAGCGTTGTCATTCTCTACTATCTCCACGTCCTGCAGGTCTTTCATCACTTGTGGTTCTTGTTCTATGGGAAGCAGAAATACATTATTTTACATGGAATTCCAGAGACACAGCGACATTCACGGTGTAATGTAGTTCTAGATCCTAACGGAATGGCATCTAATGTGCGAAAACGCTGTCGGGGAGATTTACTAAAGCTGGTGCATTCAGAATCTGGTGCAGCTGTGCATGGGAGCCAATCAGCTTCTAACTTCAGCTTGTTCAATTATTTCTTTATTACAGATACTTATATAACATCATCAATTTACACAGCGCTACATATATATTGTACATTCACATCAGTCCCTAACCCTCAAGGGGGTACAATCTAAGGTCCCTAACTTACAATCATACGTACACATACTAGGGACAATTTAGACAGGAGCCAATTAACCGGTCAGCATGTCTTTGGAGTGTGGGAGGAAACTGGAGTACCCGGAGGAAACCCACACAGGCACAGGGAGAACATGCAAACTCCAGGCAGGTGGTGTCGTGGTTGGGATTCAAACCAACGACCCTAGTACTGCCAGGCGGGAGTGCTAACCACTTAGCCACTGTCCTGTCCAATTAAACGTTGACTGAAAAACCTGGAAGCTGATTGGTCTCTATGCACGATTCCACCAGACAGTTTTAGTAAATACCCCCTGTGTATCATAACCTATTGCCATGTTTTTCATAAATAATGTTTTCACATTTTCTTTCAAAACGTTTTTTGAATATTATTGATTTGATTTCCTCCAGTATCATTTCTATATGTGTCAGCTGCACATCATTGCTTTGGATTGGCTCCCTGACAACAGTGTAACATGCCTGCACCATGCACAGCTATTTGTAGTCTCCACCAGGGGGAGTATGTGACAGGGTGGCAAGGCAGGCGCACAAGTGGGAGACAGGAAGTGCCTGAACAAGGACCTTTCATGGCAGGATCTCCACTTATTATTTTAACTAAAACTAGAGACTTAAAAAGAATAAAAACAACTGTTGGAATAAAAAAGCACTTACAGTTCCAAAGCACTGCTCCAAGTCCCGGCCACTCTTTCCATCCATTGTTGCTGGCAATGCTCTGGGTTTCTACAGATCCCTTCCTCTTTGTTTAAATATATTCCTCAATAGTCCCAAAGGATGTAAGTCCACTGTGTGTGCACCAAACGTGGCAAGAATGTCCACAGAACTGTACACAGAATCAGGGTTGTGCTCATTTACACGTGCACATGCATGTGAGGGTAAGCGTTAGCGTGCTCATGAACATCCATGTTTGAATTGATTTTGGCACCCATTGGTCTATTTAAAGGACTGCAAGACTCAAGATCATTGCTGAGTGGTCATCAGCTCCTGTGACCCATGACCAGACCCTGTTTGTTTCTGGGAAACATCTGGTTTGCCTTTTGACGGCGCACAATCTCGATCCCTCCAGTACCTGATCTCTAGGGCTTGCCTCTTGATTCTGTACCTTGCTTTTTCCTTCTTCTCAGCTTCTGCTCGTGTGATACTGACCTCGGCCTGGCTCCTGTATACATTCTCCTCTTCTGCATCTGTACCAGGGGTGGACTGACAATTCATGGGGCCCTCGGGCAATAGGGGATCATGGGGCCCCTGTGTCCTTGCGCAAACTCAAAAAAGCCTATGAAAAAGGTACCAGGTGTATCTCATAGGGGCCCCCTACTGACCCCGGGCCTTCGGGCAGTGCCGAGTTTCCAAATGGTCAGTCCGCCCCTGATCTGTACCTATGCTGCCCACCCAAGTTCTACCCCTCTGACCATGTTCCTGCACTAGGAAGACGTCCCACACAAGTTCCTGTTCTTCAGCTTCTACGACATCACAAGATCCTGTTCTTCTGCATACTACAAGCGCCTGTGCCATTGCATGTCCTGTCCTACCCTGTCCAATCTTGGGGGACAAACAGGACAGGAAGTGTAAGGGAGAGCCCTCTCATGAGTTTGGCCTCTACCAGGTAAGTGACAATTGTATTTAGACAATATTTGCCATTTCTCATAGAAATCAACCAACATTATTCAACAGGCAGTGATACTCCTCTTCTCTGAAGCATTTCACCCTCTACTGAGGCTTAGTTGTAGAGCGTACTCTATGAGTAACCCCCAGTTGGGGCAAAACGCTTCAAAGGGTTGAGTGTCTCTGTCACACTGTCTGCACCAGGGGCGGACTGACCATTGGGGAACTCGGGCACCGCCCGAGGGCCCGGGTCAGTAGGGGGCCCCATGAGATGTCCCTGGTACCTTTCATAGGCTTTTTTGTGTGTGGTTTGAGTGTGGGAGAGGACACAGGGGCCCCACGATCCCCTATTTCCCGGGGGCCCCATGAGTTGTCAGTCCGCCCCTGGTCTGCACATTAAAGGTTTGCTGAATTCTATGGAAATTGGTGTGTGGACTGAACACGGCCTGCCCCTGTGTACGCTCTCATCTTCTGTTCTGTACCTCTGCTGCCCGCGCATTGCCAACTTCTGCCCGTCTGACCACATTCCTGCCCTAAGAAGACATCCTGCACAAGTTCCTGTTCTTCAGCTTCTACGACATCACAAGATCCTGTTCTTCTGCATGCTACAGGTGCCTGTGCCATTGCATGTCCTGTCCTACCCTGTCCAATCTTGGGGGACAAACAGGACAGGAAGTGTAAGGGCGAGCCCTCTCATTAGTTTGACCTCTACCAGGTAAGTGACAAATGTAGTATCTCACAGAAGTGAATCCACCCCTCACATTTTTGTAAATATGTTATTCTATCTTTTCATGTGACAACCAGGGGCGGACTGAAAACTCATGGGGCCCCCGGGCAAAAGGGGATCATGGGGCCTCTGTGTCCTTGGCCAAACTCAAAAAAGCCTATGAAAAGGTACCAGGGGCATCTCATGGGGCCCCCTACTGACCCCGGGCCCTCGGGCAGTTCCAAATGATCAGTCCGCCCCTGGTGACAACACTGAAGAAATGACACTTTGGTACAATGTGACGTAGTCAGTGTACAGCTTGTATAACATGTAAATTTGGTGTCCCCTCAAAATAACTCAACACACCGCCATTCATGTCTAAACCGCTGGCAACAAAAGTGAGTACACCCCTAAGTGAAAATGTCCAAATTGGGCCCAATTAGCCATTTTCCCTCCCTGGTGTCATGTGACTCGCAAACAGTTTGCTGAAGACAAGCAGACTAAGGACATGGATTACTGGAACCATGCCCTGTGGTCTGATGACACCAAGATAAACTGATTTGGTTCAGATGGTGTCAAGCGTGTGTGGTGGCAACCAGGTGAGGACTACAAAGACTAGTGTGTATTGCCTACAGTCAAGCATGGTGGTGGGAGTGTCATGGTCTGGGGCTGCATGAGTGCTGCCGGCACTGGGGGGCTACAGTTCATTGAGAGAACCATGAATGCCAACATGTACTGTGATATACTGAAGCAGAGCATGATCCCCTCCCTTCGGAGACTGGGCTGCAGGGCAGCATTCCAACATGATAACGACCCTAAACACACCTCCAAGATGACCAGTGCCTTGCTAAAGAAGCTGAGGGTAAAGGTAATGGACTGGCCAAGCATGTCTCCAGACCTAAACCCTATTGAGCATCTGTGGGGCGTCCTCAAACGGAAGGTGGAGGAGCGCAAGGTCTCTAACATCCACCAGCTCCGTGATGTCGTCATGGAGGAGTATGGAGAAGTTTGATATCTTTGAGAAATGGCATGCGGATTTAAAGCTGAAGTCCAGTAAAAGCAAATATTGTCTAAATACAGTAAATGCTTATTGTTACTGCACAACGGATTTGTATTGTAGACTCCATATTTTCTGCACTCTGTATGTGAACAGATGACAAGACATGGTCCACTCACCCAGGACACGTAAAGTGGCAGATGCAGCCAATTCATCCACGTGACACGTGTAAATCCCGGCATCCTGCGGCTCACAATGACTGAGATGAAGGATTCTTCGTCGCCCAACAGAGAACATACGACATGATGAACTGGGAACCAGTTGCTCATCATTCTGGAAAAGGAACACGGGAAAGCGTCAAGAGTGTCCTGTATGGTGTGTATCTTTTCCTAAAGCCACTGCATCCACTGTACCCACAGCCACCCGGTACCCCTACTACTGGATACATTATAAAATATAGTATAAGCACTGGATGCTGGATAAGCTGACGGGTGTCTTTGCTCCACGTCCGTCCACTGGTCCCCACAAGCTTCGAGAGTGTCTGCCTCTGATCATCTTCCTGAGGAACAGGCTGAAGTACGCTCTGACCGGGGACAAGCCCCCACGTGTAGCACTGCCCCTTGGGACAAGCTGGAATATATTATGGGTTCTGCGCTCAATAGATCCAACCCTAAGCAAACCCAATCCCTCTGGCACAACTGGTAATGAATAGCAAATACCCCGCCAAGAAATTTGCTGACACAGGGTTAAATGAAACAAGAACAATTTTATGGAGAATGAAATGCAGTGTAGAGGGGTGGGGTTCCCCTTTCAACTTCAAAACTTACTTTTCTTTTTTTATGCAATGCAGTAAATTTGGTCTGCCACTAGAGGGCTTCACAGCCAAGAGTCTCCGGATGGCAGAGCTGCACTTTAAGCAGAATACAACTGATATCAAACAAATAAACTTACTTATGCTCTATCAATGAAATGTATTACCCACACCGGGGTATGATTCTGCTTCTGAGGGGCGTTAGCCAAAAATCACCTCAGAGTCAGAACAGAATGCAATAAAGAGGTACCTCTAATAAGGCTACTAAGCCAGATTCCCCCACTTCAGTCCTGGTAACGGTGGAGCTCTAGTTGGTGCACGTTTAGTCCTTACAATGAAGTAAATAGCAGCTGAAGGCTTCTTGGAGTTTCAGCTGGTGTGGGTTACATCCAATTTCACTAGGTTTCTGGGCTGAGAGGGTCCAACCTCAGTGTCTAAACGCAACACAAAGCACCCCAAGACCAGGGCAGTCGCAGGATGCAATCTCCCAGTATGTGTCAGTCCCCGGGGCAGACAGTCTCAATTACACTGGTGGTGAGGGGCAAAGCAGGCAGGGGGATGTGTGGCTTGCACAGGGCCCCGGATGGGTGAGATCCCAGCAGTGGGGTGCGGATGTCCCAGTCTATATGCAAAGTGTAAATGGTGTGTCTTACTCTCTCCAGGGGGACAGCTCACCAGACTCTGAACACACAGCAGGGTCCCTCTATCCGCGCTGAGTGCTGTAGTGCCTCCTCCTCTACTTGGACGGGCTCCACATGTCCCTGTCTTTTCTCCAGCCTGGTGTCTCTCTGTTCTCCCCTTCACTTCCTGCTTCCTCCCCCTTCCAGCGTTCTTTGCTGTGTAGTGGATGAGTCATGAACTTGGCAGAATGCCCAGGTTTTACAAATAGGAGAGAGAGAGAAAGGACTGACTGCTGAACATGTGATTCCTTCTGAATCCTCTTGTACAAGGAGCCTGCTACATAATATAAATATAATATATATATATATTATATAAAAAAATATATAAATATAATATATTATTATTATAATACAGGGTTTATATCGCGCCAACAGTTTACTCAGCGCTTTACAATATAACGGGAGACAATACAGCAACACTACAGTTCAATACAAGAGGGTTAGGAGGGCCTGATCCTGGGAGCTTACAATCTAGGAGATATATATAATATATATAAATATATAAGTGTGCGGAATCTTCATGCAGCAGCTGTGCACCAACCTCTAAGTATTTATAATACTGTTATAAATATATATATACTGTATATTTTATATATATAAATCTAGTAGATTTATATATATATAATATATATATAATATATATAAATATTATATGTATAATATATATATATTATAATAAATATAATATAAAATATGGCTTTCACAATTTCACAGTGTAAATGAACCCCTTATAGTAGTGATTTTCTGCTGTTTGTGTACCATAAAGAACAATATTTTTTTTTTAACCCCATCATGACAGGTGATAAAAAAGCATGTGCTGCTACTAAATATTCCATACTAGACATACATGTATTGATTTTCAGACAAGATCTCCGAGAATTTCTGATGGGGGAGAGACCTGTATGTAAACAATACAGATCTCTTCCCTGTCAGCTCCTGCACATTGCTTTGTAAGGCAAAGCATAGCAGAGCCATACAAAGCAGTGTGCTTACAGTGTTACACACACAGCCACCATAGTAAAACAGCACACAGTTAACCCTTTGATCACCCCAGATGTTAACCCCTTCCTGCCCAGTGCTATTAGTACAGTGTCAGTGCTTTTTATTAGTACTGATCACTGTATTGGTGTCACTGGGGATGTCAGTGACACCAAGTCAGTTACCCCCAGTGTCAGAATGCCTGCTGCAGTCCCGCTATAATTCACTGATCGCCACCATTACTAGTAAAAAAAAAAGAAAATTCCAGTATTTTTACCACCATTTGTAAACACTATAATTTTCACGTAAACCAGTTAATTTACACGTATTGGGATTTTTTTCTAGCAAAGACATGGAGCAGAACACATTTAGGCCTAACTTTATGACGAAATTTGATTTTTAAATTTTTTTTTACTGGATATGTTTAACCACCTCCCGCCCGCCATATAGTCCAATGATGGGCGCAAGGTGGTTCTCTTGTTCTGGGAGGACATCATATGACGTCTTCCCATTCTCAGCTCAGGGAGCGCGCAGCGCGGTGATCGTCGGTGCACTGTGTCCCTCGGACACAGCGGATCACCGATCACGGAAAGAGCCAAAGATGTCAGCTCGGTCATGTGATCAGCTGTGTCCAATCACAGCTGATCACATGTAAATACAGAAATGCCGGTTATCAGCATTTCTCTCCTCTCGAGCTGTCACGCTGACAGAGGACCTATACCTACAGGTCTCCACCCCCTTGTTTTCAGAGCTGAAAGATCCTGTGTAAATGTTGCACTTAGAATGGATGTAGGGTACAGATGGCTGTAGATATGTAGGAGGATTTGTTTCATCTCTGTGTATTACCTGGGGCCAGTCACTTCGCTGGGTATATGTAAGGGTTTACAAGCACTTTTAGTTGCATGTCAAGTCCTTTTTGTTCCCCCTTCCTGCTGAAGCACCTCCCAAGCGTCCACTTCTTCTGCCTACCCCTTGGTCCTGCCCTGCCTGTACCACTGACCATTACAGATGATGTCATAGCGCTTATGGCAAATGAGATCAAACTTTGAATGTAACGTACTTCATGACCCACTTTTGGATCTCACCTTACTCCAGGTCACAACAGCCTCTTGTTTGGAGACCTCACACTGGAATGTAGCTAGTCCGCCCTCATTGACCACAAAGTCCTGTGGAGGCTGTGTGATGGTCAGAGGAGGCTCAGTGACCGTCAACTGTGCTGTACTGCGCAGAGTGTCAGTGGTGAAAGCTATGACCGATGAATCTGGGATGCTGAGATCCGAGAGAAGCAGAAAATGTTGACGACCACTTGTCCTAATGTTACAGCGGTCATCAGAGGTCAGACGGACTCCACCCTTCCACCATTCTCCAACCAAATCATCATGGGATAACTCCACCACAAATTCCACATTACTCCCTTCTTCACACTTCACATCTTGAAGGCCTTTCTTTATTGCTATACTGCGTGCTGTGAAAAAAAAAAAAACATCATATAGATCATATAGATCTGTTGGCATTTTCTTTTCTTGCTAACTTCTGGAAATTCTAGTTGTCTGATAGCCATGCTGATCCTTAGACATTCTTTTTCACTGGTAAGCAACAAGCATGAAGCAAGCAAAGTCCAGGTGAAGTCTGAACTACTAATTTGGAAGCTTGTTGCAGATCACTGACCCAGGGGGCATGAAATAGAGAAATTGAGGGGTGCTAGATCTCTTGTTGTTGTTGGGGTTTTGGTTTGATGACTTATTGTCATGTGAACAGCTTTCTATCTTACAGGAGCCTAAGGTTGGCCATACATTATACAATTTTCTTGAGAATTGTGCTGTAGGCTTACCCAAAACCATATAATATGAGGTCAAACCTAAACAACACTTTCAATTGTATCCAATTAGGCAGGCCCTTGCATTACATAGTTGAAGGTAAATCTAAAGGAAATTGGGCAGAAATTGGACAGAAAATTGTATAAGCAGTCAATAAATGATGAGATTTTTTTTTTCCTTCCACAACAGGTGGAAGGAAAGAAAATCACTTTATTCCCCCCATCAACACAGCCAGCCTGCAGAAAGCAATGATTACTGCTAGCTGCTATAGCCATCGGCAGTATTCACGTGTAACAAATCCGATAGGCTGGTTGTATCCATGTCAATCGATGGAAGAAATGGAGTCGATCGAAAGGAGAAAAGGAAGAGAGAGCCAACCAAAGATGTTTGTCCAGATTTGTTTAATTTGCTATTGTATTCTTTGAGAGGAGCCAATACATTTAGATGGTACCAAAGGCCACCTTCATGAGGGCTTTCGAAAAGTGAAAGAAAGCTTTGATTGTAGACATTTGGAAGTATAATAGTCGGTAATACTGTATATTGAGAATAACAGAAATCTACTTTTAGTGCTCAGTTTGGCTTCCAAAATGAGCAATGAAGGAAGACTTCTGTTATTCTCCATAATTTCTTCCTGAATATGTTACTGTCAATTGTCAAGAAACCTATATTCTCATTTTCCAAAACCCCCGATGGAGAAGGAGGTCTGCAACCCCAAAATATGTTGGCGATTTTGACTAAATACAACAAAAAATATCTTTGAAGTGGTGCTCTTTTCTTCAGAGTTCATTGACGTCAGAGGATCAGCATGATTACTGTGTAACTGGTAGATTCGGAAGACAATGCCATAATTCTCTTAGCATAGGTTTCATTTAAATATCTTTAAAACTATGACAGAAATATGACACATACGTAGGATATTAAGGCGGCAATCAGTCCTGTCATGAAGGCTCTCACAGCTGTAGCGGCCCCGGTCGGAAGCCTGGACACAGCGGATAGTCAGCTTGTGGGTGCAGCCCATATCCTCAAATGAAAATTTATCGCTGGGCTGGATAACTATTCCTTGCTTCACCCAGCGCACCTCTCCTCTCTCCGTGGTCACCTGGACCTGAAAGGTGATGTCTTCTTCCTCTTCCATCTCCTTGTCCTCCAAACCCTGAACAAACATCACGTGTGCCTCTGAGAAGAGATAGGGGGCAGTCAGTCTTCCACTCTTATTAAAATGTAAAATCATATGGAGTATTTCCTCCCACTTTTACACAAAGCACAATAGATATCAGAATTAGGATTAAAGGACCAGTCCTCCCAAAAGCACCATTTCAATTATGGGTGAGGTCTGATGGACCAAATTGTACAATGGCTTCCTATATGACAAGATCTTCCTGCTGTCATTACTAGATCTCTTCCTGCCCACCAATGCAGTTGAATGTGTCCCATCCACTTTGAGGTGTCTCTACTCTTCCTGCTGGATTCTCCATAGTAATCAATGCATCAGATATATAACCAGGAGATTCTTACCTGATTAGGATGATCTTCTGGGAGCAAACATTCAATGACAATGACCTCTCTGGTGAACAAATACACTAAATTGTAAACTTGTAAAGGGGTCCTTAACCGATATCTTAACAATTCACTTCCTAGTGCCATTTATAGATTCCTGTTCTGTATCTCTGGTAGAGTACCTCCCTATTAGACCAATGATGTTGCAGAGGATGAAGTATCTTGTTGCTGACCATAGATGGTGAGGGATGGGGAAACAATGTTCCACAAAAATGGCTCTACAAGGACACTTGTACGAGCCAAGTTCTAGATGTCGACTGTTCCAGACTTCACTGGATCACACCTCATGGTTAAACTAACCATCCTATGAACTTCCTTTGAAGTCAGCCCACTATTTCCAGAGTTGCTGGAATGGGTACAAATAACTGACCCATCCTGATGCACAACTGATGGGGATTTTATATTTCCTTACTAAAGTTGTCTCATAATATCTAAGCAAGCAAGCCTCCAACATCTAGTTACCTTAGATAACTTCATGCTATAGGAATGCCATTGTAACCTGACTATATGGACAAGAGAGCTCACTAATTTCCTTGTGCTATCTTCCTTAGAAGGTGATATTGTTTATTAATGGGTAAATCCTACCACCATGTACGTTATATATACTACAGCTAGAACTTGGAATATCATCATGGCAAAAAGGCATCTTTAGTTAATTAATCTTTTTAGATTTCCTAATATTATTACATTTGACATCTGTAGCTGTCATTACTCAATTAAATGTTGTACCTACATGTGTTTGTGTGATCTCTCTTTGCACATCTTGAATACAATCCAAAAAAGTAAACTATCAGGTATCGGAAATAAAATAACAGCTTGAGAAAGAGCATGTGCTCAAAGATCATACTGGCAACCAATGCCATATAGTTGCATAGACATGCATAAACGTTTCTTGGTTTGAGCCTGTACCAGACTTTGTTTGCTGTCAGGCCCCTATGGTAGTCATATTGGCTGGCATGGTCATAATGATACCTTATAGACTGGTGGAGATGATAAAATGTGGCATGCTTTTGGGTGCATTTGGCTTGCTTTGAGATCAGTTTGAGTTCCATCCTTCACAGGTACCTTTGACCTGCAGCAGACCTCCTGACCACTTTCTAGACTTATTCAAGCTGCACTGGCATTCCTACTGATTTAAATAAAGAGAAAAGCAGTTTCGACACAAACAAAAGCCATGTACATAGGCCCGTAAAAGAGTAACTAACATTCAGCTCAACACAACCACATCTCATCGCTAAAGAAAACAAACCAACTTTTGTAGTGTATAATGAGCACCATACCTTGCACTCTGAGCCTTGCCCGAGAGATGAGCCCCTCAGCATTAGCGGTGATGGTACCCGAATCTGAAAGACGGCACCCATGTAAGGTCAGAGAGTGGCACAGTCCATTGCTCGCCATGCTGGCCCTCCGGTCTGAATTCACCGGGGATCCATTCAGCTCCCAGTGAAGAATGACATCATCTGGAGAGACAACACACTTAAAAGTAGCGGTGTCTCCTTCCAGAACAGTGACGTTTTGTAGCGTGGTGAGGAACTCCACCTGACGGGGCGCTGAGGGAAGAGGAACAATGGTGAGAATTTTGGTCCAATTCTTTATACCTAGACACTGAACTAGTTGTTCAAATAAAACATACAAACCAACCCCACCAGCAGTCTACATATTTAGACAGTATGTTTTTATCAGCCATTCTTCAAAAATTAGGAAGTTGATAGACCATAATGTATATAGCAGCTTTCAACCTCATATCAAAGGTGATTTATTTTGTTTTAGGCTTGAATGTTTGTATAAGAGTGAAGTTCACTAAGAAAGACATTTTATAGTCTTTTTGATGCTCTTTTTTTAGCAATAATTCAGCAGCTCTAAAGCTAAACTCCACCAACATCCATTCTCTTTAAAGGTCAGTCCACCTAAAAATTATATATTTTAAATACAGAAGGCTCAGTCACACTTAAAGGCTGGCTCCATGCCAACCCTCCTGCTTGGGGATTGACCAAAGTCCTCTGAGTGTGCAGACCAACCCCTCCTCACCCCTGCCCACTGCTTCTAGAATCTTCTCCAAAATTCTAGAGCAGGGGGAGGCATCAAGGAACTGAGCCTCTCAGCCCTGAGACCATTCTTCAAGATGGGCTGAGTCAGTTCCTGGCTTTCTATAACCTTGGATAACCTTGAGATCTGCCTGCCATTATTTCAGACTCTTTACCTGTCCACCTTGGGATTTTGGGTGTTCCCACCCACCTTTGTGTGTTTTAGCTCCTCCTGTTACAGTCTCTATGATATACAATAAAAAAAAGTATCCAAAAGAATGTTGGAAACCCATTTCTAATATTTCTGTATATTTTGGTAGATGCCGGAGCATTAAATATATCTCTCAGTGAGAATTTGGTAAAATTTCCCAGATCTTCACAACTACTGTGGTTATCCACAGTAGTTGTAAAGACCTGGGAAATTGTAACAAATTGTCACTGAGAGATATATGTAATGCTCCGGCATCTACCAAAATGAACTGAAATATTAGCTTTGGGTAGACTAAGACTTTAATAATTAATAAAATCAAATATATGTAAACAGAGCTGATCTCCAGGGGACCTTCCATCCTGCTCCTGGAACAAAACAGAGTCGGCTGAGCGCCGCTCAGCCATTCATGGGAAGCTTTGTATACTGTGAACAAACACAAAGCTTCTCCTGATTGGCTGAGGCTGAGAGGCGGACAGATGATGTCACGATTCTGTCTCATAGAATACAGAGCTTCCTTTAAATGGTTGACTGTTGCTCAGCCCAACTGTTTTGTTTCAGGAGTGAGATGGGAAGACCCCATCCCACTGCCAGAACACACGCAGTATACTGTAGGTAGCTGAGGCAGCATACAGGTAAAGCGGTTGTAAAGCCTAAAGGTTTTTTCTACCTTCATGCATTCTATATATGAAGGTAGAAAACTTTCAGCATTCTGCTACCCCCACAGACCCCTCAATACTTGCCTGAGCCCGGTTTAGCGATGTGCATGAGAGTGGGTGCTGTCCCAGCTCTCTGCCTCCTCATTGGCTCAGAGACAGCAGCAGGAGCCATTGACTCCCGATGCTGTCAATCACAGCCAGTGAGGAGGGAGCAGGGGCAGAGCAGAGCCCCCTTCTGTATGTTTTATGCACACGCAGATCAGGGCTGAGTCAGCACGCATAATACCCCTCTAGCAAGCGGCTTGCTATGGGGGCACTCGGCAGGGGGGAGGAGCGCAGAGTGCCAGCGAGAAACCCAAAAAAAGGAGAATCGGGGCTGCTCTGTGCAAAACCGTTGCACAGAGCAGGTAAGTATAATATGTTTGTTATTAAAAAAAAAACAACAAAACCTTTAGTATCCCTTTAAGGCAGCGTGCCCAGCAAGCGCACGTTTGTGCAGTAAATTGATCATTTGGGCCTGCTTGGCCGAAATGAACTATTTAAAAGGGACATTAAATGTGGAGATCAGCTTTAATCAAATTCGCCTGCAAATGACTCCAATACATTTCTCTGAAAATGTCCTACACTAAATTTCTCATCCCTAAAGAAATGAGAAATAATTAGATTTTTTTTTTCTTGGATGAATTTTCAAAGAAATACAGTGGAATTGGTTGGAGGTCAAACTCCACTGATAAGGTATAGCACAGATTGGGCACAGATTGGGTAATAAACTGTAAATGTCAATTATAACGTCTTGTTTATCCTGTTTCAGTTATAGTTTCTGTGATGGCTCCCATTTTGGTGGGAAAAAAAAATAATCAAGGACAAGCTGTCATTCACTTTCCAATAATGAATTGTAGAGAAAATCACATAAACACACCAGATTAATAAAATAAACTGCCCATTACTGAAAAAATATTAATCTGATATGTTTTTATGTAATTTTGTGTACTATTCAATATTGTTTCTTATAATTGTGTGTTGTTCCATGTTATAATGTGATTTGTTGTTCTTTTTATAAATGGACTAAGACCACTCTGTGAAGTTATAACATATCCATGGTCCTGATGTGACATACCCACAAAATACGTAAACTGACTACTGGTCTAGTTTAGATGTGTCTGCTACATCATACTTTAGTTATAAATGAAGATTTTAATAGGAGCTACAGTGGCTTTAAAAAGTATTCATGCCCCTTGAAATTTTCCACATTTTGTCATGTTACAACCAAAAACAAAAATGTATTTTATTGGGATTTTATGTGGTAGACCAACACAAAGTTGCACATAATTGTGAAGTGGAAGGAAAATGATAAATGGTTTTCAACATTTTTTACAAATAAATATCTGAAAAGTGTGGCGTGCATTTGTATTCAGCCCCCTTTACTCTGATACCCCAAACTAAAATCTAGTAGAACAAATTGCCTTCAGAAGTCAATTAATTAGTCCACCTGTGTGGCATTTAATCTCAGTATAAATACAGCTGTTCTGTGAAGCCCTCAGAGGCTTGTTAGAGAACATTACTGAACAAATGGCATCATGAAGGCCAAGGAACACACCACACCAGTCAGGGATAAAGTTGTGGAGAAGTTTAAAGCAGGGTTAGGTTATTAAAAAATATGCCAAGCTTTGAACATCTCACGGAGCACTGTTCAATCCATCATCCGAAAATGGAAAGAGTATGGCACAACTGCAAACCTACCAAGACATGGCCGTCCACCTAATCTAGGCAAGGAGAGCGTTCATCAGAAGCAGTCAAGATGCCCATGTTAACTCTGGAGGAGCTGCAGAGAGCCACAGCTCAGGTGGGAGAATCTGTCCGCAGGACAAGTATTAGTCGTGCACTCCACAAATCTGGCCCTTATGGAAGAAAACCATTGTTGCAAGAAAGCCATAAGAAGTCCCGTTTGTAGTTTACAAGAAGCCATGTGGGGGACACAGCAAACATGTGGAAGAAGGTGCTCTGGTCAGATGAGACCAAAATGGAACTTTTTGGCCTAAAAGCAAAATGCTATGTGTGGCAGAAAACTAACTCTGCACATCACCCTGAACACACCATCCCCACCGTGAAACATGGTGGTGGCAGCATCATGTTGTGGGGATGCTTTTCTTCAGCAGGTACAGGGAAGCTGGTCAGAGATGATGGGCAATCTTAGAAGAAAACCTGTTAGAGTCTGCAAAAGACTTGAGACTGGGGTGGAGGTTCACCTTCCAGCAGGACAATGACCCGAAACATCCAGCCAGAGCTACAATGGAATGGTTTAGATCAAAGCATAATCATGTGTTAGAATGGCCCAGTCACAGTCCAGACCTAAATCCAATTGAGAATCTGTGGCAAGACTTGAAAATTGCTGTTCCCAGACGCTCTCCATCCAATCTGACAGAGCTTGAGCGATTCTGCAAAGAAGAATGGGCAGAAATGTCCCTCTCTAAATGTGCAAAGCTGGGAGAGACATCTCCAAAAAGACTTGCAGCTGGAATTGCAGAGAAAGGGGGTCCTACAAAGTATTGACTCCGGGGGGCTGAATACAAATGCCGCCACACTTTTCAGGTATTCATTTGTAAAAAAATTTGAAAACCATTTATCATTTTCCTTCCACTTCACAATTATGTGCCACTTTGTGTTGGTCTATCACATCAAATCCCAATAAAATACATTTACGTTTTTGGCTGTAACATGACAAAATGTAGAAAATTTCAAGGGGTATGAATACTAGTTCAAGGCACTGTAGCATTTTCTTTTCTACTCCTAGAAGCTTAATAGTGTCATCCTATGTTTCCATGCACACTACTTTAGGTTATTAGTATTTTTGAGCTTCAGCATCTAGGAGCAGAAAAATAAATGTTTTTGTAGTTTTTTGGAACGTTTTTCCAGCAGAAAAAAAATGCTAAATGCTCCTAAGAGCTCCTAAAAACGCTCCTGACAGCTTTTTTTCTAGCTTTTAAATTTTTTTTCCTCTACATGTACTGTAAAAATGCTAATAAAATGCTAATACTCCTGAACACTACTAAAAAATGTTATTACCAGCATTTTTTATCTAGCATTTTTTCCAGCTGAACTTAAAAAAAAAATATCTAGTGTGCATGGAGCCTTAACATGCAAAAAAAGTTGTTTTTTTTTCTGCTCCTAGGAGACGAAGCTTCAAAAACACTTCTAGACTACAATAGTGTGCATGGACACATAGGGGTTGATTTACTAAAACTGGAGCACTTGGAATCTGGTGCAGCTGTGCATGGGAGCCAATCAGCTTCTAAAGACGACCATACATGGGTCAAATTCCGAAAGAATTTTCTTTCGATAATCTTTTCTAAGAATTTTTGTTAGAATTTCGCACCATTAGTGGGTCACAGAAACGGCTGATGTTCGTGCGACCATTGAATTTGAGTGATCACATTTTTTGAAAAGTGAACGAATTTCGAATCAATGATAGGAGAATCACGCGAGAAAGAAGAAATGACCATGAGCTGTAACCTGGAAAGAAAAGAAAATTCTTGGCCACGAAAATTCTTTTCTGTAGCAACATGAGGTGAAATGAAAGGCTTGGTTGGTCAAATTTCGAAATCAATGGTGGCACCACTGGATTACAAAACACAAAAAATTTCAGATTTGCAAAAGAAAATTAGTTCAGAATCCAACCCATGTATGGCCTGCGTTAGTGTAATTCTCTGGCCTACCAAAACACAAAGTATCCATTTCAGGTGGGTGGATTACAAAATGCATGAAATATCCTATTTTCTAGGGTAAATTCATTCAGAATTCGACCCATGTATGGCCTGCATAACTTCAGCTTGTTCAATTAAACTTCGGCAATTAAAGCTGGAAGCTGATTGGTTTCTATGCAAAGCTGCACCAGATGTCGCACTCTCCAGTTTTAGTAAATGACCCCCAGTGCATACACTATTTCCTTCTAGGGGTAGAAAAAAAACCCTCATAAGTAGCTGCTAGGAACCTATTTTTCAGCTAGTATGCATGGAGCCTGACAGATGGAATATTTTGCATTAAGATATGAAAATTAAAATGATAAAAGAAACATTTTCAACCCTTTGATTATTCTCATCACTTTGGTTAAAAACAATATTCGATTTGTCCCAACCAGGGGCGGACTGACCATTTGGGAACTCGGGCACTGCCCGAAGGCCAGGGGTCAGTAGGGGGCCCCATGAGATGCCCCTGGTACCTTTCATAGACTTTTTTGGGTGTGGTTGGAGTGTGGGCGAGGACACAGGGGCCCCATAATCTACTATTGCCCGGGGGCCCCATGAGTTGTCAGTCCGCCGCTGGTCCCAACCATTCAAAAATTGAACAACCGTTTTTGAGAACATTTTTAGAACACAAATTCTAACCATGTACAGCCAGTTTTGTTCCTTACCTTCTACACGAACTTCTGCTCGTAGCTGGTCGGAGCCGGCGTCACAAGTGTAAGTGCCGGAGTCAGACGGCCGGACGCTTTGCACAGTGAGCTGACGATGAGCGCCCCGGGCCAAGATTTTTACACGCCCTCCCGACACCAGCTCCTCCCCATCTCTGAGCCAGCGCACCTTGAAGTTTGGCCTTGACAGTTCACAGGCCAAAACCAGGTCATCTCCAGTCACCAACACATGGTGCTCAGGCGTTCCGCTGTTACCCACGATGGTGACAGGTGGCGCTAACGGGGCAGAGAAGACAACGCACAGGTCAAACGTTCTACAATGCAACCGATAAGTCACCACAAAGCAAAACAAAGTGCAGCTTTCATCAGCCCAAAACAGCAAACGTCACTACGGGCAATGTCATCTGAAGATAGGCACCGACAGGGAGGCATTGCAAGCATCAAGGGAATGGGGTTCAGGACACCGGAGCAGCCATAGAAACTGAGGCATCACAGGAGGAGGAAGGAGGCAAAGCAAGACACACGGGTGCATGGAAGGGGGGGGGGGGGTAAGATGAATTGTCCGAAAATCTGATTAGAAAATTCGGCAATGATGTTAGCATGACTAAAAGCAGGCGTCACGTCATCATGGCACTACGAATCATCAGTGAAAACAGGTTAATATATAGGAGCACGCCAATTTTCAGAAAAAGGGACAGAGTTATTGTGTTATGATGATAGAAAAAAATTTGCAGGATCGAACAAGCAAACAGGGAAACTGCACCCAGCAATGTCTGTGGATGGGTCGCCTGAAATACATCCCGATGCTATAGTATGCTACAGGGAACATGATCAGTGCCGGTGTTAGGAGGACAGGAATTTTCCATTCCACGACACAGGGGTCTGGTTATAATAAACAGAAGGGAAAACAGACTGACTACAGGAAATCTGTAGGGGGGCTGTCATTATCCCACTGTGGGTCACCGTATTCTAATTACATTTTAGGCATTTTGGGGATTACCTGACCAGCTATAAATCATAATTAAAAAAAGATTCAATATACTAATCCATTTTGAGCACTTACGAGACTTCCAGACACAGAGCCCTGATAAACACATTTTTGTTGGTTATTCAACTGAAAAATTTTGTAAGAGAGTTGGGTCTTATCCAAATTACATTTTTAAAGGGATTATTTAATGTGTATGAATAGCCAACATTTGAGTATTTATAAAAAATAAAAATCTGCATAGCAATTTGCCCAATGAAAGTGCATGTACATTCGTTCTGAGCAAATAGGTGTAAGCATCGAATGTCATTTGGCTATTACCTGTGTTGGTTGTTTTTCATTGATTTAACATGGAAAGTACCATATTTGGCCATATGATGGTGCTAAGCATCATACAGATTTCCTATGCACATTTCAGATTGCTAGACCCTTGTTTGTTTGAGTCACAATGAGGTACAACCTCTCTCAGGTATTTATTGCTCAACTATATAAAAAGATGTATGGTCACCATGCTAATGCTCCAAGAATCCGTGCTGGTTGCATGATCTAACTTTATACATACAACTTTTACTGCAATCCAATTCATTTCTAACGTAACACATAAGCCCTGATGAAACGCGTTGGAAATCTTTTTTCTATGGAATAGCTAGAAAAATATTGTTTTGAACTCCTTGACCATTGATGTGGCACCCTGAACGGTTTTTGTTTAGTTGGACTTTTCCAAAACCACCAGAGCAGTGGTGGCGAACCAATGACACGCTTGTCGCAATGGGCGCGCAGAGCCCTTTCTGTCGGCACACAAGCCAAGTTTCCAGAAGCCAAGCATCGGATAACAGCGCACATAGGGGCCAATGTGCATGCTCGGAAACAAGTAGCCAGGAGCACTCATTAGTGCTGGTTGTCAGTGGAACTTTGCCCCTTGTGCTGGTGGTCAGTGGGACTTTGCCCCCTTGTGCTGTTGATCAGTGGAACTTTGCCCCTTGTGCTGGTGATCAATGGAACTTTGCCGCCTTGTACTGGTGGTCAGTTGAACTTTGCCCCCTTGTGCTGGTGGTCAGTGGAACCTTTCCCCCCCCGTGTTGGTGCTCAGTGGAACTTTGCCCCCTTGTGCCGGTGGTCAGTGGAACTTTGCCCCCCTGTGCTACTGGTTAGTGGAACTTTGCTCTCCTGTGCTGCTGGTCAGTGGAACTTTGCCCCCTTGTACTGATGGTCGGTGGAACTTTGCCCCCCTGTGCTGGTGGCCAGTGGAACTTTGCCCCCTTGTGCTGGTGGTCAGTGGAACTTTACCCCCTTGTGCTGATGGTCAGTGGAACTTTTCCCCCTTGTGCTGGTGGTCAATGAAACTTTGCCCCCTTGTGCTGATGGTCAGTGGAACCTTTCCCCCTTGTGCTGGTGGTCAATGAAACTTTGCCCCCTTGTGCTGGTGTTCAGTGGAACTTTGCCTCCTTGTGCTGGTGGTCAGTGGAACTTTGCCTCCTTGTGCTGGTGGTCAGTGGAACTTTGCCCCCCTGAGCTGGTGGTCAGTGGACCTTTTCCCCCTTGTGCTGGTGGTCAGTGGAACTTTGCCCCCCTGAGCTGGTGGTCAGTGGAACTTTTCCCCCTTGTGCTGGTGGTCAGTGGAACTTTGCCCCCCTGTGCTGGTGGTCAGTGGAACTTTGCCTCCTTGTGCTGGTGTTCAGTGGAACTTTGCTTCCTTGTGCTGGTGGTTATTGGAACTTTGCCCCCTTGTGCTGGTGGTCAGTGGACCTTTTCCCCCTTGTGCTGGTGGTCAGTGGAACTTTGCCCCCCTGTGCTGGTGGTCAGTGGAACTTTGCCCCCTTGTGCTGTTGGTCAGTGGAACTTTGCCCCCTTGTGCTGGTGGTCAGTGGAACTTTGCCTCCTTGTGCTGGTGGTCAGTGGAACTTTACCCCCTTGTTCTGGTGGTCAGTGGAACTTTGCCCCCCTGTGCTGGTGGTCAGTGGAACTTTGCCCCCCTGTGCTGGTGGTCAGTGGAACTTTGCCCCCTTGTGCTGGTGGTTATTGGAACTTTGCCCCCTTGTGCTGGTGGTCAGTGGACCTTTTCCCCCTTGTGCTGGTGGTCAGTGGAACTTTGCCCCCCTGTGCTGGTGGTCAGTGGAACTTTGCCCCCTTGTGCTGTTGGTCAGTGGAACTTTGCCCCCTTGTGCTGGTGGTCAGTGGAACTTTGCCTCCTTGTGCTGGTGGTCAGTGGAACTTTACCCCCTTGTTCTGGTGGTCAGTGGAACTTTGCCCCCCTGTGCTGGTGGTCAGTGGAACTTTGCCCCCCTGTGCTGGTGGTCAGTGGAACTTTGCCCCCTTGTGCTGGTGGTCAGTGGAGCTCTATTATTGTGTTTTTATTTAAGACAGAAGATGTTAACGTATGGGTTGTTTTTTTCTAAACTAAAACCTCAGTATTCAGGTTTAATTGCCGTGTTGGCACTTCGGGATAAATAAGTGGGTTTTGGGTTGCAGTTTGGGCACTTGGTCTCAAAAAGATTCGCCATCACTGATCTAGAGGCTGCAAAATTTGTTCTTGTAAACATGAGCAGCCTTACCAAAGAAAATCAGCTTGATTAATGCAATTATCTATTATAACACAGGATATTATTATTAGAAGATTTTTTTTATATATATCGAGGCTTTTACAGTTGTCTATGTCCCATTGGAGACATATATATATCTATATATATATATTCTCGATGGAGGGAATTCCAAAAGCATGGTCTTGCATTAGATTTAAAAAAAAACCTGCCTCCAAGTCCAGAACAGTTTCCAAAACGTGCAACAGATTCGGGTCTTAATAGCACAACTTTTACAAAGTAGCGCTATGGCTTCATATAAACTAAAAACAAACATTTCCTTCAGTTCATGGATTAAAAAACTTGAGGTAATATAGCCCAACTCTGTGCTTTAATACAAAGACAGGCAGAGAGCCCATCTCTGTACACTGTAAAGCAGGGCGGTATGTTTGTCATCACTGAAGAAGTTGAGGGACTAGTTCTCCATCAGGTCCTCTCTCTACTTATGATTGAAGGCAGGCAGTGGCCAGTTTCTCTAGTCAATAGAAGGCTGTCTATTGGCAATGGATCCACTCACTGCCTGGTGTCAATCAGAGTGGACCTGATGGGGAACTAGTGACTCTGAATCATCATTAGGCTCCACCCACCCAGCTGCAGCAGTGGAGAGGGACCTTAGCTGCACTGAAGATGGAGTGTCTATATGGACCCGCCTCTCATGACAAATGTTGATGCTTGCCTCAAATTCATGTACTGGTTTCCATCAGGTTCATGAATTTGGGGCACAGACATTTGTCGTGCGGAGGCACAACAGCATTCTAGAGAGTGTCATAGACATTCTTTATGAACTCCCCTGTATTTGTTCTGGTGACCGCTGTCAATGGAACCAGGGGCAGACTGACCATTTGGAAACTCGGGCACTGCCCGAGGGTCCAGGGTCAGTAGGGGTCCCATGAGATGCCCCTGGTACCTTTTTCATAGGTTTTTTTTAGTTTGGGCAAGGACACAGGGGCCCCATGATCCTCTATTGCTTGGGGGGCCCCATGAGTTGTCAGTCCGCCCTTGTGATGCCCCTGGTACCTTTTTCATAGGTTTTTTTGAGTTTGGGCAAGGACACAGGGGCCCCATGATCCCCTATTGCCCGGGGGCCCCATGAGTTGTCAGTCCGCCCCTCAATGGAACAGAGAGTGAGTGGAAATGTAAACATTTTTTATAATTAAAAAATTTTACAGTTGCCGCCAGAAAAGGAGGAGATGAGAAATCTTTCAATGGGGACACTTGCTCTGATGAGAGCTGTCTAAGAAAGCTTCCCTCTCACTTTGCAGAGATTTATTATGACTTCCTGCTACATCTTCAGGAAAAATCTCCCAAAAGACACAACAGGATGTGTAAGAAATGTGGGGAAATTCACTCTATTGACCATAAACTGAGTTTGTGTAATTCCTGTACATGCAGCTATATGCGTAGGGGGTTCTTCCTGGAGCCTGTTTTTTTTTTCTTGGTTTTTATGTGAGTTAGGCAGAAAAGAGAATTTTGCGGCAGCACCAGCAGATGTGATCCGGCATCGCCAGCAGATGCTTTCCTGGATCACAGCAGATGTGTTCTAGCATCATAAGGAGATGAGTTCCAGCATTATGTTTTCCTGGATCACAGTAGATGTGTTCCAGCATCACCAGCAGATGTGTTCCAGCATCGCCAACAGGTGATTTCCTGGATCTCAGCAAATGTGATCCCAGATTACAGCAAACGTGTTCCAGTATCACCAGCAGATGTTCCCCTTGATCACAGCAGATGTGTTACTGGACCACAGCAAATGTGTTCCAGCATCACCAGTAGATGTGTTCCAGCATTATGTTTTCCTGAATCATAGCAGATGTTTTCCTGGTTTACAGCAGATGTGTTCCAGCATCACCAGGCGATATGTTCCAGCATCACAAGCAGATGTTTTTCTGGATCACAGCAGATGTTTTCCTGGATCTCAGCAGATGTGACCCCAAATCACGGCAGATGTGTTCCAGCATCACCAGATGTGTTTCAGCAACTGTTAGATATGTTCCAGCATCTCCAGCAGATGTGTTCCTGAATCACAACAGATATGTTCCAGCATCTCCAGCAGATGTGTTCTAGCATCCCCAGCAGATGTATTCCAGCATCCCTGGAAGATGTGTTCCTGGATCACAGCAGATGTGCTCCAGCATCTCTGGCAGATGTGTTCCAGCATCATTGGCAGATGTGTTCCTGGATCACAGCAGATGTGTTCCAGCATCACCAGCAGATGTGTTCCAGCATCCCTGGTAGATGTGTTCCTGGATCACAGTAGATGTGTTCCAGCATCACCAATAGATGTGTTCCAGCATATCTGGCAGATGTGTTCCAGCATCATTGGCAAATGTGTTCCAGGATCACCAGTTTGCTACTTTAATTCTGACTAGACTATACTTTTAATAAAAGCCTGTTTGAGCAACGGTTGACCCAATTAGTTTCATTTTCATTTCATTAGCATATCAGCCTGTCATCTCCTAATTTAAAAAAAGGTGGAAGACTGTTTTAAAAATGATAACATCCAGCAGATTTTGATGGGTGGAGCTGACCTTTAACATATAGGAGAAGCTCAGTAGAGGGGTGGCAGGAGAGGAGAGGTGAAGGAATAGGAAATATTATGGGGGGGGATGCAGGGTGGGGAGGGGGTGTCAGGGTGTTGGTTGCAGTGCCTCTTCGTCTCTCCTGTTACCTCCCACAGTGACATAAAAGCTGAAGCTCTCGTTGCGGGCATCACATAGATATTCGCCAGCGTCATCACCCGACGCTCCCAGGATGGTCAGTGAGCACTCTGCTCCCCTCTCCTCCACTAGTATGTGCGGATTGTCTTTCAGCCGCTCGCCGTCCTTGTACCACCTCACTTCAGAGTCAGATCGAGACAGGGAGAGTGCCAGCCTGAGGTCCTCAGACACAGTGCACCCCCTGCGCGGCATGATCTGGTCACGCTCTAAGATCACCACTACAGCCTCTTATAAGAACCAAACACCAAGAGGAGTTAGTCCCAGGCAGTAAAGGAGAGGGGACAGAATCTAATTGCAATTTAAAGAGGTTTTCCAGTTTTCAGTATAATATTTCCCAAGCTCAAAAATTGAAAACTAATAGCCATTGCTAAATAAGACAGCTGTTCCTGGAACACTTATCGTGTATCCATGACTGTTCATTTTGTATGTATAAATGTCTTGTTGGTGACATCTAGTAGTAATTCATTGTAGTACAACTTATTTTTATATCTGTAAATGGCTCAATCCAGTTTACCTCTATCTTGGGGCTTGTTGGTTTAGTCCTTAGACATCCCCCCTCCCTTCTTCTTCATCATCCCTTAGTAAGTTACCATCCTTCATAGCAGGTATAGGGCTAAAAGGATAAGTGTCTCTTTCACATCAAATGACCAGTGAACATTCCATGTACTGCATCTTAACAAGTAAAATTGTGTTGGATTAAACTGCTGTGTCTTATTGGAGAGTTAAGCTGTCTGTGGAGGGTGCTTATTCAGCAGGTAACCATACTGGCTGAACGGACCGAGGTCTAAAGGATGTATTGCACTGCATAAAGTGGAGAGTGAAAAGGAACAACATCATTTTGTTGTTGATCATTTTTCCTAAACTAAATGCTGTAAGGAGCGACAGATCTCTATATGAAAAAGTTGCTACAATACATTTCCACTTTGCCATGGCATGTGTACGGTCCTGAGTTTCCGCATGTCCTAGATTACGGTTATGGTTGTGGTTGGGGGCAGTATAACTGTGGCTCACCTGCTATTACCACTGCTTGTGTGAACAATTTAAAGATTGTTACATTACAGATCCTCTAATGAATATAAGAATACAATGCAAGCCCCTCAGTGAATGGATCACTGAGTTATTTCAACTGGAGAAGGTGATTTCTTTGACCCGCCACTGCTCAAGAACTATCAAATTGAGGGACTCTCTGGCATTTCATCTACCTGCTATGTACTCCTGTAGATATGCGACCTCATGAAATCACCCCATTCCCATGTCCCTGACTACTGGTCCCCCCTCCTTTCCCCTTTCTTTATGTCTCTTTCTTGCTTTTTCTTTCTACTTTTCCCTTCTTTCTTTTATTACACAACCTGTCTGAGTTCCCAGGGGAGTAGGACCTGCATAACCTTCTTTAGATCTCGCAGGTCGAACATTAAGCTGGCCATACACTAGTAGAATTTAATTTGTAATGTTTTTGTTTTAGGAACGTTTGTTTGATTTTCTATTCGCTCATGGGGTGAAATCAACATTCTTTTTTCAACGACAGCTAAGAGAAAATTCTAAGGACCTGGATGGAAAATTTTTCTCAGATGAATGAAATTCTAAAAGTGAAGGTGGTTTTTATTCAGGAAAGTCCATTCAACCCAAAATTGAATGTTAAAAACAAATGAAATTTTGAAGTACTTTCGACTGACCTTCAAATCCACCAGTGCATGGACAACTTTAGGCTGGCCATAGATGGATCCGTTTTTTCAAAAAACCAGCGGGCTGATCGATAAAAAACTGACCAGGTTCCCCCATTCACACAAGAGAGGTGGATGGAAGAATCCTCCACGCTGTGTTATAGCATCCTGACAGTGGGGATTCCTCCACTGATCAGAGCTGAACACAAATTTTCCAACAAGCCCATTCCTGAAAAGTTGATCGTTAAATCGACTTCTCAGGAACAGAAATGGCCACTGTTGTATTGAAATTCGGCTGCTCCCTGCTAAACCAGCCAAATTTTGATACAGCTACCCATATGGAAAAACTATATTTTAAAAATATTCTTCCCAAATATATTGCCATATATTTGAAATGCTACATTTCAATATGCAATATATTTTTAAAAAAAATAAAGTAAATAAATATATATATATATGCATATACTGCATGTTGAAATGCGTTTGTATTACAAAATATATGAAAAATATTTTTTAAAATACATTTCAAATATACTGTATGTCTTTAAAAATACAGATCTGCATTTTTGGAATGCATTTACAAATATATGTAAAAATATATGTTAAAATGACTTTTTTATATGTTAAAAAAAATCTGAAGAAAATATATAAAAAAAAATATATTTTTAAAAATATATATTTTTAAATATATTCTTCAGATTTTTTTTTAAATATAGTCTTCAGATTTTTTTTAACGTATAAAAAAGTCATTTTTACATATATTTTTCCTAGATTGTAAGCTCGAAAGAGCAGGGCCCTCGATCCCCTCATGTTTTGCATTGTATTGGTATTGTTCTGTCACATGTTCTGTCCCCCTTTGTAATGTACAGCACTGAGCGAACCATTGGCGCTTTATAAATACTGTATAATAATAATATATTTGTAAATGCATTCCTAAAACGTAGATTTGTATTTATAAAGACATACAATATATATGAAATGTATTTTTAAAAATATTTTTCATATATTTTGTAATAAACTTTTGTAATGGGTATGGCCAGCTTTAGGATGGAGGTTAGGATATAGACTCTGCTTAGACCAGCCTTTCTCAACCTTTTTAACCCAGAGGAACCTTTGAAATAAGGTTCAGATCTCAGGGAACCCCTAGT
Organism: Staurois parvus; assembly: GCF_062004578.1. Lineage (NCBI taxonomy): Eukaryota > Metazoa > Chordata > Amphibia > Anura > Ranidae > Staurois > Staurois parvus. The sequence continues at coordinate 588,147 of NW_028319051.1, forward strand.
AAGATTAGTCCTTCGGGGGTCAATGGGAAAATACTCCTTATGTTGGTGGTGGTAAGTATGAAGAATGCTACCCTTAGAGGGGTGGCCAGAATGATAACCTTGCAGTCATGCAACTGGCTCTAACAAGTGGCATTGGACCTGGAACTATGCAGGCACCATCAGACGGGAGGACAGTTAGCCACAACAAGGAACCCCTAGCCAAGACTGGAGGAACTCTAGGGTTCTACGGAACCGTGATTGAGAATGGCTGACCTAGACAAAAGCCTTGAGAGACAATGACCTCTGCAGGACTGATTGGGGACAATGTCTGTTCAACTTTTCTCTCTTGACCACCTAATACTGATGTCCAACTGTTTATGACTTTTTGGTTCTGTTCTTGGATTCTTTGGGAATCTGTGCATGTGCCTTCACCAGTGTTAATTTTGACGTCAAATTTCGTTTTAGTTTTAGTCAGTCTTTTGACTAAAATGCCATTTTAGTTTTAGTCGTATTTTAGTCATCTGAATTGTTTTAGTTTTAGTCGTCTTTTAGTCATCTGAATTGTTTTAGTTTTAGTCGTCTTTCAGTCATCTGAATTGTTTTAGTTTTAGTTGTCTTTTAGTCATCTGAATTGTTTTAGTTTTATTCATATTTTAGTAATCTGAATTATTTTAGTTTTAGTCGTATTTTAGTCATCTGAATTGTTTTAGTTTTAGTCGTCTTTTAGTCATCTGAATTGTTTTAGTTTTAGTCGTATTTTAGTCATCTGAATTGTTTTAGTTTTAGTCGTATTTTAGTCATCTGAATTGTTTTAGTCGTCTTTTAGTCATCTGAATTGTTTTAGTTTTAGCCGTCTTTTAGTCATCTGAATTGTTTTAGTTTTAGTCCTATTTTAGTCATCTCAATTGTTTTAGTCGTCTTTTAGTCATCTGAATTGTTTTAGTTTTAGCCGTCTTTTAGTCATCTGAATTGTTTTAGTTTTAGTACTATTTTAGTCATCTCAGTTGTTTTAGTTTTAGTTGTCTTTTAGTGATCTCAATTGTTTTAGTTTTAGTCGTCTTTTAGTCATCTCAATTATTTTAGTTTTAGTCGTATTTTAGTCATCTCAATTGTTTCAGTTTTAGTCGTATTTTAGTCATCTGAATTGTTTTAGTTTTAGTCGTCTTTTAGTCATCTGAATTGTTTTAGTTTTAGTCGTCTTTTAGTCATCTGAATTGTTTTAGTTTTAGTCGTATTTTAGTCATCTGAATTGTTTTAGTTTTAGTCGTATTTTAGTCATCTGAATTGTTTTAGTCGTCTTTTAGTCATCTGAATTGTTTTAGTTTTAGTCGTATTTTAGTCATCTGAATTGTTTTAGTTTTAGTCCTATTTTAGTCATCTCAGTTGTTTTAGTTTTAGTTGTCTTTTAGTCATCTCAATTGTTTTAGTTTTAGTCGTCTTTTAGTCATCTCAATTATTTTAGTTTTAGTCGTATTTTAGTCATCTCAATTGTTTCAGTTTTAGTCGTATTTTAGTCATCTGAATTGTTTTAGCTTTAGTCGTATTTTAGTCATCTGAATTGTTTTAGTTTTAGTCGTCTTTTAGTCATCTGAATTGTTTTAGTTTTAGTCGTCTTTTAGTCATCTGAATTGTTTTAGTTTTAGTCGTATTTTAGTCATCTGAATTGTTTTAGTTTTAGTCCTATTTTAGTCATCTCAGTTGTTTTAGTTGTCTTTTAGTCATCTGAATTGTTTTAGTTTTAGTCGTCTTTTAGTCATCTCAATTGTTTTAGTTTTAGTCGTCTTTTAGTCATCTGAATTCTTTTAGTTTTAGTCGTAATTTAGTCATCTGAATTGTTTTAGTTTTAGTCGTCTTTTAGTCATCTGAATTCTTTTAGTTTTAGTCATCTTTTAGTCATCGGAATTGTTTTAGTTTTAGTCATCTTTTAGTCATCTCAATTCTTTTAGTTTTAGTCGTATTTTAGTCAACTAAAAATAGTGTTAATTTCCCCAAAAATATTTTAGTCGACGACATTAACACTGGCCTTTACCTACAAATGCTTGTATGATGTCACGTTGTATACTCATCTTCATGGTGGTTTTATTCAAAAATTTTGAGAAAAACTTTATGAAAATGTAAAAATTATTTGTAACTTTTATTTTGCAGAGAAACCTGGAAAACCTCTTTAATTCCCCTTTCAATCAGTTGCCAAACACATTCTGCTTTACAGATAGCACACTAAATTCCATTTGATCATGTAAAAGACTTTGGTTTTGTCATTTGAATGGAAAACCGTCATAAAATTGTAAAAATATACATAAAATATATATTTTTATATTTTTTGTGATACTTCTCTTTTTCTATCAGTACTACAGACATACTGTACAGTATATAAAACAACCCTGTTCAATCTAGTTATGGCAGTGTATGACCAGCTTTACAACTGGATGACAACTTCCAGTGTTATTAAAGCTGAATTCCATGTATGTTTTTTTGGCCTTGGGGCCCTTCCCTGGGGAAGCAGAGAATAATTGTAGTAGTCACTGCTACTACATTGAATGTTCTATCCCACTTACATGTTTTTTATGTGTTGTATTGAACTGCATCAGGTTGTTATTATTAAATAGTATGCTGGAGGATTTTGAGCCACTACAACTTGTTTACTATGTGATTTTAGTTTCTCCCTCTGTCCTATCCTCCTGTTTAGTGCTAGTTATAGTTATAAATAAAATAAAATAGTTCATTCCCAGTTCTTCCATGTTCCCTTAGTCAATGTTAGTACTTGTATTGAAATAATGTGTGGGCTGTTTATACATGGCACAACATCTTCATAGCATAATAGATACGGAAATGGAAAAGAATTTTAAAGGTCCCCAGAAAATTTACAACATACATTAAAAAATTGTAAAATGTATTGATGCAATATATAAAATATATTCACATACACAACAATAAATATTTAAACCCATAACCTGCACAAAAATTGTATTGTGTATCAATACATTTTTACAATTTTTAACTATGTTGTACATTTTTTGGACACCTTTACAATCCATTTCCAATTTCTTATCTAAGGTAGTACTTCACACAGACAGGTCTTAAGCGAGCCATAGACGGATTGAAATTCGGCCAGTTCACCACGAACCACCCAAATGTCAATCCATCTATGGGCAGGCTGGTTGATTGAATTCAGTACAACCAGCCTGTTGGGCTTCTTTGTGCGTCCACTGCTTGTCGCTATAGCCACTAGCAGTAATCATTGTATTCTGCCAGTGAGGAAGGCTCCCTGCCATCAGAACACAATAGCACTGTGGGAGGGATTCCACCATTACCACTGACTGTGTTGATGGGGGAATCAAACACTTGTCTTTCATTTAAAGAAAATGTCTATGTCATATTGAAGAGTTAAGCTGTCTGAGGATGATGCCAAGTCAGCAGGAGACTATATTGTCCAGACAGACTGGATCTAAGAAGGTATGTCAATGCAAAAAGCAGCTTATTATGTGATTTTGGTTTCTCCCTCTGTCTTCCCCGCCTGTTTATTGAAAGTTAGTTTAGTCCTAGGTATACTCCCTGTTTCTTCCATGTTCCCTCTGTCACTGTTAGTACTTCACAGAGACAGGGCTTGGGAAAGTCAATGTCTTCTTACAATTCAAAGGACTTGAAAATTATTCTCTGTACGGAAAGTGGCTGAAGTAAAATTGTGTTGGATTCAACTTTTCTGTTAAGTTAAGCTGCCTGTGGATGGTGCCTAGTCAGCAAGTGACCATACTGTTTGGTTAGATTGGGTCTAAAGAGGTGTTTCAATGCATAAAATGGCATTTGAAACAGAACAGTGATTCCTGCTGCCCTCCATTTCCTGTGCCGAGTGGCTACCCTGCTGTATAGTGAATACAGGGGGTTACTAACTTGGCACAAGCACCATTCAGAGAGCACCTTGTGCGTTTCTCAATTAATATAAAGCATTCTCTAATTGGTTGAGGTGGAGAGGCAAGGAGGCAATGTCACAATCTCCACCTCATCCTAGGAAGACCTTGCATTCTTTGAGAAAAATACAAGGCATTCTCTGAATGGTGCTCATGCTGAGTGAGTGACCCCCTATATTCACTATACAGCAGGGCAACCGCTTGGCATATGTCATGGAAGACGGTGAGGATCACTGTTCTGTTTCAATTGCTGCCTTATGCATTGATGTACCTCCTTAGGCTCAGTTTTTCCAGACACCTGCTGACTTGGCTCCATCCACAGGCAGTTTAACTCTTCAATAAGGCACATAAAGTTAAATACAATACAATTTTACTTCACATAACTGCAGTACAGATGAGGTCTGGCTCCACTTCCACCGGGACTGGCTGCTATGGAATATTTATAATTACACAGATCCAAGTTGGACCAATGTAACTGCAAAAAAACATACCTGGAATTAAGCTTTAAGCCACTCTCCTCAGCATCTTCAGCTTGGGAGTCAGCAGTCAGGAAAAGTCTGACAGTTGCTGCTTTGTCAACTGCCTGACATCTGATTCACTTTTTCAATGACAGTTTCCCATCCAAAAGATGAATAAACACATCAATGTATTACAGCTATGTACCATAAAACTAATCAAATAAAGAAACAAAAGTCTAAAGCTCTAACATGGAAAAGTGAATCAAAATGACAACACGTCACTTATGGTGGCCATACATGCTTCGATTTTATTATCCAATTGTAAAATTGTGCAGAAGTGTTCTCTGTATCTAGTTACCGCACTTTCGTACTACTCTGAATGTTGTCATCCAGCAAGTCAAGCCCCTACGCGTTTCGTCACAGGCACATGTGACTTCTTTAGAATTCGATCAAAATGGCAAACAATCAAATAGCCATAATTTCTCTTCAATTTATATCAGATTTGATCAAATGAGTCAATTGACCAGGGCAGAAAATGATTGATCGACAGCACTAAGATACTTTGTTCATGCATACGATCGTATTTTGATCAACGAGACAACGAGGTTACATGGTAGAAACAGAGATGTGATCAATAATGTACGATCGTAAGTTATGACCGTATCTTCACCATCAATCAAAATCCGCTTCCCTGTGTGTGGTATGCCAAATGAGTGGGTTATCAACTCTAGATTGATTATTCCTATTAAAAGACATTGATCGGAACACAAATCGATCATTTATCAAAGCATAAATGGCCACCATTATAGCGACCAAATCACACCACATGCATCACTTATTACACAAGGAAAGGATACGAGTTCTTGGTGTCCTAGGCACAAAAAAGATCACACACTATTCAGCATGCTTCACTATACAATGTTTGGGGGAGAGTTCAGTGGGTCAGATTTGTGAAAGGATTTGGATCTACCATGTTGAGAAAAGCTGTATATATGTAACATTGGGAACGCTGAATATACCGTACAGTACTAATGTATGTCAGCTTATCAGATGTGGTTTTAAGGGTTCGTTCACACTAGAATGTGGGGCAGGAAACCTGCATTCCCATGTCGCACTGCCCCTGCGATCTGCAGTAGGTGTCAATACAACATTAATGACACCCCAAACGCAAGTCGCAAATGCAGTGCGTTTGCATGCATCAGATTCCATGGTACAAAAGTACCATGTGATCCGGTTGCAGTGCGTTTCAAAAAGTAGCGCATGCACTACGTATGGTGCAATGCAGTGTGATTTAAGCCTAAGAGCTGAAATTGCACTGCACAAATCGCACTTTCACGCATTCCTGTGTGATTCCAGTGCAGTTCCTAGTGTTAAGATCATCCATGATGAGTAATGTGTCAATGTAACACTTCCAGGTATTTCTCTCATAGAGATCACCTGTGCAGAAGAAATGTTAACCACTTTCCAACTGCCCTCTGGCAGTTATACTGCTACAGGGCGGCCGCTCTTCGCAAAATCACATATATATACATTTTATTTATTTTTATTTATTTCAGGTACTTATATAGTGCCGTCAATTTACGCAGCACTTTACATATATATTGTACATTCACATCAGTCCCTAACCCTCAAGGGGCGTACAATCTAAGGTCCCTAACTCACATTCATACATACACATACTAGGGACAATTTAGACAGGAGCCAATTCACCTACCAGCATGTCTTTGGAGTATACATGATTTTGCATTTTTGGGTAGGAGAGAGTGTTTGCGCGCGCCATCATACCCGCCCTGTCATTGGCTCTTGTAGGTGTGATTCACCGAGTCCCGGCCACACAAGCAGGAAATGACATTTTTGGGGGACGTTCCATACACCATCTGTGTACAGAACACCCCCAGGTTGCTAATTTGCATTACATTTTACAGAAAATTACAGCACTGCACATTGAAAAGGAAAGGTTGTTTTTAATAACATACAATTACAATATAGATTGTGTAGTAGTGGGGCAGCACGGTGGCTAAATGGTCAGCACTTCCACCTGGCAGTACTAGGGTCATTGTTTCAAATCCCAACCACAGCACCACCTGCCTGGAGTTTGCATGCTCTCCCTGTGCCTGTGTGGGTTTCCTCCGGATACTCCAGTTTCCTCCCATACTGCAAAGACATGCTGGTAGGTGAATTGTTTCCTGTCTACATTGTCCCTAGTATGTGTATGTATGAATGTAAGTTAGGGACCTTAGATTGTACGCCCCTTGAGGGTTAGGGACTGATGTGAATGTACAATAAATATGTAAAGTGCTGCGTAAATTGATGGCGCTATATAAGTACCTGAAATATAAAAGTAAAATATGCTATATTATTTTTTGTTTTCTATTTTTTTTCCCCCTCAAAAGTGAAGTCGCCCTTTAGGATGATCTGGGAACTGATACTCAGCTGGTAAGGTAAGCTCCTTCTTTGCTTACATTTGAGTTGTCAAACTTCCTTGATCTAGGTTCGGGACAAAGGGAACCTATTTTACCCCCCTTAACCAAACTGTATTTAATTGGTAGTTATATATTATGTTGATAGTGTCTACTGTCCTTTGGAATGTCATAGGTAAGAAAACGAAGAATAGCACTGTTAACAGGTTGTATGAAGCACATATTTGCTGCTATTTCCCTTTATCTGCTTTTCTCTCCAGAAGGACAGGGCCATCTTTGTTCAGGCATCACATGTGCTCACCATCTACCTCCTGGACTGAGATATCAGCTCACACACAATCATCTCAGTCCTGGTGCTTGTGCAGTTCTTGGCTGTGTTGACAAATGTTTGACACAAATCAGCCCCTCCAGCAGCCTCCTACTTTATGACTTTCTGCAAAGGTACAATATTGAAGTCTGATCACTGGGGGAGAGGAGAACGAGGGAAGTGCTTCTTCTTGCCTGCAGCAGACTGACGGCATCATCTCGGCCTCAGCAAAGTCACTCGCTGAAGCTCAAGGACTAGTTCTTATTGATAAACAGTGGAGCTTTTCTGAAGAGTGATAAGAAGGTCGTGGGAGAAGAGTTAAAGGAACTGTCACTTGGCTCCTTCAGGGCGCTCTCTTTATAACAAAACTTTCAGTTACTTTACAAGTCTGCATTAAAGTGACACAAAAAAATTCTATTCCAGTGTGTATTGTTAATTCATCAAAGCCCCCTCGATTCCTCTCAGCCTCCTCCAAATCCCCTAATTCCTTTTTTTTTGCTGCTGTGATCTGACATCCTGTTAAAAAATTACTACATTCGTTCCCCATGGTCCTGCTGTATGAGGTGTGACAACTGAATTCCCATAATAGACTGAAAAAAAATGTACCTATGTGGCTGTTGTCAGTCCCCTTGTGAAGCCACGTGCTTTTCTAGATGACTGCGACACCGCCAGAAACATTTCTGGAATTTGTTTTCCAGAATGCTGCGCAGTATCTTTGTTGCAGCGTGTTGAATTTCCGAATTGTCCTCAAATCTGTGTCTTTTTAAGGCATTTTCAATTTAGGAAACAGCCAAAAGTCACAGGGTGCTAAGTCAGGGGAATAAAGTGGTTGGTCAAGTTTCAGAATGGATTTCTGGGCCAGGAACTCATTAGCACTTAACACATCATGTGCAGGAGCATTGTCGTGATGGAGAATCCACTTGTCAGGTCAAAGTTCCAGTCTTTTCCTCCAAACAGATTCTCTGTCTACATTTGCATTCATCCTTTGTGTTTTTAGCTGCCCACATCTTGAGTCATTGTGGACATCTTCCCGCCTCTCCTTAAACCACCTATGCCATTCAGAAACACTTGATTTCATGCAATGTTCACCAGATGCCTGCCGTCACAGACCTAAAGTCTCACTCGTACGTTTGGGGATTCTCACGCAAAACTTGATGGTAATCCGTCGCTCCAGATTCCTGTCATTTTCCTCCAACAGTGCCAAGTACACACATATTATTTGTTCTTCTACTCTGTAAAGACTGAGCCAACTGGTCTGCGACCCGGGCGAGTGCAAGTTAGAACATGTCAGTGTGAATGGCTGTGTGATTCTGCGGGCATTCCAGGAATTAAATTGCCACACCTTGTATGCAGGAATGTAGCCACCCTCTCTTGCTCACTCTTGAGATGGACTATAGACTATGGACTATGCAATCTGTAGTGTGCATAGAGCAGTGTAGGTGACTGCAACTAAGGCCCCTTTCAGACGGAGCGGACCTGTCAGCGGATTTGCTTGCTCAGCGGGGGGATCTCTCCACTGATCCCCAGTGAACACGTGGATGACAGGTCTGTTTCCGCTTCTGGACACAGACACAGCTCATTGTTTTCCATGTAATGGTTGGATGGAAATGGACCACCTCTCCATTTCACTCGAATGTCATCTGATCCAATCAACCAGACGGATGGGGAAGGGATCCCCATCTGTCCATTTTTAGCGTACACGATTTCCGGCAGGTGTCAGTGGACACATGTCCACTGACACCCGCTGCGCCATAGAGAGCTATGGATGGTCCGATCTGATACGCCTGAATAACTGACAGGCGGACCTGACCAGATCATCAGTGTGAAAAGAACCGAATATGCACTGCTTGTTCCAAACAAAGGAAGTGATGGGGGAAAAGAGGGTCCAGGAGCTCGTGGAGGACATTACAAGGGGGCAGAAAAACACAGTAAGAAATGATTTCAAGAAAAAATAGATTACAGGACCATTAAGTATTGGATGTGTATAGAGCATTTTTGGGAGAAAAGGATGTACTGTAGTGTCATTTTAAGGCCTCATAGAGGAACTGAATTTATTCTCTCTTGAGAAGAGGAGATTAAGGGGGGATATGAACAACATGTATAATACATAAGGGGGATATGATCTCCATGTATAATACATAAGGGGGATATGATCTCCATGTATAATACATAAGGGGGGTTATGATCTCCATGTATAATACATAAGGGGGGATATGATCTCCATGTATAATACATAAGGGGGGATATGATCTCCATGTATAATACATAAGGGGGGATATGATCACCATGTATATTACATAAGAGGGGATATGATCTCCATGTATAATACATAAGGGGGGAAATGATCACCATGTATAATACATAAGGGGGAATATGATCTCCATGTATAATACATAAGGGGGATATGATCTCCATGTATAATACATAAGGGGGGATATGATCTCCATGTATAATACATAAGGGGGGATATGATCTCCATGTATAATACATAAGGGGGATATGATCTCCACGTATAATACATAAGGGGGGATATGATCTCCACGTATAATACATAAGGGGGGATATGATCTCCACGTATAATACATAAGGGGGGATATGACCTCCATGTATAATACATAAGGGTGATATGACCTCCATGTATAATACATAAGGGGGGATATGATCTCCATGTATAATACATAAGGGGAGATATGATCACCATGTATAATACATAAGGGGGGATATGATCTCCATGTATAATACATAAGAGGGGATATGATCTCCATGTATAATACATAAGGGGGGAAATGATATACATGTATAATACATAAGGGGGGATATGATCACCATGTATAATACATAAGGGGGGATATGATCTCCATGTATAATACATAAGGGGGGATATGATCTCCATGTATAATACATAAGGGGGATATGATCTCCATGTATAATACATAAGGGGGGAAATGATATACATGTATAATACATAAGGGGGGATATGATCTCCATGTATAATACATAAGGGGGATATGATCTCCATGTATAATACATAAGGGGGGATATGATCTCCATGTATAATATATAAGGGGGGATATGATCTCCATGTATAATACATAAGGGGGGATATGATCAACATGTATAATACATAAGGGGGGACATGATCTCCATGTATAATACATAAGGGGGGACATGATCTCCATGTATAATACATAAGGGGGATATGATCAACATGTATAATACATAAGGGGGGATATGATCAACATGTATAATACATAAGGGGGGATATGATCTCCATGTATAAGACATAAGGGGGGATATGATCTCCATGTGTAATACATAAGGGAGGATATGATCTCCATGTGTAATACATAAGGGGGTATATGATCACCATGTATAATACATAAGGGGGATATGATCTCCATGTATAATACATCAGGGGGATATGATCTTCATGTATAATACATCAGGGGGATATGATCTCCATGTATAATACATAAGGAGGGATATGATCTCCATGTATAATACATAAGGGGGGATATGATCTCCATGTGTAATACATAAGGGGGGATATGATCTCCATGTATAATACATAAGGGGGGATATGATCTCCATGTATAATACATAAGGGGGGATATGATCTCCATGTATAATACATAAGGGAGGATATGATCTCCATGTATAATACATAAGGGGGATATGATCTCCATGTATAATACATAAGGGGGATATGATCTCCATGTATAATACATAAGGGGGGTTATGATCTCCATGTATAATACATAAGGGGGGATATGATCTCCATGTATAATACATAAGGGGGATATGATCTCCATGTATAATACATAAGGGGGGATATGATCTTCATGTATAATACATAAGGGGGGATATGATCACCATGTATATTACATAAGAGGGGATATGATCTCCATGTATAATACATAAGGGGGGAAATGATCACCATGTATAATACATAAGGGGGAATATGATCTCCATGTATAATACATAAGGGGGATATGATCTCCATGTATAATACATAAGGGGGGATATGATCTCCATGTATAATACATAAGGGGGGATATGATCTCCATGTATAATACATAAGGGGGATATGATCTCCACGTATAATACATAAGGGGGGATATGATCTCCACGTATAATACATAAGGGGGGATATGATCTCCACGTATAATACATAAGGGGGGATATGACCTCCATGTATAATACATAAGGGTGATATGACCTCCATGTATAATACATAAGGGGGGATATGATCTCCATGTATAATACATAAGGGGAGATATGATCACCATGTATAATACATAAGGGGGGATATGATCTCCATGTATAATACATAAGGGGGGAAATGATCTCCATGTATAATACATAAGGGGGGAAATGATATACATGTATAATACATAAGGGGGGATATGATCTCCATGTATAATACATAAGAGGGGATATGATCTCCATGTATAATACATAAGGGGGGAAATGATATACATGTATAATACATAAGGGGGGATATGATCACCATGTATAATACATAAGGCGGGATATGATCTCCATGTATAATACATAAGGGGGGATATGATCTCCATGTATAATACATAAGGGGGGATATGATCTCCATGTATAATACATAAGGGGGATATGATCTCCATGTATAATACATAGGGGGGGAAATGATATACATGTATAATACATAAGGGGGGATATGATCTCCATGTATAATACATAAGGGGGATATGATCTCCATGTATAATACATAAGGGGGGATATGATCTCCATGTATAATATATAAGGGGG